>NC_067479.1:113153652-113812402 GCF_947179515.1 Apodemus sylvaticus
ACCTGGGGTAACCTGAATCTGTGTCCTCAGTCAAGTACCATCTTGGGGGAACCTGAATCTGTGTCCCCAGTCATTCATCTCTAGATATCTCTAGAATAAACCATCTCTTATCTACTTTAATGTAAAGGTTATGGCTTTTCAATTTGTCAGAAACATCCTTGCTGACTACAATATGTAGCCAAGTTTGGGAGTCAGCACTAAAGAGCCCTGGTATTGTGAGTTATCTACCAGAAAAGACCACTCAGACATGGGTTCAAGCCAATAGGTCTTTATCAGCTGGCCAGCAACTACACTGCATGTTTGGGACCGAGTAAAATCCTGAGCCTTTCTCAGGGTGGGCTTTTAAGCACAAAAATCACATCCTGGGGTTGTGACACACCCCAGTCATCAAGTACAGTTAGCCAGAAGCAGAACTACAGAAGCCGGAAAGTAAAGCTAATACATTTATGGACTTTCACAGAAATGTAGACTTTGCTGGATTAGGTTTTGTTCTCATTTGACAGGTGTTTCAGCCTGTGTGCTGATTTCCAAGGCCTGAATGCCCAAACTTCATCAGTTATACTAAGGTCTGTGGACCTGACACACTGAAAATATGGTGCTGGCACTTAGACCAAAGGAAACATATGTAACTAGAGAGAGACATATTTCTTGAAGTGAAGAAAGGGGATGAAATAAGTTGTAACCTTAATAGCACACAGACATATATGGTAATGTGTTTCTCAGAGTGCCTATGTCTGCTTCAAGAACATCACAAACAGGTCTCAGAACGAAGATCTTAACCGACTGACGTGCTATGGAGCATCTAGCTACCTCCAGTTTCCCTAGTAACCATTTTTTTTTAAAGAAAGAAAAGCATCACGATTGCCCTCCTTGGAATTTAAAATGCCATCCAAAAGGGAGGAGAATGAAGATATCACAGCTTTATTGAGGCTAATTAAGGAAGAATTGCTTCTGAGTTAAAAAGATTGAGTTTTGTGTTCTACCTCTGGCCTCAAGTAGGCATGGCATCCCAAGCTTTCAACAGTACATCCCGTTATCTCCTCCCATAAGAGTTAATACAGCTGTCCCTATCAGTCTCCTGACTGGGAGGCCCGGGAAAGCTGATATCCCTGAGGACACCTTAATGAGACAGGAGAGACAATTATGCCCGTAATGAAATCGTACACTTGTGCCCCAGAAGGTCCTCCCTTGAGGCACTCACTTGAAGGATCTTCACGGCTAAGCCTGTCTGCCTTTCTGAATTCTAACTCTGAAAGGTAACTTTTCTTTCCCCTCCTTTGTACCTCTTTTTGGGATCCCACACAACATCTTCATCAGGATTTCCCTACACACTCTTCACTCTGTCTTTGCTGAACAAGCCTATTTTCTTGGCCCCTAACTCAAAAGATATGGACTACTACATCTTCCTCTTTCTTCTCCATCTCCCTCTTCCAGCAGCTGTGTAGTCTGAGAGCCAGAATGCTCTGGGCTTTCCCTCCCCAGCTATTATAAAATCGTCCTCCGGCTTTCTTCTGAGTCCTTTTATAAATTCCTTTATCAACAAGATAAAGAATCCACAAAGAGAACTCTGGTTCTCTGGTAACAAATTTTGTGAAGCAAAGACTAGGCATCTGACAACTGAAACACACCCAAATCAGCTGATAGTGGAAATAAATTTACACTGTGGCCCAGGACAGTTCTTTATTTCTCTGCTTGCTTGTTTGTTTGTTTGTTTGTTTGTTTGGTTGGTTGGTTGGTTTGCTATTGTTGTTTTGTATATCCTTTCTTTTTTAAACCTGTATTTTCCGATAACTTATTTCTTCACCAGTAAAATGAACCAATCCAAACCAGATTAGATTAGATTAAATGCAGGTTTATTGTGAAGCTGCGCTCAGGTGGGTGGGCAAGTTCACTGGCCCCAAGGAAGTAGGCCAGGTAAGTCACCATGGGAAAGGAGTGAGAAAAGTGAAAAGAGTGAGAGGCAGAGAGAGAGAGAGAGAGAGAGAGAAAGAGAGAGAGAGAGAGAGAGAGAGAGAGAGAGAGAGAGAACAAAATGTCTGGATTGTATAAAGAAGAGCCTGGTGGGTGACTGGCCAGGTTCAGGTTGGGGGGGGCAGGGTATGCCAGGTAGGAACTGGGGGTTACTGATGGAAGAATTGGAGGCCAGATCTGCTTTGTTACACGTGGAAGATGCACTAAATCCCTTGGCCCCAGCCAAAGAAAGCCTTCTCCTTTGTAGGACAGTGGTATTGAACAGATGAGAGAATATTACAAACTACACACATGTGGGAGTGGTTGTTGTGTTTCACAGAATGTTAGAAAACAGACATGGACACTCCCTTTAGCTACTAGGATTTGATGCCTGCCTGGGTTTGTTAGCTGAGGGCATATGACCCTTCCTGTGTTTGCCAGCATTGAATGAAAGGAACAGAGCATCCCTAGGTAGAATGTGGAGGTTTCACAGGTATCAGGAACTGACCTCTGATTTACAACTTAAGGTCATGCAAGATGAGAAGCGCACGTTTGTTTGACCAACAATAAGGAGGTGTCACTATGATGAACCATTTTATTTCACCATTCTATTTCACTTTAATTTTCTTTTCTAATACTGGAATGAAATAAACATTAGATACAAGGATCAGATGTTTCAGCAGGTAAAAGCACCCACCACAGAACCAGAAGGACAGCAGACAACATAAGTAAGAGGTGGCCTGGGGAAGGGTCCTGGTGTCTGACTGGGGGGTGGGGGGCTGGAGTGGGGGGCTGGAACACCAGAAAATGGGCTTTCTTTGAGGAGCAAATCTTCTTAAGAGACCCTAGAAATGTCTAGTGAAATGTATGGGTAGACAGTACTAGGTAGTCCTGTAAATCCTTGCTGAAGTGGATGCTCTAAATTTGCAGGATTGTATGGGACTACTTTTGAATACTGTATAATTTTGTCCCCCTTCCCTTTCACCTTCTTGCTCTGGCCCCCACTCGCTCTGGCCCATAGGCTCTTTATTTGTTCCTCATTATGGATGGTTGTGAGCTACCATGTGGTTGCTGGGATTTGAACTCACGACCTCAGGAAGAGCAGTCCGTGCTCTTAACTGGTGAGCCATCTCACCAGCCCTTGAATACTGTATCTTAATTTAGGATTTATCTAACTTATCAGCATGCATATGTGTGTGTGTGTACATCTGTGTGCAAACCTGTGTACACAGTACATTTGTAGAGTCATCTTTCAATAGAGAGTTCTCCCACCTTGAGTTCTGGGGATCAAATTAAGATCATCAGGGTTGTGTGGTGGGTGCTTTTACCTGCTGAAACATCTGATCCTTGTATCTAATGTTTATTTCATTCCAGTATTAGAAAAGAAAATTAAAGTGAAATAGAATGGTGAAATAAAATTTAAAAATTCTCTGAAACCTCATTACCAAAAGGAAATCATTGTTAAATGTCATCCAAATACGTTTTCTAAAACTTTAGTTTTATAAGCACTACATAAACACACATACATTATACATAATCAATATAGCTTTATATTTTCACAGACTTGAAACCTGATGTACTGTATGTTTTAAACTGACTGATTTTCAGCCAACAATTCATTCTAAATTGTTTCTGTGTCAATAACGATGTCCCCCCGATGTACTGCACTTTCAATGCCCGCAGTACCCATCTCACAGTCCATGCCAGCACAGGAAGACTTTGGTGAGGACTCTGTCTTGCAGAGAGCTACCTCATTACTGTGTCCTTGAATGACAGCAAGAGAGCAAGCTCTCTGCTGTCTTTTCTTACCGGGTTACTGACAGCATCATGAATCCGGCTCTAGGACCTCACCTCACCCTGGTGAATTCCCTACTCTCCCATCTGTAAACACCATTACACTGGGGTAATGTCTCCAGTCTAGGAATTTGGCAGCACCCGGGCATTCACAGACACTCAGCCTGAGTATGTCTCTGTTTAAGAACACTGTATATGACACATATTGTTAAGTTTTAGGCATTTACTTTAGCAGCAGCTGTACAACTCTTGCCTTGGTAGAGGTTACCTGACAGCATTTTCTCCATAGAAAAAGTACTAAAATATAAAATAAAACAAAAACAAAACAAAGAAAGCTGTGGTGCTAAATAGGTCACCGGAAGGAACTTGTTTCCAGGGTTTAGTAGCTGTTTGCAGAGCTGAAGCGAGAGAGCAGGACCGAGCACAGCACGGCCTGCCGAGATGCTCTGAACAACTCAAGCTTTCTGTTGGTCCACACATGCTCACGAAAGAGCAAATATGCCGTGAGTATTTTTAGAGTTACAAATTTTAAGGAGTCCATGAAATTGTAAATATTTAGATTAACTGTATTTCTGTAGGATGTATTTCAAGATCTTGCTGGATAATAGAATATATGCCTTGAACCCTAATAACTTCTATGTGTGCTAAATGAAAGAATCTGTCACCTCTCTTTTTACTAATAAAAATATGTGCTGATCTTCCATATCTGTCAACCTGGGCTAAATTGAATTTCTAAGAAAAGAACCATCTCTTATGATGTCTTGCATATAGATATGTATATGTACTTTATATATGTTAGAGATAGATAGATAGATAGATAGATAGATAGATAGATAGATAGATAGAACTACAGATGGAAAAAGCAGAATCTTTCAATGTACAATATATTCCTGGCAGTCCTTGAACTCACAGAGACCTCCCTGCCTCAACCCCTTGAGTTCTAGTATGAAGTGTTGTATCAGGTTTATCTAGTATGTTCTTGGTGTTTAATTGGTGATTGTTCATTGACTGTCAGGTTAAATGAAAACATGAATGGACATCTAATAGGCTCTTTGTCCTCCCCTAGCCAGCTGAAGGTTTTCTAGCTTTTTCTAGAGTTGAACTTAACAGTTGTTCCTAAATCTCTTCTGTGTAGGTTTTTTCACTTCAACATTTAATGTAGTCAAGCATTTGTAGGAAAACAGAACCTCTCAAAACAAATTATGACTTGAGCCCTGCTTCTCCTCCACAAACGCAAAGAGGCACTATCAAAAAGCATGGTAACCTTCATAAACCAATCTGCAACTGTTTGGTTTTTTTCTTTCCAGAAAACTATGGAGCACTTTTAAACCATCAACGAGGCTGAGTAACGCCAGAAGACATTTAGCACGGAATCAAGTTTCCCACTTTCATAAATGAGTTCACTGAGTTGCCTGAGTAACACCGAGCACAGGAAACCCAGGGAGAGAGCATTCTGTGCTCCCCAGCCTGTGGAGCCTGACAAGGGGGTGCTCAGCTCATTAGCAGGGAAAGCCTCCTTCAGCGAGCTTTACAACAGATGAGACAATGAGTCTGCACCCTAGTTCCTCCCATTTTATCACTCAATCATTTCACAGATGAATGCAATTATAAATTAGCTGTTCAACAGTATACAATAGAATCCTTGTAGAACTCACAAACACAATTGGCTAACTAATTTCTGTGATTGAACTGACGTGAAACATTCTTAAAACAAGGGCAAAAGTCGAACTTAAGTTCATCTACTCTCTGTCTTTGACAAATTCCAGGTGGTTTGCTCTGTTCGTAGGGTTATATAAACACTACAACACTGCACTGAGCAGCTCGGTCACAAATACTAAGCCTAGGGATGGGGGTGGGGGGCGGGAAGGGGAGAAAGGCGTTTTGTTTCTTTTGGTGACATCTCCCTTCGTAGCCCAGACTAGTCTGAAATTATCTATCCTCCTGTCTCTTACCTCCGAGTGTCTGGATTATAGGGATATGCCACCAAGCCCGGTAGAAGAAAAATAAATTTGTTTTTTTTAAACATCAAAGCACTATGTTATTGATGTACTTAAAGCAAGTTCATAATAATGTGAATAATATAGTACTTTTATGAAGGACTTGCATTCTCTATTATTTTGAATAGTCTATGTTTGATTTAGGACCCTGGGACAAGGACTGAGGTACATATTTTACCTATCAAAGCAGACCTGGCCTCCTTGTTCTCCCAGCACCCCTCAGTCCCTCATGGCATTTCCCCGACCCAAGCTTGAACTTTCCAGCCCAGGGGCTGGGCTGCCCCTCCCCCAGAGGCTTTTCCTTATACAATCAAGACATTTTGCTTGCTCTCTTTTCCTCCCTCTTTCCCCCTCTCTCCTTCCGTCCCTCTCTCTCCTTCCAGCTCTCTCTCTCTCTCTCTCTCTCTCTCTCTCTCTCTCTCTCTCTCTCCCCATGGCGACTCCCTTGGCCTTACTCCTTGGGGTCAGTGAACTAGCCCAAGAGAAGCTTTGCAATAAATCTTCATTTAATATAATCTAAATTGGCTTGAAATGGCTCATTTCATCAGGGAGAAATAATGTATTAGCCTGAAGTGGTGGTAAGTCTCTATGAGAAAAAAAGCACTTGGATTTGATACACAATACATGTTTCTCTTTGAAAATGTTTACATTCATTAAACATTAAAGACTTTTTAAGGAAGTACTTACCCCTCAAATGATGACAAGATTGTACTTCAAAAGACCTATATGTACTGGATAGCTCTGCCAAATAACCTTCAGTCAGCACCTGCCCAGGCTCCCAGCTGCCCTCCTGAGGGCAGTGTCTTCAGTAGACTACTTCCCGGGCTTCAGTTTGACTTTTGTTTTTGTTTTTTTTCATGAACAAAGCTTCCTACATAGTGAATTTCCACTAACTAATATTTGGTAAATGTGTGTGTGTGTGTGTGTGTGTGTGTGTGTGTGTGTGTGTATGTGTGTGTGTGTATGTGTATGAGAGAGAGAGAGAGAGAGAGAGAGAGAGAGAGAGAGAGAGAGAGATTAGATTTGGTATTCAAAAGAATCAGAAGATGGCTCACCTTTAATAGAGTACACTACGTTCAGCAGTAAGGAACTGAAAAGGATCTGCAGCTGGTATCTCCTCTGCTCAATGGGGACAGGCCGCCTGGCATTTCCTTTTGACCGTGTTGAACCCTGTAGGCCTTGGCGTATATTTTCTGATCCCGAGTTCTTCTATACATATAGTGTTGGTATCAGGAACCGGCTTTATGCTTACAGGTCACTTCCTCATAGGAGACAGGGACCAGCGCATCTGTTGCCATGGCAATCACCACACATTCCCAGAGTCCTTTCCTCTCACCTCCCACCTTTACCTGTGAGCAGTTATGTCACAACCCAAATAAAAGGCAGACCCTCTGGACCTCTGCTTTCTCTTTCCTTCTTGTCTTCAGCCATCTTTTGCTCCCTTCCCCCACAATAAACTTCTCTCACATGGAACTCCATTGGCCTGGGGTGGTCTGTCCTGAGGTGAGCTGAGAGTCTAACATAACATATAGGACTTTGATATGAAATAGTTTGGAAACTTTTTTTGTTCAACTAGAGGAGTCTAGAGAAAATGTCTTAGTATCTTTTCACATTGCTGTGATAAAACACTCTGACAAGAGCAAATTATGGGAGAAAGGGCTTATTCAGGCTGATAGTTTAGTACAGCCCATCATAACAAGTAATGCTATAAAATATAGCATAGCAGGAAATGGGCACCTGCCGGGACCATGCCAAGGTGCCCCCTGAGAAATCACACCATGCAACAGACCTGGTATATAAGGGGTTTATATGTGGGATGGGGGAAGGGAGGGTCTGGAGAATGGGTAGAGGCAGACAGACTGGGGCAGAGCCATGAGGGCAGAGAAAAGGGAACAGAAATGGGGAAAGAGAGACCGCTAGGAGCATGTGGGAACAGGGGAAAGCGGGGAGCTTAGATTGAGGGGCAGTCTTTTTACACTGCATCTGGTGGCAGGTAATGGCAAGAAGCACCTGTTTGCACATGTGTGGAGGTCAAAGGAAAAGTCTCAGATGTCATTTTTTCAGGAGCCATATTTTTTTACTTTGTTAAACACTGTCTCTCACTGGTCTGGAGTTGGCCAAGTAGACTATGCAGGTCAGAAAGATTAGGATCTACTCACCACTCATCTACCTGCCCTGCAAGAAAGGGAATTCCAAACCCACACATACTGTGCCTGGATCTTATTTGTAATGTGGGTTCTGAAGACTGAACTTAGACACTTGTGCTTCTAAAGGAAACACTTTACTCACTGAGCTTCCGCCGCCCGCCCCCCCCCCCCTCAAATATCTATGTTCTGTTCAAAGTCATAGATTTTAAAATGAAACTTCCAGTGTCAGATATGGAGGCCCTCCGTGTTTTAGTTACTGTTCTACTGCTATGGAGAGACACCATGGCCAGGGTAACTTAAAGGGAAAAGCATTATGTGTGTGTGGGGGGGGGGGAAGGGGGCTAGTCAAGCAGGACATGTCAGCACACAGGCAAACATGGTGCTGGAGAAGCTGAGAGTTTCTTCACCTGGATCTGCAGGCAGCAGGAAGTGGGGTGG
The DNA here is from genome assembly GCF_947179515.1 of Apodemus sylvaticus. Classification (NCBI taxonomy): domain Eukaryota; kingdom Metazoa; phylum Chordata; class Mammalia; order Rodentia; family Muridae; genus Apodemus; species Apodemus sylvaticus. Next base: position 113,161,979 of record NC_067479.1, read on the forward strand.
TTTACTGGGCCTGGGTTTTTGAAAACACTTCCTCCTCATACAAGGCCATGCTTCCTAATCTTCTAATCCCTTCAAAGAGTTCTCCTCCCTGGTGACTAAGCACTCAAATACATGAGCCTCTGGGGCCTCTTCTACCCAAGCCATTACACTCCCTATGAGCTGTTGGCCTGGGAAGACCAAGGATCTCCCAAAACACTTCTAGATATTGCCAGAAAACCCTTGGTTAAAGTTTTTAAAAGAAGAGGAAGACTTGAAACACAAATGATTCTGAAATGTTTATGAGCAGTAATAAGGGATAGATACACACATGTGTATAATAAAATAATTTCTTGAATTTCTATATAAGAAGGATTTTAGTTTATATCTAACAGCCGTGGCAGTGGCAGTGGCAGTCCCACCAACAGGACAGCGATGACCTAAATGTGTCCATCCCACTTCTGTTCACACTTGTACTCTGTTTTCCCGAGACAGCATCTCCTGCAACATAAACTGGTTTTGAACTTGTTTTGAAGTTGGCATTAGACTTCTTGTTCTCATCCCTCTCTCTCCCAAGTTTTGGAATTATAGGCATGCATTGCCATGCTAAGCTAATGTTTGCATTTTTAGTATAATAACATGTGCCTGTATCCCTAGTGAGAATATAATAAAACATATTGGAAAGAAACAAACAATGAAACAATTTAAATATGGCATATACCTACAAAGGAATTTTAATTAGCTGTTCAAAAGAAGTGGAAAGTGCAGGGTTTATAGTACATAGTAGCTTGAAGGGGGCATTAGGGACCGAAGGGTGCAGTGGGGATGAAGTTGGCAATCTGGACACTGTGCAGTCAGTATTCAGAGGGAAGAGATGGTAGAGATGAACAGCACGGAGTGCCCTCAACTGGGCTGCTAGCACAAGGTGCAGCGAAAGGAAAACAAGAGAACTCAGAGAAAGAAGAGTAGGGATGAGAAAGGGTGCATTTGCCAGCAGACCCTGGAACAGAAGGAGTTTTGTCTATAGGAAATGCAAAGCAATGACTCGATTATGTATGATGAGACATAAGATTCCCCACAAAGAAAATAATGAAGCACATTTTAGGAGCAAGTGTTGAAACAGTCAGAAAGGGTAGCCTAGGGGAGGCTGAGATTATGGACCAACCTGAGAAGGGAGCTCACTTGGAAGAAGTACCATGAGGATGGTGGTAGCTCTTCTCCTCTTCCTGCCAGGACAATCGGGGAACTAGCTGTACAATCCCCAAAATACAAGATCCTCACAGACTGACTGTCTATACTGAAAATCTTCCCCCTCCCCCAAATTTGTGACCAATGATGTTAGATTAAGCATTGTTTTGTTTTTTAACAATATGGTAAACATGTTCTATTTAAAAAAAAAAAAAAGCCTTGTGTCAGCATAATTAGGCAAAAGCAAGCAAGGTCTTACAGAAGGCTAAAGACTGTTTGATTCCACTGGGGCCACTGGGAAAGTTACTGAGAGAAGGCTAAGAAAGTTAATGTCTAACCAAAATGTAATTTACGATCCAAGAGTACAAACCACTTTTCAGTATATGGCTGACTAATAAATTCATTAGAAAGATTAATGCTCATTATCTTCCATTTCAAGCTCTGTTGGTATGTGCTAACATGATTGTTTTATTTTGGAACGTGCTGAAACAGCCCAAGGTTCAACTGAACAGTAGGTGTGTTCACCAAGCCAAGGGCTTGAGTATGCTTGAAATAGGGTAAAGTTTAGAGAAACAGGGACCTTCTGACACTGGCTTCTGTAACTCAGTTCTGAGCCAAGGCTGCTTGTAGCAGTCTCTGATCTGCTCAAAGCTTCCTAAGAGTTGTCTTGGGCAGATGTAGAGATAATTGTCATTACCTCCCAGCACCTGAGTGCCCACCTACCTTACAGAGGAAAACATATTCCTATACATATTCCAGTACAGAATGGAAATATTCCTACAGTTACCAACCCTTACCTCATATACTGAAGCAGTTAGGCATACTAGATATCCAGGCAGAAATAACCCTTATCCAGGCAGTATTTGGTAAAGTTGGACCCATGGGCAGATTTAATTACATAAAATCTCTGAGTCTTTTCTGAAAGGGTCCAGTAGGTTCTTTCTTGTTTAGACATGTCTTTTCCTTAACTCAAAATCACATAAAAATATCCATGGGGGGTTAAGAAAAACTTAATCTGATATATCCTTGGTTTAATCTAGACCATGTGAGTTTTTATTATAATGTATGTGTTTGCCTTTCCAGAGTTTTCTGTCTTCCTACCATGTAGGTTGCAGGAATCAAATTCAGGTCCTCAGACCTGGCAAAAGAGGCTCTTTCATGTGCCGAGTCATCTCTCTGATGCTAGGCCATGTAATTAAGTTCTAAATGATCATTTTAGGAAGAATCAGATGTATTCTTATTATCAAGAAGAACACGGTTTAGTCTTAGCTCCTCTGATCACAAGACATGGTTCTAATGTGAGAGGAGATGTAGCCTTTGAACAGGCTAGCAGAGCTGGAGAAGATGGTGGTAATGGAGCTAGAGAAGAACACCAAGAAGTTCCTGCTGCAGAGCATCAATGAAAGGCACGCTGATATCATGTGGCGGATGCAGAAGCACATACAGAATCAGAAATGCTCTGCAGGCAGAACTCCAAGTCAGATGCAAGCAAAGGACGTGGAAACACTTGCTGAATATGAAAGATGGCAGTGAGGACAGAGAGCCACCTGAAAGCCAAAGAGAAGACTGAGAAAGCAGAACAGAAGGCAGAGTAGGCTGAGAAGGCAGGTAAAGTAGGGTAAGACTGAGGAGAAAGCAGAGAAGAAGGTGGGTTAAGGTAAGGAGAAAGAGAAGAGGCCAAGGAAGGCACATATGCCCAAGAGGCTGTGGCGAAAGAGACAGGTAGACTGTCTTGAACAAGTCTTCAATTCCAGCCAATAGATTCTGGCTGAGTGGTAGCAAGGAGAAGGCTAGGCTGACTCCATGACAGGCTTCAAATTGGCAGCTCAAGAGACTAGGCCTAAGAACTGGGCAAGCACAGTTCTTGCCCAGACAAATAAGTTTCTAGAAAAAAACCAGGCTTCAGGCAGCTAGTCAGAAATTGCCCTGCCATCAGAAGCTGTCCTGCCACCTGGCCTGAAGGAAGGGCAATGGGTCAGCCGCAGTTTCTAGACCTGGCCAGTAACAGTTTCCAGACCCTACCCCATCACCCTTATTGGTTCTGGAATGCCCCTAATGTAATACTTTAGTGAGCTTTAACTTACTGAAGACCCCGTGAGTGAACAACCTGGAGCCCAGAATCGGTGCAAAAGCAAAAGGAATATATTGTTCCAAAGAGTTGGGGTCATCCTACACCTGAAGGGAGGTGACGACCCCACACAGCCTGTTTGGTCAGTTTTATATAGTTTTCAGAGCAGCAGCCATTAGGCACAAAGTGATTGGTGGAACAGTGTGACTTTTAAACTGGTTGGTCTTTAGGTAATGAGGTGGCAAGGACTTCCCTTGTCTATAGGTGGCCAATGGTCAGTCCATCCAGTGGAATGTGTCTATATGCTCTGGGCCTCCTCCACCGGCAGGCAGGTAGCTGAGGGTCGGTCCCCCACCCCACTGTGGTCTGAGGAATGTTAATTATCCTCTCCCTTCAGGAGGGGAGAGGTGCCTAAGTGTTCCATGACCTTTCTCTTCCAGGAGGGGAGGGATCTGGTGGAATTTTCCAGAGTTCCTGAGCTGACCTCTTCACGAGAGATGAAGCTGAAAGAATAGAAAATACAGCCTAACTCCAGCCTTCTAAGAAGCCCCAAACACTTCATATTCCAGAGCCCGCTCTTTGTTAGAAACTAGGTAAAAGGTCACATACCAGAGCCCGCCCTTTGTTCAGAACTAGACAAAAAGGCCTTGAATAGGTGATCCTGGCCCCACAAGGTAACTGGAAATGAACTAAGCTTATCTTGCTTCTGTAAACTGCTTATACCATTAACCCTATCCAGGAGTTAATGCAACTATAGACTCCAAGAAAATAGGAAACTAATTGGTCCACTGAGCGTGGGCTCTGATAATTTAAACTGATTGGCCTAAAAACGATGGAGTGGTACAAATTGATTGGCTCGTATTTCACGGGCTCTCCATGCTAAGAAATGATTGGTTTGTAATTGCAGGCTTTGTTGTAAACTTATAAAAGCTGTTGCAGTTCGGCACTCGGGGTCCACAGTCGTCTACTCCTGCGCGGTGTACGGCTGTGGAACCCAGAATTCTGGAATAAAGAAATCCTCATGTTATTGCATTGAGACCATTCCTCGAGAGTGATTTGGGTGTCGCCTTACAAGGCGTGGGGTGCTGGGGCACCCTCGTTTTTTGGGGGATCTTATTAAAGCAAAATAAAGGTCACCTACCACATAATTCCCCTAATGTGCTCTAAATCAGGCCTGTGAGGTCACTTGATTGTATCCATCTTGGAATGGGAGACCCCAGCATGCTGGACTTATTCAGAATAAAACATTCTTTGCATTTACATACTATTTGAGTCCAGGATATCATTCTTTGTTGAATCATGGACCCTAACAGCAGTACACTGACACCATAGAGAATGTAAAGTCTTTTGTGTGTCCTAGTTCTAGTATATTCACTTTGTCTCCTCCTTGTGTTTCTTTTATGATCTGAGATTGATAGCCTCAGTCAAGCTTTGCTTACTACACACTTTTCTCAGAGGAAGCAATGTTTATTTGGAAATGTTCATATACACAAGAATTAGGACTGAAAAGGAACCCTTTTATAACAATAACATTTGTCTGGATTTTTTTTTTAATTTTGATGTGTTTTGCTCTCTTTTATGTGACTCAATAGTTGTCAGGAACTTTGGATTTCTGTGTGATACAGGAGACTCAGAACTACAAATCACCAGCACAGGTATACTAGAGGAGCCACAATAAACCTACAAGATCTCTGCATATAGCAACTGCTCAAGAAGTCAGAGTCAGCTGGGACTCTGATGGGCCTTACCTGTCTAGGGCTGAAGAGTTGGGAGAGAAGACCAGGACATTACTTGTACTGGACACTTTGATTTGTGAGAAAGAGGGAAGATGAAGATGTGACATTATTGTGTTCAGAATTTAAATTCTGTGATGCTGTCTGTGATAACCTGTCTGTTATCTTGGCTGTTTAACTCAACTCTGACACAGAAACTATAACAGATGAGGTCTGGGTATTGTATACAAAGCAGTGTACTTGAGGGGATTCTGGGAATGAAATTAAAAGATATTTGAAACAACACTTGGAGGGAAAACACAGAACCATGGACCCTAAAATAGGAAGAAAGGGGGCATCTTCAAGGTTCATATGTTATCATAAGTTTATTTAAGCAAAAACCTTAGTGAATATTCGAGATCAAAATTTTACCATGTTTGAAAAAAATTCAAAAGACAGAATTGGGGTAGAAGAGGAACACGTGAACTCTATTATGTTCTGTTTCAGACCCCAGAACAAGGGACTGAGGTGCATTTTTTACATATCAAAGCAGAGCAGGCCTCAAGTTTCTCCCATCATCCCTTAGTCCTTCCTTACTTGGCAGACCCTGCCCCCAACTCTGAACTTTCCAGTTTAGGGAGGGGTCGACACTTTCCCCGAAGGCTACCCGGCTACTGCTGGATTTAATCCAGACACTTTGGTCTCGCCCTCTCTCCTACTCTCTGTTAGCATTCTGTCTAAACTCCACCTCACAATAACCTGGCAACAGCCACGTATGCCCTTCCCCACAGTTACCTGGCAACAGCAAGGTAGGTCTGGCCCACTAGCCCCTTGCTCTCTCTCTCTTACACATGTTTCCTGCTTGCTTCTCTCTTGCCCTCTTGCGATCTTCTCTCCCCCTCTGTTCCCCCATCTCTCCATGTGGTCATGGCTTTCCTCCACTTCTCTCTCCTTTTCTCTGTTGGTCTCTGCCTCTACTACCCTCTTTTTTGGGTTTTTTGGTTTTTGGTTTTTTTTTTTTTCCAAGACAGGGTTTCTCTGTGTAGCCCTGGCTGTAGACCAGGCTGGCCTCGAACTCAGAAATCAAAACAACCCTGAGATTTCACCTTACACCAGTCAGAATGGCTAAGATTAAAAATTCAGGAGACAGCAGATGTTGGCAAGGATGTGGAGAAAGAGGAACACTCCTCCACTGCTTGTGGGGTTGCAAATTGGTACAACCACTCTGGAAATCAGTCTGGCGGTTCCTCTGAAAACTGGGCACCTCACTTCCAGAAGATCCTGCTATACCACTCCTGGGCATATACCCAGAGGATTCCCCACCATGTAATAAGGATACATGCTCTACTATGTTTATAGCAGCCCTATTTATAATTGCCAGATGCTGGAAAGAACCCAGGTATCCCTTAACAGAAGAGTGGATGCAAAAAGTGTGGTATATCTACACAATGGAGTACTATTCAGCCATTAGAAACAATGAATTCATGAAATTCTTAGGCAAATGGATGGAGCTAGAGAACATCATACTAAGTGAGGTAACCCAGACTCAAAAGGTGAATCATGGTATGCACTCACTAATAAATGGATATTAACCTAGAAAAGTGGAATACCCAAAACATAATCCACACATCAAATGAGGTACAAGAAGAAAGGAGGAGTAGCCCCTTGTTCTGGAAAGACTCAGTGAAGCAGTATTCGGCAAAACCAGAACAGGAAGTTGGAAGGGGTGGGTGGGAGGACAGGGGGAGAGAAGGGGGCTTATGGGACTTTCGGGGAGTGGGGGGCTAGAAAAGGGGAAATCATTTGAAATGTAAATAAAAAATATATTGAATAAAAAAAAATACAAAAAAAAAATCTGCCTGCCTCTGCCTTCCAAGTGCTGGGATTAAAGGCGTGCGCCACCACCGCCCTCTTAACATTCCTCCCCATGCCCTGACTAAAGCCTATACTATACTGTCATGTGGCTTGTCCCTCATCACAACTCACTCTCTCTCTCTCTCTCTCTCTCTCTCTCTCTTTCTCTCTCTCTCTCTCTCTCTCTCTCTGTGTGTGTGTGTGTGTGTGTGTGTGTGTGTGTGTAAAAACTACCAGAAACAATCTTCTAAGTTAATTTGGTTATGTGTATATTACAACTAATCAGATTAATGGGAAATGTGGCTAAATTAAAATACAAATTATTCTTATAAGCCCTATTTGCTGCCAATGTAATACACATCTTTAAAACTAGACTAGCTTGTTTACAATGCAAGACACACAAAAGGAAACAAATTCTGACAGATTAAGTGCTGAACCTGGGACAGACTGGGAAGTGTTCAGTGTATCATAGTGGTAAGTGTCCATGATTCACTGAAGAATGACATCCTGGACTGGAATAGTATGCAAACACGGAGTGTTTTATTCTTCAGAAGTCCAGCATGCTGGGGTCTCCCATTACCGTGAAAGAGAGACCCCCCCAAGTAAGCTCAAGGGCCAGATTTAAAGCTCATTAGGGGTCTGTTCCAGCGCCCTGAGCAGACCTTGGGCACAAACTTTGCAGTCAGTTTGACAACACCCAGAAGAAGCCCCACTGCCAGGCACTCTAAGACACCCAGAATCAGAGGTGACGAGGGCCCAACATCTGTTCCAACACTGAGAGGAACTGGGACCAACAGGACCCAGGCACACGGGAACTCTGCCAGGCCAGTGTCATGGGTTCCTTCCGGTCTGTCTGGGCCAGTGCCCTGAGCAAACAGATCTTGGGCGCAAACTCTCAGCCAGTCCCATAACAGAAGAAGCTCCACTGCCAGGATCACAGGAACACAGGATCCCAGGAGCTTAGTCACATGAGGATCTCAGGGTCCCAGAGATAGCTTGATTCCCCGGAACTCAGACACACCAAGAATCACAGGATCATAGCAACAGCTTGACTCTAAGGAGTTCTGACACATCTGGATCACAAGAAGGACAGGCTCCAGTCAGATTAGGGAGGGCAGATAGCACACTAGAGATAACCAGATGACAGGAGGCAAGCGTGAGAACATAAGCAACAGAAACCAAGGTTACTTGGCATCATCAGAACCCAATGTTTCCACCATAGCAAGTTCTGGATACACCATTATACCACAAAAGAAAGATTCAGATCTAAAATCACTTCTCATAATGATGATAGAAGACTTTAAGAAGGACATAACTCCCTTAAAGGAATACAGGAGAACACAGGTAAACAGGTAGAAACCCTTAAACACAAAAATTCCTTAAATAATTACAGGAAAACACAATCAAACAGGTGAAGGAAATGAACAAAACCATCCAGTATCTAAAAATGAAAATAGAAACAATAAAGACATCACAAAGTGAGACAACCCTGGAGCTAGAAAACCTAGGAAAGAGATCAGGAGTCATAGATGCAAACATCACCAATAGAATACAAGATATCGAAAAAATCTCAGCTGCAGAAGATGCCGTACAAAACATTGACCCAACAGTCAAAGAAAACACAAAAAGCAAAAAGCTTCTAATCAAAAACATCCCAGAAATTCAGGATACAATGAAAAGACCAAACCTTAGGATAATAGGTATAGAAGAGAGTGAAGATTCCCAACTTAAAGGGCTAGTAAATATCTTCAACAAAATGATAGAAGAAAACTTCCTAACCTAAAGAGATTTCCATGAACATACAAGAATCCTAGAGAACTCCAAATAGACTGGATCTGAAAAGAAATTCCTCCCATCACATAATAATTAAAACACCAAATGCACTAAACAAAGAAAATATTAAAAGCAGTAAGGGAAAAGGGTCAAGTAATATATAAAAGTTATCAGAATTACAGGCTTATCAGAATTACACCAGACTTCTCACCAGAAACTATGAAAGCTAGAAGATCCTGGGCAGATGACATACATACCCTAAGAGAACACAAATGCCAGCCCAGGCTACTATACCTAGCAAAACTCTCAATTACTATAGACTGAAAAAACAAGACATTCCATGACAAAACCAAATTTACACAATATCTTTCCACAAATCCAACCCTACAAAGGATAGATAATAAATGGAAAAACCAACACAAGGAGGGAAACTACACCCTAGAAAAAACAAGAAAGTAATCTTTTAACAAACCCACATAAACATAATTCCACCTCTAATAACAAAAATAACAGGAAGTAACAATAAATTTTTCTTAATATCTCTTAATATGAAAATTAATATTACCAATATATCCTAATCAATTGAAATTCAAAAATATGAGGAATTAGAAATTTGGTGGCTGTCACCCAGTGGTCTCCCTAATTTGGTAATTGGAGTGATATGTTGAATATTGTATAATCCATATACACTTTCTGCTTGTTTGTATGTGACAGTGTCTTGCTGTGTACCATATAATGGTCTTGAAATCATGCTTCTAGTATCTCAGCCTCTCTATTAGTAGGATTGTTTATTTGGTGTTTTTACTCTATACTTTGGTTTTCAGAACAGCTTACGTATTTTAAAATAACGTATGCAGCCAAAAGAAATGTAGGCAATTAATTTAAGAGATAACTTGTAAGAGAACAACAAAGAGTAAGACTGAATGTTTTGCTTGATATTTATAATTATTGTATCAAATTTGAAGAAGATGACCTTATAAGTTACTCTTTTTCTAAGATGAATGCTTTTCAAAATTATCACATCAAATGACCCAGAATCTTACCTCAACTAATGTCTGTGCCACTCTCTAAGCAGAACCATTATTCATTGAAACAGTTGATGAATGACTTCATGAATAGACCATCTTAATACACACACCATTTCTTAAATGAATGTAACCTCTTTCCTGTGGGCTGAGAATGATGACAATCACTCAAGTCACAAATCTTTAACCATGGCAGGAAATCATATCCAAATAATTTTGTCTACAATTCATTCCTTGGCACAGCAGAACAGTAAACTCTTAGCTTAGCTACTGTGGAGGTAAAATCCTTTGGTGATGTGAGGGACATTGGAGTACAGGCTTATTACAATGAACTCCAGTGTCTAAAAATTGTTCTTATTTTGGGTTTGTACCACAGTAAGAGCCAAGATTTTAACTGTACTAAAAACAAAAGAAACAAACAACAAACAAAAAACAAAAAGACTGTCTGTTTATGTTAATTTAATAACATGTACATCATTTTATTATTGGAATAAAAATATATGTTGTGTTGAATATAGTAAAAAAAAAATAAAAATTAAAAAAAGAGTGCATTAGGGGAGTTCCTGGAAGTGGAAGGTGTCCTCCATCTTATCTTCACTCCATCTCTATTCCAGAACCATTGCTGGTCTTGAGGGGGCTAGAAACTGTTGCTGGAGAAGTCTGGAAACTGCGGGCTGACCCATTGTCCTTGCCTCAGGCCGATGGTGAAGCAGCTTCTGATCTCAGGGCAGTTTTCAACTGGCTGCCTGAGCCTGGGTTGTTTTCTAGAAACAGATTTGCCTAGCTTTGCCCAGTTCTTAGGACTAGTCTCTGAGCTGCCAATTTGAAGCACTAGGACTCAGCCTAGCATTCTTTATAGCAATCTCCAAAAAATAGCTTGAAAATGAAACAGTTTCTTAAAAGGAATCTGAAATTTTCCCTTCCTTCCTTCCTTCCTTCCTTCCTTCCTTCCTTCCTTCCTTCCTTCCTTCCTTCCTTCCTTCCTTCCTTCTTTCCTTTCTTCATCCCTCCCTTCCTCTCTCCATTTCCCCTCGCTCTTTTGTCTGTCTGTCTTCTCTCTCTGTCTCTCTGTCTCTCTGTTGCTCTCTCTCTCTCTCTCTCTCTCTCTCTCTCTCTCTCTCTCTCTCTCTCTCTCATAACTTGGTATTTGTTGTAGATCTTCTTTGAAAGTCTGAGAGAACTCTGCCACAACTCCATCTAGACCTGAGATTTTGTCTTGGAGACTATGAATTGTTGCTTTAATCCCTTATTTGTTATGGATCTGTTTAAATTGTTGATCTCATCTTAGTTTAGTTTCAGTGATTCTACTAATCTACAAATTCAGCCATTTATTTTAGACTTTCCTAAGTGGAATATAGGTCTTTCACATATTCCCTTACAATATTGCGATGCAGTATGGTGTGTGTGTGTGTGTGTGTGTGTGTGTGTGGTTTTCATTTAATTTAATTCTAAGAATTGTTTAGTTTCTTTTTTGATTTCTAGGCACTAGTGCGTTGTAATCTCTATGAGTCTATGTAATTACTAGAGACGGTTTTGCTGTTGATATGAATTGCCCTTGCATTGCAGCCTTGCCAACTACTCTTGGCTTCCCAGCCACCAGGCACTGAACCAGTTTCCTCTCTTCACCATTGTTGTGATCATAAAAAGATAAAGAGGTATTAATATACATTCTATGGGGGTGTAGTGAGATGTGGGGGAAGGGAATGCCTCAGCAGGCCCATGTCAAAGGATCCCTTCCCCCTGAAGGACCAACCACACAATGGTATAGCATACAATAGAGTTTATTTAGGACATGGGGGGAGAGTTAAGAGAGCAGTAGAGGCAGAGAAAAGCAGAGAGGAGAGACTAGAGAAGTAGAGGAAGGCCATGACCATGTGGAGAGAGGGGGAAGGGAATGGGGTGAGAGGGAAAGCAAGGGAGCAAGAGGCAAGAGAGTAAAGAACAAGGGAATAAGAGAGAGAGGAGGGCAAGCATCCCCTTTTATAGTGGGCCAGGCCTACATGGCTGTTGCCAGGTAACTGTGGGGTGGAGCATACCTGGCTGTTGCCAGGTAACTGTGGGGGTGGGGTCCAGACCAAGTACCAGCAACCATGATGTCCTTGCTTACCAGGAACCACAGTGGACCCAGCTTGTCACAAACTTAAAACTCTGAAACCAAGGGCAAAATGTGTCTTTTCTTACAAAGTTGCTTTTCTTCAGCATTTTGTCAGCAGTGAAGAGTTCCTAATGTAAGCTCTATGTATTCTGATTGTGCTTGATCAGCATCATTTCTATTTCAAGGTAGATTTTCTTTTCCTTTTTGGTTTGTTTTATTTTTCTTATTTGCTTGTTTGTTTTGGTTGTGGGTGGTATTTTGTTGTTTTTGGGGTTTTTTGTTGTTTGTTTGTTTGGTTTTGTTTTGTTTTGTTTTGTTTTTTTTGCAATTTTTGACAAAGTGACTTAGATTGTTTGAATTTCAACATTTCCTACTGTCTGGAATCACCTGGATTCATCTTATGAGGTCACTGAACACATTTCTATGAGACATACTTTTCTTACCACTTTGTAGTACCATCAGAAAATTAAATTATGGGCTGGAGAGATCACTCAGTGGTTAAGAGCACTAGCTTCTCTTCCAGAAGACCACGGTTAAATTCCCAGCACCTATTTGGCAGTTCACAGCCATCTGTAACTGCCAGTTCCAGAGAATCTGATGTCCTCTCCTGGCCTCTGCAGGCACCAGTCATGCATGTGATACATAGACATATATTCAGGCAAAACACCAATATATATAGATAACATTTAAATTGATTAGTTAATATTTTTAAAAAAGAAAATTTGATTAGCCTCAATTGTCTTTTTCTCTGGAAAACTACAGCACAGGCAATAGTTTTGTGTGTATTTTTTCAGAAGGCTACCTAAGGGTTCCTTGCACTGAGAACTTAGTGCTTAGATTTAGGAATTTTACGGGACATTTACTAGTTTATTACTATTTTTTTTTTAATGTCTGGTCTCATATATCCTAGGATGGCCTTGAACTCACTGTGCAACCAAGGATAAACTTACATTTTGGATTCCTTGCTTCTATATCGTGAATGCTAGGCAGTCACTACTATACCCAGACTATGAAGGTGTTGGGGATGAAACGCAGGCTCTGTTCATGTTGGACAATCACTCTAAGGAGTAAGAGGCATCCTTAGTCTTGGTCTCGATTAATTAGTTTGAATTTTCTATTTTAATTTTTCTAGCCTCTCACAGACTAGGCAAACAAGCACTCACTATGGGCTGTCCTCATAGGTGTTTCAGTTTTACTTTAAGACAGGTTCTCACTAAGCCTCCTGAGCTGGCCTCAAACTCATAGTCCCCCTGCCTCAACCATGTACATGGCCTGGATTACAGGGGTATACCATTGGAATTTTTCTTTGAAAACATTTTTTTTCACATCAATTCTTGGAATTTTTGTCTAGTAAAAATGAGATTAGCAGGTAATTTATTTTTTAAAAAAATATTTATTTCATTTCTGTGTATGCGTATGCCTGGATGCATGTACGTGAATCCCAGGTTTGCATGAATACAAGAGGGTTAGAAGAAGACATAAGAGCCCCTGGAAGCAGAGTTACAAGAAGTTGTGTGTTCCCATGAAGGTGCTGGGATCTGAACTCAGGTGCCCTGCAAGAGCAGTGAGTAATCTTAAACACTGAATTGTCTCTCTAGCCCCAACAGGTGATATTCTCCAACCTTAGTATTCTTCAGAAGAATTTAATGTTGGCAAGTGTGTGTGTGTGTGTATGTGTGTGTGTGTGTGTGTGTATGAAAGAGAGAGAGAACTTCTCAATTTAAATATCTAGTAGGGTTAGCTCATTATTAATGATATTTGTCTCATCTTTACCAGTGAGGAATTCCTTGTTTAAGTAACTGAGGTTTTAACATGATTCAAGCAGACCTTAGAGCTTCCTGGCTTTGTGGCTAAACGGGACAGTCTCATATTGAATAATAGAAATGAATAATTTTCCAAATTGGAATCAGAGTCAGAGTGGGTGGAGCCATCCCTGCACTGGTGGTCCTAGGTTCTATAAGTCAGCAAGCTGAAAAAGCCATGGGAAGCAAACCAGGAGGCAGTACAACTCCATGGCCTCTGCATCAGCGCCTGCTTTTAAGTTTCTGCCCTGTTTAAGCTAATGCTCTGACTTCCCTCTGCGATTGACTGTGCTGTGGAATTGTACATGGAAATAAAACCATTTTCACCTTTCTCTTCTACCACTCTAGCAAACAAAACAAAACACAACAAAACAAAAATCTGTCATGCCATGTCTCTAGCATCTTGTTTCTTTAAAAAAAAATAGTTATTACTGTGGTGGTTTGGATGAGAATGGGCCCTACTGGCTCATAATTATTTGAATACTTGGTCCCCAGGCGATGGAAGGAACTGTTTGGAAAGCATTTGGAGGTGTGGCCTTGATGGGGGTGGTGCCAAGCTCCCAACCATGGTCATGGACTCTAACTCTCTGGAACCATGAGCTCCAGTAAACATTTTCTTTTACAATTTGCCTCAGGAATGGTGTCTCTTCACAGCAATAGTGGGTGTGTACCCTTGTGCATGCTACTGTTTCCATACAAAGGTGAGAGAACAACTTGCCAGAATTGGTTCTTTGCTTCCTCACATGGGTTTCTGAAATTGAACTGGTCTCATCAGGCTTCTCAGGAAATGTCTTCATACCCACTGAACCACCTTGTTAGCTCCAAGCTTCTTACTTCACACATCCAACACATTCTTGAGATACATCCATGGTATGTATATAACAATAATTCATCCATTTATTACTTATTAATGACTCATTTTCTTAATGTATAAATACATAAATAAATTGCTTTTCTATCTACTTATTAATGAATATTTTCACTTTTTTCTATTTGAAGGTCATTCTAAATAAAGTGATATACCACATATTTTCTACCTCTTTTAGATAAACACCTGAAAATGGAATTGCTTGGTCCTATGAGTACATGTTTAATCATAAAAATCAGTTAAAATGTTTTCCAAGCTGTGTGTTCCTTAGAAAAATAAAGTATGAATGAGTATCCTAGCTGTTTCATATCCCATTAACATCAGCAGTACCAGAATCCCACTGTGGCTTATAAAATCCTTAAAAAGTATAATGAGTATAATTATAATTGTACTTTATGTTGTGTGACCAGTTTTGAACTGTGCTGTTATCCCACACTTTTTACAAAAGTTGTTTTATATATGAATAAAATAATTATGTACTAGACGCTATGTGCTGAACTACTGTCTCCCAGTCTGTGGCTTCTTTTTTCCTGTATTAAGTGGTGCTAAAAAGTTAGTCTGGTGTCTTTGAAAACAAATTTTTAAATCAAAGGACTTTGGGGGTTCTGACTGTTCCACTGGTTGGCTGGCTTTTCTCTTTCCAGTGCCAGAGAATAAACCCACAGTTTCATGAACAGGGCATGCGCTCTGCCTCCAGCATCCCCAGCCCCAAACTTACATTTTGACATACAGTGCTTTCATATCTCACCCTTTGCAAACCTTCTCCCACCTCAGCTCCACAGTTATCTTCTCCTGTGCTTTCTCCTACAGGGTAGAAAGTTTTTCTTCTTGCTCAGACATGAGCTCCATTTTAATTGAATGTGTATTTAGTTTTCCTATCGGTTCTAATTCTTACTTGTTTTTACCTGTTTGTGCTGAATCCATGTCTGATGCCCAGAGTCCAGAAGAGGGCATCAGATCCCCTGGAACTGGAGTTAAAAATGGTCGTGAGGCACTGTGTGGGTGCTGTGAACCAAGCCCTGGGCCTCTGTAAGAGCAACAAGTGCTCTTAAGCCCTGAGCCACCTCTCTAGCCCTAATTCAAATGTGTTTGAAAGATTATAGTCTCCTTCAGTGACTTACATTAAGTTTTTAGCACAAGTCAACTGGCTGTAAGTTAAGATCACAGGTCTGGGCTGCCTTTCATTTCATTGACCCGTTAGCTTTGCTTAAGTTTGCCCTGTCTTGATAACTAAGATTTTACTTAAAATTCTGTGATGTAAGTTCCTTGTATCCGGTTCCATGACAGAGAGCAGAAAGACTTGACAGTTACATGTTACTATGAAATATAATGTGGTGAGGGGTACTTGGCAGGCCCAGGACAAGTGGCCCTGTGAGAAATTATGCCATGCAACAGATCTGAGGGTTTATTTGAGGGAAGAGAGCACATGCAGACAGGCAGGAAGAGAGCAGAGCCACAGAGAGAGGAAGGGGACTGAGAGAGACAACTGGGGTGTCAAGCAGGCCTTTTATGTGCTCCTAGCACCTGGCAGGTGAGCAGCAGCAGGTGAGCAGCAGCAGGTAAGCAACAGGTGAACAGCAGCAGGTGAGCTGCAGGTGAGCAGCAGCAGGTGAGCAGCAGCAGGTGAGCAGCAGGTGAGCTGCAGGTGAGCAGCAGCAGGTGAGCAGCAGCAGGTGAGCAGCAGGTGAGCAGCAGCGTGTGAGCAGCAGGTGAGCAGCAGCAGGTGAGCAGCAGCAGGTGAGCAGCAGGTGAGCAGCAGCGTGTGAGCAGCAGGTGAGCAGCAGCAGGTGAGCAGCAGCAGGTGAGCAGCAGGTGAGCAGCAGTGTGTGAGCAGCAGGTGAGCAGCAGCAGGTGAGCAGCAGCAGGTGAGCAGCAGGTGAGCAGCAGTGGGTGAGCAGCAGCAGGTGAGCAGCAGGTGAGCAGCAGCAGGTGAGCAGCAGCAGGTGAGCAGCAGCAGGTGAGCAGCAGGTGAGCAGCAGCAGGTGAGCAGCAGCAGGTGAGCAGCAGGTGAGCAGCAGCGTGTGAGCAGCAGGTGAGCAGCAGCAGGTGAGCAGCAGGTGAGCAGCAGCAGGTGAGCAGCAGCAGGTGAGCAGCAGGTGAGCAGCAGTGTGTGAGCAGCAGGTGAGCAGCAGCAGGTGAGCAGCAGCAGGTGAGCAGCAGGTGAGCAGCAGTGGGTGAGCAGCAGCAGGTGAGCAGCAGGTGAGCAGCAGCAGGTGAGCAGCAGCAGGTGAGCAGCAGCAGGTGAGCAGCAGGTGAGCAGCAGCAGGTGAGCAGCAGCAGGTGAGCAGCAGGTGAGCAGCAGCGTGTGAGCAGCAGGTGAGCAGCAGCAGGTGAGCAGCAGGTGAGCAGCAGCAGGTGAGCAGCAGGTGAGCAGCAGCAGGTGAGCAGCAGCAGGTGAGCAGCAGGTGAGCAGCAGCGTGTGAGCAGCAGGTGAGCAGCAGCAGGTGAGCTGCAGGTGAGCAGCAGCAGGTGAGCAGCAGCAGGTGAGCAGCAGCAGGTGAGCAGCAGCAGCAGGTGAGCAGCAGCAGTAGGTGAGCAGCAGGTGAGCAGCAGCAGGTGAGCAGCAGGTGAGCAGCAGCAGGTGAACAGCAGCAAGTGAGCAGCAGCGGGTGAGCAGCAGCAGGTGAGCAGCAGGTGGGCAGCAGGTGAACAGCAGCAAGTGAGCAGCAGCCGGTGAGCAGCAGCAGCAGATGAGCAGCAGGTGAGCAGCAGCAGCAGATGAGCAGCAGGTGAGCAGCAGCCGGTGAGCAGCAGCAGGTGAGCAGCAGCAGGTGAGCAGCAGGTGAACAGCAGCAGGTGAGCAGCAGGTGAGCAGCAGCGTGTGAGCAGCAGGTGAGCAGCAGGTGAACAGCAGCAGGTGAGCAGCAGGTGAGCAGCAGGTAAGCAGCAGCAGGTGAGCAGCAGCAGCAGATGAGCAGCAGGTGAGCAGCAGCAGGTGAGCAGCAGCAGGTGAGCAGCAGCAGGTGAGCAGCAGGTGAGCAGCAGCAGGTGAGCTGCAGGTGAGCAGCAGGTGAGCAGCAGCAGGTGAGCAGCAGGTGAGCAGCAGCAGGTGAGCAGCAGCAGGTGAGCAGCAGGTGAGCAGCAGCGTGTGAGCAGCAGGTGAGCAGCAGCAGGTGAGCTGCAGGTGAGCAGCAGCAGGTGAGCAGCAGCAGATGAGCAGCAGCAGCAGGTGAGCAGCAGCAGCAGGTGAGCAGCAGGTGAGCAGCAGCAGGTGAGCAGCAGCAAGTGAGCAGCAGCGGGTGAGCAGCAGCAGGTGAGCAGCAGCAGCAGGTGAGCAGCAGGTGAGCAGCAGCAGGTGAACAGCAGCAAGTGAGCAGCAGCGGGTGAGCAGCAGCAGGTGAGCAGCAGGTGGGCAGCAGGTGAACAGCAGCAAGTGAGCAGCAGCTGGTGAGCAGCAGCAGCAGATGAGCAGCAGGTGAGCAGCAGCAAGTGAGCAGCAGCAGGTGAGCAGCAGGTGAGCAGCAGGTGAGCAGCAGCGTGTGAGCAGCAGGTGAGCAGCAGGTGAACAGCAGCAGGTGAGCAGCAGCAGGTGAGCAGCAGCAGCAGATGAGCAGCAGGTGAGCAGCAGCAGGTGAGCAGCAGGTGAGCAGCAGCAAGTGAGCAGCAGCCGGTGAGCAGCAGCAGGTGAGCAGCAGGTGAGCAGCAGCAGGTGAGCAGCAGCGGGTGAGCAGCAGCAGGTGAGCAGCAGGTGAGCATCAGTGGGTGAGCAGCAGCAGGTGAGCAGCAGGTGAGCAGCAGCAGGTGAGCAGCAGCAGGTGAGCAGATGACAAGCCTAGGTCCCTGGGAGGAAGTAACCAGGCATGGGTGCTTGCCCCTCTTCCATCCTTCCTTTCTTTTCTCTCTGTTTGTTTGTTTGTTTGTTTGTTTTCCACACAGGTCTCTCTATGTAGCCTTGGCTGTCCTGAAAAGTTGCTTGAACCCACAGAGTTCTCTGCCTTTGCCTCCCCATTTTTGGGATTAAAGGCATGCACCACTACTGCCTGGCTGTGTAATTTCTTTCTTTAAAGATTTATTTATTTATGTATACCAGTGCTGTATCTGCATGGACACCTGTAGGTCAGAAGAGGGCATCAGATCACATTATAGATGGTCTTGAGTCACCACATGGATGCCAGGAATTGAACTCGAGACCTCACAAAAAGCAGCCAGTGCTCTTAACTGCTGAGCCATCTCTCCAGCCCCAGCTGTATGATTTCTAAATGACTCTAACCTTGATGCAGAATATCCACCACATCCTTGCATCCTTTTTATGAATTGAAACATACGCTTGACCCAGGAGCCAGAGAAACTGGAGAAGACTGGAGAAAGTGAACCCATGCGATAGAGCACAGATGAGTAACAACTGTCCTGGCTCCTGGATTGCACACCCCTGGGAAGTAATCAAGCTTTGCCTAGTTGAGATACACACACACACACACACAAAGAGAGAGAGAGAGAGAGAGAGAGAGAGAGAGAGAGAGAGAGAGAGAGAGAGAGAGAGTTTTCTTTTTAAAATGTATTATTTTATGTATATAAGTTCTGGTATGTATCTTCAGACACTTCCAGAAAAGGGCATCAGATCTCATTACAGATGGTTGTGAGCCACCATGTGGTTGCTGAGAATTGAACTCAGGACCTTTGGAAGTCTGACCTAGTTGACATATTTTTTTGGGGGAGGAGGGAGATTTGAGACAAGTTTTCTCTGTATAGCCATGACTATAAACCAGGCTGGCCTTGAACTCAGAAATCCACTGCCTTTGCCTCCCAAATGCTGGGATTAAAGGTGTGTGCCTTCACTGCCCAGTTAGTTGAAGTCTTAACAAAGCCACATACCTTCAACTCTATTACCTTGGAAGTTGCCTTGCTTATTTAGTTCCTTTGGCTTTATTTTCCAAAGCACTAATGTACTCATTGCGAAATTTACATGACAATGCACAGTTTCCCTCCTTGGGTTTGCTTTGTTTAGAGCAATTTAGGAACAGTGAGTGGACTTCCGATCCACAAACTTGCTGTCTTATAGATCTCCTTCAATTCTAAACACCACCAATAGGAATCACATCCTTCAGTAAGTTTATCCCTGATCTTTAATGCTGTTAATTATATTTCAAAAACTCATTTCAATGCTTATTGCTGACACAGCTACTTAACACTCACATCCTTACCCAGAGATAAGTTCCTGACTTAAACCATTTAATAGACTTCTTAGTGTTTGGTTTCAGACTAGGGCTTGAAGTGCATATTTTACATCTCAAAGCAGACTTGGCCTCCAGGTTCGCCTAGCATCCTTCAGTCCTTACCTGACAGACCCTGCCCCCAACCCTGAACTTTCCAGCCCAGGGGTGGGCTGCCCTTCCCTCCCAACCCCTAGAGGCTTTTTTTCCCCCTATATAATTCAGGCAGTTTGTTCTTCTCTCTTTCTCTCCCTTCATCTCCTCTCTTTGTTTCTCTGTGTGTGCTCCTTATTTCTTTCTCAGCCCCCTCTCCTCTCTCTGCCTTCCCATTACAGCTTCCCTGGCTTTGATCTTCTGAGTCAGTGAGCTTGCCCAAGAACAACTTCCCAATAAACCTGCACTTAATATAATCTGCCAGAAGAGGGCGTCAGATCTCATTACAGATGGTTATGAGCCACCATGTGGTTGCTGGGAATTGAACTCAGGACCTCTGGAAGAGCAGTCAGTGCTCTTAACAGCTGTGTCATCTCTCCAGTCCCAATTGAAGAAATAATTTACCACTTAGGATTTTTATAAATGATCTTATTGTCTATGACATTTTAGTTCTTTTTCAAACCTAAGTTTACCTATTACCAGAAACTCTCATTCTACGTTTATTAAAGGATGAACATACATTTTTTTATTTGCTGAGTTTTTTTTCTCATTAGTAAGTATTGAGATATTTTTCCTAAAATACTTTCAGCTTCTACTGAAATGCTTCTCTTTTTTACAAATTTTATGTGCATCTTGATTGAGGTTTATGTGTTGACTCAAGTCTGCATTTGGTATATGACTTGTTTAAACATACTGATGCAACTCGTGTAGGGCTTGCCTCTGAAGCCTCCCTTTCTTTTGGCATCCCTGTTCTGTGTGTCTTATTATCTAATACCTCAAGACATTTGGTCTCAGGATGGCAGCCTGTCTTATGAATGTTCATGGTGGAGAGTTAATTCAGTTGAAAGTAGTTTCTCATACAAAGTAGTCTCAGAACCCTTCTGTTTTCTGTACTTTGCTTCTGTCTCTTTCATCTCTGCTGTCTTTAGGCATTGCCCATGTGACCACACATCCTTGGGATACTCCTGTTCTTCTTGTACTGTAGAGGATACAGCTTACAGAAAGTTGAGAACAACTGTACTAAAGAAACATAGCAATAAAAACCCATCCCCTCAGGGCTCAGGGAACTCTGCAGAAGAGGCTGAAAGAGTGTAAGAACCAGAGTTAGTGAAGGGCACCAAGGAAACCAGGCCTTCCAAATACAGCAAGACTGATGCACATATGAACTCACAGCAATGAGGACGCATGCACAGGACCTGCAAGGGTCTGAAGCAGATGGGGTCCGAGAGCTGGAAGAAGTGGACACATTCCTAACACAGATGCAATCTCTAACTAATAACCACTTGCAAATAAAAATGTAATGTTTCCAAGGGAATCTCAGTTACTCTTAAGGGTAGATGCCACATACCCAGCAGTTGATGGCCAACAGAAACTCAACAGCATATTTGGAGTTCCTTGTCTAATATATCATGTCAGGGCTTAGATGATTTAATTTTTTCTTTCATTATTATTAATCATCCCATTCATTCACATCTCAAATGATATCCTACTACCTGGTTACCCCTCCACCAACCCCCCCATCCTATGATATCCCACTTTATCATTACCTCTCTGCCACCCCCCATCCCACATCTGCTCTCCCCCATCTCTATTGCCTCAATGAGAGTGCTTCCCCACCCACCCATACTCTCCTGCCCCCACTGCTCCAGCATCCCCCCTACTCTGGGATATCAAACCTCCCCAGGACCAAGGGTCTCCCCTCCCATTGCTGTCAGGCAAGGCCATCCTCTGCTACATATGTATCTGGAGCCAAAGATCCCTTTAGGCACACTCCTTGGTTGGTGGTCTAGTCTCTGGGAGAATTGGGTGGTCAGGCCAGCCTATGTTGTTCTTCCAATGGGGTTGCAATTCCCCTCCACTCCTCCATTCTTCTGCTAGCTCCCCCACCAGGTTCCCTGGGCTTAGCCTGATTGTTGGCTCCAAACATCTGCCTCTGCATTGGTCAGTTGCTGATCATACCTCCCCAGGAACTGCCACACTTGGTTCCTGTCCTCAAGTGCCTCTTGACCATGGCAACAATATTAGATTTGGTGTCTGCATATATGATGTTTCCTCAGATTGGGCCATTCACTGGTTGGCCCTCCCTTCCATTTCTGTTCCATATTTTATCCCTGTTCTTCCTTTGGATAGGAACATTTTTGGGTTAAAAAAAAAACTTTAAGATGGATGGGTGGCTCCATCCCTCAACAAGGGGCAGTGCCTATCTACTGGAGGTGGTCTCCACAGGTTCCAGCTCCCCCTTCTCTGTGCATTACTGCTAAAGTCATTCCCATTGGGTTCTGGGAGCTTCACATTTCTTGGTATCTGGGACCCTTCAGTGGTTATGCCCAGTTCCTCATCCCCCCTGCTACCTATTTTCATTCGATTTCCAGACCCCCTATACCTTGTTCATGTTCTCTCCAGATTCTGATACTGCCACCTTTATTTTCTCCTCCTCCTTCTCCTCCTCCTTTTCCCCTTTCTTGACTCCACTCCTATCTCACAAAATTGTCCTGTTCACCCCTCAATTCAGGACCAAAGCATCCACCCCTGATATTCCTTCCTTCTATGCTTCATATGGTCTGTAGGTTGTATCATAGGCATGTGAGTGTTGGGGTTACTATGCACTTATTAGTGAGTACATACCATGTGTGTTCTTTTGTCTCTGAATTACCTCACTCAGGATTATATAACTAATTCAATCCATTTGCCTCCATATTTCATGAAGTCATTGTTTTTAATCTCTGCTTAGTACTCCATTGTATATATGTACCATATTTTCTGTATCCATTTTTCTGTTGAGGGACATCTGGGTTGTTTCCAGCTTCTGGCTATCATAGGCTGCTATGAACATAGTGGAGAATGCATCCTTGTTATATGTTGGAGCATCTTTCTGGTATACGCCCAGGAGTGGTATGGCTGGGTCCTCAGGTAATATGTCCAATTTTCTGAGGAACCACCAGACTGATATCCAGAATGGTTGAACCAACTTGCAATCCCACTAGCAATGGAGGAGTGTTCCTCTTTCTCCACATCTTTACCGGTACTGCTGTCACCTGAGTTTTTGATCTTAGCCATTCTGACTGGTGGGAGATAGAATCTCAAGGTTGTTTTTATTTGCATTTCCCTGATAACTAAGGATGTTGATCATTTATTTAAGATTTTCTCAGCCATTTGAGATTCCTAGGTTGAGAATTCTCTATTAAGCTCTGTACTCCACTTATTTTATAGCATCCCACATTTTATTTTTTATTATAATGTCAAAATAAATTATTCAAGTAGTAAAAGAAACAAAGCAAATATGACAATAGGTTACGTGCATGCCTGTCTACTAGCTACAAATTCAGACATTTTCCATCCAGCCCTCTATGTTCTTTCTATAATAGGCCTAGATGTCCAAGTCTCCCTACATACCCAAAATGCTAGAAGTAAAGTCTCTCAGCAGCAGTGAGCAGGGTTATGCAGTTAATTAGAAAGGATTTAAGCTTCTCATAAAAGCCTTTCAGCTAATGCCCAGTGAGCTGACAAAGCATGAAGTATAGCTTTTTGGTGAAAAGCTCAGATAGGTCCAGAGTTTAAAGTAATTTTCTTCAGTTGCACTCTTTATTCTCAAAAAGTCAGAAGTACCAATTCAGACAAGTTACAGACTCAGAATCACAAAATCAAGGTCGCGATCTGGGGTTCACATTCAATCCTTCTAACTCTAAATCTGAAAATGATTTTGATTTTTTTGTTGGGTTTGGTTTTTTTTCTTTTAAATATATTCTTCACTTACATTTCAAATGTTATACCCTTTCCCAGTTTCCCCCTTCCCCCAAAACTCCCAACTGATCCTCCTACCCTCTGCCTCCAAGAATATGCCCCTCTACCCAAACCACTCCCCCCTACCTCCCTCGATTTCCCCACGCTGGGGCATCTATCCAGGTTTCATAGGACCTCTCCTCCCACTGATCCCCGACAAAGCATTCCTCTGCCACACTTTTGACTGGAACCATGTGTACCTCTTGGTTGAAAGCTTAGTCTGATTTAGTCCCTGGGAGCCCTGGGGCATCTGGTTGACTAACATCGGTTTTCTTCCCATGGGGCTGCAAACCACCTCAGCTCCTCCAGCCCACCCTCCAACTCTTCCACTGGGGACCCTGCGCTCAGTCCAAAGATTGGCTGCTAGCATCTGCCTCTGTATGTGAAAGGCCCTGTGTGTCAGGGCCCCTCCAGACACAACCATAACAGGCTCCATTATGTACATATTTTTTGTCATCCATAATAGTGTCAGGGGTTTGGTGACTATTTATAAGATGAATCCCCAAGTAGGACAGTCTCTGGGTGGCCTTTCCTTCAGTCTCTACTCCACACTTTGTCTCCTTTATTGCTCCTATGAGTATTTTGTTCCCTTTCTCAGAGGAACCAAAGCACCCCCACTTCAATCTTCCTTCTTCTTGAGCTTCCTGTGGTCTGTGAATTGTAACTTGTTTATTTTGAGCTTTTTGGCTAATATCCACTTATCAGTGAGTGCCTACCATGTGTGTTCTTTTGTGATTGGGTTACCTCACTCAGGATAACACTGTCTAGTTCCATCCATTTGCCTAAGAATTTCATGAATTCATTGTTTTTAATAGCTGAATAGTATTCCATTGTGTAGATATACCACAATTTTGGTATCCATTCCTCTACTGAAGGACATCTGGGTTCTTTCCAGCTTCTGGCTATTATAAATAAGGCAGCTATGAAGATATTAGAGCATGTGTCCTTATTACATGTTGGAGCATCTTCTGGGTATATGCCCAGGAATGGTATAGCAGGGTCCTCAGATAGTACAATGTTTAATTTTCTGAGAAACAGCCAGACTGATTTCCAGAGTTGTTTTACCAGCTTGCAGTCCCACCAGCAATTGAGAAGTGTTTGTCTTTCTCCACATTCTCTCCAACATATGTTGTTCACTGAGTTTTTCATCTTAACCATTCTTACTGGAATCTTAGGGTTGTTTTGATTTGCATTTCCCTCATAACTAAGGATGCTGAAAATTTCTGTGGGTGCTTCAGAGCCATTCGAGTTTGCTTAGTTGAGAATTCTCTGTTTAGGTCTGTATTCCATTTCTAAGAGGGTTATTTGACTCTCTGGAGTCTAACTTCTTGAGTTCTTTGTATACATTGGATATTAGCCCTCTATAGGATGTAGGATTGGTAAAGATCTTTTCCCAATCTGTTGGTTGTCATATTGTCCTATTGACAGTATCCTTTGCCTTATAGAAATTTTGCAGTTTTATGAGGTCCCATTTATTGATTGTTGTTCTTAGAGCATAAGCCATGGTTGTTCTACTCAGGAAAATTTCCCCTGTGCCCATGTGTTCAAGGTTCTTCCCAACTTTCTCCTCTATAAGCTTCAGTGTATCTGGTTTTATGTTCTTGATACAGTTATGTGGTTTGTGTGCTTGATACAGTTGAACATGAGCTTTGTACAAGTAGATAAGAATGCATCGATTTGCATTTTCCTGCATGCTCATCTCCAGTTGATCCAGCACCATTTCTTAAAAATGCTGTCTTTTTTCCTCTGCATGTTTTTAGCTCCTTTGTCAAATATCAAGTGACAGTAGATGTGTGGGTTCATTTCTGGGTCTTCAATTCTATTCCATTGATCTTTCTGCCTGTCTCCTTACCATTACCATACAGTTTCTTTTATTGTTGAGAATATTTTCACTATTCTTGGCTTTTTGTTATTCCAAATGAATTTGAGAATTGCTCTTTCTAACTCTATGAAGAATTGAGTTGGAATTTTGATGGGGATTGCATTGAATCTGTAGATTGCTTTCAGCAAGATGGCCATTTTTACTATATTAATCCTGCCAATCCATGAGCATGGGAGATTTTTCCATCTTTTGAGATATTTTTTGATTTCTTTCTTCAGAGGCTTGAAGTTCTTATTATACAGATCTTTCACTTGTTTGGTTAGGGTCACACCAAGGTATGTAATATTATTTGTGACTACTGTGAAGGGTGTCATTTCTCTAACATCTTTCTCGCTTGTTTATCCTTTGAGTAGGAAGGCTACTGATTTGTTTGAGTTGATTTTATATCCGGCAGCATTGCTGAAGTTGTTTATCAGCTTTAGAAGTTCTCTGGTGGAATTTTGGGGGTCGCTTAAGTATACAATCTTATCATCTGCAAATAGTGATATTTTGACTTCTTCCTTTCCAATTTGTATCTCTTTGATCTCCTTTTGTTGTCTAATTGCTCTAGCTAGAACTTCAAGTACTATATTGAAAAAATAGGGAGAGAGAGCAGCCTTGTCTAGTCCCTGATTTTAGTGGGATTACTTCAAGTTTCTCTCCATTTAGTTTGATGTTGGCTACTGGTTTGCTGTATACTGCTTTTATTGTTTTTTGGTATGGGCCTTGAATTCCTATTCTCTCCAAGATCTTTATCATGAAGGGATGCTGGATTTTGTCAAAAGCTTTTTCACATCTAATGAAATGACCATGTGCCTTTTTTTCTTTGAGTTTGTTTCTGTAGTGGATGACATTGATGGATTTCCATGTATTGAACCATCCCTGTATCACTGGGATGAAGCCTACTTGATCATGGTGAATTATTGTTTTGTTGCATTCTTGGATTTGGATCACCAGAATTTTATTGAGTAAAATTTTATTGAGTAAAGATTCATAAGGGAAATTGGTCTGAAGTTCTTTTTCCTTGTTTGGTCTTTGTTTGGTTTAGGTATAAGCATTATTGTGGCTTCATAGAATGAACTGGGTAGTGTTCCTTGAGTTTCTATTTTGTGGAATAGTTTCAAGACTATCAGTATTAGCTCTTCTTTGAAGATCTGATAGACTTCCCCAATAAACCCATCTGGTCCTGGGCTTTTTTTTCCTTGGGAGACACAACTGCTTCTATTTCCTCAGGACTTAAGGGGCTATTTCGTTGGTTTATCAGACCCTGTTTTAACTTTGGCACCTGGTATGTGTTTAGAAATTTGTCCATTTCATATAGATTTTCCAATTTTGTTGAGTATAAGCTCTTGTAGTAGGATCTAATTTTTTTTTGAATTTTCACAGTTACTGTTGTTATGTCTCCCTTTTCATTCCTGATTTTATTAATTTGGGTAGTACCTCTGTGCCCTCTGGTTAGTCAGGCTAAGGGTTTATTTATCTTGTTGATTTTCTGAAAGAACCAGCTCCTGGTTTTGTTGAATCTTTGTATAGTTCTTTTTGCTTCTATTCGGTTGATTTTGGCCCTGAGTTTGATTATTGCCTACCATCTACTCCTCTTGGGTAATTTGCTTCTTTGTGTTCTAGAGCTTTCAGGTGTGCTAAGTTGTTAATGTAAGCTCTCTCCATTTTCTTTTTGGAGTCACTTAGAGCTATAAGTTTAACCCTTAGCACTGCTTTCATTTCATTTCATTTCCTGCTGCGGGATAACCAGGATTCTTTGGTCCAGGAAGATACAGGTCCGACGGGAATGACAAACTGACATGACCACAGAGGCGGTTTGAAATCTGAATGTATTATTTCGGGTATCTCCTAGTCCAGTCAAGTTAACATCTCAAATTAAGCATCAGATTAATCTGTAACAGGCTAGGTTTTCTCTGGCAATACAGGGTGTTTACCCAAAGTCCAGGGCACATGAGATTAAACAGTTTCTTCATCTTGGTCCCGCTGTTGCATTGGCCTGGGAACTGAGGAAGGATGATTCTGTGCCTAGCTTCCTGGTGAAAATGGCAGCATTGTAGAGCTTGGGAAGCTGCCTGGCTCGCGCTGTTCACGCTGTCTTCCAAGAGCATTTCCACCTAGTTGTATTCTTCTCTGTGCCATGCTCGGGGCCACCATAGCCCCCCCCAGGCCCCCCCATCGATCAGTTCCCTGTAGTCCCTAGCCTCAGCTCAGGGCTGCTGTAGGCCCCAGGCGATTAGCTCTGGTAGCAGCCTCTAGCCCTCAGCCTGGTAAACTAACTAACTCATTCCTCCTCCGAGTGTCACTCTGAGTAAAAAGTATCTATTGTCTCTCTGAGTAAAAAATATCTACTACCTCTTGAATCATACCTGGATGAGCTAAAAATGTTGTTTTGCTCAAGGATTCCCTGGGTGGGGCCTGCAACACCAAAGCAGTTCTTCACAAAGTTCCCTTGCTATCCAGGTGGGCCCGGGGAGTGATAGCATGTCTGTATAACAAGCAAGCTCAAGAGTTAAAGACAAAACTGGATTAACTTGTCTGCTGCTGGATGTCTCTGGGATATCCAAATTCAGATGTAAATCTCCTTAGTCTGGACTATTGTTTGGGATCCACCTGCCCTGAAAGGAAAAGACTAAAAAGCAAAAAAGAAACTGTGACCAGAGTTCCTGGAATGTTTTTTCTACCATAATAACATAAATGATTGGAGCAAAGCTTTTGACTACAAGATGGATTCTTATATATCTATATTTCCTTGGTTATACTATGTCCCAGCTATTAGGAAGGAGAGTTTTCAGAATTGCCAAGTGAGATTTTCAGCTTCTGATTATATAGAGAGTTCTACTTTTCCCAAGAGACATTTCTCATCCCTACCTGTAAAATATCATTTTTTTTAATTTTTTTTATTCGATATAATTTATTTACATTTCAAATGATTTCCCCTTTTCTAGACCCCACTCCCCGAAAGTCCCGTAAGCCCCCTTCTCTTCCCCTGTCCTCCCACCCACCCCTTCCCACTTCCCCATTCTGGTTTTGTCAAATACTGCTTCACTGAGTCTTTCCAGAACCAGGGGCCACTCCTCCTTTCTTCTTGTATCTCATTTGATGTGTGGATTATGTTTTGGGTATTCCAGTTTTCTAGGTTAATATCCACTTATTAGTGAGTGCATACCATGAGTCACCTTTTGAGTCTGGGTTACCTCACTTAGTATGATGTTCTCTAGCTCCATCCATTTGCCTAAGAATTTCATGAATTCATTGTTTCTAACGGCTGAATAGTACTCCATTGTGTAGATATACCACATTTTTTGCATCCACTCTTCTGTTGAGGGATACCTGGGTTATTTCCAGCATCTGGCAATTATAAATAGGGCTGCTATGAACATAGTAGAGCATGTATCCTCATTACATGGTGGGGAATCCTCTGGGTATATGCCCAGGAGTGGTATAGCAGGATCTTCTGGAAGTGAGGTGCCCAGGTTTCGGAGGAACCGCCAGATTGCTTTCCAGAGTGGTTGTACCAATTTGCAACCCCACCAGCAGTGGAGGAGTGTTCCTCTTTCTCCACACCCTCTCCAATACCTGCTGTCTCCTGAATTTTTAATCTTAGCATTCTGACTGGTGTAAGATGAAATCTCAGGGTTGTTTTGATTTGCATTTCCCTAATGACTAATGAAGTTGAGCATTTTTTAAGATGCTTCTCTGCCATCCGAAGTTCTTCAGGTGAGAATTCTTTGTTTAACTCTGTACCCCATTTTTTAATAGGGTTGTTTGGTTTTCTGGAGTCTAACTTCTTGAGTTCTTTATATATATTGGATATTAGCCCTCTATCTGATGTAGGATTGGTGAAGATCTTTTCCCAATGTGTTGGTTGCCGATTTGTCCTCTTGATGGTGTCCTTTGCCTTACAGAAACTTTGTAATTTTATGAGGTCCCATTTGTCAATTCTTGCTCTTAGAGCATACGCTATTGGTGTTCTGTTCAGAAACTTTCTCCCTGTACCGATGTCCTCAAGGGTCTTCCCCAGTTTCTTTTCTATTAGCTTCAGAGTGTCTGGCTTTATGTGGAGGTCCTTGATCCATTTGGATTTGAGCTTAGTACAAGGAGACAAGAATGGATCAATTTGCATTCTTCTGCATGCTGACCTCCAGTTGAACCAGCACCATTTGTTGAAAAGGCTATCTTTTTTCCATTGGATGTTTTTAGCCTCTTTGTCGAGGATCAAGTGGCCATAGGTGTGTGGGTTCATTTCTGGATCTTCAATCCCGTTCCATTGATCCTCCTGCCTGTCACTGTACCAATACCATGCAGTTTTTAACACTATTGCTCTGTAGTATTGCTTGAGGTCAGGGATACTGATTCCCCCAGATTTTCTTTTGTTGCTGAGAATAGTTTTAGCTATCCTGGGTTTTTTGTTGTTCCAGATGAATTTGATAATTGCTCTTTCTAACTCTGTGAAGAATTGAGGTGGGATTTTGATGGGTATTGCATTGAATCTGTATATTGCTTTTGGCAAAATGGCCATTTTAACTATATTGATTCTACCAATCCATGAGCATGGGAGGTTTTCCCATTTTTTGAGGTCTTCTTCCATTTCCTTCTTCAGAGTCTTGAAGTTCTTGTCATACAGATCTTTCACATGTTTGGTAAGAGTCACCCCAAGATACTTTATACTGTTTGTGGCTATTGTGAAGGGGGTCATTTCCCTAATTTCTTTCTCAGCCTGCTTATCCTTTGAGTATAGGAAGGCCACTGATTTGCTTGTGTTGATTTTATAACCTGCCACTTTGCTGAAGTTGTTTATCAGCTGTAGGAGCTCTCTAGTGGAGTTTTTTGGGTCACTTAGGTAGACTATCATGTCGTCTGCAAATAATGATAGTTTGACTTCTTCCTTTCCAATTTGTATCCCTTTGACCTCCTTATGTTGTCGAATTGCCCGAGCTAGTACCTCAAGTACAATATTGAAAAGATAAGGAGAAAGGGGGCAGCCTTGTCTAGTCCCTGATTTCAGTGGGATTGCTTCAAGTTTCTCTCCATTTAGTTTGATGCTGGCTACCGGTTTGCTGTATATTGCTTTTACTATGTTTAGGTATGGGCCTTGAATTCCTGTTCTCTCCAAGACTTTAAGCATGAAAGGATGCTGAATTTTGTCAAATGCTTTTTCAGCATCCAATGAAATGACCATGTCGTTTTGTTCTTTGAGTTTGTTTATGTAGTGGATTGCATTGATGGATTTCTGTATATTGAACCAACCCTGCATTCCCGGGATAAAGCCTACTTGATCATGGTGGATGATCGTTTTGATGTGTTCTTGGATTCGGTTGGCAAGAATTTTATTGAGTATTTTTGCATCGATGTTCATAAGGGAAATTGGTCTGAAGTTCTCTTTCTTTATTAGATCTTTGTGTGGCTTTGGTATCAGCGTAATTGTGGCGTCGTAGAAGGAATTGGGTAATGTTCCTTCTGTTTCTATTTTGTGGAATAGTTTGAAGAGTATTGGTGTTAATTCTTCTTTGAAGGTCTGATAGAATTCTGCACTGAAACCATCTGGTCCTGTGCTTTTTTTGGTTGGAAGACTTTCTATGACTCCTTCTATTTCTTTAGGCATTATGGGACTGTTTAGATGGTCTAGTTGGTCCTGATTTAATTTTGGTATTTGGTATCTGTCAAGGAAATTGTCCATTTCCTCCAGATTCTCCAGTTGTGTTGAATACAGTCCCTTGTAGTAGGATCTGATGATTTTTTTGGATTTCCTCAGTTTCCGTTGTTATATCTCCCTTTTCATTTCTAAGTTTGTTAATTTGGATACTTTCTCTGTGCCCTTTGGTCAGTCTGGCTAAGGGTTTATCTATCTTGTTGATTTTCTCAAAGAACCAGCTCCTAGTTTTGTTGATTTTTTGTATGGTTCTCTTTGTTTCTACTTGATTGATTTCGGCCCTGAGCTTGATGATTTCCTGCCTTCTACTCCTCCTGGGTGAAATAGCTTCTTTTTGTTCCAGGGCT
Organism: Apodemus sylvaticus; assembly: GCF_947179515.1. NCBI lineage: Eukaryota > Metazoa > Chordata > Mammalia > Rodentia > Muridae > Apodemus > Apodemus sylvaticus. The sequence goes on from NC_067479.1 coordinate 113,193,284, forward strand.
TTCAGGTGTGTCATTAAGCTGGTAATGTATGCTCTCTCCATTTTCTTTTTGGAGGCACTCAGGGCTATGAGTTTTTCTCTTAGCACTGCTTTCATTGTGTCCCATAGGTTTGGGTATGTTGTGATTTCATTTTCATTGTGTTCTAAAAAGTCTTTAATTTCTTTCTTTATTTCTTCCTTGACCAAGGTATCATTGAGTAGAATGTTGTTCAGTTTCCACGTGTATGTGGGTTTTCTGTTGTTTTTGTTGCTATTGAAGATCACTTTTACTCCATAGTGATCTGATAGGAGGCATGGGATTAGTTCGATCTTCTTATATTTGTTGAGGTCTGCCTTGTGTCCAATTATATGGTCGATTTTGGAGAAGGTACCATGAGGTGCTGAGAAAAAGGTATATTCTTTTGCTTTAGGGTGAAATGTTCTATAAATATCAGTCAAATCTAATTGGTCCAAAACTTCAATTAGTTTTACTGTGTCCCTGTTTAGTTTCTGTTTTCCCGATCGGTCCATTGAGGAAAGTGGAGTGTTGAAGTCCCCCACAATTATTGTGTTAGGTGCAATGTGTGCTTTGAGCTTTAGTAAAGTTTCTTTTACGAATGAGGGTGCCCTTGCATTTGGCGCATAGATGTTCAGAACTGAAAGTTCTTCTTGGTGGATTTTTCCTTTGACCAGCAAGAAATGTCCTTCTGTGTCTCTTTTGATGACTTTAGGTTGAAAGTCAATTTTATCTGATATTAGAATGGCTACTCCTGCTCGTTTCCTGTGACCATTGGCTTGTAAGATTGTCTTCCAGCCTTTTACTCTAAGGTAGTTTTTATCTTTGACACTGAGGTGTGTCTCCTGTATACAGCAAATTGTAGGGTCCTGTTTCCTTATCCAGTCTGTTAGTCTATGTCTTTTTATTGGGGAATTGAGACCATTGATGTTAAGAGATATTAGGGAATAGTGATTATTACTTCCTGTCATTTTTGATGTTCTTTTTATATTTGAGTGGTTATCTTCTTTTGGGTTTGATGAAGGAAGGTAACTATCTTGCTTTTTCCAGGGTGTAGTTTCCCTCCTTGTATTGGAGTTTTCCTCCTATTATTCTTTGCAGAGCTGGGTTTGTGGAAAGATATTGTGTAAATTTGGTTTTGTCATGGAATATCTTGGTTTCTCCATCTATGGTCAATGAGAGTTTTGCTGGGTATAGTAGTCTTGGCTGACATTTGTGTTCTCTTAGAGTCTGCATGAGATCTGCCCAGGATCTTCTAGCTTTCATGGTCTCTGGTGAGAAGTCTGGTGTGATTCTGATAGGTCTTCCTTTATATGTTACTTGGCCTTTCTCTCTTACTGCCTTTAATATTCTTTCTTTGTTTAGTGCATTTGGGGTTTTGATTATTATGTGACGAGAGGTATTTCTGCTCAGGTCCAGTCTGTTTGGAGTTCTGTAGGCTTCTTGTATATTCATAGGCATCTCTCTCTTTAAGTTAGGAAAGTTTTCTTCCATAATTTTGTTGAAGATATTTGCTGGCCCCTTCTGTTGTAAATCTTCACTCTCATCTATACCTATAATCCTTAGGTTTGGTCTTCTCATTGTATCCTGGATTTCCTGGATGTTCTGGGATACAAGCTTTTTGCATTTTGCATTTTCTTTGACAGTTGAGTCAATGGTTTCTAGGGTATCTTCGGCATCTGAGATTCTTTCTTCCATCTCTTGTATTCTGTTGTTTATATTTGCATCTATGGCCCCTGATTTCTTCTCAAGGTTTTCTATCTCCAAAGTTGTTTCCCTTTGTGATTTCTTAGTTGTTTCTACTTCTGTTTTTAGGTCCAGGATGGTTTTGCTCAGTTCCATCATTTGTTTGTCTGTGTTTTCCTGTATTTCTTTAAGAGATTTTTGTGTTTCCTCTTTCATGACTTCTGCCTGTTGACTCAAGTTCTCCTGCATTTCTTTAAGTTTTTTTGGCCTTTCTTCTTTATTGGCTTCTATCTCTTGGGCCTTATTCTCCTGCATTTCTTTAAGTGTTTTTTGTGTTTCCATTAAACGGGTTTCTAGTTTACTCATGTTCCCCTGTATTGCTTTAAGAGATTCATTCACGTCCTTTTTGTGTTCTTCTAGCAGCATCATGAACAGTGATTTTAAATCCAAATCTTGTTTCTCTGGTGTGTTGGCATAACCAGGACTTGCTGATGTTGGAGAGTTTGGTTCAGATGCTGCCATATTGCCTAGATTTCTGTTAGTAGCGTTCCTGCGTTTGCCCTTTGCCATCTTGTTCTCTGGAGCTAATTGGTCTTGACTCCGGCTGGTGTTTCAGCCTCCTGAGAGGCTCTAGGGCTATTTCTGCAACACTGGAGGGCAGAGTTTCCCCTGTTGCTGATTGCTGATGTGCTTTCCTCCTCTTGGGTGCCCTTGCAGCCCTAGTGTTCTTTGCCCCAGATTGTGTCTGTGAGCCAGGAGGTGCCCGTTTGCTTCTTCAGGGAGTGCTGAGGCTGTATGCTGCAGGGACCTTTTCTGCGTGCTGATCTCTCTGCTGGGCAGCAGAACTCCCAACCGGGTTGGTGCACACAAGGCTAGCCTAGCTGCTCAGGCCCTGAGTCTAGGCAAAAGCCTGGCAGGCCAATGTCGGAGCAAAGTTCCCCTCAGCTGTGGGTGTTAATTGGGTGTGTCAGGCGGCTAGGATGGTGGCCTGCGCGAGTTCCCTGAGAGTGCTGGGAGAGTCTGCTGGGCTAACAACCTCCTGGCTGGGTCAGCACACAGATGGCCCAATGAGCAGCCCAGGGCCTAGGGGCAGTCCAGGGCCTGACCGTCTGAGACCCCTGCTATGTCCGCCTTGGGCTATGCCTGTTAGCTGGTTTGGTTTTGTCTGCTAGGTCTCTCTGGCTTCCCATAGGCAAAATGGCAGCGGTGCGCGCTGGCCCGGGCAAACAAGCTCCTGGCTGGGTCGGCACACAGATGGCCCACCGAGCAGCCCAGGGCCTGGGGGCAGTCCAGGGCCTGACCGTCTGAGACCCCTGCTATGTCCGCCTCGGGCTATGCCTGTTAGCCAGTTTGGTTTTGCCTGCTAGGTCTCCCTGGCTTCCCTTAGGAAAAATGGAGGTGGTGCGCGCGCCGGCCCGGGAGGAAAAAAACCTCCTGGCTGGGTTTGCACCCCGGTGGCCCCCCAATCAGCCCAGGGCCTGGGTGCAGGCCAACGCCCCGCGGGCTTAGACCCCCGCGATGTTGGTCTCGGGTTATATTTGCGTACCTCAGTCTGATTTCTCTGGCGACCGAGAACCAATATGGAGCCCTCGTAACTGACTGGCGGGAGGCCGTAAAATAACATTTTTACAGACTTCACTGGGCAACCGCGGCAGTGTCCCATAAGTTTTGATATGATATGTCTTCATTTTCATTAAATTCTAAAAAGTCTTTAATTTCTTTTTTATTTCTTTCTTGACCAAGCTATCATTGAGTAGAGCATTGTTATATCCATGTGCTTGTGTGTTTTCTTTTCTTTCTTTCTTTCTTTTTTTTTTTTTTTTTTTTTTTTTTTTTTTGAGCTTAAGACCAGACTTGGGCAGTGGTGATCTGATAGGTTGTATGGAATTATTTCAATATTCCTGTATCTGTTGAGGCTTGTCTTGTGACCAATTATATGGTCAATTTTGGAGAAGGTACCATGACATGATGAGAAGAAGGTATATTCTTTTGCTTTAGGATGGAATATTATTCTATAAATATCTGTTAGAACTATTTGGTCCATAACTTCAGTTAGTTTCACTGTGTCTCTGTTTAATTTCTGTTTCCATGATTTGTCCATTGCTGAGAGTGGGGTGTTGAAGTCTCCCACTATTATTATGAGGGGTGCAATGTGTGCTTTGAGCTTTAGTAAAGTTTCTTTTATAAATGTGGGTGCCCTTGTATTTGGAACATAGATGCTCAGAATTGAGAGTTCATCTTGGTAGATTTTTCCTTTGACCAGTATGAAGTGTCCCTCCTTATCTTTTTTAACTTTTGTTTGAAAGTCGATTTTATCTGATATAAGAATGGCCACTCCAGCTTGTTTCTTGGGACCATTTGCTTGGAAATTTGTTTTCCAAGTTTTGACTCTGAGTTAGTGACTATCTTTTCATTGAGGTGGGTTTCTTATATGAGGCAAAATGTTGGGTACTGTTTCTGTATCCAGTCTGTTAGTCTATGTCTTTTTTTTTTTAATTCGATATATTTTTTTATTTACATTTCAAATGATTTTCCCTTTTCTGCCCCCCCCCCACTCCCTGAAAGTCCCATAAGCCCCCTTCCCTCCCCCTGTTCTTCCACCCACCCCTTCCCACTTCCCTGTTCTGGTTTTGCCCTATACTGCTACACTGAGTCTTTCCAGAACAAGGGGTCACTCCTCCGTTCTTCTTGTACCTCATTTGATGTGTGGATTATGTTTTGGGTATTCCAAGTTTCTAGGTTAATATCCACTTATTAGTGAGTGCATACCATGATTGATCTTTTGAGACTGGGTTGCCTCACATAGTATGATGTTCTCCAACTCCATCCATTTGCCTAAGAATTTCATGAATTCATTGTTTCTAATGACTGAATAGTACTCCATTGTGTATATATACCACATTTTTTGCATCCATTCTTCTGTTGAGGGATACCTGGGTTCTTTCCAGCTTCTGGCTATTATAAATAGGGCTTCTATGAACATAGTGGAGCATGTATCCTTATTACATGCTGGGGAATCCTCTGGGTATATGCCCAGGAGTGGTATAGCAGGATCTTCTGGAAGTGAGGTGCCCAGTTTTCAGAGGAACCACCAGACTGATTTTCAGAGTGGTTATACCAATTTGCAACTCCACCAGCAGTGGAGGAGTGTTCCTCTTTCTCCACATCCTTGCCAACATCTGCTGTCTCCTGAATTTTTAATCTTAGCCATTCTGACTGGTGTAAGGTGAAATCTCGGGGTTGTTTTGATTTGCATTTCCCTAATGACTAATGAAGTTGAGCATTTTTAAAGATGCTTCTCTGCCATCTGAAGTTCTTCAGGTGAAAATTCTTTTTTTAACTCTGTACCCCATTTTTTAATAGGGTTATTTGGTTTTCATTGTATACTGAAAAAGCATTTGACAAAATTCAGCATCCTTTCATGCTTAAAGCCTTGGAAATAACAGGAACTCAGGCCCATACCTAAACATAGTAAAAGCAATATACAGCAAAACGGTAGCCAGCATCAAACTAAGTGGAGAGAAACTTGAAGCAATCCCACTAAAATCAGGGACTAGACAGGGCTGCCACCTTTCTCCTTATCTTTTCAATATTGTATTTGAGGTACTAGCTGGGGCAATTAGACAACATAAGGAGGTCAAAGGGATACAAATTGGAAAGGAAGAAGTCAAACTATCATTATTTGCAGATGATATGATAGTCTACCTAAGTGACCCAAAAAACTCCACTAGAGAACTCCTACAGCTGATAAACAACTTCAGCAAAGTGGCAGGTTATAAAATCAACTCAAGCAAATCAGTAGCCTTCCTATACTCAAAGGATAAGCAGGCTGAGAAAGAAATTAGGGAAATAACACCCTTCACAATAGCCACAAACAGTATAAAGTATCTTGGGGTGACTCTTACCAAACATGTGAAAGATCTGTATGACAAGAACTTCAAGACTGAAGAAAGAAATGGAAGAAGACCTCAAAATATAGAAAAACCTTTCATGCTCATGGATCGGCAGGATTAATATATTAAAATGGCTATTTTGCCAAAAGCAATATATAGATTCAACATAATATCCATCAAAATCCCAACTCAATTCTTCATAGAGTTAGAAAGAGCAATTCTTAAATTCATCTGGAATAGCAAAAAACCCAGGATAGCTAAAAGTATTCTCAACAACAAAAGAAATTCTGGGGGAATCAGTATCCCTGACCTCAAGCAAGACTACAGAGCAATAGTGTTAAAAACTGCATGGTATTGGTACAGTGACAGGCAGGTGGATCAATGGAACAAGATTGAAGATCCAGAAATGAACCCACACACCTTTGGCCACTTGATCTTCGACAAAGGGGCTGAAAACATCCAATGGAAAAAAGGTAGCCTGTTCAACAAATGGTGCTGGTTCAACTGGAGGTCAGCATTCAGAAGAATGCAAATTGATCCATCATTGTCTCCTTGTACTAAGCTCAACTCCAAATGGATCAAGGACCTACACATAAAGCCAGACACTCTGAAGCTAATAGAAAAGAAACTGGGGAAGACCCTTGAGGACATTGGTATAGGGAGAAAGTTTCTGAACAGATCACCAATAGCGTATGCTCTAAGATCAAGAATTGACAAATGGGACCTCATAAAATTACAAAGTTTCTATAAGGCAAAGGACAACATCAAAAGGACAAATTGGCAACCAATGAATTGGGAAAAGATCTTCATCAACCCTCCATCAGATAGAGGGCTAATATCCAATATATACAAAGAACTCAAGAAGCTGGTTTATGTCTTTTTATTGGGGAATTGAGACCATTGATGTTAAGAGATATTAAGGAAAAGTGATTGTTGCTTCAAGTTATTTGCATTGTTAAAGATAGAATTCTGTTTGTATGGCTATTTTCTTTTGGGTTTGTTGAAAGAAGATTACTTTTTTGCTTTTTCTAGGGTATAGTTTCCCTTCTTGTGTTGGTATTTTCAATCTGTTATTCTTTGTAGGGCTGGATTTTTGGAAAGATATTGTGTAAATTTTGTTTTATTATGGAATATCATGGTTTTTCCATTTATGGTGATTGAGAGTTTTGCTGGGTATAGTAATCTGGGCTGACATTTGTGGGCTGTGACATTGTGGGCTGACATAGGGTATGTATGAGATCTGTCCAGGATCTTCTAGCTTTCATAGTTTCTGGTAAGAAGTCTGCTGTAATTATGATAGGTCTGCCTTTATAAGTTACTTGACCTTTTCCCCTTACTGCTTTTAATATTCTTTGTTTAGTGCATTTGGTGTTTTGACTATTATGTGACAGGAGGAACTTCTGTTCCTGTCCAGTCTATTTGGAGTTCTATAGCCTTCTTGTGTGCTCATGTGCATCTCTTTCTTTAGGTTTGGGAAGTTTTCTTCTATAATTTTGTTGAAGATATTTACTGGCCCTTTAAGATGTAAATCCTCACTCTCTTCTATACCTTAGGTTTTGTCTTCTCATTGTGTCCTGGATTTCCTGTATGTTTTGGGTTACAAGCTTTTTACATTTTGCATTTTCTTTGACTGTTGAGTCAATGTTTTCTATGGTATCTTCAGCACCTGAGAGTCTTTCTTCTATCTCTTGTATTCTGTTGTTGATGCTTGCATCTATGACTCCTGAATTCTTTCCAAGGTTTTCTATCTCCAGTGTTGTCTCACTTTGTGATTTCTTTATTGTTTCTACTTCCATTTTTAGATCCTGGATGATTTTATTCAGTTCCTGCATTTGTTTGTTTGTGTTTTCCTGTAATTCTTTAAGGGATTTTTGTGTTTCCTCTTTATCAGCTTCTACCTGTTGACCCATGTTCTCCCAAATTTCTTTAAGGCATTTTTGTGTTTCCTCTTTAAGGGCTTCTGCATGTTGACCCATGTTCTTCTGTATTTCTTTAAGGGAGTTATTTATGTCCTTATTGAAGTCCTCTATAAGTATCATGAGATGTGATTTTGAATCCAGCTCTTGCTTTTCCAGTGTGTTAGGGTATCCAGAATTGGCTATTTTGGGAGAACTGGATTCTGATGGTGACTTGTTGCCTGGGATTCTATTGGTAATTATCTTGTGTTTCTTTTAACAATCTAGTTATCTCTCATGTTAGCTGGTCTTGCTGTCTCTGACTGTGGCTTTTCTGTCCTGCAAGCCTGTGTATCTATACTCTTCAGATTCCTGTTCTCTCTGTACATACAGGTATGTAGGCATTCCTGGAAGACCAGCTCTCCTGTACCCCCAGGCCTCTCTGCACTCCAAATGCCCTGAGTGTAACTGGCTCTCTAGGGAGTATCAGGAGATGGTATCTTCTCTGTGGCAGACCTGGAAAGAGTCTGCCCCAGCAGAAAGGGCAGACGCTGGTGGAAGGGGTTGAAGGAATAGAAGGGGAGTAGTATTCAGGATGGTGGGGGGGGGGTTGGTGTTTGCTGGGTAGTGAGTCCTGCCAGACCCCCAGCAGCAGCTCTGGGCCTCCAGAGGTGGGAGGGAATTTTTACCAAATGCCTTGAGTGTGCCTGGTTCTCTAGGAACTATCAGGAGATGGTGCTTTTACTGTGGCAGCCCTGGCAAGAGTCTGCCACATCACAAAGGGCAGACAGTGGTGGAAGGGGAGTACTCCACTTTTTATTAGGTTATTTGGTTCTCTGGAGTCTGCCTTCTTGAGTTCTTTGTATATTTTGGATATTAGTCCTCTATTGGGTTTACGGTTGGTAAATATCTTTTCCCAATCTGTGGGTTGCTATTTTGTCATATTGATAGTGTCCCTTGCTTTACAGAAGGTCTTCAATTTTATAAGGTCCCATTTGTCAATTGTTGCTCTTAAACATAAATCATTGGTTTTCTGTTCAGGAAGTTTTCCCCTGTTCCCAAGTATTCAAGACTCTTCCCTACATTTTCTTCTATTAGATTCAGTGTATCTGGTTTTATGTGGAGGTCCGTCATCCACTTGGACTTGAGCTTTGTGCAAGGAGATAGGGTAGAACAATTTACATTCTTCTTGTGCAGAGTGCCAGTTGAACCAGGACCATATGTTGAAAATACTGTCTTTTTTCTACTGAATGGTTTTGTCAAAGATCAAGTGACCATTTCTGGGTCTTCAATTCTATCCCATTGATCTATTTGTTTGTTTCTGTACCAATACCATGTTGTTTTTTATCACTACTGCTCTATAGTATAGCTTGAGGTCAGGAACGGTGATTCCCCCAGAAGTTCTTTTATTGTTGAGAATATTTTTTGCTCTCCTAGGTTTTTTTGTTATTTGAAATGAATTTGAGAATTTCTCTTTCCACATCTAAGAAGAATTGAGTTGGAATTTTGATGGGGATTGCATTGAATCTGTTGCTTTTGTTAAGATTTTTACTATGTTAATCCTGCCAATCCATGAGCATGGGAGATCTTTCCATCTTCTGAGGTCTTCTTTGATTTCTTTTTTCAGAGACTTGAAATTCTTGTCATATAGATCTTACACTTGCTTGGTTAGAGTCACACTAAGATATTTTATATTGTTTGTGACTATTGTGAAGGGTGTTGTTTCCCTAATTTTTTTCTCATCCCTTTTATCCTTTGATTAGAGGGAGGCTACTGATTTGTTTGAGTTAATTTTATATCCAGTTACTTTGCAGAAGTTGTTTATCAGCTGTAGGAGCTCTCTGGTAGAATTTTTGGAGTCACACACACACACACACACACACACACACACACACACACACACACACATATAGTCATACTTATCATCTGCAAGTAGGGATAACTCTGGCTAGAACTTTGAGTACTATATTGAATAGGTAGGGAGAGAGTAGGCAGCCTTGTCTAGTCTCTGATTTTAATGTGGTTGCTTTGAGTTTCTCCCCATTTGGTTTTATGTTGGCTATTGGTTTGTAATATATTGCTTTTTATCATATTTAGGTATGGGCCTTGGAATTATCATCTTTCCGATACTTTTAACATGAATGGATATTGTATTTTGTCAAAGGCTTTTTCTGCATCTAACGAGAGCATCATGTGGTTTTTTTTCTTTGAGTTTGTTTATATGATCAATTTCCATGTATTGAAACATCCCTACATCCCTGGCATGAAGTCTACTTGATCATGGTGGATGATTGTTTTGATGTGTTGTTGGATTCCATTTGTGAGAATTTTATTGAGTATTTTTGCATCAATATTCATAAAGGAATTTGGTCTGAAATTCTCTTTTTGGGTTTTTGTGTGGTTTAGGTATCAGTGTAACCAACCGTGGCTTCATAGAAAGAATTGGGTAGTATTCCTTTTGTTTCTATTTTGTGGAATAATTTGAAGAGTATTGGTATTAGATCTTCTTTGAAGGTCTGACAGAATTCTGCACTAAAACTACCTGGTCCTGGGCTCTTTTTGTTTAGGAGACTTTTAATGACTGCATCTATTTCCTTTGGGGTTATGAGGCTGTTTAGATGGTTTATCTGATCCTGATTTAACTTCAGTGCCTAATATCTGTCTAGAAGAACATCTGTCCCAGCTGCTCCACTGATCATATGCCCTGTGCCTTCCTAGCTGTTCCCCCCCAGAGAGAAGGTGGAGATCTTACCTGTGTGCTCAGAAATGAAAGCACTGCTGTAAGATCACTCTCTCCTGGACTGCTGTGCACAGAGGCTGTGGAGCCGCCTGACTCCCTGGTGCAAATGGTGGCCAGGAGGAAGACTCCTGTCCCTGCAGCTCCATTGATCATATGCCCTGTGTCCTCCTAGCTATTCCCCTCCAGAGAGAAGGTGAAGATCTCACCTCTGTGCTCAGAAGTACCTGTTCATTTCTATTGAGAGACAGAAAGGTGTCAGGTGAGAAAGAACTGGGAGAATCAGAGTGAGGGGAGACTATAATCAGAAAATATTATATGAAAAATCTATTTTCAATAATAATCTTAAGTTTTTTAAAACTAAAATATTTGTAAATGAATAAAAAAATAAAACAACCAGTGAGTTCAGCACTCAGGAGGTTGAGGCAGGAGGATCAGGTGTTTGAGGCCATCCTGGGCTTTAAGGAGAGACTATTTAAAAAAAAAAAAACAGCAACAAAACAAGTAAAGACCTGTAAACAAACAGCAAAGTAATTATAATGGTCTCATCAAAAATCATAAGGGTCCAAAATCCTGTATAAATAAATGCTAACTTGGTCAGCACTCAATGATTCATAGTACTATTATTGAGAATAAAATTATTGTTACATTTTAAAATAAGTATATTAGGGTTCTCCACAGAAAAAAGAACCCATAGGACCAATATTATATGTCATTCATAAATATGTAACATACAGTTATAGAGTGTGATTACTCTGACTTATAAGTGAGAGATTCACAGTGACATATAGTCCACAAATCTGGTTATAGTAGCTGCCAGTCCAAGAAGTAGAAAGCCTCAGAACAAGAGATTAGTGGTGGGGAGCCAGGGAAAAGTGAAATGCCTGGGAACTGCTTAGGGACTTGATCTTTCTAGTCCAAGTTCAAATGCAGAATCTGGCTCCTGGCATCCAGGAACAAGACGGCCCCAACTTGAGAAGGCAAGCACCCTCTTCTCACATTTTACACTCCATTAGAGAATGGAACAGTCTACATTCAGAATTGGACTTCTCTATTAAGTTCACAAGACCACAACCTAATAATATACCTCTCACAAAGACAGATTTTATAGATCAAGAAAGCCCAAAGGGGCTTTTACCAACTGTACCACCAATGAGGGAACCTACATGGGGACTGACCTAGGCCCTCTGAATATTTGTTACAATTGTATATTTTGGTCTTCATATGGGACTTGTAGAATGGAAGTAAGAGCTGACTCTGACTCTGTTGCCTGACTTGAGACTCTTTCTCCCTACTGGGTAGCCATGTCTAGCCTTAATAGAAAAGGAGGGCTAGTCTTACTACAACTTTGATATGCCATAACTGGTTGATATCCATGGAGGCCTGTCCTTTTCTGAAGAAAAATGGAGGAAGAATAGATTAGGGGGTGGTGTGGGGAGGAGAAGGCAGAGGGAAAACTGCAGTCAGGATGTAAAATAAATAAAATTAAAATTTTAAAATACAAGAAATAAAAAAAAAAAAGAAATCAAACTGTGCAGCAGCATCCTCAAGGATTCCCAGAACTGTGTTTAACAAAATTTCTAGGTGTCTCTCAAACCAGCCTAGTCAATGCACAATTAGTCAACACAAAATACATTGGCATTACCCCTATAATAACTTTGTCTCTTTTTAAATCAAAATTGAATTAACTAAGGTTGTTTTACAGATGATATAGGGACTTAGCATTTTCAGATCTTAATTTTCTGTAGCAAATTTAGATATAGTTGCTGTTGGCATTTTGTCTAGGTTCCACCCCACAGTTACCTGGCAACAGCCAGGTGTGCCTGGCTTGGCTCACTACAAAGGAGCTACTTGCCCCCTCCTTCATCCCTCCCTGGCTCTTGCTTTCTCGATCTCCTGCTTTTGATCCATCACCCTCTTCCTCCCTCTCTCTCCACATGCTCAGGGCAATCCTCTACTCCTTCTCTCTCTCTCTCTCTCTCTCTCTCTCTCTCTCTCTCTCTCTCTCTCTCTCTCTCTCTGCCTTTTTCTCTCTCTACTCCATTGACTTTCCTCCCCATGCTCTGAATAAACTCCGTTTTATACTATACCTTGGTAGTGTGGCTGGTCTCTCAGGGGGAAGGAGTGCCTCAGCATGGACCCACAGAAACACCCCTTTACCCCACATCTTTCCTCGCCTCCACCAAACATATCCCTTCTTCTATATCTTTTTATAAAACACAACACTTGCAAAGCATTTTATTTTGTGACTGCTAGGAAGTATCTATGTATTCATCTTAATAGTAATGGATTATTACCAACAAAATATGATATAAACATAATATAAAGAATACTTATACATTTTGGTAAGTGCTTTTTTGGTGCAAACAATGAGAAATCTCATTGTGAAACCATGGTAAGGCTTTAAGTCCATAGCACTGTCTACTTGCTCTGTTTTGTTGCCCTAATTGCTAGGGGTACCTATGGTGTCAGTCCCCACCTCCATATTGGCTTGTCCTTATTTTTACTTGATGTTGAAAGAATAGAAAATATAGCCTAACTCCAGCCTTCTAAGGAGCCCCAAACACTTCATATTCCAGAGCCCCCTCTTTGTGCTCTTTGTTAGAAACTAGGTAAAAGGTCACATTCCAGAGCCCACCCTTTGTTTAGAGCTAGCAAAAAGGCCTTGAATAGGTGATCCTGGCCCCATAAGGTAACTGGAAATGAGCTAAGCTTATCTTGCTTCTGTAAACTGCTTACGCCATTAGTCCTATCCAGGAGTTCACGCAGCTATAGGCATCCAAGAAAATAAGAAACTAATTGGTCCACTGAGTGCAGGCTCCAATAATTTAAACTGATTGGCCTAAAAACTATGGAGTAGTACATATCGATTGGCTCACATTTCGCAGGCTCTCCATGCTAAGAAATGATTGGTTTGTAATTCACTGTCTTTGTTGTAAACTTATAAAAGCTGTCACAATTCGGCCACAGTCCTCTACCCCTGCGTGGTGTGTGGCTGTGGAACCCAGAATTCTGGAATAAAGAAATCCTCATGTTATTGCATTGAGACCGTTTCTCACGAGTGATTTGGGTGTCGCCTTCCGAGGCGTGGGGTGCTGGGGCACCCTTGGTTTTGGGGGCTCTTACAATGTCATCACTTTCTTGATGACCAAGGAAAAGGAAGTGCAGGGTGACTATGCAGGCTCATTTTATCTGGACACTCTGTTCTTTTGGAAGCAGTCGGCTGTGAGAGTAGGAGATGGGTCTCACCACTTCATTGTAGGTGAGACATTGAAGTTCCTTGCTTGACAGGCAACTTAGAGCTATTGTTTACTGAGGAGAAACAGTTTCCTTCTGGCTACAGGAAGTGGATATGAATGAGGGAACTCAAGAATACACACATATGGGTGTGTGGTAGTTAGTATAGACTGTCAACATGGCATCATGTAGGATCATGGAAGGGAAAGTCTTGTCATGTCTGTGAGAGATTATCTACATTAGGTTAGTTAATGTGAGAAGATGAACCCTAAGTGCTGGTGGTACCATTTCATATTCTGGAGTGCTAAACTGAAAATGAGAAAATATGCATTCATGTCTCTGCTTCCAGACTGTAGAGGCAAGGGACCATCTTATACAAGCTCCTGCCAGCATACCTGGCCTACTGTGATAGACTGAAATGTCAAACTGTAAGCCAAAATAAACCTTCCTTTCTTAAAGTAACTTTTGTCAGACATTTTTGTCACAGCAAGAAAAACTGAGAAGATGAATTATGTTCTGAATTCCCCTCATTTATAGACAGCAATGAAAGCAATCCTACGCTTTATTGAATTATTATCCCAGGAATAATATTCAAAATAGTTACAACAAAAACAACACAGGTATTCATCAGTTGTCTGGTAGACCAGCTATAACATGCCCTTGAACTCTTGATTGTTAAATAGCTGGTTTGACAATGAGATATTTTGATAATTGAGGGCCATAAATCTTACCTCTGCTCCACTGCATAATAGGCACTGTCCCCAATACAGTAAGTACTTCATTCATTGACTTTTCCTAGCCACTCTACAAGATGAATACTCTCTTTGCTTCTTTTCTGACAGATGGGGAAACTGAGGCTTAAAAAGATTAGTGATTTTTTTTTCCATGTCACAGATCTGAGAGGCACTGAGGAGGGTTCCTATTCTGGTCTGTTGATCATCCTCTGCAAACATTGATCTCATCTTCTTCAGTGTGGCAGAGTGCACTTAACACCTGGTGACTGCCTAGGTTGCTCCCAAGCCTTCGGTACTAGTCTTGAGTGCAGAGGGGTCCTACTGCCCACATCAAGCAGTGGCTCTGTCCTTTACCTCCCCGGCCTGCAGGCAGCCATTTTTGGATTCCTTTATGATGAAAGACTACCCATTAAATCCTTTCCCACACCATATATGTAGATAGATATCCTATTCAGGATCCTGCTTAATACAGAGATGAAGGCTGAACTTTATCATCTTACTCTTAGTGAAGGAAAGCAGCATTCTGTGAAGGTTCTTCAATCTGCATGGTGAAAAATACACAAGGAAGAAGCCCAGAGGCCATGTCTGTACTCAAGCAATTGGTCTGGAATTAGTCTGAGATTTTCAGAGGACCACAGTGGCCTAGACAGCCTAAAGGAGTAATTTTCAGGTAATCACAAATCCTGACTCCACTCTCCTGTCAACATTAAATGAATCTGTCTGACTGGGGCTTTTGAACTGGTTTCATTCAGAGCAAAACAAATAGCTAGACTTGAGAGATGGGCCACACTGACCTTACATTGCCATTGTCTTTCCTGGACCTATTGGTTAGAGGCTCTGTTTCTCAGTCACAGTGACTCAACAGCCTGTGGTCCACTCTCATGGTGACCCTTGACCATTCCCAGAAATCCTCTTTTACAGCTGTGAGACACAGGACCCCTGAGATCCACATTCTAGCTTCTGCCTTCAGGGAAGTCCCCAGGCTGTGTGACATTCCCAAGTGTCCTACTCATCCCCTCCTCCTCCTTTCAAGAATGTGTAAAAGAATGCAACAGATGGGCTAGTGTCACTAGAAGAATCCCTTACAAAACTTCCTTAATTTTACTGGGTTTCAGCTCCCACTGTTCTACAAAATGATGGAAGTAGTGACATTTGGAAGTTGAGTGGAAGAGTGACTGGTCAGATCAAATTTGCATCTATACTTCTCCATAATGCACACACCCAGCACACCCAGACTAGATCACATTCTTAACTTGCAAAGAACATGTTGCTAAGAATTAAGTCCCAGTATTTGCATTGTCCTTTCTACTACTACCAATCACAATGGTCATAATTGTTAGGCTTCAAATCTGGGACAAATGGCTGTGGTTCCTATTTAACATATGAAAGTAGACCTGGCTGCCAGGTTCTCCCAGCATCCCTCAGCCCTACCCATTTCAGGGCCCTCCTGGCTTGCATTCCCTGTCCTCTCCAGGGAGCTGGGCTATTCTTTAGTATATAATCCAACTATTTTAGTTATCTGCTGTCTTCTTCATATCTTTGGACCTCCTGGCTGCTGGTGGTTCCCCTTTTTCCCCTCTCCCTTCCCTTTTTCCTCTTTCTGTGTGGCCCAACTCAATCTGGTCATGTCTACTCTGTGCTCTCCCAGAGGTGCCTCTGACTCTGCTCTCCCACATATCTATAATCAACTTTCTCCTCCACTGTAACTAGGAGCAGTTATGTGAGCAGTCATGTTCCCATTCATTCATTCATTCATTCAATAATCATGATCATTGCTATGCAGTGGGTGTTGATTGCTGTGTTGGTGTATCATATTTTATGAGAAACATATATCTCATTTATGCTCAAAGTAGCTTATACAGTTAAGGATCTTGATCTATTGTTTGTTTTTAACTACCCCTCTGGTTTGGAGAAAAATGCCAGTGGGATCTAGAGATTAAAATAGAGAATTCAGAGTGAGGAGGTCCACTTAGAATCCATTGTCCACTAATCTCCATAAGCTGTTGACACAAGGTTACTGAGTGCAAACATTGCCACTGACACCAGAAAGCTGTGTAGGCTTCTGGTCAGTGTTCTCCCGCTGCTGACACCATACCAGTGGGAAGAGTTGTCTCAGTTAGGATTTCTATTGCTGTGACAAAGACCATGACCAAAAGGCAAGTTGGGGAGGAAAGGGTTTATTCAGCTTATACTTCCATATTGCTTGTTCATCACCAAATGAACCCAGAACAGGACCACAATCAGGGCAAGATCCTGGAGGCAGAAGTGTGGGAAGCCATCCTGAGCTATTCAGACTTATGCTTACTCAGGGCCCTAAGGTGGTGGCTGCTAAAATATGAGAACAATTAACTAGAGACTTCCCCATGAGCTATCGGTGCGAGAAGATTCCCGAGAATACCACAAGATGTTCCTGCCCTAACCACGGAATGTACCTGCCTGCGTTAACTCTGGGTGTCCTCTCCAGATGACCAGATGACCTCCTCGCTTGCTTCCTGCTTCGACCCCTAGGGGTGTCTCTGCCCTTCCCTCCTTTGTCTGGTGTGAAGGTTATTTCCTTCTCTGTAAGCCTTAAAACCCACTTACCTCCCCGACATTAAATGAAGCCTTGACATAACCCAGACTGACTTGTCTTTCTTAGCGTGCTTGGCTTTCCTTTTCTCTCTCCCCCCATTTTTGATCCTCAGGTAGTGCCTCTTCGGGACCCTGGAATAACTGGACCTGCTGGACGGGTCACAGAAGCTAATGTAGAGACCATGAAGGGGAGCTGCTTATTGCCTTACTCCACCTGGCCTGGTCAGCCTGCTGCTTTCTTACAGAACTAAGGACCACAAGCACAGGGATGACACCACATACCATGAGCTAATTAAGAAAATGCCTTATAGCTGGTTCTCCTGGAGGCATTTCATCAACTGAAGCTTCTTCCTGTCTCATAGCTCTACCTTGTGTCAAGTTGACACAAAACTGCCCAGTACAAATACAGTGTGGAGTCACTGTGCTGGCTGTTGAATCCGCTGATGTCCAGTGAGCAGTCCTTCCCCAGCAGCCAGGTGGGAGTCATTGCTTATTGAGTATCCAGCACAAGGGATATCTGTACAGTCTCAGCATGTGCAGATATCATGAGACACAATCTATTTGGCCTACAACACTTACAAGCTTCTGCTCTTGAAGTAGAAGGTAGCACATAGCTTCCTAGTAGAATCCAAGGTAGTGTGACTAAATATTTTTAAGGGTTGTTTGAGAACTGAAAAAATAATAAGATACATATACTGAGCCCAATATCTAGGATATTATGAACACACATGCAATTTATTTGTAGTAAAAATACTACCAACACAAGAATCAATAGTATGAAGGCATTACTATTCTATTGGTAGCAGTACACCACATGCATGCTCACAGATGCTCATGAAGCATTACACACCATGCATTGCTGTGAATTCCTGCTGCAGACAGCAGAAGTAGGAAGTAGGAACTTCAGGGACTAGGTGCTAGTTTTCTGGACTGGGCTCAGCCTTCATACTACCTTAGAGTAGATGATCCTGACTCTAACAGTATAAGAAGGGGAGATATTGATAAGCTGGCCACCCACCAAAACATGCAGAAAGCAAAGGGGACTGGATGTAGACAAGGGGCATTCTTTTGTATCAGTATTTGGCCAGGGTGGTGATAGAGACATGCTAAACCTTTTTGCTTTCAAGGTCGCTCTTGTCAAAGAAATCTTCACATCTCTAGTTTCTCATTGTCTTATATAATTTTGTTGAGTGTGTCCCAGTGTCTTGATATATGTACTTTCTTCTAGAGAAATACTAAATCACATGGAGATTAAAATTTCTTTGCTCATTTTCTGGTCTGTGATGAATCTTTTTTCTCCCATTCATGGCATATCTTCAAGTCTCTGAGCAGTAAAAGCTACAAAGATGTACAGAAGGTAGAAAGAATGGCTTGGTCAGTGAGTGCTTACCACTAGAGCATGAAAACCAGAATTGAGAACTCTAGCACCCATGTAAAGATGTGGGGATAGTGTTGCGCATGTCTGTAATCCCAGCTCCAGAGAGACAGAAACACCATGGGGGCTTGCTAGCCTGTGAGTCTACCGGACACAGTGAATTCCAGGTTCAGTGAGTGAACCTGTCTCAAATACAAAATGAAACTGAAATGTGAGAAAGATGTTGAATTCTTCCTCCACCATGCATGTATAGTTCTCTTAAACACTTCAACAGACACCCATATTTGTGCACACACACAGAAAGAAAAGAGAGAAAAAGAGCTAAGAGTTCAGATGCTGGAAGAGAAGTCTCACAGCAACAGATGAGGATGTTAGACAGATGTGGCCACTGTATCTGAGAAACTGAATTCTTGATTTTGTGAAGCACTTATTAGCACAAGTTCAAACAGCCATCAGTGATGAGCACTGTCAACTGGCTAGCAAACAGCATCTTTTGCCCCAGGATAAAAAAAATGGCTTTCCATGCATCCTCTCAGCATGACAGGAAGCAGGTGGGCAGGAAGTTGAGGAGAGGTAAGTTGTAAACACTCCAGGGGACAATCTGAGGCATCCACTTTGAAGCAAGACAGAAAGAGATCAAGGAAGTGGGAGCTGGGAATCCAGGCAGTAAAATGCCGTTCTCTGTCCATGCTGTAATTAAATACTGACAATCACATCAGCTTTTTGTCTTATGTTTCTGTAGGATACATATACACAGTCACTAACAAATGAAATACTACCGTGAGATGAGAACCTACCATGACGAAAAGTCCAGTGGTAAAGTACTAGGAAAGGGTTGGAAGGGGGGAAGGCTTCCATGAAAGCAGAAAGTTTCTTCTTTCCCACAACAGGACAACCAGCTGTGAGGACATGATGTAAAAGCAAGATAAGAACAAAGCCGTGCACAACCTTAAATAACTCCCAGTGGTCATGCTGACAGACAGCTCTTATTTCTGTGAACACATACAGCCTTGCTACTTATTTCTAAGTTCCTTTTCCTGCTATTTGGCAACGTTAGTGACATTCAGTTCCTATCTGCAACATACTCAAGGAAAAGTAAGGGCTCATGTCCAGGAGCAGAGCTCTCTTGGTAGGTTACAGCTTTGGTGACTTTTCCTAAAAGAACAAGTTGTTGCTATGTAATTTGAATGAAGTATGTTCCTCAAAGGCTCTTGTGTCCCTGGCCAATGTCTTCATTGGGAAGGTTTGAAACACATCATAAGTGAGGCTTAGTGAGAGGAAGTTAAGCCATGGGGTTGGGGGAGGCATGTCTTTGAAGAAATAGTGGATCCTGAGTGATAGATCAACCTATACTGCTCTTTCTCTGTTCTTTCTGGTGGTTTGAAGGAAAATGGTTCCTATAGGCTCACAGTGAGTAGCAGTATTTGAAGGTGTGAACTTGTTGGAATAGGTGTGACCTTGTTAAAAGACATGTGTCACAGGGACTCTGAACTTTCAAGTGTTCAAGCCAGGCCCAGTGTTTTTCTCTCTTCCTGTTGTCTGCTGATCTAGTTGTAGAACTCATAGTTCCTTTCAGCACTATGCCAGCACCGTGCTTCCTGCCATCATGATTATGAACTAAACCTCTGAACTGTGAGCCAGCCCAAATTAAATGTTAAGAGTTGCCATGGTCATGATGTCTCTTCATAGCAATAGAAACCCTAACTAACATGCTTTCCTTTATGTAAGAAAGGTAGATTTGAACAAAATAAATAATAAAATGAGTGTCAGAAATATAGTATTTGCACACACACTCCCACCTTTCCCCAAAGGATGCAGCTAATACTAAGTACATGCTGATGTTTACTAAGCGTTCATTATGTACTACACACACATGGTGACTAGTGCACATTCCCTAGGGTAAGGCTCAAGGACAAGGGACTTACAGCAGGAAGTGCTCAGGGAAGCCTGCAAGAAGGAAGGGGGAAGCAGCAGTGAAGGGAAAGATCACCGTGGCTGGCGGGACCCCTCCCGGGGCCCCAGCCTGATCTCACTGGGGAGCTCTGGAATGCACAAAGTCTCACAGCTTTGAGATTCAGCCCTGCCAGTTATTGGTTAAGGAACAGGAGAATGCAAACTCCCAGGGTCTTCTAGCACTCTGCCCCTGGGAATAACAACCTGGCTAATAGAGTTAAGAGAATAAAGAAAATAAAAGAAAGACACAAAAATGATAAAGGCCAGGACACTGACAATGCCTGTTGTAAAACCTCAAGACAGCTGCAAAAACCAACGACAAAGTCCATTTAGCAGAGGATTCTCTATGTCCTGCAAATTGAGGCACAATCAGCCAGCTCTCCTCCCAACCCGACGGGCTTTTCAGGCTTAATATCCACATGTCAGCCACTATGTGCACACATATAGTAAACAAACCGTTCCTTGGTGAGAGCTTTTTGTCTTTGTGACTTCTCTCAGCCTCTGCCACCTCGTTCAGTCAAGACACATCTTCTCCTTATGGGTTCCAAATCCTGGAAGAGAGACTCTGTCTCACCTTGGGAAAACACTGGCCACTATTTTTCCTAACAGTTATGTCCAAGTACTTCCTGATGTGTTGAGAGCTGGCAGCTTCACAAAGAACATTACTTGAGGCATCAGCAGATATTTGGAATTTGATTTCACAACCTCTAGCCATAGATGGAATAGACTATGAACTTTGTTGGCATAATTGATGATGCAGTGCTGTTGGTAAAGCTTTATTTAATAAGATAAAATAATACAGATTAAGCACACATTACTCTTTCTATATAACTGATTACTGTTTATAATCATAAAATCAATATGGGCCAGGGAGATATGCCTGCAGGTAAAATGTTTGCCATACAAGCATGAGGTCCTGGGTTTGAGACATACAACTCATGCTGTTTGTAAAAGCTATGAATGATTGCACATGCCTAATATCTCAGCACTGCAGAGGCAGGGGCAGGGTCTCAGCGGCCAGGCTGAGTGAGTTCCTGGCCAATGTACTGCACGGATCCACCCGTTACTGTTTCACTGGGGATAAGACTACAGGTGCACACTGCCACATCCAGCATTATATGGAGTCTAGGATTCTAGGATCTGAACTCAGGCCTTTGTGGTTACCATGGTAAGCACTTTGCTGACTAGGATGTCCCCTATGGTTGCATTTTTACCGTAATTTTTATACTTTAGGTATTTCTGATTCATCTGTTTATTTTTCTCCTGAAATCATAAGCTTCTAAAGGCTGATATTCCTACCTCTGCCCAGGAGAGGAAGACAATATGCATTTGCATATCTGAATTGAATTTTGGTAAGCTCACTTGAGGTCTTGTCATGTTGTCTAAAGTTTGTTGACTGAGGAAGGACAGTAGGGAAATAGAAGGACAGAAGAGAGGAAGAGAAAAAAATGAAGGAACACAGGAAGGGAACATACTGGAATGTTTGCTCAACTGTGTTTACGTACCAGAAATTCTTAGGAAATGTGATATGCCCTTCGAAACTATAATAAGATTGTAAGGGATAATTGTCTCTTTGGGAGATAAAGGTCATTATTATTAATGAGAACTAAATTACTACCATTCTCCCCCTGTCCCATGATTATAAAAAGGAGTGGAGAAAGAGCACACACTGAAGTTTAGGATAGAGATAGAACTTGTTTCCCATTTCTTTTTGATCGAAGCACTACTGTTGCTGGAGTTTTCCTGTGGCCCTACTTGAGAGGACGAGAGAGAACAACGCATCTTTGTCCTTTGGGAGCACCATGATTTCTCTGGTGTGTGAATGGTCTCTCTTTAGAGCAGGAACTTAGGTCATGTAAAGGCATTTCCTCCAAATGTAAGGTCCATCTGCTCAAATCTGCATTTCCCATTATGAACTAGATACTGCAGCTCCCTGCAGCTGCTTCTGCTGTTTCCACTGGGTGGCCCACAAAGAGCCACTGTGCCCTCTGCTCTCACAGGCTGGTAAGAGCTTGGTTAGAACAGGCAAAATGAAAATGAGCTTTGAGTAGGGGACACTTCAGCTGACTGTGAGAGAGATTTCCTGACCAGTGAGGGAGCCTGACCACCAAGCTCAAGACACAGGGGTTTGGTTCCCTAGCCTACAGAAAGCACACAGACAACCACATGAAAGATACTATTTCATTTGTTACTTTCTTGTTACTATCTATAAGATGCTGGATAAAAAGCAATGGAAGAGAGTAAAAGTTCACTTCAGTTTACAATTTGAGGAAGATATAATTCACCACAGAGAGGACGTCACAGTGGCAAGAGCTTGGGACTGCTTGTCATATTTGCATCCACATCTAGGAAACCAGGGATGTTGAAAACTGGGGTTCAGCTCACTTTCACCCTTATCCATTCAGACTCCATCCCATGAAATGGTTGAAGCCACGATGAAGGTGGGTCTTCCCACTTCAGTTAACCTAATATAAATAATCATGAATAAGCATGACCAGAGGCCAACCTAATTTGGGTGTGTTCCTTCACAGGCACACCCACGGACTGGGACTCTCACAGATGATTTGGCACTCTGTCAAGTTGGCAATAAGTACTAAATGTCATAGATGCCGATGGAGTCATGCTGGAATATGGAGTTGTCGAGGCAGAGGAGATGTAGGGAAGAACCCCTTGAGTTTTACTCTGCAGGATTTTAGAATCTAATCAAGCAGGTAGATGGAATTAAGGGAATAAACTACACTGGAGCTCAGTCTAGATGTCTCAGCGGATGGCTACATCTCCAATGCTTAAGATAAGTCCTTACTGGGGTTCATATCCCCAGTAGGTAGGTAGGCTTCAAGGATTTAAGTTACCCATTCAATTTTGAATTATTTATGGAACTCATTTCTAGAGAGTTAAAAAAAAGCTAACTGTGGTTGACCAAGGAATTGGAATCTCAAGCAAAGAAAGAAGCCAGGACCTATGTACAGTCTGTAATTACTGCCCTGAAGCAGGAGGACCCCACACATGAGGCCAGCCTTGCCTGTATAGCGTGTTTGAGGCCACCCAGAACTACACAACAAGACTGTCTCGACAAAACGAAACTAAGCAAAGTAAAAAAACAAAGAGAAAAGTGGGAAGGTGAAACTTCCAACAACAAGGAATATTTGGGAACCTACCTAAATATAATTTAGATATAAACTAAAACTAAACTAAAACTAAAACCAAAACCCCACAGCTATTCTACCCAGTGTATCAGGGCCCCAGCAGAGATGTAAGCTCCAGTGTATGAAACAAGGACATAGTTTCATGATTCATCTGGCATTCCTAGTACTATCCCTGCCAATTTCCTAAGACCAGAGTCTGTATGAGGTGGTCATGTCAACTGCTCAAGACTCTGGATGTTTGATGATGGATGTCTTTCATTGGCTCACTCCCTTTATCATTTCTGGTACTGATTGCTGAAAGGGTACATACCAGGGGCATGTTAGAAAAGTTGCCCCAGAGCACAACTGAAGTAAAAGCTGCTGAGACAAGCTCCTCAGCTGAGGAGGAACAGATGATAGCCTCCTTCACAATTTTATCTGAAGCATCATAGTACCACCATCCACTGATTGGCTAGAAACACTGTTCAATGCCTACCATTGGCAAGATCATAAGAATGTCTAAACTTCCTCCCATTGTATGAGAAATGCTACAAAGGTACTTTACTATGTGAATCAAGTTTCTTTCTTTCTTAACTAAGAGTATATGAAGTGGGCCTACTTTTTAATTTATCTAACAAACCCAACAATGTGGAGAGGAATAGGAAAGACTAAGATGGTGAGAGGAGCCAGGTGTGATAGTGTATGCCAATAATCCCAGCACTTAAATGACTGGCAGGAGGACTCTAATTCAAGACAAGCAAGGCTACAGAGCAATAGCCAGCTAATAATGCAGACACAGAAGCTGAGGGCAGAGCTGGAGGGGTGATCCTCTGGGGAAACAGAAAAGGTGGAGAGCCAGCGGCAAGGTAGGAGAGTCCCTGGATGGTCACAGCAGCAAAAGCACCTGCCCTTGTGGACTTGGTCTGAATCAGCCCCTGGGATGCAACGTCCTCTTGGTTTCAAACTGGCTACTGATTAGACCAGAGACATTAGGTTTGAGATCAAAGTGCCTTATGCAAGTGATAGCCGAGACTCACTCCCAGCCAAGAATCCAGGGGATGATTCAGGCTTCAGGGATGGTTGCCTGCCGAGCAATGGCAAAGATTCCTCAGTTCATTTCCACTCAGACTTTGTCAGTTTCCATTTGCTGCCACAGCCCATCACACTTCCAGGTTTTATCTATTTATTATTTTGTTATTTGCTCACATTACATTTCCACCACAGTTTTTCTTTGCTCCATAACTGCTGGATTCTCAGAGTTCTCTGAGAATTATATTATCATCTATCATTATGCATTATGTGGGAAAGGCAATGAAGTACAGAAATGTTTACTTTTTTAGTTATTACCTCAGTTTATTTGGGAACACCTTTACTTGTTGTGTACTCTGTGCCCATAACTTGGCTGGTTGCTATTTGCTTATATAGGGTGTCACAAGCAGAAACTCCTGTGTCAAGGATCAGAAAGCATGGATGAACCACACATGGTAGTAGTACTTGTCTTTAATATCAGCACTTAGAATGTAGAAGCAGGAGGATCTCTGTGAGTTCAAGGCTAGTCTAGTCTACATAGCTAGCTCCAAGACAGCCAAAGAGATATACTGTTTCAAAAAATAAATAAATCAAAACACAAAACAAAACAGGAAGTGACAATAACAAAACTGTTGAATAAGAAATGGGCCAGTCAACCAAAGGTATATATAATTCATATAGCCCATGCCTACATTTGAGTGGCAAGCCCTAGTATACAAAAGCATAGTTCCACATCAGAAAAGTGCCTTTACAGAAAACAATTATAGTGCTATCCGTCTGTCTGTCTGTCTGTCTTGGCCCCACCTCCCTATTAAACATCACTAACAAATTGCTGAATTTTTTTTAAACCTCTGATTCTACCTATACCCTAATGGCTTCTGTGTCTCACTCACCATACATCTTCAGCATTTTAAGGACCAGGGACCCAAGGACACAGAAGACCCTCCATGTGTTAAGTGAAAACTGATAGTTATCTATCTAGTATTTATTTATGGAGACTGTGTCGGGCACATTGGCAATATTTTAGTAATATTTTAACTCTCTAATATAGATAATGTAGTTGTCCTTAATTTATAAATGAGCTTCTGAAGAAGAAAGACATGTAATATCTCATCGGAGTTTCCCCATCTGGCAGGTGTAGAACTGTTGCTGATGCAGGGACTGATACAGCTCCAGGCTGGCCCCTCAGCAGTCTGCAGTGTTCTCCTAACCTGGCAGGGGACTATACTCAGACCAAACCAGGACTGGGAGGGAGCTCAATGCAGAAAACAAGCCCTCGCTGTTGGAAGTAGAACTGGATATTGGATTAAAGACATTTTGACATAGACTGGAGTATAAGTGTAAGAGATAGAGGAACACTCAGAGAAAAGGCAAGGCACATCCCCATAGCCTGGGGCAGGCTCCCCCAGGAAGAGCCACCCAAGTAAGACATGTAAGACACACTCAAGTGTGGGTATGAGCTGCTTAAAGGAAAGTTGCAGAAAACAAGACAAAGCCAAGTAGGAGAGTCAAAGCTAATTGTCTTAACATTGGCTATATTTACCTCTCAAGGGGTACTTAGGATGTTTTTGTTCTTTTTCTCCTTTCTCTTTTGATAGGCGCTAAGGAGAGTCAGTGGATGCCTGCAGTGTAGGGTCTGTTAAGGGAAAAGTGGAAAGCCAATAGGATTGCACAAGGAGCTGAACACAGGCCCTTTCCCTACAAAGTGGGTTCTGGTGAGATTCCTAGAAAATGGCCAGTGAACAGCTGGGGAGAGAGAAAAACCTAGAGTGGTTGTTAAACCTGCTATAATTTTTACTTCTCTCCTGTCATGGAGGCTTAATTGGATTCCTAGGTGAGGCTGCTTCTCCTTTTTCACAGCCCCATAATCTCTGTCTTTCTATTTTGCCTTTGACAAGATTTGGACTTGAGCTTTCTGGGTCTGAATGAACATGTTTAGCCACTGTGCTTCACTGCTCTCATCAGAGTGTTACAAACAGAAGAGGGTTCACAACACAAGGCTCCTGAGACTCTGCTGCTTAGCCAGACACGCCAGCCGGCCTCTACCAATAAAAAAGTAAAATTCTAGGACTTTTAAAGAAGTTTTGAGGTAGGATCTCCTGTAGCTCAGGTTATCTTAAATTCACTACAGTGGCTAAAGCTGGTCTTGAACTCTTCCTCAAGTGATGATTACAAATATGTGCTTTTTAAGGCTTTGTTCTAAAGCTACTTTATTAAATGTGGTTATGGTATTCTACACATTTTGCCTTTTTTCCATAAATCCCTGACTCAAAGGCAAGCCATGGAAACCAGAATTTCTCTTTTTCAGATGTGCCATATAAATTAATTTCCTCTTGCCTTTCTGCCTTGGAGTTGGTCATAAAAGAGTCTCTGACTCATCTTGTCTGATTTCAGATTGCAAGACTTCATAAAGAAGGCTTCACAGAGAGGCCAAGAAGAATCTGGGCAGATCTATGAGTAGTAGCCTACAAACTTTGCCCAACCACGTTTCCACACAATTGTCCACATTTCTGTCATGTTTATGCAAGGATAGGGACTTCCCAACATACAAACATAAAGGTGGCATGTCCAGAGAAGGAGGAGCTCCTCTGCATCTCTCAGCCTGTAGGTCACTGTCCTCAGCTCTTCACTTACATCGTTGGGGAAATCTGATCTATTCAGGAACTAGAAGCCTGGTAAAGCAACCTGTGGCTGCTGAGTAGCACCTACAGGTGCAAGTAGTGTTGTGTATTGAACCTTTTCCTATGGGAGCTGAGCTATCACCAGACAAATGGTCTCAAAATTGACTTAGACTGGTGATGGTGATCCTGTGCCCACCGAGCCTGAGGTAGACGTAGTCAAGAGTGTTTGCATCTTTCCAGCAAACTGTTCAGAGAGAGAAATAAGTATGGATAATATAGGAATGAATTTTTCCTATCCTCATAAAATGCAACAACCTTAGCATTTGCTCCTGTAAAGCTGTGCTGATGACCCCACTTAGCATCTGTGGTGGTTTGAATATGCTTGACCCTTGGGAAGAGGCACTATTAGTAGGTGTGGCCTTATTAAAAGTGTAGCCTTGTTGGAGGAAGTGTGTCACTATAGGCAGGCTTTGAGGGCTCCCAGTTCTCAAGCTCCACCCAGCGAGGAAGAGCCGGTCCTCTCCTGTTTGCCTTCAGATCAAGAGTAGAACTCTCAGCGCCTCTAGTACCATGTCTGTCTGCAAACTACCTTGCTTCCTGCCATGGTGATAATGGCTGAACCTCTGAAACTGCAAGCCAGCCCCAATTAAGTGTTTTCCTTGTAAGCATTACAAAAAAAAAAAAAAAGTTGACTTAGAGAACACCCAGGTGATCTGTACTGCAGAACTCATAACTTGCTGGTAGGAGAAAGGCCCATTCCTTTGGGTGTCACAGCTCTCCTCTGTGCTGAGTTCAGATGTGAAATCAGATGAAGTGTTTTGTTTTGTTTTGTTTTCTACACAGTGACCCTTTCTACAAGGCAATCTATGAGAAACTTAGCTTTGCACAAGTGCCATTCTGACAGGAATGGATTCTTAAAACTATATACTGATGACTTTGCATCCTAAGAAATAGGGACAGAAGTCACCCTATGGCCTATGCATTTGTGTCACCTAAATATTAACTTCTATTTTTGCTTTTGTTTTGAGATAAGGTACTAGCATAAGAATTTCTGTTCATTTAGAAGGCTAGGGCAAGGGGATTGCAACTAGAGAGATAGTTCAGCAGCTAAGAGCACCTGCTGCCCTTGCAAAAGACCCAGGGTAGGTTCCCAGGACCTATATGGTAGCTCACAATCAACTGTAACTCTAGCTCCTGGGGATTTGATGATGCCCTTCCTTAACCTCTAAAGACTCCTACATGCACATGATATATACACATATACTCTGGGGCACACACACACACACAATAATAAGATCAAGCAAACAATAAGTAAATTGTGTTCCTTACACTTATCTTGACACTGTGGCAGTGCTAATGAAGAAAAGAAGAGGCATACGCAATGCCAAATGAAGGGAAACACATAAAACATGCTTTGCAACAATATACTTCATAACCTCTCAAAGAAACTTATTTTGTTGGACCAGAGATCAAATCCTTGGCATAAATTAGGTTATGTCAAAATCTTCTACAAGTAAGAAGAAAAAAACTGCAAAATAGAATGGACAGTAAAAGACTTGAGTCTATTTTCCTATTTCAGAACCATTTCTGTCTATAGTGACACATCCTGTGCTAACATTAAGAATACTGGCAAGACTACTTGTTGGCAGGGATGTAAATGACAACCACCTTCCTTTGCTGCTGAGGTGACCACTGTAATCAACACACAGCAGCTGTGGCAACCTGCACAAGATCCACATACAATAAAGACATGAAAATAGGAGAGTGCATTAGCTATTTTCTGATGCTGTGGTATAACCATGACTAAAAGAAACTTAAGGAAGAAGGAGCTTATTTCAGCTTTCAGTTCCAGTGGTATAGAGTCTATCATGGCAGAGAAGGCAGGGTAAGACAATCGAACAGTGACTGGACAGGTGAATATAATCACAATACATTATATGCATATATGATGTTGTCAACAATAAAAAGGGGAGAATGAAGGGGAAATTAAGCAACTGCTTAGGAAAGTGAAATTTGTTTTGTTTTTGTTTTTGCTTTACAAATATAATGTTAGGTATGTACCCTGTGATCTAAAATTCTACCACAGAAGAGGAAAACATATTCCTAAAAAGCATATTTAAACACATTCACAACAGCCCTGCTTACAGCCAAGAACTAAAAATAGCCAAGATATGCATTCCCTACTGAGAAGCTGACTGCCAATGCCAACCAATAAAAACAGGCTGATGGTACACTCAGCAGCGCCTGCACACACAGGAACACAATGCCTACCGAAGGATGGTAGACGCAGGAGAGCACAGCCATCCTTGCCTGAAGACAGAGAATTCATGCTGAAAACTCACGAGGGCTGCCAGAGAAAATCGTGTGTGCATGAGCACAGAGGACATTTGTCCTTCTGACTGTGGTCACAGTGATGTGATCAGTCACTTGTCAGGACTCGTCAGGCTGATAACTAAGGGCTATGCATTTGCCTTTGTGCCATTTGTACTTCAATAAAGATAAAAATAGAAAGAATAAAATGACTTGTCATGGCTATAAGAAAGAAATACATGACCATTTCAATTTGCTCTTATCTCCTTAATATGGTCCATTTTAAAATTAATTTATCTTGTGGACTATCCAACTGCCACCCTTAAAGCTGAAAGTACACTTTCTAGAACTAGGCACAAAGGTTCACAGTTCACCTTTGTGCTTTCTGGCATTGATATTTATTTTTTCTATTGTTTATTTTATTTTATTTTTCTGTTTGTAAGATAGGGACTCACTATGTAGCCATGGCTGTCCTAGAACTCACTCTGTAGACCAGGCTGGCCTCCTTATTTATTTATATATATATATATATGAGTACACTGTAACTGTCTTCAGAGATACCAGAAAAGGGCATCAGATGGTTGAGCCACCATGTGGTGGCTGGGAATTGAACTCAGGACTTGTGGAAGAGCAGTCAGTGCTCTTAACTGCTGAGTTATCTCTCCAGCCCTTGATCTTGACTAAACCCTAAGTGTGGTAGCTTTCTTTCTTCAGACCTAACCCAGTTGCTCACTTGCTAGTCAAGCCTTCTACCAAAAGCCTCAGGCTCAGTCTTGATTTCTATTTCAGTAAAACCAATGATTTCAGGATTGTTTGCTGGACTTAGGGACTGCCTCATCAATTGGATTTTGATTTCCTAATGGCACTATTGTTCTCTTTCATGTAGAGGTCAGAGGGCAAACTGAAGGGGTCAGTTTCCTTCTTATAGCAAGAAGGTCCTAAGAATTAAATGCAGGTCCTCAGGCTTGACAGCAGGTGCCTTTAGAGCTGTTGAAGCATCTCACCTGACTGATGTTCATATTCTTTCTATAATTAAAAAATGTAAAGAAAAATAAGTTGTTTTTTTGCCTCAGACCCAGTCTTCCTAGGGCTACAGGAATCAATCAATTGGCCATTTGATGTCACCACGATGTCTCAAATTGGCTGATAGTCTATCTTCTAAGTAAACTACCTGTCGTACAGCCAACATTGTCAGTCACTGTATCAGAAGAGTTACCATGATGATTTTTCTGCAGTGAAGAAGCCTGAGATCTCTGGGCACTGCTCCTTAGCAGCAAGATTTGAAACATGTTCCCTTCATTCAGTTTGTTATTCCATGCTGTGTGGGAAACTCGTGAATCAGTAAGAAGAGTTCTGCCTCTGGCTGGGCCTAGGAGGCCAAAGCAGGCCAGGGGCAGGTCTAGATCCCCTTGTGGCTGAGTTGTGTTCATCCTCCTCTTCTCTCTTCCTTACTGACACTCTTCAAGCAACTAAACGTTACAACACTACTCCTGCATTCAACTGTTGCAAGCAGATTGATATTTAGCAAATCTAGAAATCCTATGCTTTTGTGGAAAATAACATTGCAGTCCTAGGAATCAGACTAGATATATAGCTCAAAGTATGACTCATAATTTATGTTTTTGGAAACCCCAACTTATTTCTCTCTCTCTCTCTCTCTCTCTCTCTCTCTCTCTCTCTCTCTCTCTCTCTCGCACACACACTCTCTCTCTTAAACTTTCATTTTATGTTTTGTCTGTTTTTTAAAAGATAGGATCTCACTATGTATCCTGACCTGGCCTTCATCTCACTGTATAGCCCAGGCTAGCCTCGAACTCACTGAAAATCTTCATTCCTTGGTCTTCTTGGAATTATAAGCATGTACCACCACACTAGGCCAGCTCTCTCAGTTTTCAAAGAATGCACTTCTTCTGCTCTCCTCTACCCCAGTTTTGCATGAGCGCTTTTGCCCACGGTCCAGAGAGAGGGACTTTTGTGTGAGGTTCTTATGAAACAGGCCACAATTCTCATTAAAATGACATACAAAAATGACTTCCCAAGAACAAACGACAGAGACTCATGGATAAGCTGGATGGGGGCAGAAGGAACCCAGCCTGAACAGCAACTCAAAACAGGACCCCCCTCAGATGGCTCAGACATTGGGGGGAACACAAGCAAGGGAGCACAGGGCTGAGAGAAGAGAAGGAAGGAGAGCAGCCATTACTTCCACACGAAAAGATACAACCCACCTAAGGAGTGTGAAATTCCCGTGCTCTGCTGGCCCTCTGGGCACAGAGGCAGTTAGATATGATCTCTGCACAGTCCCTCTCCCTTCTTTATGACTTCTTCAGACTGCTGCCTTTAATTCTCAGTTCAGTGCCCTAGAGGGAGAAGATAGCTGCTGTGCTTCAGAGGCTAAGGAAAAAAAGTATTGGATGGGGATAGGAGTAGATGTATTCTCTTTTGTCTCCTTTCCTCCAAACTCCTACTACAGTATTTGTTTTTTCTAAAAGAACGTCATTTTTGACTGAGCTCCTTACTTTCCCAGCAATGCAGGCACAGCTACTGGTCAGGAAGGCAGGATCTCAAATCACAGTTCCAAGAAAGCCCTGGCTGAAGGCCAGGAACAGGAACGCCAGGAGAGTTAGTTCTACCACCTTGCTACCCTTCCCTTGTCTGCAGACTGCCTGCGAGGATCAGCCTGAAACTGACAGCAGGCACCCGGACACCTAAGGGTAGGCAGACTGGACAAACCAGCTGATCCCCTCCTCCTAACTCACCTCATTTCTGCCTCAAATCCTTTAAATAATCCCACAGACAAGCCCCTCAAGGACACCCATCCCTTTCTCCTGGATGTGCTCCTGCTATATGTAGCTAGCCTGGTCTCTTGTGTTCCCACCTGAGAAACTAGCAAGCTCACCCTCTGTGTGCCCAGAGTTTCATTCTTCAAATGTGTGGAATAAGGGCCTAAAAGTCGCTGGCTTCAGGAAGATATTGCGATGAGGTTTTCCAGGATCTTAGGCCCCTGAGCCAAGACCCTCTCAAAGCGCTCTCAGAATTCCCTTATTGCCCTCCAGGCAGGAAGACGCGGGCTTTCATTTCCTCCCACACATCATGCCAATCAGACCGCTTTTGCAGAATACAAGCCTGCGTCTGTTTTTTTTCAAATGAGCATGTGAAATGACGCCACCACCAACTCATTTGGTTGAAAACCAAAAGCTTTCCTCGAATTCAACACACTTACTCTGCCTGGTTCTCGGCTGACCACTTTGCCGCTACAACATCAGTGGAAGCTGGGAAAGAGAGTGTCCAGTGGCAAGGTGACAGGGGAGAGGGTGAGTGAGAGTGCCGGGGTAGCCAATGAGCAGTGTCCATAAAATGAGCAGAAAACAGTTTGAATTGACAAATAAATTTGTATTTCCCCAATAACTTTGGAGTCCAAAGAAACTACCATAGGCTTTTCATGGTATTGAACACAATCATATAAATATATTATGTTGTGTGTTTGTACATGAGATTTCAGCTTATTGCAATGTCTACTATACAGTAAGTATGGCCTAAAATAATAATATTTTGCACTATATTTAAAAATATACATCCTTTCAGGATAAATTTATAATACTTATTAGATATATGTTTTTTTTCCTAACACATTTTATCTAGCTGTTGAAGTTATTAGGGCGTAGGGTTTGAGGGAGACACTAAGGTGGATTGTCCTTTTGAGTGAGAGATATATTCAAGTAATTAATGACACCGTGGAAAGACAGCATGACAGGGGCTCCTAGGATATTTCAGTCATGTAGCAGAATGAGAGTCCTTTCTCAGAGGTGTCAAAGGAAGAAGGAAGGCTTCATGACACACAGGTGTGAAGTTGCTATAATGCATACTTCTGATTCCCAGAAGGAAGAAAGGACATCATTTTGAGAAGAAATGTGGGCTGTACCCAGGATCTGCTATGAGAAAGGAGAGAGACAGCAGCTCGATTGGAGTGGCCTGGACTGTATCTGATGTGGATTCTAATAGCTCTAATAGATGCACTCACATTGTGCATCTGAAGTGTGAGTAAATTTAAAAGCATGCTAGTGAGAAAATAAGAAACCACTGCAGCAGCAGCAGGAGGCTGAGGAAGGATGATTTCAGGTTCAGGGCCAGCCTAAGCTACCCAATACAAGCCTGTTCCAGAATCCGCAGGACACATTTACCCCATTATTCTTATCAGTAATGCAATCACATGCTGTTGAATGGAGCTTTCAAACATAAGCCATGCTTTTTTTTTTTTTTTGCAAAATTATTTTTTTCAAATTAAGACAAACCAGCATACACAGTTTTGTCTCTTCTCCCATGTTGTTGTTGTTGTTGTTGTTGTTCAGTAGGATGAATTCTGAATGTCCAAAAGAAAAGTGGAGAGAGCCAGTGAAATCTTGGTGAAGCTGAGTCTGAAGTTTTTCATGAGCTCCTCATCAGCTGCCACTTCCCTCACTGTGAGCTCACATCTCTATGAAATTTCTGTTGTGAGGCTCGCCATTAGTTCATTACATGTGAGGAAACTTCTGGTGTTGGTGAGTTCTACAAAAATATAAATGACCCTGCACAGCTAAATAACAATCTTACAACCACGTAAGATTAAGGAGTCATTGTGGCCTTATAAATACTGTCACTGGGTGGAGCTGTCAGACTTGCTATTGTGGATGGATTTCCCCAAGACACTGCTCAGATACCCAATCTCTACTTGCTATGTAATTTCCTTTATTCTTGGCTGCTGCGTTCTGCATGGAAAAGAAGGGCGGGCTCCTGAAAGCAGCATGGCCTGACCCTCGTGGGTCAGCAGAGATCCTGTTGTAAGCCAACTTGTCAATGCAGAGATGTATTCTTACTTTGTAGCAAGTTTGTGCTATTTTCAGATGGTTAAAAAGCCAAATTTATATAATAATCTCTTCAAAAACTCATATTTAAAGACTGTCTTAGTGTTCTGTTACTGAAGAGATAGAATGACCATGGGAATTCTTATAAAGAAAGCATTTAATTGGGGCTTGCTTACAGTTTTAAAAGTTAGTCTGTCATCATCATGACAGGGAGCATAGCTGCACACAGGCAGATGAGGTGCTGGAGAAGGAACTAACTGTTCTCCATCTGGATCCATACACAGCAGGCAGAGAGAGATGTTGGGCCTGGCTTGGTCCTTTGAAACCTCACGACACTTTCTCAAACAAGATTGCAGCTACTCCAACAAGGCCACACCCCCTAATCCTTCTCAAGTAGTGCCACTCTGTGATGACTAAGCACTCAAATATACGAGCTGATGGTGGAGGGGAAGGGCATTTTTATCCAAATCACCATGTCCTCCTTCTTTCCCTAATAGGTTTGTAGCCATATCATAATGCAAAGTGATTTCAGTCCAACTTCAAAAGTCCCCATAATTCATAGCAATCTCAACACTGTTTAAAAGACTAAAGTTCAAAGTCTCTTAACTGTAACCTGCTGTAAAAACTCAAATTAAAAAAATCATATACTTTCAATATATAATGATATATAATATATAATACAGAAAACACATTACCATTTGCAAAAAACAAAAGGGAGCATAGTAATGGAATATTGGACCAAAGAACAACAACCAGCAGACAAACTACAAATTCCAAATCTCCATGTCTGACATCAAAGCACTCTTCAGGTCTCCAGCTCCTCTCAGCTTTGTTGACTGAAACACACTTCTCTCTCTTGGGCTGTTTCCAGTCCCTGTTAGTAGCTCTCCTCAGCAGGTATCCCACAACTCTGCCATCTCCAACATCTTGGGGTTTCTATTAGGGGGCAGAGGTCCCTACAGATTCCTATCCCTGGTGCTGCCTCGGGAAGAGGAAATAGTTCAGAGAGGAAGAAGAGAAAGAGTAGGGGCATGTGGGATAAAACCAATGATATCAAAGATGATTTATCACACAGAGTCATGCAATTAAATGAAACTTCACTTGTAGTGTACCTCTTGATTGTAAATGCCAGTGTTCTCCCCGAGGCCCTTTACACTGCATGATTGACCGTGATTTATGCATTTCCTGTGGCTTCTACCCCTTGTCTGCTTATCACCAACTGATTTATGATTAAGTGAACTGGAAATCTGGGAGGTAACAATTCCAAGCCAGTGAGTGGCCAATGGCCTTTGCTCTTACATCTGCCACACTCATCCAGATACAATCAACTTGCTGGAACACTTCAGTAAGAGCGGTAGCTTCGGCCTCAGAGTTCCTCCGACAAAATGATAAGGCTGCTCAGAGTCTAGAATAAAATAAAAGCCGTGTGAGTGTGTGTGTGTGTGTGTGTGTGTGTGTCTGAGAGAGACAGACAGACAGACAGACAGAGAAAGACAGAGAGAGATGGAGAAAGACGGGGAGAGAGATGGAGAGAGACGGAGACGAAGAGGAGAAACTGGTTGGGTGGTGGAGAGAGCTCTCCATTTATGTGAAAGAATAAGGTTTAACCATGGACAGTTAGCATCCTGTCCTCAAGGGAAGAAGACAAGAAAAGTGAAGCCCAGATTCTAGGCTGGGGAAAAGCTATTGACAACGCTGTACCAATGGAGGTTCCTGAAGCCTGGGCTGTGCGAACAGCGATGGTCTTTTCTGTTTGTGTGAACAGGAAAGGCCTTTTCTGCTTGCATGAGCAGGAATTTTTTTCTTGTGTGAACAATGCTGCTCTTTTCTGCTTGTGTGAACATAGAAGGTCTTTTCTGCTTGTGTGAACAGTGCTGCTCTTTTCTGCCTCACTTCAAAATCCTTCTGCTGCTTGTTCTGTCCATGTCAGAAGGACAGAAATGGAAAAGCGAACTGAAATGACACAGAACACAGCAGAGGGGCTGCTGAGAGCAAGTATAGCTTCCAGCACTGGGTTTCTTCTTCTTTCCCCGCCCAGCGCCATTTGTTGAAGCATCTCATAAATGGAACACAGGCTTACAGAGAACAAACAAATTTATTATACAAAATATCCCCGTTGCAACACTGAAAATTCTGAAGTAAAAACTTCATGTACCAGGAAAGTTCTGGCCACAGGAGGCAGTGTGAGGCTTTGGGATGTTGATTAAAGCTAGCTCTAAGGCCTGAGAAAGTATCCAGTCTCTGTAAGACCACGTCTTTGTTTTCTTTTCCTTCAGCCATTAACCACCTTAATGCACCAGTGTTGGCAGCTAAGGACAGAAGATAGAATTAGAGAAAGAGTCCTATTGTATTTTAAGATTGTGCTAAACACACAGCACATTGCAGCTCTCTGAAGAATGTGTCTCCTGTAATCTTTCTTCAAGAGTTATCAGCGGATCTTCCGTCACAGACTTAGCTGTAGGGACAGGGAGTGTTTTCAGACCTGCTGACAAGGAGTAGGAGGATAGCCTCCAGGGGAAGTTGTGATTTCTGTTTCTCTCCCATGCATGAAAACATTTGTTTCTGGTTCTTTCCCAAGGGTTCTGAGAGTGGCTGAAAAAAAAACAAAAAACAATACACTCCAGAAAACCAGCCTTGTGATTGTACAGGAGAATCTAGAATAGACAGCAAAGTTTTCACTGAAAAAAAAAATCAGATTCTTCTCTCCTGGAAGGTTGGAGGACAATATTCTGAATCAGCAAACCCTACTTAACTTCCATCAAAAGGTGAACAAGCGCATGAACAGCATGTCTATCTCCTCTTTCTGGCTTCTGTTGGTATTGATTTTCACATATGACTTTATTTTCCGGCTGTGTTTACATTTTCCTTGTGCTCCTTGCTCCTCTGTATGCTGTTCTAACTCTTGCTTTGCTTCCTCTCCATGCTCCAATCTATCCTCAGGATGGGAAGGCAATGCGGTAAAAGTGGCAGGACCAAGTTCTAGACCTTTAGCTGAATTTCCTATATCTTTCATGCTTGTCAGGATCAAGCCACTTGCCTCCACTGTGGTTACGGCCTTCTAGTCACCTCTCTAAGATATTTTACTAGCCATGCACCTAGCTACCCACACTTGCACCTTTGCCCCATACAGTTAACACATTCTCCATGGTGGTCCTTTCAAAAGTTAGAGCAGCCTGTCCTGGTGTCACAGAGCTACAATTCTAACTCTGGAAGCTGAGATATCAGCATCACAAGCTCAAGACCTGGCTGAGTTGCAGAGAGAATTCAAGGTCAGAACGGGAAGCTTTATGAGATCCTGTCTCAAATTTTAAAATAAATGCAAAACTACTGGCAGGTAGCTCATAGCTAGAGCACTGGTCTAGCATGAGGAACTG
Organism: Apodemus sylvaticus; assembly: GCF_947179515.1. NCBI lineage: Eukaryota > Metazoa > Chordata > Mammalia > Rodentia > Muridae > Apodemus > Apodemus sylvaticus. Next base: position 113,230,659 of record NC_067479.1, read on the forward strand.
TGTTCCATCTCCAGCTGCTCTCTCAGGAGTTGTTCATTCATAACTTACTTCCTATCTGGCTTCCTGTCTGGCTCAGGACACAAGCTGGGTTCTCCACAGGATCTGTTTGACTGCAAGCAGCATGGTCCCTTTCTCATTTTCCAGTCTTGCTCATGCCCCTCCTGCTTGGTTCATTCCATTACAGACACTCTGGTCCTTTTCTGCTCTGCCATGAGACCCTTAACCTAGGAACCTGCTTCTCTCACCTCTGTGATTCAGCCTCAAGCTCCTGTCAGCGCCCCAATGAGGAGACCAAGGTCTGTAGCATAGGTTTTTCTGCAGCTTTCATTAGACAGCTATTACCACCCAAGAACTCCTCATCGCCACGCTTGTATCTCAAACCAAAATGAATATAAGAAATCATGCCCTCAGCATCTAAAACTGTTTGGCAAACTCAGCAAAAATAAATATTGGTGAAGTGAGTGAACAGAATGTTGTGGTACTGCTGAAGGAAGTAGCCTCTGGCCAGGCATCCTTTCTATGATTCCGGGGTGTTCCAAGGCTGCAGCATGCTACAGTAAATAGTAACAGCCACTGGGGAATGTGGAGGCCCTAACTGGAGGCCAGCTGCGTTTTATAGGCCTAAAGCATTGCTGTTATCTTGTCCTTCACTTATCAGACAGGGACAGCCCAATCATGTGCGTGGAACAGTTTGCCCCTGTCCTTTCCCTGTAACCCAGCATAATGTGCTGTGCCTGATGGCAGCACTTGTTGTTCTAATTCATGGTCATGGCTCAGTCCCACTACAGTATGCCTGGGCAGTCTCGTGGATTGCAGGTCACCCTTGGAGGTTTACAAACTGGTCGTGTGGGGAAGAAAGCAAAACCTTTCTGAGGTAGCACGGCGGGCGTGCTCAGTCACTCATTCACGTCCTTCACGAGGCCTTAGGGAAAAGGTGGAAAGTTTTTAGACCACGGTGTGGGTCTGCTTTAAAAAAAAAAAAAAACAATACCATTCATTCAAAAAAAAAAAACTCTCTTCCGGAATTCCTGCTTGTCAGACAAATCAAACATCTCTGGGATATAGCCATGTGTGTGTGTGTGTGTGTGTGTGTCTATCTATATCGATATCGATATCAATCTATACATATATAGATACAGTGTTTTGTGTTTGCTACTTTATCTCTCCTTGTATCATACTGGTAAATACTATTAATTTTATTTTCAAAAGTGTCTAAGAATAACACATACAAAAGGTAGAACATGTATTGGACCAAGGTTGGCCTTATTTAAAACTTGTTTTCAGTCCACTACACACTACTCACAACAAAATGTGATACAACAAGACAAAACAAGTAACAAATGTCCCTAATAGTGACCACACCCATAAGGAAATGATACTGTAAGTGGGATCACTGGGTAGATGAAACGCTGGCCTGAGACCATCTTCCTGCTCACTAGAATGCCAGGCTGTCACAGGTGGTGAAGGTGGCTTCTGGAACCACCTTTGACGTTGTTCATTCTGGACATCAGAGTAGACAGCATGGAGGAATTCTGTATAGAAAATTTGTATGAGCTAAACTGAAAACAGATAGATTCCATGTATATTCCCTCCATTATAAACTGGTTACTGACTACTTGACTGCACCTTGCTACAAAGGCAACAGGAAATGTACTCTGTCCCCTGGAAGCCAACCAGACTCTGCTAACCCTGAAGGTGCCTACCTTCCTAGGGCCAGGTAATACTTATGATGAAGAACTGATTGCAAAACTCACCTTCAGCCACACCTTTCGTTCAAACTATCCAGCCCAGAGCCTCACTCCTGTGACCAAGCCCTCACTGGGTCTTCACACTCAGGACCCCTAGGCCCAGGTTCAAGAATGTCAGGCAGAGGGTTTTCCCGAGTGGCGGATCCTGTGTGGATGCTCCCCTACTCTTTCCATCTCCTCCATGAGAACCACACTGATGTCTCTCACAGACCTCCTCCCTGCCCCCCCACCCCACACACTTCAAGACTGTCCTTAGAACTTCCCTTAGTAACTCTAACTCAGCACAACCTTTGTCTTAGGACACTAACACACTCTCCATTTTAAGCAAGATATTTTATGTTATAAGATTCATTCTTTTGCATGTGGGTACCAGTTGTGTCAAGAACATTTAGACCACAGCATATTTTCTCCACTGAATTCTCCAGACCCTCTTGTCAAAGGTGAACTAACAGTTAATGTGAGAATTTATTTCTATACTCTGAATTCAGTGTTTACATTTACACCAAATTGTCTTAATTATTGTAACTTTCTACTTCCGTTTAAAAGCAAGACTCTACTTATGTTCTCTTTTGAAATTGTTTTAGCTTTTCTAGCCAAGCTGGAAAATTCTCATGACTTTTCATATAAATTTTAAGATCTGCTTCTCAATTTACATCAAGAAAGCAGTGGAGGGTTTCACAAGGGTCTCACTGTCCCTTCAGATTGGTTCAGTATATGATATTCTATCCATTTAATTTTTTATGATCCATGAATATGACAAGCCTTTCCATTTATTTATATTTTTTATATGTGATTTATAAGTATTTATTATTTTATGCAATTATAAGTAGAATTGTCTTAGTTTGTTTTCTCATTGCATTCTTTTAGTATTCAGAAATAAAAACTTTATGTATTTAATTTATACTTATAAAATTACTGAATTCATTTATTGATCAACTGATTTTGTGTACTCCCTAGAATTCCTTATATATCAGTATTTTGTGATACTCACAGTTGTAATCTTTTCTTTCCAAATTAAGTGACTTAACTCTTTCTCTTTTGCTTAGCTAGTTGACCAGGCTTTCTAAACAACATCACAGTCAATAACAGAGCCCTTTCCCAGCATGTGTGAGGTCCTAGCTCCCATCCCAGGACACATAAAAGGAAAATAATGCTAAGAGGGGTCTCTTTATTATATTGCTCTTGAGAGAGACGTGTCTAGTCCTTCACCATGAAGTGTGGCGGTTACATCTGGGTTTTGTGAATGCTTTGTCAGGTGGAGTAAGTTAAGTTACATTTTGTTGAGTGTTTTCACTAAGAAAGAGTTCTAGATTTCTCTTTTTAATAGCTTTGACATATCTATTGGGATAATCATGTAGTCTTGTCCTTTATTTTGTTAACATGATATATCACTAAACATATAAACATGATGTATGAGTATCTTTGTTAGTTGAACCAACCTTGAGTTCCTGGGACAATCCTGACTGACCCATAGTGAATAATCCATTTTTGTGTACAACTAAAAGTTTGATAGCAATTTTTAAAAGTTCTTTTGTGGCTGGGCGGTGGTGGTGCACGCCTCTAATCCCAGCACTCTGGGAGGCAGAGGCAGGCGGATTTCTGAGTTCAAGGTCAGCCTGGGCTACCAAGTGAGTTCCAGGAAAGCCAGGGCTATACAGAGAAACCCTGTCTCGAAAAAAAACAAATCCAAAAAAGCCAAAAAAAAAAAAAAAGTTGTTTTGTACTTACATTTATCTATGTTTATATTTATGAGAGATGTTAATACATAATTTTCTTTGTCTAGTTTTGGTATCGGATAATGCCAACCTCTCAAAGTGAGAAGAAAAGTGTTCCTGTCTTTTACATTTTGGGAAGTTTTCTATAATGGACTGAAGTTAATTCTTCTTCAGTATTTGTGAAGTTCTCCCATGTAGTGACCTGATCCTGGTGTTGTAGAAAAGCCCATGTGTTCAGAATGGCTACTTTAAAATCAGTTTTGCTGCTTTGGCCTTCTTAGAAATGTGTTCATATTGTCTAAGCTATCTTTTTTCTTAGAATACACAGCATCCTCATATAATCAGTGGATTATATTACTTATTTGTTTACCTAATTTTATGAGTCTATTGTGTCATTGTAGAACTCTGGCTATCCTGGAACTTGCTATGTAGCAGAGTGGCCTCAAACTCACAATCCATGTATCTGTACTTCTGACTGGTTGTAAGTCTTTTATTTCCCTTTTATTTGTAAAAGGTTTCATTCCTTGTTTTATTACTCTGATTTCTTCTTTTTTTGTGTGTGTTCATTTCAGTCAAACTTTGATGATCTTTCTAAAGGATAAACTTCCTGTTTTTCTTTCCCTGAACATTGAAATGAGAAGACACCAAAGCAATGGGGGCAAGAGGAAAATGAACAAACAGAATACGACTGAACTGAAAAGCTCCTGCTCAGCAAGGGAAACAGCCCTCAGGGTGAAAAGATAAGCTAAAGTATGGGAGGCAATATTTGCAAACTGTACATTTGACCAGGGGCTAAATTCCTGAATGCATAAGAACTCAAAGAAACTCAATATCCATAAATAAATCAAGAAGCGAACATTAGCTCTAAATAGACTTTCTTGAGAGAAGTCATTTGAATGGCCAACAGCTATACACGGAAATGTTTCATGTCATTCAGAAAGACCAGAGTACAATTTTCAGAACCCACTTAAAAAGCAGTGGAGTGGTGTGTGCCTGTAATCCCCAGGGGACATGGAGACAGAAGAACCCCTGAAGCTTACTAACCAGCCACGCTAGCCAAATCAGCAAGTACTAGGTTCTGTGAGAGACTCAGGTTCAAACATGAGATTGTGAAAGACACTCATGTCTACTTCTGTTTTCCACATCCATGTAAATACATAAGCATGCAAACCTGCCCACATATGCACACACACACATAAATGCACATGTTCACAAAAATTAGAATTATTATATGGGTCAGCAATGTGACATCTGGGAGTGTGTCTAAAGGAAATTAACCTGCACCCATATATTTATTACAGCCGTATTCATGGTCACCAAGAAATAGAAACAGCCTCGATGTCCATCAGCTGATGACTGATGATGGAGGGCTGTGAATATATGCCGTGGAATCATGGTAAGCCAGAGAAAGTGAAATCCTGTCACTGGTGACAGTGTACATGGAACTGGAGGTAGTTCAGGGAAGTGAGTCAGACAAGGAAAGAAGACCACATGGTGTCAGCAGTAATGTGGACCCTAAAACAGACATCTCACAGAAATTAAGAATAGAGTGGTGGCTGCTCTGGCCGGGAGAAGAGAAGAAGAAAGGATAGAAAAGGTAGCCCAGTGAGTGCTGAGTTATAGACTGTGAACCTGGGGAAGGATAGGCCAGGGCTGACAAATGAAGGAAAGCACGGTCAGTGATCAGCTCTGCACAACCATAGACCTTTAGCGTCTGTGAGCAAGGGAGACATGGAGTTGTCCATTAGAATACGGTCGCTATGAGCAATTTACGTACAATATAATATAGGACAGAATGAGAAGTTGAGACACTAATATGGTGGCCATACCTTCTATCGGGACCAAAGGAGAAAGGACCATGCCTGGTCCTCTCTCTTATGTGTTGATGGGACTAATGAACAGAAACCAGCAAAGAAAAGTGGATATCACACTCAAGTCTGGGTCATGCATGCCACCTAAGACTCATATTGGCAGAGCCAATCTAGAGATTCATTGATTACATTAGCAGACGATCATTCTGGTGTGACTTGCCCAAGAAGAGACCACTTGCCAGGAACTTTCAGAGGCGCCTCAGACTCAAGTGAGGACCTTAGCCAGGAGCCAATAAGGTGCCATGCCTGCATTATATATATATATATATATATATATATATATATATATATATATATATATATATATAAAACCACAAAGAGCTGTTGTCATTCACAGTCTGTGAGAGTTTGGAAGTGTTCTCTTTCCTGATGGAGTCATGGGTTGAAAATGCAGCCTGCAAATGCCTTCATTACAGACTGGGATCTGAAAGGAATGTGTGGTTTAAGCCATTTCCAGATTCCAACTTGGGGAAACCCACTCAGATCATCTGTGCAGTTTTAAGCTGTCAATCATATTTGTAGAATTTGTTTCTCAGCAACAGAAAACTAAGGCAAATAATTAGCATTTTTTTTAGATAAGGTCTAAGTGGTCTTATGTAGCCCAAGCTAGCCTCAAAGTCACAATCCCCCTGCCTCCATCTCTTGATGCTGGGACTGCAGGTATGTATCATTTAGATTTTTTCAATAGAATATGTGGCAGACTTGGAGATGGTATATACAAGAAATAAGGATATTAAGATGATGCCAAAAACAACATGTGAATTCAGTACTCCTGCTTATAAAATGTAATTGATTTATATTTTGCATGCAGCTTGGTCAATCTCTGATGGTGAATGGGATCACCTACTTGCTACAAGAATGTGCATGAACTTCTCCTAAGCCACAATTGTCTGCCTGAATTGCTTTCCATCCTTGAAGCCTCTCACTGAAGGTGAGCTACTTAATTCTGTTCCCTTAGCACAGCGCTCCAAAGTTTCTGACAGTTTTTGCCTCAAGAACTGTAGTCTATGGATGGTGGGGACAGTAAATTTCTGACTGTAGAAAACAAGAGGACCCATGTCCAATCCTCAGAACCCTCATAAGAAAGTATGAATCGGGGTACAAGCTTATACCACCAGGGCTGAGACAGCTGGATCTCTGAGGTTCCCTGACCATCACCGTAAGCTAATCAGTGCGCATCAATTAGCAGTGTGAGATCCTGTCTCAAGAAATAACTGCAACAGGAACATGTACTGCACATGCCCCACATGTGTGTGCACCTGTCAAGCATGCACAAGGATCCCACCCCCATACACAGAGAACAAACTGTAACTTATTCCTGTGACCTCCTATACAAGCAGATGCCTCATGCTTTTGATCTTCATATAGCAAGGGCCTGGAACAGTCTAGGACAATTAGAAAACATTCCAGTATCCAGTGAATGAAAAATTACTGTCATTAAGAAAACATTTCAAATAACCAGAGTCGATACATCATACTTGATTCTGTCTTTCAGATCAACATCCCACTGTATGATCAAAGAAAACATACAAGTTGTGTATCTAGATAGTCACCATATAATAGACAGCAGTGTGACTCATTCAGTGGTAAATATGAGGGTGCTGGCCTCTTGCTTACAGTGTGTGTGTGTGTGTGTGTGTGTGTGTGTGTGTGTGACAGAGACAAAGTATTCTATAAGATGACAAAATTTTATCCAATTTAATTTGCAGATTAGGATTCTCCTCTCCTGATTTATTGCTCTCCAGGCCTGTAAATGTTGAAAACAATTAACTTTGGGAAAGACTTTGGGGATAAGCAGTTTCAAATCCAAAATATGAAAAAGGATAAGACAGAGTTGGGTTACCTTAAAAGAAGGGAAAGGAAGGTTTCACCAGAGCAATATAGCATATGTGGACTGCAGTTTGTTCAGACACTAGGGTGATTTTCCAGGCTTTGGTCCAACCCTACAGGACATTCAGAAGTCCTGAGCCTATTCAGGAATGTCCCAGACAAAAGGCTGTGAAAATTGGTTCTGAGCTTCAACTGCCTTGAGCACTGCAGTGCTGGTACCAGAAGGAGAAAGTTCTGTTCAATATTCAACCCAATAGGCTAGTGACTACTTTTCATAGTTCTGGAATATACATGCACATTACACACACACACACACACACACACACACACACCATCAAACACATACAGACATATACCATACACACACATACCCCATCAAACATCCCCCCACATACCTCTGACACACACCACACACACATTCCATACTACATACACATACCTACACACATGCCACACACTATTCATACCATACATACCCACCACACATTATACCACATACACACACCATACACACAACACACAGACACCAACCACCATATATACACCATACACCAACCACCATATACACACCATACACCAACCACAACACACACACACACACACACACACACACACACACACACTACACCCATTCTGCTTTGTCAAGGAACCTCAAAGTACTGTCCGAACCTCTAAACCATTTTGCCTTAGGCACCTCCATTTCCCATTCCTGTCATTCAATAACACCCAGACTCTCCCAAATTCTATCTCTTGAGAAACATTTTTTACAACATTTGTTGTCTGAGGCATGACAGGCTTTCTGCCTTTCTGCTTAAATACCATGCTCAGTGCAGCTCTTGCTATGATAAACACTGTGGCCAAAAGCGACTTGGGGAGGAGAGGGCTGGTTTGGTTTATAAATGCCAATCATAGTTCATCATAAAGGAAGTTAGAGTAAGGACTCAAGGCAGCAATCGAGAGGCAGGGACTAAAATAGAGGCCATGGACAATGCTACTTATCGACTTGTTCTCCATGACTTACTCAGCGTGTTTTTATACAACCCTGGACCACTTGCCCAGAAGTGGAACTGCCCACAGTGAACTAGGATCTCACACATCAGTAACTAGTCAAGAAAACCCCTCACAATCCCTCGGATTGGTCTGCAGGCCAATCCGAGGGAGGTATTTTCTCAATTATCAATTGAGATTCCCCTTCCAAGATGACCCTAGCTTATGATAAGTTGACAAAATGCAGCAGCCAGGACAATTCTTAAACAAGAGTAAACACTGATGGACAATAACTGGTTGTCTCTAACGATGTGAAATGCTGCTGTCCAAGAAGGCATAGCAAACGACAGGCCTCAGAATCTGACCGGAGGGAAAATGCCAAGGAAGCGTCATCATCAGGAATGGAAAAAAATTAGAACCTGCATTTAGAAAACACATTTAGAAAACTATTAAGCCTCTCATAGATCTGTCAGTTAAGGGAAAGGGAACCAAATTCACAGCAGAAATGTCAGTGAAAATGCACATGCTCAGAAAGATCAGAAGAGTCAGGGGTGGGTACCTTCAAGGAAACAGCATCTTTCTGACACAGCAGGACTGATGCACACTTAACCTTACACAGACTCTGACAGCACGCACAAGACCTGCACAGGTTCTAGCTAGGCAAAATCCCGGCCCTGAGGAGGGGATGTGGCACAAGGCCCGCTGTCACTACCTATACCAACCATACTCCAGGGCAGGGTCCGTGCCCAAAAGTAGTTGACCAATACAAAATGGACTGTGTGAGTGTGTGTGTGTGTGTGTGTGTGTGTGTGAAAGAGAGAGAGAGAGCACGCTCATATCAGCTCTTGTTTTTTTAATTTTTTGCTGTTCTTTTTTATGTTTTCCTTTTTTTAGTTAATTTTGACTTTCATTTTGTTTTGTTTTGAGAGAGAACATGAAGTTGGGTGGTAGGGAGGTGGGAAGGCTATCTGGGATGGATGGGAGAGGGAAAAGAATATGATCAAAATATACTTTATGAAAAGATTTCAATAAAAAGAAAGAGTGAAAACCTGTGTGTTGGGGTGGAGAGATGTGTACTCAGTGCCTGTTCTACAAGGGAGGGGGAACGAGAGTTTGGATGCCAAGACTGAGGAGCTTCCAGCTAACCGAGAGGCCCTGTCCCGAAGAACTGAGGTGGACAGCGTGTCAGAAAAGCCTTCCTTCTCTCTCTGGCCTACGTACCCGGGCACGTACAGACATGGTACAATACACATTTGCATGCTTGGGAAATGGGGGGTGGCTAGGCCAGAAGATTGAGGAGATTCAGGAAACTGAGTAGAGAAATCCAAACTAAAGTCCAGCTAAGCTATACAGTGAATTCCTGGTCAGAAAAGACTATATACTGAGATCCTGTCTCCAAAATTAATAATAATGATGATAAATAATAATAATAATGATACCAAACAGGTAGACGACAAGTCTAAAGGAAACCAATAAAAATGATCCAAGAAGGAAACGCAATCCTTCGGGTTGGAGACAGGAGATGGCTAGGTGGCCGTGGTGGCCGTGGTGGCCGTGGTGGCCATGGTGGCCGTGGTGGCCATGGTGGCCGTGGTGGCCATGGTGGCCTCTGCAGGGAGCTTCCACCTGTGAAGGCCAGGAGCTTGTCTTGTCACTCCTCAGGAAGGAGAAAAAACTAACCTCTCAGGCTTAGTTCCCCCAGCCCAGCTGCCCACTTCTTCCTGCTCTGCCGTGCTGGTGTTGAATACAGGAGCCTGTAGTGTCATTCTCACATCCAAGCCAGGGCACCAGCTAACCCTCCACATACAGACGCTATCAGCTGGGTTTGGAGGATAACAATTTTCACCTGAAGAACTTCGAATGGCTGAGAAGCACCTTTAGAAATGTTCAGCATTATTAGTGATTAGGGAAATGCAAATCAAAACAACCCTGAGATTTTACCTCACACCAGTCAGAATGGCTAAGATGAAAAACTCAAGAGAAAGCGGGTGTTGGTGAGGATGTGGAGAAAGAGGAACACTCCTCCACTGCTGGTGGGATTTCAAGCTGGTACAACTACTCTGGAAATCAGCCTGGCGGTTCCTCAGAAAACTGGGCATGACACTTCCGGAGGACCCTGCTATACCACTCCTGGGCATATACCCAGAGGATTCTCCGGCATGCAATAAGGACACATGCTCCACTATGTTCATAGCAGCCGTATTTATAATAGCCAGAAGCTGGAAAGAACCCAGGTATCCCTCAATGGAGGAATGGATACAGAAAATGTGGTATATTTACACAATGGAATACTACTCAGCAATTAAAAACAATGAATTCATGAAATTCTTAGGCAAATGGTTGGAACTGGAAAATATCATCCTATGTGAGGTCACCCAATCACAAAAGAACACACATGGAATGTAGTCACTGATAAGTGGATATTAGCCCAGAAGCTCTGAATACCCAAGACACAATTCACATATCAAATGATACCCAAGAAGAAGGAAGGAGAGGTCCTTGGTCCTGGAGAGGTTTGATGCAGCATTGTAGGGGATTGCCAGGACAGAGAAGAAGGAGGGGGTTGATTGGGGAACAGGCAGAGGGAAGAGGGCTTATGGGACTTAAGGGGAGTGGGGAACCAGGAAAGGGAAAATCATTTGGAATGTAAACAAAGAATATAGAAAATAAAATTAAAAAATCTCAAAAAAAAATCCCCAAAACAAAAAGCAATTATCATTCATCTGCCTTTTAATTGTACAGCTCGGTTGCTTCTGAACCTTTCAGAGAGTCAATGAACAAGGTCAAGTTCTAAATCTTCTCTGGACATTAAGCAGGGCCTCAGAACCCCATGCTTTAAATAGCAGCTGGAATTTTCCACTTTCCTGCTGTAACCCATTATTGCATGTGTGTGTGTTAAGTAATGTGTGAAACTAAGAAGAAACACTCTCCTGGCTCAGGCAGGGGTCAAACAGACAGTACCTACTGCAAGTAGGAGAGGCCAAGCAACTTCCAAATCTCTTAGGAACATTTAAATGTCATCCCAGTGTGAATGATTGACAACCGTTTCTCCTGAGCTGAGCATCATTCCAAGAATCAGAGGGACTTTGGAGGTCAAGCCAGCAACCCCCACCCCCGAATATTTTTGTCCTTCTTTCCCAAGAAGACTGTGCCCACTCCCACAGCACAGTCTGGCCAAAGCCCGGGGCCTGGGTGTGAGCTCGGAGTGGGCGAGGGTGTCTCCAGTGCTCAAACCCGACTGTGGCCACATAGGCTCAGTCTGACTCAGGAACCGGAGAGGAAGGAAGAGGTCGCTCCATTTGACTAGAGACAGAGAGAGCACAGAAGTCAACCTTACCCCAGCTGCCTCGAATTGCATCTGTCTACACATGTATGTCAAAAGCTGCTTAGAAATTAAGCGATGTTAACTTCCCTTTATGACTTCTCTTTCATCTCTGGAATTCAAAGTGTTTTGCCACAAAACCTTCATCTTTGGCATAAAAAATGTAAATTCGAAGTTCAGGACAGTCCCTTAGACTTCCGCGAAGCAGGGGTGGGGAGGAGAGCGCTAAAATAAAAGTAATTCTTTTATCATTATAAGATCCAAGTAACCAACAAAAGACCACACAGCCTGAAACCCCGGCTTTAGATGAAAGGCCTCCACCTCCTCTTCTATGGCCCTCGTCTAATTAAAATCACAATTAAGACAAGGGGGCGAGAGCAGTGACTCAGACTCTAAAGCAGATGCGAAGCACTCTGACTCACACAGGATATGTTGGATTTTTCTCGACATTTGTCAGAAGAAATTCGAGTCCTACCCACCCTTCACTGACCCAGTAAACTCCCTCCCGGGAGTGGGGGGTGGCTCGGTAGAGGAGCCCACAGGTCCAGTGGTGCTGTCTACACATGTTTTATAGTAAGGAAAACCTTGGAATCTCCCCGGCTCTGGCTTCTGAGTCATTCGTGGGTGTTTGTTTTTTGGGGCTCTGGCTTTGAGTCACCTCCCTTCCTGCTGTTGCTCCTCTCAATCCGGGGGGCAATGAGTAAAAAGAAACAAATATCTGTGGCGTTTAGAAGTGGGACTTGGCATCGGTAGCTTGACTTCATATACCCGCCTTTACTGTGAGATTCACTTTTCTTTGGTAAGTAAGTGTGTAAGATTTGAAAACTACAGCGGGAAAGAGGAAGAAGAGAGTTGAGGACGGGTTGAGTCTTTTAAGGATGTGACCGAGGCAAGCGGAAAGAGTGTCCAGAGTAAAAATAGGCAGCTGTGGCTGGAGGCCGGAGGGGCAGCCAGTCAGTCCCAGGCCCAGCCGAGCCAGAAGCCTTCAGGGAGACGTGCAAAAAAAGCTTTGATTTTCAGCTCAGTGGAATGTGGAGATTACAACTTGAAACTAGCCCTTTTGTATGCTACAGGAAAAGGGCCAGCCATTCCTAGCATATATACAGATGCCTGTACAGATGCTTGGCAGAAATGTCAAGACCGTGAAAACCAGCTCTGGGGCGGCTCAGCCTGACCACTGAGGAAGAAGACAGTGTTACCTGCGCTTTCTCTCTCTCTCTCCCTCTTTCTCTCTCTCTCTCTCTCTCTCTCTCTCTCTCCCTGTCTCTCTCTCTGTCTCTCCCTGTCTCTTTCTCTCTGTCTCTCTGTCTCTCTCTGTCTCTCTGTTTGTCTCTATCTCTCTCTGTCTCTCTGTTTGTCTCTCTCTGTCTCTCTCTGTCTCTCTCTGTCTCTCTCTCTGTCTCTCTCTCTCATTTATAGGAGAAAGCACCTCATCACCTCATTACCAAGAGGAAAACAAAGATAAACTTGGGGCTGTTTTCCTGGAACATTGACATTTAAAAATAAACAGAATCCATGTCTTGGTTTCTTGAGTTTACTGTTTGTTTATATTCTTTGTATATGGGTGTTTTGCCCAAATAGATGTCTAGTACAGAATGTGGAGACACTGCTTCTTGTGGCCAGAAAAGGCTGCTACATCTCCCTGGACCTGGAGTTACAGGTAACTGAGAGCCACCATGTGGGTGCTGAGAATCAAACCAGGGTCCTCTGCAAGAACGAGAAGTGTTCTTAACTGGTGAGCTATCTCTCCAGTCACACTGGAGATACTTTAAAGATAAGTATCTTAGGTTATTACAGAACTCCTAAACTATATACTTTGTAGACACATATATGTAAGAGACACTCAAGGCCTATTCCAAATCAACACACCTAATTGAGACTTTGTGGCTAACAAGCCTGACTCTGGCTAACTGTATCTCTCTGCTCTTTCCAGAATAAGTCAGTTTCTCACTTAATATTGAGTAGACCTTCTCAGAAAGGGGACCAATCAGTCTCAGACGTTATCACAGCAGCTCATCTTGCTTCTGAGTTTGGTATATCTAAGAACCAAGCCTCAGGGGCACATTTTCCATGCTGACTTGGTCCTTTAGCGATGAGCTACCTCCCAGGTTGCACCAGACTCACATCATCTGCTCCTGCACAGCTGCTGCAGAACTTTTCAGGATAGACATTGGTGGTGAATCCCATGATCTCTTGCAAAAGCACGGTATTTGAAAGTGTGGTAGTTCTTTGTGTGCAAAAGAGGCCAGTTTCAGAGAAAAAAATATATACATGAGTTCACACCTCACAAATGAGACGAGAGAGTGCTGCGAACTGGAGTTTGTGTTTTCAGTAAGGGGCTGAGTGAGTGGCTTGGTTGGTAAAAAGCTTGCCTGACATGTAGGAAGTCTTCAGGTCAATCCCCACCAGGCATGTTGACACATGTCTGTAGAGAAGAGGACCAGAAGCCATCTTCCTACAAAGGGAGTTTGAGGCCACCCTAGGATTTATATAAGACTTGGCCTCAAAAACTCAAAATGGGGTTGAGAAGATAGCCCCAGGGTTAAGAGTACATGCAGGTGGCTCTTCTAGAGGGCCTTATCACCCACCCAGACAGTTCATATGTGCCTGTGATTCTAGCTCCAGGGGTCACTCACTCTTCTGACACCCCCAAATGTGGCAAACACTGACACAGACAGACACATAAAGTAAATCAAATGTACAGTCACCCCGTAATGTCTGGAGAGATCATATGTGGAGTGTGCTTCCTGAGGGCTACTGCTGGGCCATAGAGAAAGAACAAGTCAGCTCTGCCCTTCAAGAAACTTGACGTCTTGCTAGAGGTGTAGTTTGCCCCAATCCTACAGAACTGAAATGCCTAGTTCAGTGTGTTCCCACACTCTATGAGAACAGGGACATCGGTTTTGTCCACTGTTGTGTCTACACACCTAGAATGGATCTTTGCATACACAGGTCTGGCGTGGCAACTGTGTTAGTTTGTCTGATAAATACCATGATTCTCGGTGTTCTATTGCCCTGAAGGGACATCATGACCATGGCAACTCTTATAAAAGAAAGCACTTAACTGGGACTTGCTTACAGTTTCAGAGATGTAGCCCATTGCTATCACAGCAGGACACATGCAGGAGAGAGAAGCACTTGAAAGCCTACACTGGATATTCAGGCAGCAAGAAGAGAGAGACTCTGGGCCTGGCTTGGGCTTCTGAAATCTCAAAGCCTGAGCCAATGGCATATGTCTGCCATCAAGGCCATGCAGTAGGCCCTAAGAATAATGTATTGAATGGATATATGTGGTATACAAATAGTATATGTATGTCTGTGTGCTTCCTCAGGTGGGGTTGGGTGGAAATCATATATTTAGTTCTTTTCTTGTCTAAGTTTAGACATAGAAGCAATAATAGGACTCAGTTTAGGGAAGATAAACATTAAGGTGCTTAGAGGGGAAAAAAGCAAGTTTTATGGTCAAAGGGAAAACTTTTTGAGGAGATGGTTATTATTCTATGTAGCTGGACTGACCTTGAGTGCTGAGATGACAGACTTAAGCCACCACACCTAGAAAGAACTGTTTTTAAATTTAACAGTGTGACCGGGTGATGGCAGTGAACATGCCTACAATGTTCTAGGTGTAAGTCAAAGGTTGGAGGGAACCCATAGGGATTCCAGGTCCTTATTTCTCAGCTTAAAAATGCCTTGGAGACTAGGGGTGTCTGGCCAGGCATAGAAATAGTGACACTTCATTAATTTCAAGGATGGAATTGAGTCAGACAGCAAAGATAAGTGAGAGACAGAAAGTCCCTGGGCCCAGAAACATTGAGACTCTTTTCATTTACACAGTAGGTTGTCTTGACTGTGTTCTGTCCATAACGTGTATCTCTTGGTACAAGGAATGATATTCTAATATGCTTTTTCTAATTGTTTCCTTTCAGATGCTAACCCTGATTTCTGCCACTTTTCAGTCAGGGTTCAAGCACTTGAGAAGTAGAGAGAAGTAGAAGTCAAGGCCAGTCTGAGCTACAGAAGGCTCTGCCTCAAAAAACACCAAAAACAATTAGAGAGAGAGAGAGAGAGAGAGAGAGAGAGAGAGAGAGAGAGAGAGAGAGAGAGAGAGAGAACTTTTATCCTTTAAATGTGAAGCCTGACACATACATGCACTTACACACATGTGCACCCCACACATGCTTCCTCTCTCTCTCTCTCTCTCTCTCTCTCTCTCTCTCTCTCTCTCTCTCTCTCTTCACAGTCTTATGTATTTAAATACTTAGTCCCAAGCTGACAGTACTAGGTTTTCCCCCAACTTGTGGTCTGTGAATGGAACCCATGATTATATCATGATAGGAAAGCACTCCCAAGTGCTCTATCTTGAAATTTTAATTAATTATATTTTCATGTAATTTTTTTCTTAAAAATGACAGAGAGCCTGGCAGTGGTGGCGCATGCCTTTAATCCAAGCACTTGGGAGGCAGAGGCAGGCAGAATTCTGAGTTAGAGGCCAGCCTGGTCTACATAGTGAGTTCCAGGACAGCCAGAGCCCCACAGGGAAACCCTGTCTCAAAAGAATATACACAGAGACACATCATAGAGTCGCATGTCACCCCATGCTTAGCCACTGGCACCTCATCTTACCCCCAGAAGGTCTTCAGGAGCCCCCACAGCACTGCTACCTCCTGTGATGCTTTCCTCTAGCATCCTTCCCAAGCTGGGGCTGTCTTGGGATTAATCGCTTTGATGAAAAGTATGGTGTAGGAAATACATAGACTGCCATTTATTATTACCAAGCGTTGCATGCCGTGTGTAGTTATACATGCCGTGCTCCTGTGGGCCTGGTAGACAGCTGGTCTGTTTACAGCAGCATTACCACAAACACCTAAGTAATGCCTGTACAATGTCTACTGATAGCTTTTTGTTGCCATGACAAACATGCCTGAGAAGACAACGTAAGGAAAGAGTGTATTTGTGTCCACGGTGTCAGAACTTCCAGTCTGTGATCACTTAGCTTTGCTGCTTTGGGCTAGTGCTGGAGTAGAAGTCAGCTGAAGTAGTCATTTATCCCATGCTGTACTCTTGGTGCAGGAAACAGAAAGACCATATCCTATTGGCCCATTAATTGGTATATAACTGAGTCTCTCTCTATCCTACCTTTAACCTATTTACTGATACACTTCACAGATCTTTCCTTAATTTATTATTCCTTCAATTTTAGCTAATCAAAAGGCAGTCTAGCCAAAAACTACATTTTCCAGTGTCCTTTGCTTCTAGACAGCCATGTGGCTACATGTCAACCAGTAGGATATTAGCAGGAGTTTCACTTCTAAGTCATGCCTTTAAGAGGCCTAAGTAAAGCTAACTATGTGTCTCAGTGGTATACTACACAGTTAGCGGACATAAAGCCCTGGGTTCAGCCCTCAGCGTGAAGGAGAGAAGAAAAAGGGAGGGTATTTGATAAAAGAAAGAAAGATGGGAAAGAGGCAAGAGAAGACACAAAGCCTCTAATTCTATCATGGCCCAAAGACTGTAAGTTCAAGGCTAGCCTAACCCTATCAAAAACAGAAACAAGAACAAAACAAAAAAACAGATGAAAAGAATTAAAAAACTTTGATAGGGAGCTGGGACAGGCACTTGTGAACTTGATCCACCCACGTGGTAGAAGGAAAGAACTCCCATAAGCTATCCTCTGACTTACATACCTGGCCTTTCTTTCTTCCTATTTGCTAAGATGCGCTGTGCCACAGGTTCTTGGTGCATAGACTGCAAAGTAGAAGCAGCGTGCTTAGTGTGGCAGACTGAGGTCACGGGAGCTATCTTGGGGACCAGCTGCCAAAGCCTCCCTGGACAGCTTAAAATTAGGCAGATAACATGAAAGCTAATACTCTTCTATTTTACAGACACTGTTACTAGGAGGCCAGGGCTATGAAGGAAGTGATATGGCCTGGAACACTTCCTATCTTTAAGTACTTCATATAGAGCTCATGAGCTGCAAGGTGTTTACAGCTCAATTTGATGCATCTATCATATTTCCCACTCACACACCCAGCCTGTATGGTTGTGAGGTTTTGGCCCTCACTCCTGTTGTGGATTCCCACACATCCTTAACATGGAAGATTAGAACCTGCTACTTGAGTCCTGTCGCCCACTCATTCTGAGTCAGTGGCTTTCCACACAGCATAAACTTGTTCTCTGATTCCTTCTGCAAAGATTAGCCTCCATAACAAGATGGCACTTGCCTTGAGGGAAGGGATTCTGCTCTTCATTTTCAAGCCCCACCAGGCAGAGCTTAGAGCAAGATTGAGCAACTGTTAAGTATCACATAAACACTCCAC
The DNA here is from genome assembly GCF_947179515.1 of Apodemus sylvaticus. Taxonomy (NCBI): domain Eukaryota; kingdom Metazoa; phylum Chordata; class Mammalia; order Rodentia; family Muridae; genus Apodemus; species Apodemus sylvaticus. Next base: position 113,248,449 of record NC_067479.1, read on the forward strand.
CTCTGGAGTTAGTATCTGTGTAATTCACCTGGAATTCACATACTGTCGCAGAGGACTGGCTGGCAGTTTGGTCTGATAGCCTAGCATAATAGCCAACCTTCATATGTCAAGATAATCAGCAAGACAATCCTGTATGAAGTTCCAGATTCAATAAAGAGGAGGGCAGCACAGCAAGTCACCAAAAGGGCGGGGAAAGTCTCGGCAGCTGTTGGCCCCTTTTGTAGGTGTCTTGATGCCAGATGGCAAATTCTTGATAGATGCAATAAAGAATGATCTCTGATTTTATGGGCCAGAAAGGCAGTCTCTGCAGCCTCGACTCACACTGCAGGAGCACAGGTCACACTGCCATGCTCAAACCCTAAGCCACAGGCAAACTCATCCCAACAGATGGCAAGTGGAACTCTTAACAGAACTTGAACCACATCGAGGATAAGAGATTCTGGTTTTCTCTTGGTCTGAGGATAAGAGATTCTGGTTTTCTCTTGGTCTGTGTCTACATCATCCAGGTATGGTCCATGCTTAGCCAGCAAGACAAGGAGAGAAAGGTGGAAATGTCTTCATAAAAGAAGAGAAACTTAGGGCTGGAGAGATGGCTTAGTGGATGAGAACACTGACTGCTCTTCCAGAAGTTCTGAGTTCAATTCCCAGCAACCACATGGTAGCTCACAAACATCTGTAATGGGATCTGATGTCCTCTTCTGGTGTGTCTGAAGACAGCCACAGTGTACTCACATACATGGAATAAATCTAAATAATAAAATAAAATAAAGAAGAGAAACTTCATCCAGGTGGGAAGGAAGCACATGCAACTTGACTAGCAAGTCAGTCAGGAGTCTGGGTTCCCAGCTGGCAGCGCCCTGGCTAGCATGCAAGGGGACAGGTGTGCTTCCTTTCTCCAGGGAGTAGCTAAGCTTTTCTCAGCATATCATGTTGCCATGCCTCCTGCTTGATAGAAGTGAGGTGGGACATAGTCTGGCTAGTTCGCATCAGGACTATACTCCTGATGCAAGGGAATCAGGATATGTCCCCTTTTCTGTGGCTTTCAAGGAAGTAGATTTAGTAGAGAGCCAGGATTCCAAGATCCTGGGATGTGTGCTACTACTCCATGAGGCTTCCTTCAGGAAATAAAAATTCAAAGAACATTAAACCCTTGTGTATGGTCTCCTATTAACACAATGGTTAGCTTTACACAACAATGTAACTAGGCCACAGCTCCCTCAGACATTTAGTCACATATTTATTCTGAGCTTCACAGCACTTAACAGAGAAGAAAGCACGGGGAGGGCTGCTGAGTTTAAGCTTGCTGACTTGGGCCAACTGTTTGTGAAACAAAATCCCCACCCCTTGGGCCTCCCAGTTGCAGGAGCTAATGACATCTTTTTGTAGTCATTTGACTATGTTATGCTTCTGTCACTTGCAGCTGAAGGAGGGCATATTCTAGTACATGGTGTGTGAAGGTGTTCTTTGACTGAAAATCCTGCCATTAATTTTAAAAGAGACAAAGGGAGCCATTTAAAGTAGGAGCTGCTGCTGTGGTGCAATACGGAAAGAGAGCGCCCTTGGCATAACCGCCTGTGCTTTTACTTCCTGGTAAAATGACCGCATATAGATGACAAGCCACAGTTTTCCTGTCTGCAAACTGCAAGGTCATTACTAGCACCTTCCTGGAGTTATGAGGGTAAATTGAAGTCTACAAAGTCTGGCATAGCAGCTCCTCTAACAGTGATGGTTCTGGTGACAGTGGTGAGAGAAGAGAAGAGGAAGGCGAGGGAAAGAGGTGAGGAGGAAGTAGAGAGATGAAAGAGAAGGAGGGGAAAGGAGAAGGTAGAGGGGAAGGAGGAGAGGATGGAGAGGTGAGGGAGAGAAGAGGGACAAGGGAGGAGGGAGAAGGGAGAGGGGAGGAGGGAGAAGGGAGGAGAGAGGAGGAAGGAAGAAAGAGGAAGGAGGATGGGGGAGGAGGGAGGATGGGGAGGAGGGAGGATGGGAAGAAGGGAGGAAGGAGAAGGGAGGAGCAAGGAGGGAGAAGGGAGGAAGGAGAAGGGAGGAGGAAAGAGAAGATGGAGGACGGAGGATAGGAGAGGACTGGTTACTGTAGTTGGCCAAGGAAGAGGTTAAGTAGAAGAACAGAGAATGGAAGTGAATATAGAAGGATGGATCTGACCTCTGTCACATGGCAGTGGGCTTGCATGAAAGCGGTTAAGATAGAAGCATGAAAGAGATGTCACCTCAGATTTGAGGTTAAAATATCTGTCAAACTGACCAGTCTTGAACTTTATCATTTGTTTCCATGCCACCAAATATAGGGAGACCAACCATAAAAAATTAACTTTGTGTCTGTGTATGCGGGTGAGGGTGGCAGTTAACATTTTTGTGACTAGCCTTCCTATGTGCTATCAGCTATATGATCTGTGGGGCCTTGTAAGAACTGAAAATCCAAGACTCTTTGGAAATCAAGAACACTTCCCTCTCTCTAACTTCTATTTCTTGATCTGTCATGGGGATGTGTTATTATTGCTCTTTGAGGTTTGTCATCATGTTCATTTATACATCTATCTGCCAACCCCAGGTACCTGGAGGCTCTCTATTGGCCTATGGAGTGCACATCCTGAATATGATCCTTCCCACACTTATTCCCAGAATTTAGGAGCACACTAGAGAACAGTCCTTTGGATAGGGGTAAAGCGGGCATAAGGTAGCCACACACTGGCTTCAGGTTACAAGGGAGTAGGGCTGTGAGAGAGGCAGGATTCCAAGATCCCAGGATGTGTGCTTCTGCTCCATGAGGCAGTATTTCCTTCAGGAAATACAAATTCAAAGAACATTAAACCCTTGTGTATGGTCTCCTCTCAACACAATGATTAGCTTTATATAACAATGTAACTAGGCCACAGGTTCCTCAGACATTTAATCAAATATTCTTAGTGTTTCTGTGAAGGTGTTACCAGTGAGACCAACACCTAAATTCCTAGATTCAATAGAGCAGACAGTTCTCTCTGACATGTACAGTCCCCACCCAATCAGCCAAAAGCCTGAGAAGATATCAAAGACTGGTCCTCTCCCAAAGCAGAGGAAAGTTTTCGTAACTTCACATTCAGACCCAAACACCATTTCTTCTTGAGTTCTCTTGAGAGTAGAGACTTTCCCATTGGAAATCTCCTGGGTCTGTAGCTCATCAATTCATCCTGTTGATGCCAGGGGCATGCCAGCCTATACAATGGCATGCACCAGGTTCTTAAAATAAGTATCTTCACACACACACACACACACACACACACACACACACACACACACACACACTATGGGTTGTGATTCTCTGAAACACCATGACATATCTCCTCAGAATCAAGGGCCCTGTGTGACTCCACTGCTCACATACCCTGTTCCTCTGTTTTCTACTTGTGTGCTCATCTCATACAAAGAGAGAAACAGAGAAAGAGGTGAATGGGAAGAACAAATGATCTTAGTGTTTATGAACTTTCAAATGCTTGCTGTCACTGCAAAGCATTGATAAGTTTTCGGCATAGTAATAATACAGAAGTATAGTCTTGTAAGATTTCTCCTGTCCTGAGGCTACATACTGAACCTTACATTGATTTAGAAAAATATTTGTATGGCAGAGATAAGAATGCAGAAATAAAACTAGCAGAACTAAGGACTTCACTTTAAGAGATCACATGACTTTTCACTCTTTGTCAATGATGCATGGTGTACTGTAGGACCATGAGGCCTTACCCAAAATCCTCAAGCAGGATGTCAGAATGCAAAATTCACTTTGAGTTTTAGAAAAGAAACACAGTCTAATGTAATACATACTGTAGGATCTGGGATTGCATTCTATACTAATGTATATTGTTATATTTGTAATAAAAAATGTATTTATGCTGGTTAACCAATGTCTTTAAGTAACATCATGTCAGAGTAGGTAAGGTTCTTCTTTCAAACGACTCAAGGTGAGTTTGGATTTCACTGACAAATGAGCTACCGAAGCTCAGCTCCTGGGGGCTGAAATGCATTTCAAGGTTTGTGGATTTGAACTTGATTCTCATTCCTTGGGCTCCTAGCCATCCACATTCTCATTCCAATTGCAGTGAACCTGAGGAAGGCCAGCTCTCTGGGAGAGCATCCTATGATGCAGGGCTAAGCAGTGGAAAGGTCAGGAGTGAGGCCGAGGGCTGGACCTGACACTTAACTGCATTCCTCATCCTTTGGCCCACATTACTGAGCAATACCTGAGCCTTGCCACAAAGCAAGGACCAAGGGCAAAAGACAACGATCCCCACAGACCACTCTAGAGTCATTCCTTCTTGCTCTGCATGCAGCACATCCAAGGAGACTCCCTCCTAAGTCATTCCAGTGCGGGCTGCAACTACTTTGTGGCTCAACTGAGAAGCTTCCTCTAACTTCCTTGAAGAATTCGTTCACTAAGGTATCAGCTGAACTTACCCTTGAAGAAAGCATCAAGGGACTTTGATCGTTCAACCCCACAAGGAATTATTTGGAATCATTATCTTCAATGCATAACTAAACAGTATAGTTGCAAACAACTGACTCAGGTGTAAGTAACTGCCCATTTTAGGGTTTCTTAGAATATCTTTTTTGTCACAGAATTCTGGACAATCTCAGATGTGTGGCTGATGTCTAGATGTGGTTTGAAACCATTTTTAGAACTTATAAGTAATTGAGCATTGCTCCTTGGGAATAAACAAAGACACCGCTCATAGGGACTTCTGCAGAGCTCCCTTCTTATCTATCTCGGAATCACTGCTGCTCTCAGAGGCTCAGGACCTCCTGCTCTAGGAAAGTCACAGTAAGTTCATCCCTGCTCCTATAGTTGTAAGGGAAGCCTCCTTACAACGTACAACTTCCCATAAGGGAAAGCCTCCTAGCTCCGGCTGAACTCTTTCTGAACCTCTTACGCAATGAACATGACTTTTTATCTGGATAGATTATGCATAACTCTAGGTAGGCCTATTCTTCTGAAAGGCAATCTTTTCCACTGCAGGCAGAAAACCTAGGCTGGAACCCTAAATGCAGCCAGAAACACAATAATAATGCAATTCATAAGGAAATAATTCTGGGCAAATCGATTTTGTGGAAATTTAGCTTAAAAATTTCAGGTGATTTAATATTCTCTAGTAGATACTGAAATCAATTGAATGGAGCAATCAGTTGTGTAATAAAGATATTTCCTTCTTAATTGCCAATACTTCATTGTGATTTTATTTGTTGATATGAATACTAATGTACCTAACTTTTCAGTATTCCTGCCCTTATTAGTTTGCTAGAAGAATAAAGTTAGCATAAAAATGCTTGATCTGATAAACTGTTGGTGAAACTAAATTAAAATGATATAGTATATCTTTGTGAAGAAAATTAGATTACTCATTAATTGCTCAACAGTATTCACGACTGACTGTGCGGGAATGAAAGTCAAGTTAAATCAGGAAACTCCAGTGTGAGTCATCCAATTGGACAAGAGTGGAGTGTGCAAAAGAGTAGAACTAAGCAGCTTCATGGCTGTTCTCAGGAACTTAGCTGGAGAGTGTTTAGAAAAACTGGGAATGAGAAGGAAAGCAAATCAAATCAGACCACACGAAGCTGGGACAACAGACCCTGAGCAACTGCCCTGATTAGAGAAACAAAAAGGTAGAGAAAGAACAAAAAGACTGCACAATACACACACTCACACACACACACACACACACACACACAGAGAGAGAGAGAGAGAGAGAGAGAGAGAGAGAGAGAGAGAATTATTCATCTCAAGCAACATGATTCCTCACTATATTGAAAGAGTTTGGTGAAATTAGTACATTCAATTGTCCAATATGCAGAATTAGGCATGTAATTTGCAAGAAATGTAGGCAGACAAAATGCAAAACTGCAAACCTTGAATTTCAGATAAACTCCCCAGCATCACAAGTTAGTCTGTCTCCCATTTCCTGGACCAGCCTCTAATACTGTCACTCTTTCATTCACTTAGTGGTTAAACATGGATGTGTCTAGGTCCTGTTCTTTGAAAAGCATTTTGACAAGTTTTGACCCTATGTTGACAGTAAAGCAAGAGTCCTGTAATCTAGGAGGTTGATCCAGTAACAGAAAACCAGTCACTAAATGTGACAAATATCATGATTCAAACTTCATTCATTAAAGTGGCAGTTAACTCAGGCTTGAGTCAGAAAAAGTCTCCCAGAGAGCATTCTTCAGATGACAAAGACAAAGAGTTTGAAACTGGAGGGAGATTCTAATTAGAGAGAAGTCTCAAGAAGGGAAAACAAAGAACAAAGGATATCTTGGGACACTGAAAAAGCTGAAAGTGTAATAATCGTTGGTCCAATGATGGCCACAGAGCTGAGAGTCAAGATGATGAGTGGAAGTGTGTGTGTAACCGATCAGAGGCTTCGTAGGCAGACAGTGCAAACCCACAGTGGAGCATGACCCAGTTGGCAGAGTTATGGTGCAGAGAAGAGTCAGAAGTGAGTACAGGGCTGGGATTTGGGGTGGGTGTAGAGAAAACCAGATATAAGAACTATATAAAAGACCACCCCAAAGATGCTTGGTTCTTTGGAGGAGTGCAAAATCTTGAAGGCCCCATCAGCCTTTGTCTGGATGTCTCATGCATGATGAGGCTCTGCTGCCTTAGTGTTGTGGGCAGGTTTGCCTCAGCTATTAGCAGTAAGCCATCTCATCAAGAAGCAGGCACGTAATAAGGGAACATGCAATTGTCTGTACCAGCATCCTTAGCAAAGTACGCATCGTTGACCTACAGTGTAGTTATCTGTGGTTACTTAGAACCAGGCCAGAAGAGAACTAGAGACGTAATTAGGCCTTGGTTAAGTGCCTGTGAATGTAAACTGTCACTGCAAACAACTCTTAGTAGTGGAGCTTAGTAGTGACGCTTTGCCTGAAAGCAGTACTTCAGAAAGAAAGCCTGGCATAGATCATGATAGCATGGAGAATGACCACCCACAGACTGTCTTCTGTTCCCACCAACCTTCAAGTCATCGTAATGATGAGCTTCCTAACACATGGGTCTATCCTTGTAGGATCCTCCACTCTACAGAGAATACAGTTTCCAGCCTGATGTGTAACTTACAAAGCTCCCATCTCCATGTCTCCCAATGCACTCATTCCACAATTACTCCACTAATTGTTTACTCAGCCAAGTCATAAGCAAGTTCAAGAGATATCAGCTCAACTAGAGGACTGTGGAAGACAACAGTAAGGCCGCCCTGGAGCCCTTGTCAGCTCCTGCCTTGACTAAGAATTCATCAGGAGCTCTGAGGCCCACCCTTAGACACGGATGGAGTCACAGTAGAGGGGCTACATCATCTCTGCAGTGGGACAGTGCCTGTCTCTGATACCCATTCCAGCCTAGCGAGGAGGGGAAACAGGTCTGAAGCAGAAAGGTCCTGAGGAAGTAAAGGAACACCATCATAGGAGGAAGGGTCCAGAACCAGCGTGAGGTGCACCTGCTTTCCTTTATGCCATCCTTAATCCGAAAATGCAAAATTAAATTGGGAAAACCAAGGAAAGCCAGACTGGACATTATAAAAGAAGTGGAAATATATAAGAAGCTTAAGAAACCATTCCCAGAAATAAAGGAGCCAGGGCCAGAACCAGAGGACCCAGATGTTTGTCAGAACCGGATCCTACCTCATGCATCTGTGGGACTGCAGCAGGAGTGTCCCCAGCGAAGGCCTAAGTGCCATTGGCAGTCTGCCTCCCACATTCGCACCCGTGCCAGGATGTTCCTCCCTGAGGCTAGACAGTTCTCATCCCCCAAAGCTCACACTAGAGCCTGCATACCCACTCGAAAGCTCACACCAGAGCCTGAATACCCACCCCAAAGCTCACACCAGAGCCTGCATACCCACCCCAAAGCTCACACTGGAGCCTGCATACCCACCCCAAAGCTCACACTGGAGCCTGCATACCCAATCTAGGAATGGGTAACACGCCAACATGGCCAAGTTATGATTGCAAAGATCTTGCCGTGCACAAGACTCTTGGAATTTGTGAAGTGAATAGTCATCTTGGAGTCCCAGACATTTTGGAATACATTTAAAATTACCATCTCTTGGGGTAGAGACAGGCACATGTGCTAAGCTCCGTGGCTGCCAGCTTCACCAGCTGGTGAGTACTGTTCAATGGGAAGGGCATTCGCTGCTGGAAAATACACGCTGAGGGGCTGGGTTGTGTTCCTGGAATCCATGTGGAGGTAAAAGAAAATTGGCTTCACAACTATGGAAAGTTGTCTCTAGCATCCACACATTTATTGTGACAGGCACACCCTCATACCACACACATATACACCCTCACACCGTACACACACCATACTCATACACACACACTCATCACACTACACTCACATATACCACATATATACACCACATACACATCCCCATATATACCCTCACACCATACACTTACACCACACACACACACACACACTACAGATATATGCATATCACACATAGACACATGCACACTATAAAATCATACATCACACATATATCACACACACACACACACACACACACACACACACACACACACTCCCCATGCGCTAAAATATAATTTAAAGGTTTTGCAAACATTTTCCATTAGGATATTGTAATTTCTGGACTACTTCACCCTCCTTGACAAGAACTGTGAATGTTTGTAAGAAGTTACAAGAAAAAGAAAGAGAAAAAAATGCTAATATTCACATTGAAATACTGCTGTTTCTCTGTGTTTCCTTTCTCCAATGAAAGTTAATTCTAAGGAAATCCTGGGGCTAGAGATCCAGAAGATCTCTCATCTCCCATGTGAAAGAGTTCCATCCGTGGCATAGACAAAACCAAAACAGATCCTAAGGTTGAGGTTACCCTACAGATAACGAAATCGTCATTAAGTAGGAACAGGGTAGAAAGCAGATGTTACCACTTCAAGGAAACCACTGGCCTTTCGAAAGCTCCAAAATGCCTTTCCCATACCTCGAGTTAATAGCCTCATGAGATCCTATCCCTATGCTCCTCTTGTTAATTTGGAAAGAATGACTAATCCCTCCCTTTATACTATTTTTGGAAACTTATTTTGGCCAACCTAGAAAAAATGGTCAAAACTAATAATATTTAATATGTCATGCTCACGACTTACAAAGCTTTTCCATTTAATCCACACATAGCTCCCACATGTAGAGCTTTGTCCTGGCTCCAATAGCTATGAGGCAAAGCCAGTGTAGAAGCACAGGTGTTCTGAGTGGCTTTCAGCCCAATGTGAACTGGACATAGTAAGCAGGGTAGCTGCTGGGTCCAGAGATGGCATGGGGAAACCCTTGCCTTTCTTAAATGCTTTCCCCCATGAGAATTCCATGCATGCACACAATATGCTTAATAACATCTACCGCCTACTCCCTCACCTCCAACTCCTACTAGAACCACGAACCATGAAACTCTGTAACTTGCCTAATTTCATGTACATTTTTTTTAAAGACAAGTAGGACTCTCTATGTACCTTTGGCTGACCAGGACTCACTATGTAGATAAGGCTGGCCTTCAGCTCACAGATATCCATGCCTGTGCCTACTGCCTCCTGAGTTCTGGGATTTAAGGCATATGCCCCCACACCCAGCATGCTGTCTCTTTCTTAGTCCCCTAGGTCCCATTAGTGCTGCCAATATATACACGGGCACACCACTGGAGCATGGGCAACCTCTCAGGGGTGATGACCTAGAAGAAAACTGACTCTCCTTCCCCTAGCAGCCGTAAACTGTCAATAGTTCCTCAAGGAAGGGTTTTGTGAGCCCCTCCTCCATCCATACTGTAATTTTAACTGGCTTGATCTTGTACAGGTCTTGTGCATGCAGCCACAACCTCTGTGAGATCATGTGTGCAACCTCTCTGTCATGTACAGAAAACTGTTTTATAGCATCCCTTTGCAACCCCTGACTCATGCAATCAGTCAGCCTCAGGAGAAGAGGGTGTCCTGTAGATCCCTCAGTTAGAGTTTAGTAGGTAAAGTTTGTTTCATATTCTTATGACAGGAGCATAGGGTTGATGGGACTGGAGATTCTGCTCCACCAAGTTCCACAAGTATTCACCTTCTCTTTGCCCATCTAGTGATGCCTTTCGCACATGGCACCCAAAGCACTGGAGAATGGGAGAGAGTGGAGAATTGTATCTGGTGGGCTTTGGGAGCCTGTCTATAAGTGGCCCATATCTCTATCCAGCTCCTTTTACCAGGACGTAGTCTCACCATGGTCAAGACGTTACTCAGCAGTCTTGCCAGGCTCAACAACCTTGGAAAAGTAGGCTGGAGAGTTTGTCTCTCAAAACTTGATTTATCAGACTTCTACAGGTCCCTTCTCCTAGGGGCCATGCTAAGCAGACTCTAGAAGCTATTTTCCTTCCATGTAGCTTACCTTTAGTCCTCTCAAGACCTAGAACAGGTGCTTACTGCTCCTGCTTTCTCCCTCCTCAAAGGTGGCTTCAGGGTCTACGATCATTTCTTGTTTCCTTTACCCTATCCCCCGTAAGGACCACATGGTAGGTGCTTCTGTTCCCACCATGAACAGATGCCACTTAAGAACAGATATGTGTCTACTGTCACAATACTGAAGGTCTATTCCCTGTCCCCTCCTTCGCCAACGTTTCACTTTCATGCAAACAAACTCACTTCTGCCTGCCCCGATGGAGCCTCATCATGTACATGATGCACTGTCTATTGACATTGGGACAGCAGAGAAGAATTAGACATGGGACTTAGTGTTCAGAGGGGGTCTAAGCACGCAAAGGTACAATGAGAATGTAGGAACTCACTCCTCAGCCTTTAGCTAAACTCAAATGAAGAACATGGAAGCTCAGGGCCAGAGAGACTTGATGAGAAATGGATTGTGCACTAAGTCTAAGGGAACAGAAAAGGCTTTCCTGGAGAAGTGATGGTCACACCAGACACTTTGAATGCCTGCTGAGTCGCCATGTGAGCATTTAGCACTTTACACATACACATTCCCAAAACAGCCTTGAAGGAGACGCTGTTATTGTTCCCTTATCCAGATCACAACAGGCATTGGGAGACCGTGTGCTGTGAAGAACAGAAGCGGTACAAGTGGTGTGGTGAGAGTATGACAAGAATGCTAAGTTTCAGGGCTGGAAAAATGGCAGCAGGTAAGAGCACTGGCTACTCTTCCAAAGGACCCAGGTTCAATTCCCAGAAGCCTATAATTGTCTGCAACTCCAAGTCCAGTTCCATGGGATCCAACACCTTCATACAGACATGCATGCAGGCAAAATGGCAATGGTGTGTGTGTGTGTGTGTGTGTGTGTGTGTGTTATTAAAGAAAATGTTTGGCACGGTGGCACATGCCTTTAATCCCAGTGCATGTGAAGCAGAGGCAGGTGGATCACTAAGTTGGAAAAAAAACAAAACACAAATGTTTAATTTCTTGGTTTCAACAACAGTTTAATGATAATGTGAGAGGATGTCATTGTCTGTAATAAATACGCCCAAAACTGCTGAGTGGTAAGGGAGAGTGACAGCCTTAAAGTCATTCTCAAATATCTCAGAAAACAATAGCTGGGTGTGGTGTGTAGCTGTGGACATGGAGACACTGAGAGAGAGAGGAGGGAGGGAAGGAGTAGGGGACAATTTTAAGCAAACATGGTAAAATATTGATAGCAGCTTTCCTCTGCTGGCTTGGGCTCCCCTAACACAATTCCAAGGGCGTGCAGGTCATATAAGAGGCATTCATTTTGCACAGTCATGCAGAATGATACTCCAGGTGAAGGGAACCTGCCCAGGTTCTGGTAGGAGCTGTTCATAGCTTGCAGATGGCTGCCTTCTCACAGTGATCATATCTCATGGGTGGTACATGCTCTCTGCTGTGTTCTCCTAAGACCATCAGGGAGCTATAGGTTCTGTAGGCTCCCTGCTGTGTTTATAAGAGCATCAGGGAGCCATAAGTTCTCAAGGCAGGATGGATAAAGTGATGAGAGCAGCAGTTCTAAAATAAAAATGAGCATCTGTTAAGAATGTATGATTTCTCCCTTGGCACTGAACATTTATCGTGAAGTGATATTTAATTTTCACAATGGCCCTAGAGAGGTACTACCTTTCATATGGACTTCTTGTTCTAGCTAAGACCATCTGACAATGTTACTTCCTTAGCTGTAAGCCCTTGTCAGGAATCTCCACAGCTGAAGAGAGCGCCATCATTTAATGTCATGGACAGAGCCAACTCAAGCGCAGGGACAGACTGATGACTCAGCCTCTTGCCAAAGCCAAGCTAACTCTAAAAAGCCCTCCCATTTTCATAGCTCCCTGTGAGATGGCCTCAGCTCAGCCTTTCTGACAGTTCCACATCTTCTTTATCTGCCCAACTGGGCTATTTCCTTCCCTTGCAATGGTGGATGGAAACAAAACTCTCTAGCAAATCTCTGACACAGGATCCCATCTCTGAGTGTTCTCCCTCAGGAACTCAGACTGGGTTAGCCACCATATCAAGGTGCACATCTTCTAGTAGTGAGATTCATCAGTTGCTTTGTGATAACAGGCCTGAACAAACCCATAACTGGCTTCAACGACTGACTGGATGCAATCTGAATGTGTTGGCCAGGGCTTATAGACTGAAATAAATCCATGCTGTGAAGTGTGAGAAAGTGGTGGTGTTAGAGGCAAAGTAGGTGAGAGGAGATTTGGATTAGATAAAGTCATCAGGGTGAAGTGCACATGCATGCAGGCACATTCACATGTATGCACAAACATATATGCCTGTGCACACACATTCACTCACACTCGTCATGTTTTGCACTGCATGGTCATTGGTTGGTCTTTGCCTGGGTTACTACTATGGACTAGATAGAAGTTTCTGAGGGCATTTCTGGAATGGCCAGGAGGGACAGTGGTGGAGTTGAATAGTCTTGAGTATGGGGTCATCCATCAATATGTTGGCTGCCTTGGTGCAAAAGAAGTTGGAGAAAGGTGCTGTCAGCACCTGAACGAAGCCACCTTTTTCCTCTGTGCACCTGCCCTGCTGCCATCATCTGCTGGCATCAGACTCCTGCTTCTTCAGGTGTGGCTCAGGACCAGTGGCTCCCATGATGCCAGGTTGGGACTGATGAGATATTCCACTTGGATTTAGAGCCTAGTTTCCTGCCACTTCCCAATCCTGTATTCCAGAGCTTACAAATCCCTATATGATATATGCATATATTCTATTGGCTCCTCTCCAGAGAGTGCTGGCTGATTCACCCTGTGCTGTCCTGTGCCACCTCAGGACTCCTCACTAAAGGCCAGGAGATGCCATCGCAGGTCTCTTGAGGCAAGAAGACTGTGTCCAAGTGCAGGACTTTGACTCTACAGAGACAAATACCTTTTCTTTACAGCCAGGCCACCATAGCTGGATGCTCCCTTGGGACTTTGGGATTCAATTCTACATTCAGGTAACAGACTTTTTATTAGGGGCTTAAAGGTGGCCTGTGCTCCTTTGGAAGAAGCCATGAAGTAATGATGTTTTCTATACTTTGACAGCCTAAACTAATCAGGGTGTTAACTTCTGGGAAGACCAGGCATGGAGGGGTGGCGTGGGGAAAGTCATAGATTTAAACATCTTTCCGTGTCACTTTAACATTTCAGAACATGTGGATGCCTCCTTTTCCAATACACATGAACAACAACAAAAAGTAAAAACAGCATGAGAATTCCTGCCACATTCTCTTCCTTCTATATTTTTTTCTCACTGTGCATGTCAAGTTTGCCTTGAACGTCCAGTCGCTCTGCTTCAGACGGTGGGACACTGAGATCAAAGGTGTGTGCCCTCATAGCCAGCCTCCTGCTCTTTCATGTCATAGAATCTCAGGAACACAGGGTGCACCACTAATGACACATCTCAAGTTACTGTCCAGTCCTTCTCTCTGCCACTGCCCCTTACAACACAAACTTAAAAGGGTGTTAACCTATCTCAGGCTGTTACTGGGTGTGTTGTGCTGGCAACACAAAGAGCAAACACCTTTTCAGGACACCAAATGATTCCTATAACCACACCAAATAGATACTCCAAGACTAACTCATGCTAATTCTCGGAACAGCGTTCTTTCCCTAGCCTGTATTTTCAGCACTGCTTCCTGGAGCTATGTGTCTTTGTGTTTTGTAACTCCCTCCCCCCCCCCCCCACGTCCTCTAGCTGTGCTCCTAATGAGATCTCTAATGATGCTCTCTGTCTTTCTCTGGAGTCTGTTGTAATAGCTGTGTATTCAGGGTTACTCTCTGCCTGCCTTGGACTCTTTGCCACTGTGGGCACAATTCACAGCTTTGTTCTTCGTTACTATCTTCTGTTTGTCACTTTTCCAACTTAAATTGTGTGTATTTTTTTTTTTAAAGTTACAATACTCCTCTTCTGCCTGGGAACGGAGAGACGGTACAGAACTGTTGTGTGGTGTTTGCGTTCCACTCAGCCTGCTTAAAGAATTACCCTTTCAGTTATGGCCTGAGGGAAGCAAGCTTATGGACCAGTGACACCCAGGAATCAAGAGGTTTTTGAAACCTGAGAGGTTGCATCGCGGACAGCTTCTGTCATCATGCCGCAAAATGAATATATAGTATTGCACGACGAACAATACGGATATCGTTTGGACTATTCCCTGAAGCCTAAGCTCTACCATAAACAGCTCCATGACAAGAAAATACAAATGAAAAAGACTATTAAGATGCATGAAAAGAGAAACACCAAGCAGGAGGATCATGAGAGGGCTCCACAGGGAGCAGGCCCCGCCTTATCTGCTGGTCAGAGAGGAATCCAGAGCAAAAGTACTTTCCAACATGATTAAGCAGAAATGAAAAGAATAGGTGGGGGTGGGGGGGAAGGAAGGTCCCTCTACCCAAAGTTCGTGCCCAAGGAGAAACAGAAGTATTCGAAGAGGAAAAAAAAGAAAAGAAGGAAGAGGATGAATACTAAAGTCTGCTTTGTTGGTCATGGCTTTACAAGAAAGCTACCTAAATATGAAAGGTTCATTAGACCAATGGGTCTGCGTTTCAAAAACCCATGTCACACTTCCTGAGCTGAAAGCTATCTTTTGCCTGCCTATACTCGGTGTGAAAAAGAACCCATCATCCCCATATATATAACCTTGGGTGTGATCACTAAAGGTACAGTGATTGACATGAACAAGAGCGAGTTGGGCCTGGTGACACAGGAGACAAGTCCCCTGTTACCAACAATCCTGAAAATGATGGGTGCTGGTTTGACAGTGATGTCATACAAGTCAATCCACTCACTCCTGAAGGCTACACACTGTCATGAAAACACCATCTCTGTGATCTTTCTGAACTACAAGCAGCCTTACCCCCTGTGTAGTCACCAAGAAGTATTTATTGGGCTGGAGAGATTGCTCAGTGGTTAAAAGAACTGACTGCTCTTCAGAGGTCCTAAGTTCAATTCCCAGTAACCCCACGGTGGCTCACGACCATCTGTAATGGGATCTGGTGCCCTCTTCTAGTGTCTGAAGATAGCTACAGTGTACTCACATATGTTAAATAAATAAATCTTTGGGGAAAAAATAAGTATTTATTAAGTTGTAAAGAAAAATAAAACTGCCCACTTTTATAATTACAAAATTACAATACTAATAAAAATACATTTTAAAAAGGAATCGGTAGTAGACATAAATAATAAAAATGGCAAGAATCAATCCCTCTGCCCATTTGGAAGCTAGTTAGTGGATGTTAGGCATGTTGTTCTCTTTGTAAACATTCTGTATTATTTAAATTAGCACACAGGATTTAGATGTAATTGTAGCACTTTTGAACAGACTGTGTCTTAGTGATCCTCCTTCCACTCCTTGCTGCCTTTGGTTTTCCTTCCCTGGCTTTCCCTTTCTGTTCTTCATTTTCCATATCCCACATCCCTTCGCCCACCCTTCATCTTTCCTCAGGACCTAGGTTTCCTCCCTCATTTGATTTTCTATCTAGTTGTTTGTGCTTTACTAATACACACACACACACACTTCAGGGATTGGGATCCATATGTGAGAAAGGACATGGAGTTTTTGTCTTTACAAAAATAGATCATTTCATTTAATATAATTTTCATGTCTGTCCAGTCCTTATAAGATTTATGATTTTATTTTTCTTCTCCACTGAGTAAAATCCTATTTTGTGCATGAACTACGTTTTTATTATCCGTTCTTTTGCTGGTGGGTATTTAGGCCCGTTTCATTTCCCTATCACTACCAGTTGGGCAGCAATAAATGGGAAGTACAAGTATCTCCCTAGTGGGGCGTGCAGTTCTTAGGGTGCATACCTAGGGGTTCAGCTAGGTCATGTATTAGGTCTACTTTTATGTACATACCTGTTTTGACTGTGTTTGTATGTCTGTGCAGTACATGTGTGCCTCTTGCCTGAAACCAAAAAAGGGCATCAGATCCTGTGCTGACTACAGTTACGTCAACTTATGTCCAATTGCAGGAGAGGACTCCAACATTTTGGAGATGCCAGTGCTATGGCATGAACACCAAGAACAGCGGCAGCAGTGGAATAGAGTCAGCTGGACCTAGAAGACAAGCTGTGTGTGCTGCAGAGGAAAGAGTTGGAGAAGTGACTCAAGCTCCTTGGTGAGGCCCAGAAGATTGTGAATGAATCCCAGATAATTAGACATTGAGTTATTTAGACTGTTGGAGTTTGGTTTTGCTTGGTTCAGATTGTGATTGTACTCTGGCTCTTTCCTCTTGAAGAAGGTATTTAATTCCATTTTGATTTTTACAGATGCACACAGCTAAACAACTTTGAAGCTTTAAAAGAGATTTAGAATTTTTTTGAGAAGTTAAATATTTTAAAGAAACTGAAATTTTACTGTTTGAACGTGTAAAAGACGACGGGATTTTAAGGTTATTTATGCTTCTAATATGAGATCATGAGGACTGATAAGAAAGAAAAAAATATGGTTTAACAGCAATGTGTCAAGTTTTCCTAGATCCTCTCTGTTCTGGCCCAGAGGTCTACATATGTGCGTTTAAGTCAGTACCATGCTGTCTCAGTCACTGTACTTCTGTAGTGTAGTTTGCAGTCATGTACCTCAGGATTACAATTCTTTCTGTTGTGTTCTTTCTCGTTAGGACTGTTTTGACTTTTTGTAATCTCTGTGGTTCCATATGAATTCTTGGATTCTTTTTTTTCTTTAGGCCTGTGAAGAATGACCTTGGAATTTTTTGAGGGAATTGCACTGAATATAGAGATTACCTTTGTATAAAGCCATTTTCTGTATTAATTCTACCATCCCTGGAGCATGGAAAGCCTTTCAATAATCTGGTGTTTGCTTTAATTTTGTTTTTAATATCCTGAAGTTTTCATTGTATAGATCCTTCATTACCTTAGTTAGATCTATTTCTAATGTTTGAACGTATTATAAGTGATATATTTTTCATAATTTTTCTATCCAATTAATTGTTGGCCTATATGAATCCTACTGTTTTTTTAAATATTGATTTTGTGGCCTGTGACTTTACTGAGTTTATTACATCTAAAAGTTTTCTAGCATATTCTAGAGCATCTTTGTATAGAATCATGTCATCTGCATGTAAGCATAGTTTGACTTTTTCTTTTCCTATTTTATCCCCTTTATGCCTTTTTCTAGTCCTATTATAATATCCACGACTCCAAGCATCATACTGAATATCTCTTTCCATGCTGTAGAAGAAATGTTGCCAGCCTGTCTCCATTTACTATTATGTTGGCTACAGGTGTGCTACAGATAAAAATTGGTCAATTTGAGGTATGCTTCACTGATTTGTAATGTCTTTTTTAATAAAACATGCTGAACTCTGTCAAAATGCCTTTTCTGACTGTACCAAGATGGTTCTATAATTTCTTTCCTTACATTTATTTATATAGTGTGTTACATTATTGATTTGAATGTTGAACTAACCCTGTGTCTCTAGGATAAAGCCATTGTGATCATGGAATCTGATCTTCCCAATGTAATCCTAAATTCAGCTTACTAAGTATTATGTTGAAAAATTTTGCATCTATGTATGTATTAG
The DNA here is from genome assembly GCF_947179515.1 of Apodemus sylvaticus. Lineage (NCBI taxonomy): Eukaryota > Metazoa > Chordata > Mammalia > Rodentia > Muridae > Apodemus > Apodemus sylvaticus. The sequence goes on from NC_067479.1 coordinate 113,266,463, forward strand.
AGGCTTTTCTGTAGATATGATAAAACATACTGATTAAGCCAACTTATAACATAAGACATTCATTGGTCTTACAGTTTCAGAGGGCCAGAGTCCATGAGGATGGAGCAAAGGCATGGTGGTAGGAACAGCTGAGACCTCATATCTCAATTCCCAAGCAAGAGGCAGAAAGCACACTGTGCATAGCTCTTAAAACCGCAAGCCTGCAGCCAGTGACATACCTCCTTCAACAGGGTTGCATCTCCTAATCCTTCCCAAGAAGTTCTGCCTTTCAAGTACTTAAACCTATGAGCTATGGAGCCGTTCTCCCTCAAACTATCCCAATATTCATCAGGGAAGTTGATGTGTAGAGAAGTTATTCTCTATCTATCGATCTATCTATCTATGTATCTATCAATCTGTCTATGTATCATCTATCTATCTATCTATCTATCTATCTATCTATCTATCTATCTATCTATCTACCTATCTATCTACTGTAGTGCTTTTATCTGGTTTGCAATCAGGATAATACTGGCTTCTCAAAATGAACTTGGTAGTGTTCCTTTCCTATCTATTTTGTGTAACAAGCTGAATATTGGTCTTAGATCTTCCTTAAGTTTGACAGAAGTCAGCAGTGAGGGGTTGGAGAGATGGTTAAGAGCTCGGGCTATTCAGATGAAGTTTCATCCTCTGATGAAGGGTCTTGGTTCAGTTCCCAGCATCACAGGCTGGTACACAACTATCTGTAATTCCAGTTCTGTGGAACCTGATGCCCTCTTCAGAACTCTGTGGGCACTAAAATGTTGCAGGATTTTCCTGTCCAATCACATTAGAGAAGCAAGAGGCCTGTAATTGGACAGAGAAAAGGGAGGTGGAATTAAGAGTGGGAGAGACAGCGAGCATCTGAGAGGAGAAAGAGAGGAGAATGGAGGCCAACATTATCATTTGACAAGGTTAGAATAATTGGGATAAAGCATTAGTTATTATCAATTGTCTCTGAAATTATTGTATTGGCATCTTGCAAATTGTGATTTTATTGATACATAAATCTGATTGGTTAACTATAAACTTAAGAGTTTTAATTCTACCGGGTAATTGGGTGATGTGATGGCTGACCGTGGGGTGTGTGGGGTGTTCTGTGGTAGTGAGAGGAACTCAAGAGCCCCTGCCAGAGAGATGGAGGGCAGAGGGACTGTGGAGTGAGATGCCCGGCGGGAGCCCTGTGGGCCCCAGCTGCCCACACTAGCACTGGTGTGTGCCAATTCATCTTTTTTAATATTTTCCACAACATTGAAGCACATGATAAAATTACATACATGCAGGTAAAACATACATACACATGAAAATAAAAATAGAAAAGTGTGCAGTGAATCCATCTGATCTTGAGCTTTTCTTTTGAACAAGAACCTTTTTAAAAAAGAGTTACTTATTTATTTATTTTATGTATGTGTGTACACTGTAGCTGTATTGATGGTTGTGAGCCATCATGTGGTTGCTGGGAATTTGAACTAAGGGCCACTGCTCGCTCTGGTCAGCCCTGCTCGCTTCAGCCCTGCTCACTCCAGCCTAAAGATCTATTTTATATCTAAGTACACTGTAGATGTCTTCAGACAAACCAGAAGATGGCATTAGATCTCATTACGGATGGTTGTAAGTCACCGTGTGGTTGCTGGGAATTGAACTCAGGATCTTTGGAAGAGCAGTCAGCACTCTTAACAGATAAGCCACCTCTCCAGCCCCAACAAGAACCTTTTTTACACTGTTGATTTTGTGCTTCTAGCGGATGTAGTTAAGGCATTCTATCTTCTGGTTTAAATTTTTGTAGGTCATAGTAATTTAGAAATTCATCCATTTCTTCTAGATTTTCCAGCTCTTTGGAATATAAAACACTCTCAGTGTTTTGTATTTTAGCAAAGTCTGCTGTAACAAGACCTTTTCATCTCTAAATTAGTAAATTTGGGTCTTCTCCTTCCTTTTTGTTAGTTTGAATAAGAGTTTGTCAATCTTGTTAAATTTTCCAAAATAATCAGCTGTCTTAGTCACGGTTTCTCTATTGCTGTGATAAAGCATAATGACCACAGGCAACATGGAGAAGAAAGGGTTTATTTCTTTAGTCTGTTGCTTTATATGGTCCTCAGGCATTTTTCCGTAATCTTAGGTTCTGTTACAGGAGAGCTGGAAGTTGGAATGGACCACGGGTGGTGGTTGTGTCATGTCCCTTGTGCATCTTCGCTGTGTTTCTTAAATCTCTTGGATTTGCATCTAGTTATAAATTCTCAACTCTATTTGGTTGTCTTGTTTTCTGTCTTTCTAGAATGATGTCTTCATCAAGTTCAGCTGTGGACACTGGTAGAGCTTGGCATTAATTGCCAGGGAGAGCCACTGAGGTGATCCTGTCTTGGTTGGGTGACAACATGCCCACAGGCTGATCACCAGTATAATCAAATGGAGTAAAACCCTGGTCACTCTGGTCACACTTTGAATTCTATGAAACTGCTGGACACTGAAGTCAAGTGATCCTGCTGGACTCTGTACATGGACTATAGCAAAAATCCCAGTCCCATGACAGCTCTGAGAGTACTGGTGACAGAACTCTGGTCCTCTGGAGGGCCACTGGAGCTTCATGAAGACAGAGTCCCATGATGACCTCTGTGGCCACTGGAGCTGAACCCCTGCCCCATGGTGAACAGAAGGGCCACAGGAGTCAGAACCTGAGTCCTGAAGCTGCACCTATTATTTTGCATATCTTAATTAGTTCACTAAAAAGAGAAAGTCTAACTGAGTTTAGTGGCAAACATCTCCGCACTTGAGACTGGAAGAAGGAAGGTCAGGAGTTCAAAGCCAGGCAGGGATATGAAAGACCCTATGTGGAAGAAAGGGTGGTTGGGAGACCAGTATTTCGTTTTCTTTGCTTTCTCAGGAGTTTGAACCTAGGGCCTCTCATGTGCTTACAAATTACCCAGGCTGCCTTTTAACCTGCAATCTTCCTGCATCAGCTTGCTAAGTAACCAGAATTACACACCTTTGTCACTGTGCCCAGCAAATTATCACTCCATATTTTCAGACTACAAATAGGCTTTGTTTCTTAGAGCAGTTTTGGGTTTAGAGAAAACTATGCACATATTACAGTGCCCCAGTCAATATTTCTCTTATTTTCCCCATATTACTGAAATCTTGCTTGGATGTGGTGCGTCTGCTCAAACAATAAGTGAGTACTGGTTCATTCTTGTATATTCTGTAGGTTCTGCCAAGTGCAATAATATGTCTATAATCACAATAGCTTCCTTGACCTAAAAATCCTCTGTACTAAAAGTATTCATCTGTCTAACCTTTGCACCTGGCAACCCCTGATCTTTTTATGTCTTTTACATTGGCCTTTCTAGACTACAATCATGTTGGGATAATGTTATATGTAGCCTTTTTTTTAATTTATTGATATATTTATTTACATTTCAAATGATTTCCCCTTTTCTGGACCCCCACTCCCCGAAAGTCCCATCAGTCCCCTTCCCTCCCCCTGTTTTCCCACCCAACCCTTCCCACTTCCCTGTTCTGATTTTGTTCTATACTGCTTCACTGAGTCTTTCCAGAACAAGGGGCCACTCCTCCATTCTTCTTGTATCTCATTTGATGTGTGGATTATGTTTTGGGTATTCCAGTTTTCTAGGTTAATATCCACTTATTAGTGAGTGCATACCATGATTCATCTTTTGAGTCTGGGTTACCTCACTTAGTATGATGTTCTCCAGCTCCATCCATTTGCCTAAGAATTTCATGAATTCATTGTTTCTAATGACTGAATAGTACTCCATTGTGTATATATACCACATTTTTTGCATCCACTCTTCTGTTGAGGGATACCTGGGTTCTTTCCAACTTCTGGCAATTATAAATAGGGCTGATATGAACATAGTAGAACATGTATCCTTATTACATGCTGGGGAATCTTTTGGGAGTATGCCCAGGAGTGGTATAGCAGGATCTTCTGGAAGTGAGGTGCCGTTTTCGGAGGAACCGCCAGACTGATTTCCAGAGTGGTTGTACCAATTTGCAACCCCACCAGCAGTGGAGGAGTGTTCCTCTTTCTCCACATCCTCTCCAACACCTGCTGTCTCCTGAATTTTTAATCTTAGCCATTCTGACTGGTGTAAGATGAAATCTCAGGGTTGTTTTGATTTGCATTTCCCTAATGACTAATGAAGTTGAGCATTTTTTAAGATGCTTCTCTGCCATCTGAAGTTCTTCAGGTGAGAATTCTTTGTTTAACTCTGTACCCCATTTTTTAATAGGGTTGTTTGGTTTTCTGGAGTCTAACTTCTTGAGTTCTTTATATATATTGGATATTAGCCCTCTATCTGATGTAGGATTGGTGAAGATCTTTTCCCAATTTGTTGGTTGCCGATCTGTCCTTTTGATGGTGTCCTTTGCCTTACAGAAACTTTGTAATTTTATGAGGTCCCATTTGTCAATTCTTGATCTTAGAGCATATGCTATTGGTGTTCTGTTCAGAAACATTCTCCCTGTACTGATGTCCTCAAGGGTCTTCCCCAGTTTCTTTTTTATTAGCTTCAGAGTATCTAGCTTTATGTGGAGGTCCTTGATCCATTTGGATTTGAGCTTAGAACAAGGAGACAAGGATGAATCAATTCGCATTCTTCTGCATGCTGACCTCCAGTTGAACCAGCACCATTTGTTGAAAAGGTTATCTTTTTTCCATTGGATGTTTTGAGCTCCTTTGTCGAGGATCAAGTGGCCATAGGTGTGTGGGTTCATTAAGACTTGCGGCTGGCCACAATTTACACTTAAAATCTTCTGTGTATTTTTATAGATTTAACTTCTTTTTAATTGGCACAAATGTTTTTCTATATAGACTTCTACTTTTTCCTCTTTAATAGACACCACATTATTTCATAACATAATTGTACAAATATCCTTGTTTTTCCTTCCTGACAGACACACAGACACACAGAAAGTCCTTTATAGTTGTCATTTGTTTTATTGTTGTTGTTAAAGTACAGCGTCATAGCCAATAAAGAGTTGTTACTGCTGTGTCCATAAAGAGGACCTAGTTACACAGAATAGAGTACGTGGTAACTTGGAACAAGAAGGGGATGGTCCCATGACTGCAGGAGAGGGGCTCAAGGGAGGAAGAGGGGGTGGGCTGGAGAAGAAGCAAACAAAGGAACTGGAGGAGGTGGAGTTTAAGCTTTGAGAGGTGCACAGGTACAGAAACTACTCAGCTCTTTGAAGAAGTTAATATGGAGAAGGAATGCATCTTGGCCTGTGAATTGCAGCATCTTAGCTCAGAGCCTCAGAATTGTGAGGTTACTTTGGGTACTTAAGGGATTTCCCATCTAACCTTCAGGGCATGTGTTCTGAAGGTCCACTTCACCATTGCAGGGCTATCAGAGATCAAGGCAGGTGTGCTCAGGTGGCTTCTTTGGAAAAAAACAGGCAGATATGATTTCTTGGCATCTTTGTGTCAAAAATGCTATTGGCTTGTGGAAAATCAAGCAAATGCTAAGTACCAAATTACACCAGAATGACTGCTTGGCATAAGCCCTTATGTTCAGTAACTTCTGTGGGCTTATAAAACATCATAGTCACCCCACTGTTCTGTTTGCTTGGGTGTCTTTTGTTTTATCTGTGTAGTCATGGTTGTCCTGGAACTCCATCTGTAGCTCAGGCTTGCCTCAAACTCAGAGATCCACCTGCCACTGCCTCCCAAGTGTGGGGAGTAAGTGTGTGTGCCACCACCCGGGTCCCATTGTCATTTCTAACACCACGTATCCTTGAACTCAAGACACATCTTGGGACTTCAGTTTCTCTCTGATGTCTACCATCCCATGAAACAGGGACCTGCTGGTTGCTGATGACTGAGCAAAGAGATCCTGTGAGAAGGCACATCCATCCCTGACTGTCTTCCCAGAAGCAAGGGTTCAGAAGCAGATGGTTTATTTGGGAATGATCTAGAGGCACCAGTAGCAAGATGGAAGAGAAGTGGAACAGGAAGTGAAGGCAGACAAGATATTTTCTCTGTGGAATGTTGGAGCCTAAGCATCCATCATAACTCTGGGAAATGGTAGAAATATGTCTCAGGATGACTATGCCCTGGGGAGAGGAGATAGAGACTGTTCCTGATCCAGCCCTGGGTTACACTGCTTAGGATTGTTCCCGGGGTGATTAGAACTTACTTACACACAGAAGGGTGGCTCTATAACACCTAATTTTATGATGTGAGAAGATTACCTGTGATGGAGAAGGAGGTACTAGAGGTAAGAGAGGCCAGAGCTCTGTGATATGGTAATTCTGATGGCTGTGGTGAGGTCTATACAGCCTTCTAGAGAAACACTCCTCAAAAGCCCTTGGTCATCTCTGTAGCACCTGGCACACTAAAGTAAAAGAAAGAGAGAGCACATTTCAAGGAAGGGGGCCACACTCCTAGCAGGTCGTTGGGCTTTGAACTCTCTTCACTAACTTTGCCATGATCAGAACTCATTCCTCCACCTGAAAACAGCATTCGCGTTGATTTTGTGAAGCCTCCCTCCGTCTTTAATTCTTATTATTTGGGTTAAAATGTCTCTGCCACTAGTTTCAAAAGTGATCACTTGACAAAGGCACAAAGAGCAGCTGTAAAAGTAAATCCTCCTTTGCAGCCCAGAACTCAGTGTTCAATTGAGTTTTGGTACACATAGGAAGGGACATGAGGTGGGTGTGGTGGCCCATACCTTTAATTCCAGCAATCAAGAGGCAGAGACAGGGTGTCTCTGTTTGAAGCTACTCTGGTCTACATGGCAAGTTCCATGAGTGGGGGGAAAAGGAGAGAGAGAGGGAGAAAGAGAGAGAGAGAGAGAGAGAGAGAGAGAGAGAGAGAGAGAGAGAGAGAGAGAGAGAGAGAGAATGATACACACGAAATGATGGGGCTGAGGGTGAAATTTTATAAGTTCAGAACTTTCCTTCACATATAGATACATACACACCCCCCACCTCCAAGCCACAGCTGTCGGCCATCACTGAAGCCTGTGTTCCTGTTTTAAGTAGGAGCAAACATTGCTAACAAACCATGCCATAAAGCAATTGAGAAGATGGCCTGGGCCCCGCCTGCTCTGTTCCTACTTAGGGAAAAAGCACCATATGCTGCCATCTTCCTGCCGACACTTCCCTGACAGTGAGGGAATATGCTGGGCAGCAGCTTCCACCTTTGTGGAGATCTCAACAGCTCAGGCATTGCTCTGAGGTATCCATGACACTTCCAGTCTAGGCCTGAGCCCTATCAACACTCCAACCAAGGCGAGTACTGTGGCTACACACTAATGTGTTAATAGTTTTAAACTCAGTCAACATGTTTGCTCTGGGGACACCTTCCTTCCTTCCTTTCTTCCTACCTACCTTCCTTCTTTCCTTTCTTTTTTTCAGTCACTCTTCAACTTGTTTTCTTCATATTACTGATCTCAGGGATTTCTAGAGGCTGGTCAGGTGGCTCAGAAAATAAAAGCACTGTTATATAAACTTGACAAGCTAAAATCAATCCCAGGATTAATATAAGGTAAAAGGAGAAAAATGATTCCACAAAGTTGTTCATGCAACACACACACACACACACACACACACACACACACACTTAAGTAATTTAACTGAGTTAAAGGATTTATAATTTAAAAAATGCCCATAGAAGGAATTTCCTTGGTTGTATTTTGCTGGACCCCAACATGAACTTTTGTGATGGCCTTCAACCAAGCACCTGGTGGGGCAGGGTCATTGTCAATTGGGAAGTTCTTCAGACTGGGTGCCCCAGGCAGGACCTGCTCCCTACCATCGTGTTGGAAAAGCACTGTGCCCCAAACCACTCCCATGTTCTGAGCCTGGAAAGCTGTGTGGGAAACAAGCTGCAGTCCAGTGATCGCAGCTTGGCATCTCAGGTGCACTTTCTACTCTCAGAGTTTTAACTGCTAAGACTAATGTGTCTGCAAGTGAGGAGCTGATTTCAGAGGCACCTCCTGTCAAGGGACACCTTGGCCTCCTTCACTGTCAGATGGCTGTGGGCCTCAGTGTGAGCGGAGAAATTGCTTACTGTAATTAACTCAGATTTTCTTTGGACTCGGGTGTCTGAACTGGCCTATTATCTGTGTCTCTGCTTGTTCACAGAGAACCTTAAAAAGAATTCTTTATGTTGAACAGGAGCCACATTTTACTACATCCAGAACAGAGACTCGTAAACTCCCAAAATAGATTCTTTGCCTTGAAGACGGAAAGACAAACAACAAACACACCAAAGGTTTGTGAGATGCAGGACCCGGCAGCCATGTGTACACTCTGCCCTGTCACCCTGCTTTAGAGGCAGGCTGTCCTTATTTCTGTTTCTGTTTGACAGAATAGGAAAGAGAAGCCAGGGCCTTGAATGTGTTGTGCCCAGTGTTTACTATCCCCAAGGTCTCCAATATCTAATTCCTGTGACACTGTGCCACCGTAAGGCATAGACCTGGTGCACTTACACAGTTTGGATATAGCAATGCCTCTCACTAAATTTCCAGTGAGCACAGTAACACTTTGCTCCTCCCTGGTCAGATATGAACCTGGGTTTGTTCCCTGAGTTCCCTATAGTAACCTCCCAGTCTAACTCCATGGGGGGAGTCCCTGCCTTTCTCCTTTGTGAATGAATGTATGTCCATTGCCGTCTGTCTAGTCACAGCTGCAATTTCAACCCCTCTCACTTCCTGCTGCTCAGCTAAGACTCAGTTCAAATTTCCTGTGTCCTCGTCTTCGTCTGGCTTATGTAATAGCCGTTTGTCTTTTCCTTTCTCCTAACCTGTTTCTGATATCTGTGGCTCTGGATTGTGTCTACCCTCATGTGACCCTGATGAATGCTACCAGCACAGCCTCCCTAGAAGTGACTAGAGCCCTTCTCTGGCCCCAGTGGTGGTTCTTGTCTGCTATAGAGTATCAGAGAACTTCCTCTGGCTCTTCTTAGTGCCTGGGACTGAAAGAAGCACTGACCTCCATAGTCATTTCCTTTCTGAACCAAGTCAAAGGAACCAGAACCACAGTAACAGGCAGTGCCCCATTCTGGGAAATCACCTTAGCCCAGAAAGTCATGTGGTAGATCCCCAGAGATAGGGCACAGCAGTTGTCACACAAGACAGGCAGAGCAGACCATCCTCACAGATTTGGAAGTCAGCTGTGCCTGAATTATAGCTGCAGCTTCCTGTAGGCTTCCTTTACTTCTCCATAAAAAGGCAAATAATGAGCCTCTTGAAGCTCAGTCTTCTTAGCAGTTAAATGAAGACTAATAATCATTCTATGTAGGATTAGCATAAGGACTAGTGAGCAAGGTGGTAGAACTTTGAAATGTTTTAAATGCTAATTAATTATGGGAGCTTATACTTGGACCTGGGTGGTGTAAAGGTGTGTGTGTGTGAAAGAGAGAGAGAGAGAGAGAGAGAGAGAGAGAGAGAGAGAGAGAGAGAGAGAGAGTTAGGTTCAAAGCTAATCATCTGAGAGACTCTGATGACTTATCCATCGATGAGACTATCCATTGGCATAGCACCTAGCACACAGCAAATACTCAAGAAATGTAACAGTAACAGAGAACACAATAAAGCCTTGAACCCCAACAGATGGCTCAATACTTCTTCTACATCATAAAATGGTAGTTGCTTATGCTTTAATTTACAGATTTTGCAGTTATAACCTACAGCAGACATTCAAGTTTCCAAAGGAAAAGATGGTCCACTGAAGTTAACTAGAAAGACCTTATCTTTTTAAGAGTTGGGGGATGTTTCAGTGTTGCCTATATTTTTGAGATGTTATTTCTGAACCTTGAAACACTTAATTTTTAGAGTGATCACATTTAAGACCCAGTTTTCCACTTACGTTTGAATAGTCAGCCTGATAGCAGGAGCTGAATCATTTAAAGTCTACATGAGCAAGTCTGTACTCATAATAAGTAAACTAAGACCTGAAGGCCAAATACAGACTATCAGCTGTTAACATAAATAAAGTTTTATTAGAACACAGACATGTCCATTCACTTAGCTTAGGACTACTTTCTCAATGTAAATGATAGAGCTGAGAGATAGGAACAGAAATTGCATCTCTGGAGAAGTATAAAATATTTGCCATCATGGTGCTAAAGAGATAGCTCTATGGTTAAGAATGTTTACAACTCTGCCAGGAGACCTGAGTTTGGTTCCCTGCACCAGTGTCCTGTGGTTCACCACCTGGAACTCCAGCTCCTAGGGACCTCAAACCCCCTTCTGACCTCTAAGTATACCTGCATACATGTGGCATACACTCACACAGACTCATATATTTAAGTAATAAATGTCAATCTTTAGCTTTGGGTGGTGGTGCATGCCTTTGATCCCAGTCCTCAGGAAGCAGAGGCAAGTGAATCTTTGTGAGTTAGAGGCCAACCTGGTCTCTGTGGTAAGTTCTAGGGCAGATATGTCTATACAATGGAACCACATTTTAGTAATAATAATAAAATGAATCCCTTTTTAAAAAAAAATGCTACCTGTTCTTTACTGAAAATGTCTACTTGCGTCTATCCTTTATCATGAGTTAGGTTTTCCAAAATGTCAGTTTATAAATGACATTTTCTCATGTGTGTTTGGAAGAGCCAGCCATGCTTGCCCACAGGTGTGTCTTATCATGATACTTGAGCATCAGGCAGGTACAAATGCTCTTAATCCTTGGCCCCTTTACTTTCTACATCTTCTGTCGCTCTTCTTCTGCCTTTCTATCCTCTTTCCAAAAGGGCACAGCTTAGACTATTCTCTTTATCCAAACTGGCCACTTTCCACATATCAGATCAAGCTCTGGATCATCCAGAAGCCTTCACTATACCATTGCCAGGAGCAGCTCCTCGTGGGAACTTGGTCACTGACATTTGTTTAAGCTTCTAGAATGCAGGAATTATTTCAATCCAGTATTAATTACTTTCTTTCTGGCAGGAGCCCATGAACCCCAGGTTGGCTTTGAACTCTCTGTAGCTGAAGATTATCTCACACTTCTGATTCTCTTTTCTTTCCCTCCCCGGTGCCCAGGATATACAGGAGTCTGAAGCGTATACACACTAGCAGTTGGGCCCAGGGTCTCGTTCACACCATACAAGGATGCTGCAAACTGAGCTACATTCCAAACTTCTCTGTATGACTTCTTTTTGAATCATAATAATTATAATACCTGACAGAAACAACTCCAGTGAAGAAAGATTTATTCTAGCTCATAGTTTCCCAGGGTTCACTCGATCCTGACAGGGAAAGCACAAAATAGGCAAAACAGTTCAGATTGTAGCAGTAGGCACATGGGAAGGAGGCTGTTTACATCGTGGTAGACCAGAGACTAGAAGGTAGGTGTTCAAACATTTACCCTAGGTTACCTTCTTCTACAGAGCGACCACACCTCTTCAAAATTCCATAGCTTCTTGAAATATTGTTACCAGCTGGGGATCTGTTGCAGTAGGCAAATTAATTCTACTGAAATTGTTTCAAATGAAACACACACACACACATACACACACACACACACACACACACACACACACTTTAATATGCCTTAAACAGCTCAATGGCTGGGCTACCACTTTGGCAAACACCTCTCCAGTACTGACTCCTGAGTACTGACAGTAATAACTCCTGAGTTATGACTTACTAAAATCTATACTCCATCTTTGCTGCCCTAGACCCAGTGGGGGGAACCTCTTGGGGCTGCTCTTATATGATTGGTATCTTCTCTCTTCTGCACTTCTCAGGCCTGGACCTCCTGGTATGGTGGTTCCAAATCCTTCTTCCTCTTCTTAGTCCTCTTGCCGGAGAATCATAACATCCTACCTCTGTGTCCTTGCCTAGCCACTAGCCACCAGCAATTTTATTTACCAATCAAAAGTCACCTGGGGACAGGGACCATCAAGCGTCTTACATGCAGAATTTGGGGGACCAAACTAACATAATACAAGCATTAGACTAAATCCACAACAGGGAGCAAAACATGAAATTTTGTGGACTATTTTGAGTTTCAATCATAACTAATTTTTGGTTCTTCAGAATCCCCAAGAAGCCAGGAAGAATCTGGAGGGCAAGTCATGGTGTCTCCTGTTACCAGGTGTGGCCTTCTCCATTCTCCTTATCACCAAGTTCTGCATCAACTTGGGAGACGCAGGTGCAGTTATGAATACCGCTGGGCTGGGCTGGGCTGGCTAGCATGATAGGCTTTCTGTTTTCCCTGGCTTCCTTTCCTCTGTTCTTCACTTGGATACATATCCCCTACTCATCTCAAAACAAAAACCAAACTCATGCTTTGTCTTCAGCTTCATCCTCTCTCCTATGCTCTAGACCCCATGGGGGGTCTTGACCTAGTGGCTTTGCGTTTCTCATCTACCACCTGTGGCACCCCTCTCTGTCTCTCCCTTCTGTGTCCACTCATTCCCTCATCAGATTCTACCCTCTACTTTCTCCTCCCTTTGCCTTCATCTTTCCTATTTGTTCCTGTCTTGCTCAGTTTGATATACCATGGCAATGACATATACCTCACAAAAATTTTTGTAAGAATTATATGCTATTTTGCTTTCTTTGCTTAACTGAATGGAAGTGATGCTGGTGGTTAATGTGTCTTTAAGGAAAAACATCTCTAAATTAATTACATGGTTAGTTTTCCTTTAGGGGCTGTATTTAAAAAAAGATTATCCACCCACACTGTATGACTAGTTTGAAATAAATAATTGAAACAAGATACAATCATCAGAGTGATTTGGTAAGCACAGCTGACGTCTCGGGGAGTAGTGTCCTTTGTTGTTCTGCTGTTGTGTGTGTAGACAGGCCCAAGTTAACTGTCCAGGCCACAGAACAAAAATGACCTACATAGGCAGTTTTGTCTGACTCATAAACCTGAGAGATTTTCCCTTAGGAATGTCCTTGAAAAGTAAGTTCTCCCCGGAGGTCATCTTCAGAATGGTGAATTATTTATTTGCTCTCTGTGATCTAAGAGAGTGAATATAAAAGAAATGCCACTAACCTCAGACTTGCTATCTTCAAAATAAAATTGTAATCCTGACGTGAATATTGATTTGTTGGGTTTTTTGTCTTGTTTTATTCTCTCTCTCCCTCTCTCCCTCTCCCTCTCTCCTTTCTCCTCTCTCCTCTCTCTTCTCTCTCTCCTCTCTCTCTCTCTCTCCCCTCTCACCTCTCCTCTCTCTCTTCCTCTCTCTCTTCTCTCTCTCCTCTCTCTCCTCTCCCACCTCTCCTCTCTCTTCCTCTCTCTCTTCTCTCTCTCCTCTCTCTCCTCTCCTTCTCTCTCTCCTCTCTTTTCTCTCTCCTCTCTCTTCTCTCTCTCCTTTCTCTCTTCTCTCTCTCCTTTCTCTCTCTCCTCTCTCTCCCCTCTTTTTCTCTCTTCTCTCTTCTCTGATCCCCCCCACCTGTGTATAAACATCAAGAGAAAATTTGTTTCTTTAATTGTCATCTGGTAAAAAGTATCCACTTCATTTTCTGAAAAAAACAAAAGTTAAAAAAATAAGTTGGCTAAATTTAATTGGTCTTCAAGACTGAAATTCTAGCTCCTAAGAATTGCATTGCCCAAGATGAGGAGGCCTACGGTAATCTCAGAAACCATCCTAAACAAAGTGTCTGTTTCATTAGAGGTAAAGGGGAAAGCCAATTGTGAGTCTGGGTTCTTCCTTCCTAAGAGGTATCTGTCCTGTCTGGGTGCACAGGCTTGCCCTGGCTGCCTGCAGCGTATCAACTAGGTATGATGGAAGGGTTAGAATTTCCCTGGCATTAGGTGTCAGGTTCATCTCTGCTCCTGTTGGGTTGCAGCAGGCATCTAAGATAAAACCTTTAAGATCTTTCTTGCATCTTAAAGGGGGTAAGAGGAGGAGGGACTTGTACGTGTAGGACTGGGAAGAGAAGAAGAAGGGGAACTGTGATCGTGGGATATAAAGTGGATAAAAAAATAATTGTTTTTAAAAGAAGAAAAAAAATCCTTCTTGCGTGACTGGGAGATGCATCCAAAAGTAAGTTTCCTCTTTTTACTTCAAACCACAAACTTCTTCTGAGTTGCCCTGCTACTAGCCAAGCCCAGTGAAGCCTTGGAGAAGACAGCCCTGCCTGGTGAGCTTTGGGTAGCATGATGAGGCCAAGGGAGAGGAAGAACCACCAGCCAGCCAGAAGCCATGACTCAAATCGTAAGAAGCAAATGTCTATCATACCCTGTGTTCTAGTGTTCTATCTTTTAAGGCCTGCTCATTGTGGCTCACAGAACTGACTCCCCCTAGGTCCTACTGACTTCAGGCTACCAGAGACAATTACATGGAAGACACTGGGAGTTCAAACTCAAGACACCCAGTACCTCAGGCTGGGTGAGGACCACAGCACACTTCAGGTCAGGGTCCATTGCCCCTTCAGACCTCCTGGTCCATGGCCCTTCACTAATCCCCCTATAAAGTTGATTCTTCTTTCCTTGGATATTCAAAACTCAAGAGAAGTCCACCTAACATTTGAGATATAAAATGACTTCTCTTTAGATAGACAGGCATGGACTATCTGATCAGCTTTCTAATACTCCTCCTTACTTTAGTTGCTTTAAGATTCAATTTGCAGAAAACACTATAGGCCAGTTTAAAGAAAATACCAGAAGTGAAGAAGAAAGTGCAATGGCCCAGATGTATCGACATGCCATATTGAAGTGCATTATTTACTTTACACATGAATCCGAAAACTTTAAAGAATGCTAGCCGTCGCCTTCCGAGACTGAAGTCCACTGGGATGCCCTGGCAGCCCAGAGACAGGGGACGAGGGTACTGCTCAGCATGAGGGCCATCTGCCCCAGCCTCTGAAAACCCCAGTGCCACTGAGGTCCAGGAGATGGCGCTTTGAGGTCCATCCTCCCTGCCTTTTCTGGATTGCTCACCCTTTGGCAAACCTGATTCCTTCTGGCCAGATCTCAGCTCCTGAATCTTCAGGTAGTAAGCAGTTTGGATGTTATCCAGTGACAGTTTATAGGATTCAGTCATCTCACTGAAAACTCCCCTGGTGGAAAGAGCAACAAGAGGACTCACTCAGTAGTCTCAGAAGGCTGGTGGCCTCTCTGAGCAACCACCTCCCAAAGGCCCACTTCCTACACCATCACCTCGAAATCTCAAATTTCAACATATGAATCTGAGAGCAGAGGAAGACACAAAACATTGGACTAGCAAACTAGAACATGACAAGAGCAGGCAGCAGGTAAAGGGTGTTGATGTCTCTTCCCAAGATGCCCTTCAGAAGCACGGCCTTTTATCTTTTCTTTCCTTTGTGGTTTGGGATGGAGCAGCCCATCTGGTGAGCTCTCCTCTTAGTGTCCTGAGTGCTAAGGTTAGAGATGTACGCCAACATGTTTGGATGTTGTCTTCCTTGTCTTTAGGTTTACTTTACTATCGACTCTACCTATTTCATGTTTAAATGTTTTCATGAATAATCTTGTCTCTTATTTAAAACTAGCTCCTTGCCTCATGCTTATCAGGTGTGGTGGCACATGCATGTGTGTAGGAGGTAGAGGCAGGAGGGTTACAAGTTGGAGGGTCCTCATGGGCCATATTATCAGAATATACCTCAAAATAAACAACTAAAGCCTTCACTCTCCATTCTGTATCCATTTATTTTGACTGGGTTTGCAAAAAGTTAGCACACACACACACACACACACACACACATGAAAGACAAAGACATAGAGAGAGAGAGACAGAGATACAGTGAAAGAGATATAGAGATGAAAATTTTAGTTCAAAAAATCTTCACAATCATTTGTACTTAAAAGGCATCATAATCTTTTAATTATGAGATGAGTGTAAATTGCACTTTATTATAAGAAAGTAATAAAAATTTATTTATTTTCAGGAAAAGGAATTTCCTTTCCTACTTCAAGTGCTGTTACAATTATTTTGTGTGTATTTTATTTCTTCCATAAGTTTTTGTTAGTAAAATAGATATGTATGGTACCTCTTGATTTTTGTAACACCATTTTTGTATATGACTTGAAAAGCGACGTAGCTGGCAGCTATGTATTGGGTGTTGGGGAGTCAAAGCCAGCACCTCAGACATGCTAAGCAAATACAGCTTATACTTTACCACTGAGCTACAGCTACAGTCAAAGATGAAAACATTTTTATTTTCATTTCCTCTTTTTTTTTCCCCTCTCTGTGCAGTGCCAGGAGGGAGCCCTGGGCCTCAAAACACTAAGCAGGAGCTGTACCCCTAAGCCATGGGCTCAACACGCTTTACCTTTCTCAGTCATCTCATTTTATTTAGAAGTTCTAGGGACGTTCCTGGGAACCAGACTCAGATTGTTCTGCAGAAGGTCCGTGGGTTGAGCCGCACTGTGACAAGGCACGGCACGGCTGCTGTGCAGGACAGCCCTTCAGAGTGAGGTGAGGCCCAGGCCTCTGGAGTTACTGCTGTCCCCTCCCCTGAAAATCCTGTGATCCTTGTCAAGGTGGCTTTCTCAAGCTCCAAACAGCTTCCAGAAAGGATGTAAATTATGAACTATCAGGCAAAGGAGAGTTCATTAATCTGTGAGGAACTAAGAGAAAGTATTAACATTCACTTTGTCACAGAAAAAAAAAGGAGAAATAAACAAAAAAAATTACAGAAAAAAAAACCATTATAGGTAAGGAAAAAGTACAGAATAAAATGAAAATTAACTAAAACTAAAACATAATTACACCACTCTGGGGACCAATTCGAAGTTAGTCTGGGTAATAAGATCCTGTCTCAAAAAAAAAAAAAAAAAAAAGAAAAGAAAACCATTTCTGTTTCTTAATTATGGGCCTCAGTCCACATTGTGTATTCTATTAGAATGCGGGGATTAAAGTCAAGGTCACTGCTACCAAGATTAACTACTCAGAACACCTGTGAACAGTGCCTCAGCGGCACGGGCTGAAACCTTCAAAATGCATTAAAGACTCATTCTTTAAAACTGTTTGCAGCAGAGCTCATCACTCACATGAACAAGTCCAGAGCAGAAGGAGGCCATGAAAAGAATCCAGATGCTGTGAAATTATTACGTTTAGCAAATCTGAGTCTTGGCTTATCAATGGATTTCTAACTGCTGTGTGCCTGCTTGTGTGTGTGTGGGAAGGGAGAGGAAGGAGAGAGAGAGAGAGAGAGAGAGAGAGAGAGAGAGAGAGAGAGAGAGCCTGCTTTGAGCACAGAGAGGGACATCTTCCTGAGTTTAGGGAAGTGGTCTCTGATGGAGGTAGATACCGGCAGTCTGAAGCTTGCATATGACACCTAGAAGATGCAGGCCATGACCTGCCATTATTTCCTCTCCGTTATGACAATGATAAGTCAGTCTTGCTTGGTTTGTTTGTTGGTTGGTTGGTTGATTGGTTGGTTGGTTTTTCAAGACAGGGTTTCTCTGTGTAGCTCTGGCTGTCCTGGAGCTCACTCTGTAGACCAGGCTGGCCTTGAACTCAGAAATCCTCCTGCCTCTGCATCCCAAGTGCTGGAATTACAGGCGTGAGTCACCCGTCTGGCCCCATCTTGCTTGTTTTGACATGGCTTGTATCCTCTGAGGTTACCACATGAATTCTGAGGAACGAGAGGAACCCACTAAGAGTAAGGACAGGGGAGAATGGAAAGTTATTGCTAGCTTCACTAGGTACGCAGGGCTATGCCTGAGAGGTCACAGAGACAGTTTCCTCTTGCCAGTCATTTGGACCACAAGACGTTGAAGGGGGGGGCAATGGCAAAGTGGAAAGTTTCCAGGTGGCGATCATCTGATTTCATGCCAAGTGTGTTACTCAGTGCCCACGAAGCTCCAGGTGGCATTTACTGCTCAACAAAGGGGTAAGAAAAAGGACCTCTGGTGCTGTGCAGGTCACAGTGTTAGTCAGGTATTCAAGGGGAAACAACACGGGGCGGGCGGGTGTGTGTGTGTGTGTGTGTGTGTGCGCGCGTGCGTGAGAGAGAGAAAGGGGGGAAACTGTTCATTTTTATCACAGGGCACTAGTTACTTCTGCTACTTTAGAGGATGTAGGAATCTAAAGTGTTTTTTTTTTTTTTTTTTTTTTTAAGATTTATTTATTATTATATGTTAGTACACTGTAGCTGTCCTCAGACACACCAGAAGAGAGCATCAGATCTCATTATGGATGGTTGTGATCCACCATGTGGTTGCTGGGATTTGAACTCAGGACCTTTCGAAGAGCAGTCAGTGATCTTAACTGCTGAGCCATCACTCCAGCCCCCCTAAAGTGTTTTTTTAAGTTTTTTTTTTTTGCCAAATTTTGTTTACGAACTTCGGCATCTGAGGAAATGACACTGTAATCTGCTCACTTCCTGAAGGGTTTGTTTTCAAACCCCTGACTCAGATTACGGCAGCTCAGTCATCGGCCAAGCTTTCCTTTTTCCTCCCTCAGAAAGCTGGCTGAGTAAATAAATAGACGCTTTCCTCTCTGTAATGTGGTTCTGGCTAAATCTGTGTTTAAATTATTATTATTATTATTATTATTATTATCATCACCATCATCATCATCTCCATTTTATTGGCCAGGGTATTTCTTGCTCTCTTCTTTATTTCATTAGGAGCCCTAGATCATCCTTTGGTCAACTGTTCAACTAATACCTTAAGAAAGATTCATTATTGCCAAATTAATTTTGAAATTGCCAGCCACTTCCATTGTACGTCCACTCAAGTGAACGTCTACTAAGGACTGGTTAAACTTTGGTAGATCCTTCCACACAGCCAATGAAAGTGTCACAGCACTGTTCTGAAGCATTTATTGAGTCTCTGTGCTCTTCTGCCCCACCGGCCTGAAGAGGAAACACAGGCACAAAGTTCCCTGCTTTTATGGGGAATGGAAACCCGTGTCTTGACATTTGACTTCTAGTCGATCTGAAGACTTGTTCAGCTGATACTTTCTTAGGCTTATTTTATTTGTTTTGCAGAGTTAGTTCTTTTATAGAGAGGGGTGTGACTGGTTCTTATCAGGGCTCTGTTCACGACAGGCAGGCTACGGAACCTACCCACTTGTTCATGAACAGGTGGACAAAGAAAACGCGTTATGTGTGCACAATGGACTATTATTCTGCCACAGGGGAGAAGGAAGTGACCAGCTGTTGAAAAGCTGATGGAACTGGAGATCATGATATCCCAGTTGAGTGTGATATCCCAGGCTCAGAAAGATAACTGTTGCATAATTTCTCTCATGCGGAGAGTGATTTGTTTTTAAAGGATATGACAGCAGAAGTGGAGGGAGACCAGTGGAAGAGAAATGGAGGAACAAGAGAAGACAACAGATGCGTGAATACGATAAGCAAAGTGTGTGGGAGCTGTGGACAGAAGGGTAAGGAAAGCAGCTATTTTGCACAATTTATGTGTGCTGAATGAATTAAATGTCTAGGCTTTGGCGAAGCACACAAGACCTGCCCACATGCAAACCAAGCAGGAAGTGAATACCGGTGCCCAGTCCTAACCAAGAAGCTACTTGAAATTGGTACACTCCAGCAAGAGAAACATCAATTTTCTCCTATGGAGTGTCACTGGGTATATCACCCACACTCCAGGCCAGGCCAGCTGCAGAGGAGCTGTTAGACAACATTAAAGGAGCTCAGTGGTATTTTTGTGAACTCTTTTGCTTCATTTTGGAATTTTTTTGTTCTTATTGATCTTCTGCCCATTTGATTTTCATTTTTGTGGTTCTGTGGAGGCTTTTTTTTTTCCTTGCTTGCTTTTATTTTTATTTATTTGTTTCTAAGACACAGAGAGAACATAAAGTTGGGTGGGTAGGGAATAGGAACTGGGTATGCTCTGGGAGGAGTTGGGACAGGAGAAAAACATGATCAAAATATATCGTATAAAAAATTTTAAATAAAAATAATTTTTAAATGTCTAGAGGCTGGAAGGCTGGCTTGATGGGCAGCATAAACATGGCAAGCTGAATTCGGATTCACCTGGGCAGAGGGCTGGAGAGAGGCCTGCTGCCAAATGAGTGACCTGAGAACTGACTGCTGCAACTTGTTCTCTGACCTCCACGTGCATGCTGCGACTCTCTCTCTCTCTCTCTCTCTCTCCCTCTCTCTCTCTGTATGTGTGTGTCTGTCTCTCTCTGTCTCTCTCTCTCTCCTCTCTGTCTTCTGTACACTCTTTCCTATCTGGTGATGAAGGTAAAACTAAAGGGATAAAGGGTGAAAAAATGAAGAACCCACAAAGTGGCTAAGACTGGCTACCCCCCATCACACAGGGCTGCATAAACTTCAGCCTTTCCCCATATATGGGGCTGCATGAGCTTTAGGAGCTCTTGCCAAGCGCTCCTTCCTAGTACTGTCACAATAGCACATACTTAATGTCAAAGTCTGTATCGAGATATATTCTAAATGCTGCATTGGCCCTTAGGGGTGGTACAGTAAGCAGACCCATCTCTGGTTTTGACAGAACTTATTAATTGGTAGTAGAAACAGATGCTGATTAAGTCACCCAACAAATAAGGACATCATGTAAATACCATTAATAAGAATCGCTAGAAAAGAAAAGGTTGTAAAATCATGGTTCTCAAACACCGTTTGTTCAAATTTTGGATATTCTGGTTCTATCCCAGACCTAAGGAATCACTTCCTCTAGTCCAGGAATTCATATATTTTACAAAAATAACTGTTTTGTCTGCATCTATGTGTGTGCACATGTGAGAGCTTGATGACTCTGAAGGTCAAAGGACAGAATCGGATCCCTGGTTGGAGTTTGGGGGTTGTGAACCCCATTAAGATGCCAAAAACCAAACCCATGTCTTCTACAAGAGCAGTGAGTGCTCCTAACTGCTGAGTTCTCCCTTCAGCTCCACCTTTTCTTTTTTTCTTTTAAGGATGTCATTCAAAATTTGGCACGATAGTGCTCACCTGTAACTCAAATGCTTGGGAACTGAAGGAAGGAGAGTTAAGAGTTCAATGCCAGTCTGGTCTGCGAAAGCCCTTGTTTCAAAACACACACACACACACACACAAACTCAAAGCCAAACCAAACATGCTACAAAGTTACATGAAGTTGCCTCGTCTCTGCCCAGCCTGTTGCCCACTTAAGTATACTCAATAAGCTATTATATTCTCCTTCTGTTGCCGTAGGCAAATAAACCTACTCAAATCAACCTGGTGGCATTGGTGCTTGTGTTCCTCACTCCCAGCCCCAATGTTCAGGGTTCCTGAGTGAAAGACACACATATACACAGCCTTCTTTTTTAATATGCCTCAAACAGCTCAATGGTTGGGCCATTCCCAACCCCTGCCCCCCCCCCCCCCCCATGGTGGTTCTAACTACTTCTTCCTCTCTCCATCTCCTTGCTTGTGAATCCTGAAGTCCCGCCCCTGTTTCCCTGCCCAGCCATTGGCCACCAGCAACTTTATTTATTAAACAAAACCAATTAGGGGCAGGGACCCTCGGTGTCTTTCATGCGGATTCTCAAGTAATTTTGGGAAGCCAAATAATATAATACAAACGTTAGACCAAATCCACAACATCCCTTCACTAAAAGAATGTAACAAAACCCAGTAGCTAACAAGAAAGAAATCCTGTGTCAGTTGAGAGTTCTTCGGCTTCATCAGCCCTAGGGAATCCTGGGAATCTGCCTTCTAGCCAGCTGTCCCGAAGCTCCCGTTGAAGCTGTGTTCTTTATAGGCTGCAGAGTGCCACAGACTTCTATGAAGAATAAATCATTCTTATACTCAGGAAAAGTAAGCATTGTTGAGATGAAATAATTTAAATACCACTTGAAGAAGCAGGAGGACTGCTGTGAGTTGATGCCCAGCTTCAGCTGCATTGAGAATGACAGGATGGCCTGAACTATAGAGTAACTGTCTCTATATACCATCTTATAATGCTTTATAAAAGCTTTTCAATGTTCCCTTTTCTTTCCTTGATCTTGTCCCCACTCCTCCCTTATACTCTTCCTCTTCCCTCTCTCCCTCCTCATCCTCTTTCTCATCCTCCCCCATTCCTCTTCTTCCTCCTCCTCCCCCAACTCCTCCTCCTCCTTCTCCTCTTCTTTTCTTCTTCATTTTGGCTTGAAACAAGATGTCACTATGACCCCTAGCTGGCTGGAAAACACTTTGTAATTGTTAGGGACGAATTAATGTCTTTGCTGTCTCAAGCGAATTCTTGGTTTATGGATTTGGGCTACCATGCACAGCTAAATATCATCTTCAGAGAGCCCAGCCAAGCCACACCCACAAGAGGCCCTCCCCCTTGATCACTAATTGAGAAAATGCCTCACAGTTGGATCTCATGGAGGAACTTCCCCAACTGAAACTCCTTTCTCTGTGATAACTCCAGCCTGTGTCAAATTGACACACAAAACCAGCCAGTACAGGTATTCAGAGCTTCTGGGCTAATATCCACTTATCAGTGACTGCATTCTGTGTGTGTTCTTTTGTGATTGGGTTACCTCACTTAGGATGATATTTTCCAGTTCCAACCACTTGCCTAAGAATTTCATGAATTCATTGTTTTTAATTGCTGAGTAGTATTCCATTGTGTAAATATACCACATTTTCTGTATCCATTCCTCCATTGAGGGACATCTGGGTTCTTTCCAGCTTCTGGCTATTATAAATAAGGCTGCTATGAACATAGTGGAGCATGTGTCCTTATTGCATGCTGGGGAATCCTCTGGGTATATGCAGGGGTTCTCTGGAAGTGTCATGCCCAGTTTTCTGAGGAACCACCAGACTGATTTCTAGAGTGGTTGTACCAATTTGCATTCCCACTAGCAGTGGAGGAGTATTCCTCTTTCTCCACCTCCTCGCTAATACCTGCTGTCTCCTGAGTTTTTAATCTTAACCATTCTGACTGGTGTGAGGTGAAATCTCAGAGTTGTTTTGATTTGCTTTTCCCTAATCACTAATGATGCTGAACATTTCTTTTTTTTTTTTAATTTTTTTATTCGATATAATTTATTTACATTTCAAATGATTTCCCCTTTTCTAGCCCCCCCCCACTCCCCGAAAGTCCCGTAAGCCCCCTTCTCTTCCCCTGTCCTCCCTCCCACCCCTTCCAAGTTCCCCGTTCTGGTTTTGCCGAATACTGCTTCACTGAGTCTTTCCAGAACCAGGGACCGCTCCTCCTTTCTTCTTGTATCTCATTTGATGTGTGGATTATGTTTTGGGTATTCCAGTTTTCTAGGTTAATAACCACTTATTAGTGAGTGCATACCATGATTCACCTTTTGAGTCTGGGTTACCTCACTTAGTATGATGTTCTCTAGCTCCATCCATTTACCTAAGAATTTCATGAATTCGTTGTTTCTAATGGCTGAATGATGCTGAACATTTCTTAAGGTGCTTCTCAGCCATTCGAAGTTCTTCAGGTGAAAATTCTTTGTTTAGCTCTGTACCCAAGTTTTCAATAGTGTTATTTGGTTTTCTTGGGTCTAACTTCTTGAGTTTTTTGTATATATTGGATATTAGCCTTCTGTCAGATGTAGGGTTGGTGAAGAACCCACGCACCTGTGATCACTTGATCTTTGACAAAGGAGCTAAAACCATTCAGTGGAAAAAAGATAGCCTTTTCAACAAATGGTGCTGGCTCAACTGGAGGTCAGCATGTAGAAGAATTCGAATTGATCCATTCTTATCTCCTTGTACTAAGCTCAACTCCAACTGGATCAAGGACCTCCACGCAAAACCAGACACACTGAAACTAATAGAAAAGAAAGTGGGGAAGACCCTTGAGGACATGGGCACAGGGGAAAAGTTCCTGAACAGAATACCAATAGCTTATGCTCTAAGATCAAGAATTGACAAATGGGACCTCATAAAATTACAAAGTTTCTGTAAGGCAAAGGACACTGTCAAAAGGACAAAACGTCAACCAACCAATTAGGAATCACTTTTTTTTAGAAATGTGGTCAGTGGAAGGTTGTTCATGCCCCAGTAAATGAGTCCATGCCCATGTGTTCATAGACGGCACCACCTGGACTCAGTGGCTTAAAAGTGAGTGAATTATAAAAGATAGGCACAAAGTTGGGCAGGAGGGGTTGAAAGAGAAGGGGGGTTGAACAAGAAGAATGAGGAATAAAAATAATATATACCTGTATAAAAAATTCACACAATAAATTTCAAAAGTGTAAGTGCACTTTTTTTTATTCGATATAATTTATTTACATTTCAAATGATTTCCCTTTTCTAGCCCCCCCATACCCCGAAAGTCCCGAAAGCCCCCTTCTCTTCCCCTGTCCTCCCACCCACCCCTTCCCACTTCCCCGTTCTGGTTTTGCCGAATACTGTTTCACTGAGTCTTTCCAGAACCAGGGGCCTTTTTTTTTTTTTTTTTTTTTTGTAAGTGCACTTTTAACAGCACACATGACTTGCTAACTCGGCCTTCCCTCTCTGAGGTTAAGCCAAAGATGAATGTGTCACAGGAGTTTTCTGGGCAATCATGTGGCATAAGCATATGCTGTGCGAAGAGTGGTTGTTAGAGCAGAGAGCAAATACTTTCCACAACAACTTTTCTAGATAATGGAAGTAGAAAAGAAAACAATGCAAAAGAAAAACAGAACAACAAAAAACCCGAACAAAGAAACCTAAAGGACTTTCAGAAAGTGATAAGTCTAAGAGAAAAAAGCCAGTGGGTAGCAGCCTTTACCCAGCAGTGCAAACTCCCTTGGGACTGTGTGAAATCCACAGGACACCAGCTTGGACAAACACAGAGTCGGATGGGATGAGATTTCTGCCACCTGTTATGAGAAATCTTCAAAGACTTTCCAAACAATCCTTCTTTAGAATGAGAGCTCCTGATATTACTGGTTGGTTAGGAGCTAGAATTTCCTTCTTTGTTTGAAATTCTGGTAGGCCAAGATTTCCCATATTGGCTTATGTAGAAACATCATCTGAGGTTGGGGGTGCAGCACAGCTTGTCTGACATGTGCTCCGCCATGGGAGCCACACCCAGCATGGAGTAAGTGCTGTTTATCTTTCAAAGTTGTATGGACCTTACAATTGAGACAGGACTGTGGGCTGGATTATCCCTACACCTCGAGTGACATGTATACTCAAGTCTCCTTTCTTCTGTTTTGTCGTCTGTTTTTCGCTTTGCTTGCTTGCCCTTTTTTGATACAGGCATTCAGTATGTCTCACTTGCTGGTTCAGATCTCAGCATGAAAAGCAGTCTGCCTTTGAACTCATAGAGGTCTGCCTACCTCTGCCTTGAGTCCTGGAATTACAGGAGTGTTCTGCCACTCTTGACTCTTCTTTGGCAATTTTAGATCGCAGTAGTTGAACCTACGACTCCCATCATCATGGGTAAGTGTTCTATTACTGACCCATACCTCCAACGCTTTAAAAAAAAAAGCTTTATTTTTTAAGACAAGGTCTTACTAAATTATACAAGCTGGCCTTGAACTTACTCTGTAGGCCAAGGCTGACCTCTAAATTATGATCCTCCTACTTAAACCTACTGAATAATTGGCATTACAGGCCCGTACCACCATGGCACAGCAGTGGCCTCCTCTTCTTCCTTCTCTTTCTCCTCCTCCTTTTCTTCCTCTTCTTCCTCCTTTTTCTTCTCTCCCTCCTCCTGCTCCACCTCCTCTTTTTTTTTCTACTTCTTTTAACATAGTATTTCCCGGTATAGTCAGATGGTCAGCCTCCAACTTTTTCCTGCCTCCACATCTTGAATTTTGGCACTATAGGCACACACCTCCATACCCAGCTTCAAGCAATAACTTACACCTTAATGAATGATATCACTGTGTTTTAAGAATTGCACTTCCACAGTAAGACATTTTTTCCTTTGATTTCTGGTTCTCTAGATGTCTAGTACACCTTCCTATTTCTTCAAATGTGCCCTAGGACATTAGGTCTCCTTCCATCAGAGCAGGGTTTTTCTCTAAGCTTGTTGCACTGTACCTCAGAGACTTCACTGAGGACACGTTTATGAGAGGGTTACTGAAGAAAACTTTGCTCTGTATAAGGAGTGGTATTCTTTGTGTAAAATGGACAACAGGGATCTATCTAATGCTTCCATTGTCAAAGAGGAACCATCTCTTGAAAGTAACAGGATTGTAACCCACCCCTAGGCATACTTAGGTGTGATCAGAATGGACTCTTTTAAAGACTATTGCTGACATCTACACACATGGCATCTTTATGCTGGGACATCTTGGGAGTGGGCCAGCACACACTTCTTTACTCCCTGCCTGTTACTCAAAGTTACGTTACAACATTCAAGCTTCCCTCTGAGAAGTCTAGAGGGTCAATGACTTTGAATTGCCTTTAAATAATATGAACTACAAAAGAACAATGGGTCCTTAGCCTGAATAGGGTCCTTTATAACTCACTGCTACTTAAGTATACGAGTACTTCCCGCCTTCAGTTTTAATAAGTGTAGTACATATAGATGCATACGTGCAAAAAGAAATTAGAAACAGATGCACAGTTGGCAAGACACCTGCAGAAAGAGGTGCAACACACCTACAATCTTAGCCCTCGGGGAGCGGAGGCTGGAGAATCAAGGCCATCCTCAGATCCTGCCACAAACTAATCAACAACAATAAATCCTAAAATAACTGAAAGGTGACAAGTGAAATTATCATTATGTTATTAAGGATGCCATGGTGTTCTCTTTCAAAGCAAAGCATAATAAAACGTGTCGAACCACAGACAGGTAAAATCAAGGGAATGAAAGAGCAACCTAGCGGGGGGGGGGGGGGGGGGGTTGTGGGGGGGGGGGTGGCGCACGCCTGTAATCCTAGCACTCTGGGAGGCAGAGGCAGGCAGATTTCTGAGTTCGAGGCCAGCCTGGTCTACAGAGTGAGTTCCAGGACAGCCAGGGCTACACAGAGAAACCCTGTCTCAAAAAAAAAACAAATCCAAAAAAAAAAAAAAATTGGAAAGAGCAACCCACTAGTCTCATCTTTTGCTCCTAGGTTAGATTTATTGAGGCATTTCCATAGATGGCATCCACTAATGTATGGTTCTACATCAGTTACTTGAACATTACTCTGATGTCTGACAGGAACAACTTAAGAGACAAAAGATTGCTTTTGGTGCACAGTTTCAGACAGTTCAGTTCATGGTTACTTGGCATCCAGTCCAGTAGCAGGAGACCATGGCTGGAAGGGGTGGGGCTACAACTTTTAAAGACCAGCTATTAGTGACCTACTTTTAGTTGCTGCATCCACATCCTAAAGGTTCCACAGCCTCCCTAAACAGCACCACCTGCTGGGGAACCGCCAGCTATGTAAGTTTATATTTTATTAACTTACATAGTGTCTCTTAATGAGGCTCTGGTTGGCCAGAAACACAGTGTAGCTGAAGATGATCTTGGACTCTTTCTGATCTTCCCATATCAGACCCCAGTGTGCCTTGATTAAAGGTGTGTACCACCATGCCCAGCTAATTCTTTAAGTTTTTGAAACTCACATTTTATTTAGTAGGAGGTAGGAAATATGGCACCATGCAGATACAGAGGTAAGACAACTTGAGGGTTGTTCCTCCTCCACCCTATGGGTTTCAGGAGTCATCAGGCTTGGTACCAAGTAAATTGCCTGTCCTGTAACTCATTCTGTAGACCAGGCTGGCCTCGAACTCAGAAATCTGCCTGCCTCTGTCTCCCAAGTGCTGGGATTACAGGTGTGTGCCACAACTGCCCAGTTTTGTTTTGTTTTGTTTTGTTTTAAACATCAAATTGTAAATGTGTTTCTTCAACACAGCCCATCTCCTATGGTCCGTTCCCCTAGTGCTCTTCTTAGTATATACATCGTGATCCTCCTGCATGCTGGGATCATGGGCATATGCTCTCACACTCTCCACTTTTCCTATGTTTCATTAGATTTGTTTGTTTATTTGATTGGTGTTGAATCAGAGTTTCAGTTATGTAACTCGGCTGGCACAGATCTCTACGTAGATCAAGCTATCTTTGAGCTATCTCCTTGCTTCTCTTTAGAGTGCTGAAACTATAGGCGCCACACTAGGCTCTTCTCCCATGTTTTCCTAAAACATACATATTTGCTTTTACAAAATTAGAGTAAGGAAGGGCATTACAGAGATCAACAGAGTTCTCTGCCTTTTGAATCTGAAGGGTTAGTTCTCACTTAATAGTTTAATTACTTAGGTGAGGCTTCTCTTTGGAGTTTAGAATGTCATGCCTCAGGGAGTGGACCTCAGCCTCACCTTAAGGATTAGTTAGCAGAAGGGTACAGAGAAGGAAGAGCCAAGTCAGTTCCTTGGGAGTCTGAGATCCAAGGTTCGTCCTTTGGGCTCACCTCTCCCCAGCGTGACTTCCAGTCAGATAACATTGTGCATTACCTGTTGTTACTTAACTGTTGCATTTAGCCAACATTACTGCAAGTCTGTAAGGATACGGCATTTATTCCCCAAAGAGCTTCTGAAAGCTGTTAAGGGGAGGTGATTCACCTAAATTCATAACTAGGAGCCCAGAGAATCAGTTTCGAGCTGTCCTAGCCACAGTTGGCAGCTTTATCACCGATCTTACTGCTATTTCTGTCTGAGATCAGGCTGTGCCTTGTCTGATATTTTGTTCAAAGGTGTTTTTCCAGACTGTGCCTAGCTCTGAGAGACTTCCTTTAATAAGCAGCTTTGCACCCCATTTTCAGTATGAGGACGACCCCACATTTAGATAGCAACGATTGATAGATGACTTATTTCTGGGACTTACTTATTTCTCAACTCCAGTTTATTTGAGGTGAACTGGGTGAGGGGCACATAGGTGTATTAAAATATTATCAAGGAATCAGGACAGAGAGTTTACTGGGCACACCAGACTAAGAAAGGGGTACAGCCCCTTCACCTGAACCCCATAAAGAGATGGATACCTAGTACTGAAATGGTGATCCCTCCCTCCTTCCTACTCCATCTTTTATCTGACCAACTAGTGTGGATTAAGTAGTAACAGACAACCTCACTGTTATTTAAGGGTTAGCTTGGTTTGGATCCCTCTGTGGGTGAGGCCTACTTGAGTTGCCATCGGCAGGCCCTCCTGTCTGTCTTTAGGACCCACTATCCGTCCATCCTTCTGATTGTCTGTCTGGGTTCAGTTCTGGCTTTTTTCTTCTGCATCTGGACTCAGTTCTATTGCAGTTCTGGCCCTGTAGCCTGACTTCACCGCCCACTGTCAAAGCAGTTTCTTTAGTTCGGGTTGACTTTTCATTGACCCTGAGAATCTTGTGTCTCTATAAGTTCCCCAACTTCCACCTCTCAGGCTTCTCAGAACACACTCACAACTTGACAGCATACCTGAAAGCTCTCGAACAACAAAAGAAAAAAACAACAAAGGAGATTACACCCAAAAGAATTAAACGGCAAAAATTAATCAAACTCAGGGCTGAAATCAATAAATAGATTAAAAAAAAGAATTAATGCTACAAAGTGTTGGTTCTTTGAAAAATTCAATAAGATTAAAAAGCCCTTATTGAAATTAACTAAAAGGCAGTAAGAAACTCTCCAAATAAATAAAATTAGAAATGAAAAGGGGGACAGAGCAACAGGTACCAGGGAAAGCTAGAGAATCATAAGGACATACTTTACAACCTGTACCCCAGGGCTGGAGAGATGACTCAGTGGTTAAGAGCATGGGCTGCTCTTCTTCTAAAGGTCCTGAGTTCAAATCCCAGAAACCGCACAGTGGCTCACAATCATGTGTAAGGAGATCTGACTCCCTCTTCTGGTGTGCCTGAAGACAGCTACAGTGTACTTACATATAATAAATAAATCTTAAAAAAATTACTGTACTCCACTAATTGGAAAGTTTAAAAAAGAAAATGCGAATTTTCATGATACATGCCACTTACCAAAGCTAAATCAAGATCAGTTAAGCAATTTGAATAGACTTACAACTCCCAGTAAAACAGAAGTCATCATTAAAAGGCTGGGGGAGGAGGGCAAGGCGAGAAAGAAAAGAAAAAGAAAAAAGCTTAGGGCCAGGCTAGAAGAGTTTATTGCAGAATTCTACTATAATTTCAAAAAAAAAAAAAAAAAAGCCAAACAAACCAAAAAAGAGTTAATGCCAATCCTCAAATTATTCCACAAAATAAAAACAAAAGGAACACTGTCCAATTCATGTAATGAGATCACAGGTACTCTGTGGTATTCAAACCGCATAATGACTCAACAAAGAGAATTATAGACCAATTGCTTTTATGAGCAAAGGAGCAAAAATTCTCAATAAAATATTTGCAAAAATAAATTCAAGAACCCATCAAAAAGATCATCCACATGATCAATGTAAGCAACCAATAAACCCACTGAAACACAAAAACCGCATTAGATGCAGAAAAGTCTTTGACAAAATTCAACATCCCTTCAAGATAAAAGTTCTGGAGAGATTAGGGGGTACAAGGGACATATTTTTGAGCAAGCCCACATCCAGAATCAATTTAAATGAAAAGAAACTCAAAGCAGTTCCATTAAAGTCAGGAACAGGACAAGGATGTCTACTCCCTCCATCCCCATTCATTATAGTACTTGAAATCTTAGCTAAGGCAGTAAGACAACTGAAGGAGATAAAGGGGATACAAGCAGGAAGGGAAGTCAGAGTTCTGAATTTGCATGTGATAAGATAGCATACATAAATGACCTAAAAATTCCAGCAGGAAACTCCTACAGCTGATAAACACATTCAGCAAAATAGCTGGATAAAAATTAACTTTTTACAAATGACTGGCTGAGAAAGAAATCAGCGAAACAACACCTTTCACACTAGCCTCAAATAATGTAAAATATCTTGGGATGACTCTAACCAAGCAAGTGAAAGACTTGTAGGATAAAAATTTCAAGTCACTGAAGAAGATATCAGAAGATGGAAAGATCTCCCATGCTTATACATCAGTAGAATTAACATAGTAAAAATGACCATCCTACTAAAAGTAATAAAAAATAATTCAATGCATACCTATCAAAATTCCAACACAGTTCTTCACAGATCTTAAAAGGATTAATCTCAGCTGTGTATGCAAATACAAAATTCTAAGAAAGCTAAAACAATGCTGAATAACAGAAGAACTGTAGAGGTATTACCAGTCTCCATTTCAAGTTGTACTCCAAACATATAGTAATAAAGCCAGCATGGTATTTGCCAAAAACCAGACAGGATGATCAACAGATTGAATTGAAGAGCCAGACAGAAATCCACACACCCAGGTTCACCTAATTTTTGATAAAGAGGCCAGAAATACACACTGGAAGACAGCAATGGTGCTGGACAAACTGGATGTTTGTATGTAGAAGAATCCAAATAGATTCATACTTGTCTCCTTGGAGGGGAAAACAATGAACTTCAAATGGACCGAAGACCTCAACATAAACTGTGACACACTGAACCTGAAAGAAGAGAAAGTGGGGAACAGCCTTGAATAAATTGGCACAGGAAAAACCTTTTTGAATAGAACACCAATAGCATAGACACTAAGATCAATGACTAAAGGGGACCTCCTGACACGGAAAAGCTTCTGCATGGCTAAGGACATTGTCATGACTAAAGGGGATCTCCTGAAATGGAAAAGCTTCTGCATGGCTAAGGACATTGTCATTTGGACAAAGTGGCACTCTACAGAATGGGAAAAGATTTTTACCAACTAACTACATGTCCAGTTGAAGGCTAGTATCCAAAATATGTAAAGAACTAAAAAACAAGTTATCAAGAAAATAATATTTTTTAAAAATGGGGTACAGATCTAAACAGAATTTTCAATAGAGGAAACACAAATCACTGAGAAATCCTTAAAGAAACGTTCAACATTTTTAGCTATCAGAGAAAAGCAAATCAAAACTACTTTGAGATTTTATCTTATACCTGTCAGAATGGGTAAGATCATCAAAACAAGCAACAGCTCATGCTGGCAAGGATGTAGAGTAAGAGAGCCTCTCATCCACTGCTGGGGGCGGGGTGGGAAGTGCAAACTTGCACAGCCACTATGGAAATCAGAGTGACAGCTCCTCAGGAAGATGGGGATCAATCTGCCTCAAGATCCAGCTTTACCACTCTTTGGCTTATATCCAAAGGACACTTCATTCTACCACAGGGACACTTGTTCATCCATGAAATTGCCAAATAGTGGGGAAACAGAACCCCTACTGGCCATCTCTTGTACCAAAAGAGCTTCTAGTACCAAGATTAGGTTACAATTTAATTGAGCTGTTGGGCAAAGAGCACCCATCAAAATCTTCAAACAACCCAAGCCGTTGCCAAGACAACAGGATTCTCTTCACAAACTGAAAGCAAGGCTCATTGCTGAAGACAACACCAGCACAACTCATTGAACATGGAGAGGTTGGGCTGGTGCCTACATAGAGCCTTTGCCCCTACATTCTAGGGTCTTACATTACAGGAAGGTAATGTGCAAAAGAGAAACTTAAGCCAGCCACAAACCCTTTGATCTACAATGATGTGCCTAAAATATATGTTAGGAAAATGGCAGCACAGAGTTTGTGAGTTAACCAATCAAGTAACATAAGGGGCTCTCTACACGATGGAATCCATACCTAACGTGGATCAAGAGCCACAGTCTAGAGTGCTCAGGGTCCTATGGTCCCTACAGTGCCTATGGTAACACTAAATACTACTGGTCAAAAAAGAAAAGTAGTAATAATATGACCCACAGTCAGACATGTGTGTGTGTGTGTGTGTGTGTGTGTGTGTGTGAGAGAGAGAGAGAGAGAGAGAGAGAGAGAGAGAGAGCTTCGAACACATAGCTCTAAATGGGATGTCTCCATCAAATCCCTCTTCTCAGGGCTGAGAAAGAGTCTAAGAGCCAGAGGTGATGGAGGACAGCAAGAAAAAAAGGCCCTCTAAATCAACATGATCAAAGCTTATATGAATTCACGGTGACTGAAACAGCATTATAACATTCCTTAGTCAAAATGTAGGTCTGGACTGGAGAGATGGTTCAGCCGTTAAGAGCACTAAATGCTTTTCCAGAGGTTCTGAGTTCAAGTCCCAGCAACCACATGGTGGCTCACAACTATCTGTAATGGGATCCCATGCCCTCTCCTGGTGTGTCTGGAGACAGCTACAGTGTATTCATTTATGTAAAATAAACAATTCTTTAAAAAAAAGAGTGGGGCTATGATTCTTGTGCATTCTTTCGAGTTATTTTCTTTCTATTGGTTTATCCTGTCCAACTTTGATATTATATATTTTAGTATGAGAGTTGGGAAAAAATTGTGTGTGTGTGCATGCTCGTTATGTCTGTGGGAACATGTATGTGGAGATACATGTGAATTTATGTGTGCAAGCAGAGGTGTAAAGCTGAGTTGATGTCTTTCTGAATTACCCTCCACTTTTGTTTGTTGAGTCTGGGTTGCTCGGTTGGACCCAGACCATGTGATGG
The DNA here is from genome assembly GCF_947179515.1 of Apodemus sylvaticus. NCBI lineage: Eukaryota > Metazoa > Chordata > Mammalia > Rodentia > Muridae > Apodemus > Apodemus sylvaticus. The sequence goes on from NC_067479.1 coordinate 113,299,740, forward strand.
ACAAGTCTAGGAAGCTGGCTTGGTTGGGAGAGCATTGTTCTCTGATGCCCAAGTACTAGGATCTCAAGTAACTGCAACACCTGTCCGGATCTCATGTAAGTTATAGGGATCTGAACTTGGTTCTCCTACTTGCTGGGCAACTAATTTATCCAGCAAGCCAGACTCCTTCTTCAATATAAAGTGTTTTCATGGGCTGGGGATGTTGCTCAGTGGTTCAATACCTGTCTGGCAGGAGCAAGGTCCCAGTTTAAACTCCTAGTACGGAAAAAAGAAAACATCAACAAATTCATTGCTCAATCAATTATTCCCTTTCATTCTTTTTTGACTCCTCTTCCTTTACTGACATCTTTTAAAAGTATAGTGAGGTATTAGATGGAACAGAAGAGATCTACTTAGTAGAACTCCGAGTTACTTATTTCTCTAAGTCTCCACTTCTTTATCTGTAAAATGGGAATATAACACTATGCCTCTCTATTTAGTGTGGTTGTATAGAATGACATAATTTGAGTAATTTATAAAGAAAAAAAATTCACAGTTCTGAAAATCATGATGTTTAAGGTGGGAGGGTTGCATTTTGTGAGAGAGACCGCTTCCTGTCAACCCGGATCTGAGAGCAGGAGGTCTGATGAGCGTTTGTGAGAGAGCCAGGGATGCCTTTGCAGTCCCAGACGCTTGGTTTATAATCTGCTCACGAACTCCTGAAGCCCTTGTGTCCTAAATACCCTATTTCTCAACACCATTGCATTGTGGATTAAGTTTCCAATACAGGTTTTTGGGGGACACAGTCAGATTACATACAAACATACTTTGAAGTATTGTGTGGATTAAAGAGGAGACATGTTTGCAAAATGTCACCATCTGTAATTCTAGGTCTTTTCAAATGGTAGCTGTTACTAATGGAAGCACACCTGCTCTTAGACAGGCATGTGCCAACCTACCCTGTACCTCTCTGGGAAATTTAGAACAAAGTGGGAAGGGGTCTGGGACCCAAAGCAGGAAAAGTTATCCAGTACCCAGTACACTTTGCTATTTATTGTTGATAATGGGCAGAAGGTGAGTCTTGACCTGCTGATAAGTATTTCCTTCCATAGTCGAATTTAGATTTTCTCAGCTCAACCTTTTATTGTCTTTATGAATATCCTGTTAACACACCACAAGCGACATACCTTCACAGAGGGGCAGAAATGTACTTAATCCTTCAATGACCATGTGTGATGGAGACCATCACCTCCACACTCAGGTAGATATTAGACAAGCGCCCTACCTACAGGGTCGTGTGACTTGGCTAGTGCAGAGAGTACACATGGCAAGTGGCTAAGTGTGTCCTCTCTTTTACAGGACCCATGATAGAGTTACCACTAGGAGAGAAACTTGCAGAGGCGGAGAAAGAATCGGGCGTCGTTCTGTTTCCCTCCTGCTTGTAAAACACGTGGTGAGGAGCCGAAGGGGGTGATGACCCCATTCCACTTCGAAAGTCTGTAGAACTTCCGATTCGAAAAACCGAGTTCCACTCTCAGCCTCGGTCAATTAAGCCTTTACAAAGAGGGGCGGGGCCTCCGGGAAACTGACCGTGGGGGGCGGGGGCGGACAGAACCACCCGAGCTGCTGATTGGCTGATACGAATGTCTGTCTGCTTCTGCCTCCGCCCAACCTCTAAGCCCCTTAGCCACTGGAGGCGGTCGCTCCACGCCGGCCCTGGTGCCAAACAAGCTAGGGGCGTGCTCCGGGGGGGCGTGCCGGAGCGCGCCCCGCCCCCGCCCGCCAGCCCCGCCCCCGCCCCGGCGCGGCTGCCTCCTCCGCGCCGCGTCCTCTGGCTCTCTCAGTCCTCGCGGCACGCCGTTGCCTCTCTCGCTGAGAACGTCCCGCGCCCGCAGCCGGCGCCGCACTCGGCGGCCAGCTCTTCGCGGCCAGCGCTCCGCACAGGGTCGCTCTCCGCGTGCCCGTCTCTGCCGCGGTCGCGGCCTCTCAGAGCTCCCGGGCGGGCCATGGAGGCAGACGGGGCCGGCGAGCAGATGAGACCGCTACTCACGCGGGTAAGGAGCGGGGAGGCCGAGGCCGGCAGACAAAGGCGGCGTGGCGGCGGGGCTGCCGGCGGCCTGTGCTGGCGGCTGCGCGCCGCCGTCGCCTTTGTGTGGCGGGGGTCGCGGGGGACGGCCGGCCCGGAGCCCTCGGGCACGCCTCTTCCGAGGACGCGCGTGTCCGCCGCCGCGGTGCCCAGCTCTCGGACGCGCGGCGGGCGCCGGCCGCCGTGTTCTCCCGCCGCGTGGACGCTGCCGTCCTTCAGCCTGGGCTGCTCTTCCTGCGGCCGCCGCCTTGAGCCCGTGGCCGGAGTCGGGACCGGCCGTCGGGGCGGGCGCTGTGTGGAGTGTTGGGTCACAGGCCCAGGAGAAGGACCGTGCGTGGAATGTCCTCCTCCGGGCTCCATAGAGAGGATAGACCGAGGGAGACCCCAGTGCCCTGCGCTGCGCGTCACCAGCCAGCCGACCCCGCTTTCCCAGCCAGACTAGCAAGCAGCTTGAGTAAGGGCAGACGTGGGACTTGCAGAAATGGGATTCTCATTTAGACGGGGTGGGGGTGGGGTGGGGCACACAAGTGGCCCGTTCTCCAGAAACAGGAACGGGTCTGTGCCCCACAGAGGAAACTGCCTTCTCCTTTCAAAGTCTGTGACTCAAAGGATGGGGTGGTATTAATTTTCCTACTCCCAGTTTTTACTCTGACCAGGGAAAGGGGAGGGAAGGTTGCAGGGATGAATTTTCCAGTCTTTTCAAAGCAAGGAAAAGGACATTTTTCCCTTTTTTTTTTTAAAGTAGAATTTTCCTTAAAGTCCCCTTCCCAGTCCCCTTCCCATGTTATTTTAAAGGTTATTGTGGAGGCCGTGGGCAGTGGTCATTTATTACTTCACAGTATTCAAATATAAGCTCTTTAAATGTAAAGGAAAACTTCAGTGTTAAGACTGTGAAGTTGTTCTGCAGTGGTTATGGGTGTGATGGGCCACAGTGATGAAGTACTGGAAACTCCTAAGGATTCTTTTTATGGCTTGTGAATGATCCTTAGGACCTTCTCCAAGAGTATCTGTCAAATACACGGTTGCTTGTTCTTAACCTTATTTGCACATTTTCAGCTGAACAGTAAACTATCAGTTTTCATAAACCTGGGGAAAATGATGTATTCTCAAAATGTGTATCAGAAGTAGTACATAATAAGGCCATTGCCATTCATTCATTCATTCATTCATTCTGTGTAGTAGCTTATTGAGAATCTATTCTGTAGTGTCCAGAGTAGAACCAGTTTTTCCCTAATAGAAGCTTCATTCAGAGGGGTCTGGGTATGGGCATGTGTCTACAAAGAGGAACAGGACAGGGGACAAACAGATGGAAAGGAACTCTCAGTTCTGTTATTAGTAGCATGATAGAGTATTTTGGAAGGTTATACTCCCTAAGTCTTAGGGAGGATAAAACTTGGCAATAGTAAACATACAGAAATTAGTAATAGAAATAAGGGATTGGAGAGACTGCTCAGCCGTTAAGAGCCCTGACTGCTCTTTCATAGGACCCTGGTTCAATTCCCAGCACCCGGTTGGCAGCTTACAGCTGTTTGTAATTCTTCTTCCACAATACATGCAAGCAAAATAGCAATAAAAATAAATTATAATAGAGAAAATTTTGTAAGCTCCTAGTCCGAAAGCAGCAGTGAAAATAGGTTAAAATAGTGGAGAGCATAGGTGAAAATCATAAAAATGAGATACTGTGATGTTTGTCAATTATAACTTTCTTTTTTTGAGACAGGGACCCACAGTGTCCTCAGGCAGGCCTCAACCTTGTTACAATCCTCCTGTTTTAGCCACACTAGTGCTTGCATTATAGGCATGGGCCACTATGTCCAACTCTCAGTTATAACTTTTACTTCACAATAGACTGGCCTAGCCAAAAGAGTTGACTGAAATTCATATTTATATACCACCTTAACTTTATAATTATGCAAAACTATTTGAGTAGCCATTATGTTGGAGGCCACTCATATTACTTTGTAAATGGAGCCCATCCCCCTCATAGTTTAGTATTATGATTTCTCACTGACCATAGCATTAGAAGGAAAACTTTTACCTTGCATTATCTTTTGTTTTGAGGGATTGAACTGGGTGAGGGGGAGGCTTATCTGTGCTAGGCTTGTGCCACCACATCTGGCTGGAGCATTTGTTTCGCATTAATAAAAATGTCACCATTGAGGTATCATTTAGAATTTATCAGAATCTTACTGTTTTAGTGCTGGATAAGTAATTACTTGTTAGTCATATTTTCCTGTGTAGGTTGTAGCATATAGTACCAATTCTCTAGTTTTAGCAAGGAAGATTTCTTTTGAGCATTTTGAGACTGTTCCATGAAAAGGTTGCTTCTATGGTTTTTCTCATTTTTAGGCTTTTTTTTTTTTTTTTCCTTTTTCTTTTTTAAAGGGAAGGTTTCCCTGTGTGTTTGAGGCTGATTTTGAATGCACCACATAGCACAGACCAGCATCAAAGTTGCTGCCTCCACTTCAAATGCTGGAATTAAAGGCATGTTTCGCTTTACCCAGCTTCACCTTATAGATACTAAGTATCTCATGAATACTGGGTACTGGAAAATAGTCATGCTAGGTAGATGGAGCCCTGCTTTCAGAGGGTTTATTTTGGCATGTTGAGTGAACATGCTGATGGCCTTTACATTCAATTTGTGAATGCCAGTTAAAATATTTCATGATTCTGTTAGAAGTATTTCTTTAGAAAAAAGATAGGTATTAGGCTAGAAGGAATAAGACTCAATCTAGTTTTTGTGAGTTTGTAAATATCCTCCTTTTGGGGAACTGTGAATCACTTTCGCTACTGACAACTTTTACATATATGGCATCCCAGGCATATTACCAGAACTTCCGTTACCTTTTTGGCTTATTCTTGGTAATTTGAGGCTATACTCTGGATTTGTAACAGTTAAGGGAGAGGCAGTACGCCTGTCACTTGTCCAAGTAAAACTAGACTTAGATTGGAGGACAGTTGTGTCTGATAGTGACACCAGGCAATGGCTGACTTAAGAACATAGGTTTACTTTTGACCAGGCAGAGGATATGAAAAGTAGCATGCTCCTACACTAAACTCTCATTAGTTGAATAGGTTAAATTGAAAGTCAGAGTACCCTGGCACTGGAGGGACCTAGTATAACGTTTTAGTGGCATGTGGTGTGCTAGCCAGTATATATTTAAACTTTGGTAGCTACTTGTCAACATCCTGTAATGGGTTGCTTTTCTTCCTCTTTCTCTTACTCTATCTTACCACAAATAAGATCTTAAGATGGATAGGCCTTGCAGTAACAGAAAGGGCTGTTTATGTTAAGGCTTGTTTATAAGGTTAGTGCTATGGGTTACTTATAGATAGATATGCAGAGTTTAAGCATTCTTTTTGTTACACGTGCATATTTACTTTGTGTGTGTGTGTGTGTGTGTGTGTGTGTGTGAGAGAGAGAGAGAGAGAGAGAGAGCACAAAAGAATAAGTAGTGGTCAGTTGTTTGTGGTGTGAAGTCAGTTCTAACTCACCACCTTTGTGCCACAACTTTCATACAAAAGTTAGGGCAATAATAGACATGAACTGTTTACCCTCATGCATTTTTATTCTTTTATGCATTCAGTAATTTTTAATTTTGTTGTATCATGTAGTAATAAGAAAATTATTACAACATTTATTAGCAATAAGATTTGAACTTGCTTTCTTTACTTGAGAGCATCACATATTTTGTTGAGATTTAACAATTTAGAAAAGTTTAGAATTGTTTCTGTTTTTGGTGAATCAAGAAAGTCTGTGATTGACACTGTGATACAGGCTGTAGCACTGCTGAGGGCTGAATGACTAGAAAAACGCTAGGCTGTGCCATGACTGATATTACAAGAGTAGATTTAGAAATTACGTGTTTATGATACAGATTTGCATTTTATCTAAAGCTGATACTGTTTGAATTTTAATGTGTTTAATGACTTTTTTCCCTCCAAGGTGTAGAAGTGAAGAGTTACAGAATATTTTGACAAATTGTATCACTGTTTTAAATACTTTATTCTTTCTTGTGCAGAGAATGCTATGTGGACTATGACATTTGTATAGTCCACTCTGTTCACATCTTAGTGGAGATCTCCCTCTGCCTGTGGAGTCCAAGATTGTATTACTTATTTTCTATCAGATTGTCCAGTCTGAGGATCTGTTGATTGTATATCATTTCTGATGAGAAATCTAAGACTATACCCATGAAAATACATTTACTTTCAAGGTGGGAAGTAATTTTTAAATTACAAGATGCATATTTGATAATGAAGGAGTGTAGAATGGTTTCTACAGAGTGAGTAAAGAGAAGGCTGATAGAAGCTTTTTTCTTACAACTGTAATGTATAATTAATGATTTGTTGTCCATGTACTTCTTACATTTTTATATGCACAATATTTCCTACTTTAGTATTTATTTACAAATTCTTTTTGAGACAAGTCTTGCTATATAGTTTAGGATTGCTTGGTACTCATGCCTCAGCTCAGGCTGAAAATTTAGTCACCCTCCTCCATCTGCCTCCAGAATGCTGGAGTTACAAGTGTGTGTCAGCTTATTAGCTTACTGGTATTCTTTATTTTGGGGAAATACTAAAAGTACACAGAATTTCTTTTAGTTTAAAAATCAGTGTCTTTAACAAGAAAATGAATCAAATTTATGTAGCGTCTTTCTTTCTCTTGAGTCTTCCTGTATAACTACAGATGCTTTTGGTAAGAGTCTTCTAGGAAGCATATTTCTTAAATTAAAGATAGGGTCTTAAGGGTCTTACTATGTAGTCCTGTTTGGCCTGTACAGACCAGGCTATCCTTGAACTCACCAAAGTCCTCTGCCTCCTGATGAAAGACATGAGCCACAACACCCAGTCAAAACAAATTATTGATGTGCAATAATTTTACACTTTGCTACGAAAATATCTTTCAAAGTTCACTACTACTTTGATACGGCTGGTTGGCTGGAGTTTGAGCAGGGAGAGAACAGGGAAGTGAGGGAAAGACAAATGTCCATAGACTATATAGAGGGTATGAGTGCCTAGAGACATCTTTAGGGCAGATGTGGCAAAGCTTAGTGGAGCTGGAAGGTTGGCTTTCAGCGTCCTCACTGTCCTTGTGGATGTAATTCTGAGGCAGTGCTTTAAGTTTCCTGGGTTCATTCTCCCCTCCCCTCCTCTTCCCTCCCCTCCCCACCTCACCTTCCCCTCACCTTCTCTCACCTTCCCTTCCCCTCACCTCCCTCTCCCTTCCCTTCCCTTTCCCTCCACACTTCCTCCCCGCCCCTCCCCCCAGACCAGCTCTTGCTGTGTGTCCTTGGTCTATCTGGAGAATGGGCTGTTCTTGAACTGTGAACATTGAGCTGGCCCCTCCAGAGTGCTTGCATTACCTACTATTTGGAGCTGCTTTGAAGTACATTTAAAATGCAGTTTCTCTCTCCTTGGTGTTTACATCTCTCCACCTACACTGGCAGCAGAATTCTCTCTTTTTTTTTTTTTCCCTAGCACCAACTCTTTGATGCATAAACTTCCTTGCTCTCTGAAAACTCCCAGAAGTTGAGTCTTATGTATGCTTGTGTTGTACTTAGCTTCCTGGGAGGCTGATGCAGGGAGGTTGCTTTAATCCACAAGACCACCATTAGTTCATGTAGTAAAGCCCTTAAGAAAAGAAAATCTTGATTTTTTTTTTTAATATTCTATGAAATGAATTTAAAGACCAAATTTTTGTTTTGTGAGAATGTGATTTATATAAAAAAAGATGCCTGTATGAAAATTAACCACATTAAAAGTTTCCATAGCTGTTTTCTTAATTAATGATTGTGAAAGGTGATTCTTGTAAGTCAGTTCACTTGTTTTGACTCAGAACCTCGGTGAATTATTTGGTTTTTTTCATTAGTGTGAAATGAAAATAATTCTGGATTTTGTCCTACAATGCAAAGTATTAATGGTACCTCCTAATACAGCACTGTATTTAAAATTGATTTAAAACTAGAGGTAACTATGGTATGGCACCTGGGGGCTTATGAATCACTTGCAAAACTTCAGTTCATTCATTCATTCATTCATTCTTTCTTTCTTTTTCTAGGAGAGATACAAATAGCTTTATATTAAAATCTCAAAGGAATTCAGAAGACAGCTAAAGAACATGTCCTAAAAATTGACATAGTTTAGCTATGTATCTTTAAAGTTTGCTTATATTTTGTTTAAATAGTTGTTAGAAATTTTTGCATCCACCCTATAACATTCACTTGGAATTTATTTCTCAGATTGTGAAGTCTATAAGAGATTCTGTCAAAGAACTATTTGTAACCAAATAAAATTGAGAAATGTCACACATACTTTTTAGAAATTCATAATTTATAACAACATATTAAAGGCTCTTGAGAAATACTGTAACAGATAAATGTATTAAACTTGGATGAGAGAATGCAGCCACATGCAGTCTTTTTTTTTAAATGTCTTTATTATGTACAGTGTTCTGCCTGCATTTATGCCTACATACCAGAAGAAGGTGCCAGATCTCATTATAGATGGTTGTTAGTCACCATGTGGTTGCTGGGAATTGAACTCAGGACCTTTGGTAGAGGGGTGCTCTCAACCTCTGAACCATCTCTCCAGCTCCACATGTAGTTGTTCTTAGAAAGCATGAGCACCAAATCACTAATAGATGCCATAGACCTTGAAAGAGCAAATCGTATGAAACCAAATATGTAAACCTGTATAAGACAGACTTCTATGTTTTAGTTAACTGTATAGGAAGAGATTCAAAATGTATCATTTTGCTGGGCAGTGGTGGCTCACACCTTTAATCCCAGCACTTGGGAGGCAGAGGCAGGCAGATATCTGAGTTCAAGGCCAGCCTGGTCTATGGATTAAGTTCCAGGACATCCAGGGCTATACAAAAAAACCCTGTATCATTTTAAAAGTTGCTTTTTAAGTCAGGTATGGTGGTTCAGTTTTTCAAGCCTACCACCTGGAAAACAGGCAAACCAATTGTTGTGACTTCCAGACAAGTCTGGGCTACATAGGAAGACACCATCTTAAAAGATAAAACAAAAGAAACAGAAAAAACATTATGGAAATAACCCCCTTGTATGGCAAAGGTAGAGTAAATTATGGGATATCCATCTTATGCCATCAAACAGTTGCCGAGGGGGGTGGTGGTTCTTTGTACTGATAGAGATAGCTAGGTCTAATTGAATACAGCACTTCTTTAAAAGAAAAGTAAGAATATAATATCTGTCTAATTAAATACAGGATTTCTTTAAAAGAAAAGTAAGAATATAATATCTGTCTAATTAAATACAGGATTTCTTTAAAAGAAAAGTAAGAATATAATATCTGTATCAGTACACTGGAATTTGTAATCTTTTTATATAAATAATTTTTATTTTTAAACATATTAAAAAATTTGAGCCCAGGCTGGCCTTGAATTCAGCCTGACCTCAAACTTAAGGTATTTCACTTGTTCACATATATGCACTGCCATACCAGCTTCTAATTTCTCCTCCCCTCTTCTCTCTTCCTCCTTCCTTCTCCTGATTGGACATCTCACTGTGTAGCCCAGGTTGGCCTCAGACTTTCTATGTATTCCAGGTTGTTCTTGAACAAAATCACTATCCTCCTTTCTTAGTCTCCTTATAATGCCATGCCCAGTAGATGATTTTTTTTAATACTGCCTTATGTCATGTGTTGACATACTTTTTGAGAGGTTATTAATAGAATCTAACAAGAATTATTTAATTTTCATTTTGTAAAGGTACTTTATCAATACCATAGTTTATAATGGTATTTCAAAAAATACCATTTTTCATAACATGTCAATAAACTGCATACCTCTTACCCAATTATTTACTGAGTTCATTTATCCTTTTGTAATTTGAGTTTGTAGTTATTGGTATTCTAATCCTGTTTACATTTACTCAGGAATTTGAGTCAGTGAAGCATAAAGGAAAAGTTAGAGACAGTCTTTAGAATGTAGTGGCTTAGGCATAAGGTGGTCACAGTTTGGTGATTGTATTGCTTTTTTGTCAGCTTGAGTCCTATCGGACTGGCCTCTAGACATGTCTATGACCACCTCTGGGCAGGTGGTCCTGGGTTGTCTACAAAAGCATGATGAGTAAGCCATGTAGAACAAGCCAGTAAATGGCTTCCTCTGTGGCCTGTACTTCAGTTCTTGTCTGCAGGTTCTTCTGGAGTTCTCTTGTTGGTTTATAAGCTGATGTTAAAAAAAAAAAACCAAAAAAACAAACCCTGTTCTCCCAAAGTTGTTTTTGGTCATGGTCTTCAGCGCAACCATAGAAAGCAAGCAGGGCAGTTATGTTCAACTAACTTAGATTTTCTTCTTTCTTTGTGAGATGGTCTGACTGACCTTAAACTCTAGGTGATCTTTTTTGACTCCTGAATGCTGTGATTCCAGGTGTTTGCCACTGTGCCAAGCTGGAGTATATATACTTGCTTAAACTTAGATTTTTCCCCTTGTGAAAATACTTAACTATTTATTGAGATTCATAAATATTTTTAAGTTATCCAAGGGCTTGGGATGTATCAGTGGTAAAACACTTGCCTCGGGTGCTCTGGTGCCTGCATTAGATCTCCAACATCCTGAAAAATAAACCTAACAACTGACTCAACTGAATTGGCTTTTGCTGAGCTCATGTTGACATGGTTGTAGGATCCCAGTCTCATTGCGTTTCTGATTTTCACCATTTTCCATGAACTCCCCAGGAATGAAGTCATATGTCTATATCTTTTATACAGTCGTGTGTTGTTGCATCTGTTAACTTCCTTAAAAGAGAGAGTTTACTCTATGGAAATTATTTTCATTTAACCAAGTTTTTAAAGTTTTAAAGTTTTTGGGGAAAAGATGCGTTTTTTGATTCTCTTGAATTATTTTTGGTCTTTTTTTTTTTTTTTTTTTCCCCTCCGAGACAGGGTTTCTCTGTGTAGCCCTGGCTGTCCTGGAACTCACTCTATAGACTAGGCTGGCCTCAAACTCAGAAATCCACCTGCCTCTGCCTCACAAATGCTGGGATTATAGGTGTGCGCCACCACTGCCTGGCTTGAAATTTTTTTTATTAATGTATTTTTATGTTTGTATTTTAGTATAAGCCTTAGTGTGTGCTCACAGAATATACAGCACTGTAATATAAATGCCAAAACTCCACTAAAGATCATTTTCTGTTGTTTTGAGACAGTGACTTGTTTTGTAGCCCAGGCTGGCCTTAAATGTACACATACCCCTTCTGAGTTAAGGTTATAGCATGTGCTATAACCAACAGTATACTCTGAGGGCATTTTTATTTTTTGTTTTGAGGTGAGTTTTAATTACTTTATTGCCCAGGCTGTCCAGGAGTTTAGTACTTCTTCCTTAGCCCTTCCTAATGCTACAGTCACAATGTGGTCATTTGGGTATTGTTTTTCATTTAACCTGAAGTAAGGGTTTAATTAGGTTATAAGTATTGAATACTAGAAAAATGTAAATCAGTTTTTACCAGTTTTAAATGTTTATTCGTTTTTGGAAACCGTATGTATTTTCTTGTTTGCTCTTCCTTGTGTGGATTTTGCTTTATGGAAAGCATGGATTTTTATGTATGTGACCAGTGACAAGGATTTCCAAGCTTAGCTTTGATGACAGCTGTTTGCCTATTCTGGAAGTGCTGAAATTGTGTTATTTCTATTCCATCTTTAGAATTACTATACAGTAGGAACCTTTGGTGCTTATTGTAGGCATAATGTCTTTGTGCACTGGGTAAAGTTTACCTTTGTGTTGTTCAGATGATGATTTCTCTGCCGTCATATTTCAATCAGGACACTTAATTGTAATGCTTGCACCAAGAATCTCCTGGCTCAAGTTTGTGTCAACAGTTCTTACCATTTATTGTCTGCCTTGTCAATGAATGTGGATTACCTAATGGATGGGCAGAACACAGAATACGGTGGACCATTTGCCAACCAGAAGAGGGGAGAGAGGGAGATTTATATCGTCAAGGAAAATGGAGGAAGCCATAAGAAAGAGATCCAGGGAGAGATCATGGAAACACACCTGAAGCCCAAAGTAGCAGATCAATAATAATATGCAAATATGGGATGGGGCTGGGAGGTAGCCAGATTAGTTTAGAAAGTAAAGGTAGATCATTTAATTGCTCAGCTATTGAGGTACAGTTTTAAATAATTATTGCTTTACCTATGTAATTATTGGGTACTAACATAAATACAGCCACCAGATTAAATCATTGTTTACATTTCTAGTAAGAGTAATTTTTTTTTAATAGTTTATCAGCTTTTGATTTTTTGATTTGGGGTTTGGGATTGAAGCTGGGCCCCTAGCCTCATGGTGCATTCCTCAGTGGGACCTTTTAGGAAGAGTGAATGTTCTACTCCAGTTGTCAGTCTGTCCAGGAGGAACTACTGTGGGTATTTTTGCACATTGTACCTGCTGGGTACAGTGTCTCTTGGGAATATTTTTGCATTTGGGAGACTTGGTCTCCAGTTTTCTAAGAACCCGAGATTCATTCAGAATAAATTTAGCCCTCATTCAACTTTTTACTTTGTTAGCTGTCTTATTAAGAAAATAGGAAATTTGAGAAGTTATCACAAGTTCTTACAAACTCTTTCAAAATATGAGAAAATTAAAAGGCGGCGCAACACATGCAACACATTCGCAGTCTTTCACACAGTCTTCCCACCACCAGATGTACCTGGCAGCCAACACAGCCTTGTATCCTCCTGCCTGCTGCAGCTTCCTAAGTGCTGGATTACAGACAGGCATGATTGCCCTGCTGGCTTTGTGAATTCTTCTGCAGTCCAGTTATTTGACTAATCTGTTAAAATCTATAATCTTACTCTTATTTAGAAGGATCCAGAGTAGAGACTCAGTTGTGAGAAAATGGAGCTGAAGCCAATGGAGATAGTGGTTTCTTGTGGACCTGAGAAAGAAATGCATGCCAGAGACAAGGTTAGAGGTAGCTACTCCCTGAGAGCCTGTCCTCATTGCCCTTTAGTGTTTGCTCGTCAACTTCTTAGAGCCCACAGAGAATTCTGTGTGATCTCAGAAAGAATCTGAGAAAGAAAGTTTAAACAAGGTGCTAATATCTAGAGAAACCAAGAGAAGAATTTCTGTTTTCTTAGTGAGATAAGAATTAGTAGTGAGAAAATGAAATAGTAATAAAGTAAGAATTCAGATTAAAACATCGTCAAATTGTTATGCAGGTCAGCTGTTGTCTTTACCAAATTAGAGAAAATGTTTGTTGCCTGCATTCAAAGCTACTCTTTGAAGCTTCTCTTGGACATTTATTTCAACAACCCATATTCAAATGATAATTCATAGTGCAACAGTCACCATGCTGAACAGATTATAAGCTAAAATTTCAAATACATTAATAAATAATTTTAGCAAATATTTTACTTAACATTCTTTAAGGCGCAGAGATTCCAAACATGCTCCCAGTATTTTTTATATTCTCTAACAATATAAAAATATACAAATACCTCCTGGCTGGGCCTGGTGGCACAGACTTGTAATCCCAGCCAGTTGGAAGGCTGAAGAACATCACAAGTTGAATCCCCATAGGCTCCAGAGTGAGTTCAAGACCACTCTGGCCAACTTACTGAGGCCCTATCTCATAACAAAAAGTAAAAAGAAGGCAGGGCTATAGCTTGGGACTATTCTCTTTTAGCATGTGTGGGGCCATAATGATAGTAACAGAACTAATAGTTACAGAAAATAAGAGGTGAAGAAAAACATCTCAGAGGTCATTAGACCAAAGGTTTGGGTAAATAGACAAAGTTAAGGAAAGTAAACTGGACTAAGGAAGGAAGATTGCCGGCTTGAGGCCAGTCTGGCTGCATTGTGAGGCTCTGTCTTGAGAGAAGATTTGAAGAATAAAACAGGGGAGGATAGTAGAATAGTAGAGGAATTTCATAGAATCTCTAGGAGATTTAAGTGAATGCAGGTGATATTACTCATTTGGAAAATCAATAGGACCTATAAAACAAGTACCCACTTTTAAGTAATAAATAGTATTCATTTTCTTCAATATCAGACTTTATTTCCTTATTCACTCAATTATCTAATATATTTATCAAGGAGCAGAAATACAGTGTTTCAAGACTCAAAAGTAGAAAAAAAATTAGTTGAAGTCTAATAAGTTGAGAATGGTTGAGGTATAGAACAGGAAGGAAAAGTACACAGGTGGTGAGCACTAGGTGCTCTTCCAAGCACATCTGTGGCAGCTCTTAATCCCCTGCAACGATGCGTGCATGTGGTGCACAGACATACATGTAGGCAGAACACACATACACATAAATAGCAAGGTAGACCACAGACAATGGTGGAGAAGCGATGTAAGGTAGACCTTTGACTTGGATTCATTCTGAGAGCTGTGGGTGTTAATTGAGGACAGTACTATCTCCTCTAGATGGAAGCCAACTAGAAAATTATCACATTTTCCAGGCCAGTGAAGATAGAGGCTTGAACTGTGATGATCAGAGTAAAAGGAGTAGCAGGGGTAAGAAAGTAAAGGAGTAAAGTAAAGGAGAAGCAGACTGCCTCAAACTTCTTAGGCAGCTGAATCCACTAAAATAAAACAATAGAAAAGCATTAGACAATAGTCATTTCTACTAAGCAACCAAACAAGAGTGTCATATTTACTGAGGTAAATGCAGAGAATGTTATTTTAAGTTATGTTCAAGATGATTTTCTAGGGCTCAAAATAGGCCCCTCTTGTTTTGAGACAGAATCTTCCCTTTATATCCCTGGCTGTTCTGGTACTTTCAATGACTTTTAATTAGCAATGATTCTCCTGCTTCAGCCATATTGTTAGGATTACATATATGTACTCCTGTCTTAGGATTCAGTGCATCTTAAACAGAATGTAGCAGCAGAGTTCTGAATGGGCTGCATAGCAGGGCTCTGTCTACAAACCAACAAACAGTGCAGACAAATGTCAGTTGGCGTTACAGGATATGGATTATGTGCTCTGGTTTTTACAGCCATTTCCCTGTGTGAAAGTTCAGTAGACCACAACTTGAAGACTTGTTCTGTAATACTTGCAAGCACATAAAAAGGTTTTTCAGCTGATTTTTATGTATTTAAAATTATTTTATTAAAATAACAGTAGGAAGTAAGGCAGTGTTGGATATCTAGTCCTTGATTTAAATAGTGACCATTCATGGTAACTTAAAGAACTCTTGTGAAATTAAGAATGTTTGAATAGCCCAGTAAAGAATGAGTAACTTCTCAAAGTAGGACATGGTTTCTTAAGTAGATGGATGTATGGATCAATGAATGAATGAACATGTGAATTTATTTACTTGGGGCTGAGAATTGAACCTCGACCTTGATGCATGCCTATCACATCTACTGTTCTCTCTTGTAGTTCTTGTTTTCACTTGAACAGTTGACAGTGTAGCAGTTGGTAGATTTCCTCAAGCATAAATGAAGAGATCCTCCCTGTAAGTAAGACAGTTAATAGGCTTTGAGAGTGTGTGTGTCTGTGTGTGTGTTTTGTTTTGTTCTGCTTTGTTTTTCTGTAATAATAATCTGGACTTTCAGACAAAAAGGATTTTGGAAAACTCAGTCTACCAGCCTGACACTGGTATTTCTCAATACTTGGATTCTCATTCATTCATTCATTCATTCATTCATTCATTCATTCATTCTCTCTCTCTCTCTCTCTCTCTGTGTGTTCAAAATTAATTTTATATTTTTACTTATTTGTTTTACATTCTGCTCACTGCCCCTTCTCCTGGTCACCCCTTCACAACCCCCTCTCCTCACCTCCAGGTATCCCTCCATTCTGGCACTTCAAATTACTGTGAGTCTAGGTTCTCCTCCCACTGCGGCCAGACAAGGCAGCCCAGCTAGAAGAACATATCCCACAGTCAGACAACAGCTTTTGGGATACCCCTCCCCCATTCCAGATCAATACTTGGTCTTAATCATACATGGTGATGGTTTTACTGATAGATGTATGGGCTTATTTTTCTTATCATGTCATGAAATACATTTAGAAAGGCACTAATACCTAGTATCATATTCATTCAGATTGCAAAAATTAGAGCTGGGGCACTTGGGAAGTTAAATAAGGAAGATTATTGGGACTTCTATCATTCTAGTCTGTCGAATAAATACCTTATTTTTTTTTCTTTTTTAATGAATGAAGAGACTATTCAGGGGTAACATGGATAAAATACAAGCATAAGACCTGAGTTTGGATTCCCATTATCCACATAAAAACAGAACTGATGCGTACCTGTGACTCTAGTGCTAGCATCCGGAGACGAGATCTTTGGAGACTTACCTGCCATCCAGTCTATCCAAAATGTTAAACTCCATTTAATAAGGAACTTTGTCTGTCTGGCTTCCCTCCTCTCATAGATACTTACACCAAAACAAAAAGCAAGACAAGAATACAAATGGATTTTGATAACAATATATGCAATATAAATTTGAAATTGCTTTAGGTTTCACTTTGCAATTAACTTTTCAGAAATGACTTGAATTAGTATCAAAGAAGAGTATCCATTGTTAATTGAAAGAAAGTATTTGCTATGTATGACAGTGTACCACTACCCCATCACTTGGGATGCCGAAACAAGAGGATGGAAAGTTTGAGGCTGGCTTAGAATACATAGGGAGAATTTGTTTCAACCAAACAGAACCACAAAACTATCCTCACTGAAGTTTGGACAGTTTTGATACACTTATTTCCATTAAGGTGTTACATAAACTATCATGTATTTTTTTATTGTTTTATTAAATAATATTGTTTTAATAAATCTGAAGTTAACTGAGTTTTATTTTTGCTATGGTAGAGGTAGATATAATTCTTAGAAGCAAAAGCACCTCAAATCCTCCAGTAATAAGAGTTTGAAAGAGTTCTGAGTCCCAAGAGCTGGAGCAGTGCTGCGAATTTCTGTCTTCCCTTCAAACTGTTATATAAATTATGACTATCAATACTGTTAATAATACAGCTCAAGTTGAAGATTATCTGCTATAAATTTAGTAATATTTAAAAACAAGTTCTGGGTTAAAATTGCTTGGCTTTTGGTGAGATTAAGTAACAAGCTTACTGGTCACCAACTTACTGAAAAATACAATAAGGGACACACATACATTTAATATCCACACACAGGACACTTAGACTATGTTCTTTTTGTTCTAATGTAGAGAAACTTCCTTAAACTGGTTGCTGCATTCTTTCAGTTCATCCTTCCTTCTCACTCCTCCCTTTCTTTCCCTACACTTTGTTTTAAAGATAAAGTTTCATGGAACGCTCCCCAGCTAGATGGTCTACTACTGGTTAGTGCACTGTCCCTAAGTTGTAGTTATCAGCTTGGAAGATTAGCTAATGTAGAAGACAGTGATTGGCTGTGCCATAAAAGCAACTTAGAGGAGTTCATCTGTATAAAGCACAGTGACCTAAATCAGATGTGTCCTCACTGTCCCTGGACTCTAAGAGATTTACTGCACTGCCGAAAACAAGACTTATCCTGTCCGTGTTACTATGGAAAGATTTCGGCTGGCAAGGAAATTACATGTAGGTACCCACTAGGATACTTAGGATTTGTGGGATTTTTTTTTTTTTTTGCATACTTCAGTATTTCTAAGCTTAATAGTAAGTCTTGGAGAAGTGTAGTGCCTATTAGCACTGGCTTAGACTGTTATCATTCATTCCCTCAGTCCTTGGCCGTAGAATTTATCTGCTGAAGCGTAAAGCCTGTATAAAGTTAGGAACATTTGCAACATCTTTACTACGAGAATCAATAGGGCAGGGTGAAATGATGTAAATATATTATAATCTCAGAAATAAATAATTAAAAATAGGTGGCTAAAATAGTAGGAAGGAAATTATCCTATAAAGCCTGTTTAGAAGCAGGTAGCTGAAATTACTCTCTACATATTTAATAATCAGCATCTGTGGGAGGTCTTTCTCTTGGGTTGTAGCCACATGTCTTAGGTGATAGAAAAATAAATTTCTAATGATCTTTGCTTTATCTTTTAATAATTGCTTTCACAAACTTTGGTGTCAGAAGCTCTTATCCTAGGTTTGTAGTACATTTTAAGAAATTTAATATATTGTTTATGCTATGCCTTTAAGTAAGTCCCATGTTTTCATAATTTAACCAAGAAAAGTATATGTTGTAAATGTTAGTTTTGCAGGCAAGAGAAATAAGAGAATAAATTAGTAATATCTGTTATATACATATAGCATGTATTTTTAGTAAAAACAATTTGGGTTTTTTTTGTTTTTGTTTTTTTGTTTTGTTTTTTTGTTTTGTTTTTTTGTTTTGTTTTGTTTTGTTTTTTGGCCAGGATTCTCATTTGTGAATTGAATTTTCACTATGCTGATTCTGGACTTTAATTTATTTTTAAAAATATAAACTGATGTATGGAATTTTAAAGTATTATATTTATGTTCTATGTTTAGAAGGGATCTTTTAAAAGCTTTATCATTATTAACTATGTGTAGGTGTATATGCTAGTATATGGGTGTGTGCATGTGAACTTGTATCACATCCCCTGGAGCTAGTGTTACAAAGTGCTTGTGAGCTCCCTGATGTGGGTGGGTGCTAGGAGAGCAGCCTAGGAGTCCTCTGGGAGAGCAGTATGTACTGTTAAACTGCTAAGCCGCCTCTCCAGTACCCAGAAGGGATCTTTAAGTGAACCCAATATAAATTTGTAATAATGTCTTATACCTTGAGCTATGTTGGACATTCAATGCTTAACTAATAAAGGGATGTCCCAGGGCCCGGATATTGCTTGATGCTGAGAACTATATCAGTGGAAAATAAACCATACATAGTTATTACCTTTTGTAATCTACTGTTCAGCCTGCAAGATAATTAAGTGATTCCATGAATTTGTTATTAAGTAGGAAATATTGTGTGTATGACAGGTGACCTTGATATGTAGTCTAGGGGATCAGGAATTCACCTAATGGCATTCCTGTCTGAATGCCCTGGCTCTTCATTGTAGTTCTTTTGCTGGCAATGTGATTGAACAGACAGCTTCAACTTTGTGTGTGTCTTTCATCTTTTAGATTAAAAAAAATGAATGGAAGGGGAAACTGAACTGGAGCAAAGCTTACTCTATAAATGTCTGTATAGATGTATAGATGTGTCAGTCATCATGATTTCAAAAGATGATTCCTTTGCCTCCAGATCCCCCCTTCCACCTGTCAGAGAGTCATGTTTTAAATCTCCAGTAACTTGGAGATTTGAGTTATCAGTTTTCATCACTGACACATACCCGTTTGTGGTATAATACTCAAAACGTGCCCTGGGTATTTACTAAGTGAATGAGTTTTTAGTTCCAAGTCCTTAAGGAAATGAGTCTTAATCCCCCTTCTTCCTCCCTCCCTCCTTCCCTCCCTCCTTCCCTCCCTCCCTCCCTCCCTCCTTCCCTCCTTCCCTCCTGGTTTATGGACTGTGAAAAGAATCTGCTCAATCATATCTCACTTTGGTTTTTTATAATAAAGAGGTCTTTTTGTTCGTTTTGTTTTTGGTTTTTTAGTTTTTTTGTTGTTGTTTTTGTTGATACAAGGTCTAGCTAGCCTTGAATTTCTGACAGATTTCTGCTTCCTGTCTGATGGGGTTACAGATGTGTACTGTTATGTTTTTCTGTACCCTAAGCTGTTCTAAATGCTGTTAGAGTCAAGAGTGGAACTTGTCATAGTTGTTGGCCTTGGCCTCTCATGCTAGAATTATAGGCATGAGCCACTATTTCAGGCTAACATCAGTCATTTCTTGTTTGAAATATTTAAAAATTTTATCTCAATTAATTTGTATGTATTTGATGACTCTTAAGGTATTCTTGTGTGTCTTGGTTAAATCTTGGAGTGAGTACATCTCCTTGTAAAATAGTGTAAAAATACTATGGTTTGCAGTTTCACACGGAACCCCATTGAGGTTTATGAATTGGCTTGTCACAGTAATTCTGTGTCACATGCCTAAACCCTCATTTTTCTTGCTTTTTCTTGCCAGTATTTGTTTCATGCTTATACCAGTTTCCCTGTTCTCACACCTTCCATATCTTTACATTTCCTTCCTTCATCTCTTATAGAGACTTTTTGTTCGAATTTGGATTGTCTTTAGTTAAAATTCAAGTTCCAGTGTAATGTCATGGCACTAAAACGTCAGCTATGCCAGCTCAGTAAGTCAGGTATGGCTGCTTGTCCCTGCCTCCCAGTGTCCAGGAGCTGAGATGGAAGATTTCCTTGGCTGGAGAGAGTCCAGTCCCTCCTGGAGTATAGATTGAGGCCTTGTCTCAAACCTGACCGGTGATTATTATGCCTTATCTCTGTGTAACATACTTTCTTGAGACATTCCTTTATCAAGGAATTCTAGGTGTCTCCAGCCTTTTACTATTACACTATTGTAGTAAATTACCTTGGGTACTTGTTAACTTCCTGTATCTCTTTCTGGAATAAGATATTCATGTGTCTTATGTATAATTATTATCTTTTATGATACACTATAGTGGTATTTATAAATTTAAAAAAATGGCTTCAGAGCTGAATGATATTAAGATTAGACTGAGCCCCATTTACATTGGTATAATTTGGATGCTTTTCTTTTTATTGTTTTGTGTTTATTTTTCTTGTGACAAAGCATTATTTTTTTAGGTAGGCTTAGTAAGTGATGTGATAGATCTAAGATTAAGAAGGAAACATTTTTATGTTGGTGTTCTTAGCTATTGCTGTCTTTAGTTTACTACTATGTTTATAAAGGCAAAAATGTGGAAAGGGTCTTTTCTATGTGAAAATGTAAAAATACTTGACATTGAAAGCAGAATATTTAAAAATGACATTACACAAGAGAAGAAATTCTACTAGGACTGCCAGGCTCTGCTCAGTAGTATGTCTTCAGTGACCGCTTCATTACAAACATTTAATATGCACATGTATTTTTATGTCAACTTTTAAAAAGAACAAAAATTACATTTTGCATGGAGTATTAATATACTGTGTATTGAAAATGGTACAAGGCATTATTCCAAAACAATCACATCTAAAAGCCATGAATTTAGGAGAAATTATTATCCCTTTCAGATAGTCATTTGCAGTAATAAACATTAATTGGGGGGTTTCTATCCCATCTTAGATCATTTAATTCCCAAATAAAAGACACAAACTTTTTATATTTACAATAAGCCTTAAAGCACTAGAGCTGGGAAGATATCTACCCTCTGCTATTTTGTCTATTGCCCTGTCAATAACCCTGAGACATCACTTGCCATGTTCCTCCTGGGCTGCTCTTGCTCCACCTGGTTGACCCTTGGGCCATGTTTTCAGGATCCACCTCCTTAGTGTTGTCTTCTCATTCCTCGAGGTCAAGCCCAGGAGCCAAAGCCCTGTCTGCTTCTCTTCTGCCCAACTGCAGGCTGTAGGCATTTTTATTTAACTAACAGTTTTAAATTAAGGAATAGGGTTTGTACAACAAAAGCTGGTAAACTTGAAAATTCACCGGTAGGTAGGCAACTAGACCGTTGGTACAGAATTCAGCTTTATGATACATAGCTACAGACTGAATCTCAATACTCAGTGCCTTCGTTCTTCTGGGAGTTTCAGTTTGTGGCCACATGTACCCCGTGTACTTTTGTTGTTGTTTTATCATATAGCCAGATGGCCAGTTTTTATACAGCCTCTGCAGATGGAGTCTTTACTACTCAAGTTTCACAGTTGAGAAAGTGGAAAAGAGAGAAATATAGTTGTTATTTGTTTCCTCTCCATTTTTGGTTAGTTAGTGCTGCAAGTTATGTGTGTGTTTTAAAGACAGGGTTTTGGCTGAGAGATGGCTCAGTGGTTGAGAGCACTGACTGCTCTTCGGAGGTCCTGAGTTCAAATCCCAGCAACCACATGATGGCTCACAACCATCTGTAATGAGATATCTGATGGCCTTTTCTGCGGTGTCTAAAGACAGCTACAGTATACTTACATATAATATATAAATAAATCTTAAAAAAAAAAAGACAGTGTTCATATAGCCCAGGCTAGCCGTTGACTCACTATGCAGCTTCAGATGACCCTTAAACTGATTCTTTTGCCTTTACATTACAAGCAAATCACACTACTCCTACGCCACATGCCCTATGTATATAATATTTTTAGATTAAAAGAAATTGCCTTTAAGCTAATTTTGGTGCTTCATACCTTTAATTTTAGCATTTGGGAATTTGAGGATTGACATTAGTTCAAAGCTAGTGTGGGTTACAGAATTAAGTCCCTCCCTCCCTCCCTCCCTCCCTCCCTCCCTCCCTCCCTCCCTCCCTCCCTCCCTCCCTCCTTTCCCCCTTTACTTTAGGGCTAGGACTAAAACTTGGTGCCAGAGCATTCATCTAACATAAAAAGGTCATAGGTTCAGTCCCAAGAACTGTCTATTTTTATTTCTTTATGCTAGTTACACTTGAGAAATGTAATAGCAACTAGATGATGTTTGACCTTGTTTTCTTTCAGTCACATTTTCTGAGCAGTTCATAATTTAGTGTAGATGCTATTAAACCTTTTCCTTGTCTTATTAGTAAATACAAATAACCAAACATGGAAACAAGCATCTGGGAACAAAACTGGCTTAATTGATTTTTAACATCTCTGATTTTATTTATACCTCTGTAAATTGATATTTCACTAAATAATATAATCTTGAGATCTTTCCTAAGTATGTGTTTAGATGATCTACTTTCAAGGTAACCTTGAATGCAGTTTGTACCCTAAAGTCCTCCCGAACTTCTCCTCTTCCTGCCTCTCAAGTGTTGGTTGGTATTAATCTTTGCTGTTGTTATAAAACCTACTTTCACTTTTCAGATTTCGCTCCTCTACCCAGGTTTTTGTTTTGTTTTGTTTTGTTTTGTTTTTTTTGAGACAGGGTTTCTCTGTGTAGCTGGCTGTTCTGGAACTCACTCTGTAGACCAGGCTGGCCTTGAACTCAGAAATCTACCTGCCTCTGCCTCCCAAATGCTGGGATTAAAGGTCACCAGTGCCCTGCTTCCTACCCAGTTTGTATCTGTGTGTGTTTGTATTCCTTCTTGGAATAACTAGTTTTCTGAAGCCTCATCCTCCCTTTTCTCAGTGTGCATGTTTGTTTGTTGCATGCTTGTGAGGCTAGAACAGGGTATTGTGTCTTCCTCTGTTACTCACCCAGAGCCTTCTGCATTCTCCTACACAGCTACATTCCCATCCTATAGACTCCCCAACTGTTTCATTGTATTTCTTAGTTTAAGATTGTCCTCTTACAAGTGACTTGTTTTGTTTCTTTACTTGTTTTCTTTATAAATAGAAATTCTAGGTCTGGTGTGGTGCAGGAGGCCGAGAGACAGGCAGGTTATTCAGAGTTCGAGACCAATCTAGTCTGCATAGAGAGTTCCAGGCCAATCATGGTTGCACAGTGATACCTTGTCAGAAAACAACAACAACAACAACAACAACAACAACAAAATAACAAAAAGACCCAGAGCCCACTATATTAAGAGTGGAAGTGAATTGTACTGTGTAGCCTCCTAGCAATAGACTAAGTAGATCAGGAAAAGTGGTATCCATCCACATCATCTGAGGATTCTGCTTTTTTGTGCAGGTGGAAGTATCTTTCTCTGACAGATAACTTAAAATGGTAGAGTTTGTATATTTTAACTTAATATAGTTGTAAAATAAGTGCAATGTAAATATAAAGTAAATGGTAGATTGCTGGCAGAGTAATTTTTAGTGCAAACTGATTACATTTGTTAATATGTCTGAACATGTAAAGTAGAGTTGTGTTTTTTGTTTGAGGTCAGGAGGCAGTTGTATTGCTTTGTTTCTTATCCTGGCAGTTGTGCAGGCTAAATGAAAGCTTGGATGGGAGCAGTTAATCCCTTTAGTGTGGACAGTATGTTGCCTCTGAGGACACAGACTTGGCCTCTTAGGTTCAGGAGAGAGCTTGTCAGATGCATGTGTGGGAACTTAAATGACATGTAATTGTTGAAGGGCAGCTAAAATTTTTAATGGAGGGGGTTTTTAGTTACCAAATCCACATCCTTTGTTTCATTAGAATACAAACAGTGATTTAAAAAAAATAGGATAAAATAAAAACAAACCAGAATAGGACAAAACAAGTAAAAAATCACAGAAAAAATACAAGAAATACATACAGATGCAGAGATACACATAACCACCTACAGAAATTCCATAAAAACACACTAGAAACCATTAATACAAATGTAAAAGACCTATAAGGCAAGAATAAAGAGAAACAGAAAAATGATGCCTAGACAAAGCATTATGAGACAAAGATCTTCTAAAAAATGCCACAGCTTGTTTTGTGTTGGCTGCCTACTGCTGGGTGTGGGGTCTGTTCTTAAAGAGTGTTTACATATCCATTGAGACTCCATTGGAGAGAACGTAGTTGGAGATACTGGGTTAGGGATGGGCTTGTGTCTCCCTCCTCCTGTCAGTGCTGGGACTCCATCTGGCTTAGTCCCACGCAGAACCTGTGCACTCTGCCACAGGAGTTCATCTGGGCATCCATCCTGTTGTGTTTAGAAGGCTTTGCTTCCTTGGAGTCCTTCATCCCCTCTAGCACTTACACTCTTTCAGTCTACTCCTTTGCAGGGATCCCTGAGCCCCAAAGAGGCGGCAAGGTGGTGCGGGGTGGGGTGGGGCCTTGATGGAGCCATTCCTTTTAGGACTTAGTACTCTGAGGTCTCACTGCACGTGGTCTAGCTGTGGGTCTTTGCATTTGTTCCAATCTGCTGCAGGAACAATGGCTGAACAAGACACTGATTTGTGTCTAGCAGAATTTCATTAGGAGTAGTTTTATTGTCTATGTTCCTTTAGCAGAACATATTTGGACTTTCCATAATTCATGTTTTATGTAGTCTCAGGTTCTTGGCCACCTAAGCAGTGTCACATATGGATTCCTTCTCTTGCAAGTAGGCCTTATAACCAAACAGATATTAGTTGATTACTCCTACAAGCTTTGTGCCACTATTTTACCAGTAGATGTTAGAGGCCGGTTACCATTGTCAGTTAAAGGGGTTGTAGCTGGGTTGCTGTTTCACTTTCTCCTCTGATAAGACATAGAGCATCTTAGTACCATGATCACTATTAGTAGGGATGAAGTCTCTAGTTAGGCACCAGCTCAACTTCTCCAGGCAGAGTAAGGTGTGCAGGTGCCTGCCATCTTCAACAATGAGGCCTACCATCAGTTTGTGGGGAGCAGACAGAAACCTTGGCAATGTCCTGGCTTTGGGGATGCTCTTGGGTTGGTCCCCTTCGGTCAACACCTCAATTAGACTTCACTCATCCTGAAATTGGAGGATTCATTGGGTGACGAGATGTTCGTTGAGTTGGGGTTTTGTTGTTATTCACTCTTGAGCCTGGTGTTGTTTCTGACTTTGGCCTTATTACTAAGGAAGTTTGAAGAACTTAGACTAATCAGACAAACGTGCTTTTTTTCTCAGTTTATTGTGTGGAATATAGTAATAGCATGCTGAAGTGTTGAGGAAGTCATTTAACTTCCCTGAATTAATCTAAATGCTACCATTCAGAGATCTATGTGAGTTTTTCTTTGTTTGTCTAGTTTTAGAAAGTAAGTTTAGACAGCAGAAAACCTGTATTTCCTTGGTATGCTATGCCTGGTGCTGAAGTTTGTGGATCAGATAGTGAGAGCTGAGCTAGGAAGAATTTACTTGAAAAATTAAGCAGACCAACCCAGACCTTGAGTTTAAGTAGTGAGAATTGGGGGGAAAGCTATTAAACAGCTTGTCAGTGTACTGTGTGTGTATGGAAAAGCATTACACTGCAGGGCAGCACTACTAAAGGTTGTGCAAACCTTTCCTGGCACAATAGTCTATACAGGGTCCAGAGTAGCTGCATGTGGTTGTGCTCAGACCCAGAACCAGACTTTGAGAGATAGGGTATGTATTTTCTGTTTGCATCTGTTTAAAAGAATTGTACAAATAAGTTTATACTGTGTAGGTGATGGTGATTATGATGTTGTTTTAAAGTCATTAGGACTTGAGAAAGTATAAACTACATGTTTCTTTTAAGATGCTACAAACAGTATTTTGTAATAAATGTGTTTACATAACTATCATTTTTGTAGTTCTGGCAAAGGGAACTTTGTGAAACTTCGACTTTAAGTCTTAATTTCACATACGAACCAGAATTTCCCTAGAGGTTACAACTTCGGCTTTTCCTTTTTAGGGAAATGAAAAGTTCTCACTTTTACTTGCTATTTGTTAACTAACAAGTAAAAATGGTACTACACATTGAGCCTACCACTTATTTTGGGCAGTTTTGTGTTTAACTGTTGCAATAGTTGTTTTTCTTTCACTATAGGACTTTGGAGCAAATGTCCAAGCAAACATTCTGGCATTTAGAACAGCAGTCCTTTGACATAAAATTTCTGTTTTCTTTGGTCCTGGGTATATTTTATTGAGGATAAATTTAGTATTTTTTTTAGTGGCTTATGACACTGTTACTTTCATTCTTACCATGAGAATTATAATTATGGGTTTAAAAATTTGCTGTAAATATTTTTTTAAAAAGATATGGTCACTCAGAATGTTACTTTGTTAGAAGGCATCTGCATTTGGCTCTTTGAAATAATAAAGATGAGTTTCTTGTGTGCATTGGATTACAGTAAAGGAGAATGCCTTGTTTTTAGGGTCCTGATGAAGAAGCTGTTGTGGATCTTGGCAAAACTAGCTCAACTGTGAACACCAAGTTTGAAAAAGAAGAATTAGAAAGTAAGTTCATTTAAAATAATTTATGTTTAGCAGGGAAATGAGTAATGCGCTTGTCAGTGTTTTCTTATGCTTAACATACAGTTTCTGGAAATGCTGTTTACTAGAAGACTGTTGAGTGCTTTTCTAGTTCAGATGTTCATCTCTGTGACCAGGCTATTTCCTGATGTTCACTTTCTCGAAGTATTGGCATAGATAGATTTGCCAAAGCTGTTCTCACCTCACTGACAGTTGATATTACTTGTGAAAAGAAAAGTAATGATTAGAAAATGTATTTTCTTTCCCCTGATTTTGGTAGCCTTGCTGGAGTACCAGATTTCAAGCCACGGGTATCATTTGCTTATTTCATTGGTGCTAAAGTAGCCACCACTTAGAATTATGCAGCAAATGATTTCTTTATCCTCCTTAAATGGGAAGAAATCCTATTTCTTTGCTTCCTTTGGTTTCAGAAATAGTTTTGGAGTTATAGAATGTCAGCACACACAATATAGAACATTTTTGTGTGCACCTTACACGGGCTTATCTAATGTTAATACTATGAAATCATACCATTTGTGAAAATACAAAAGCTAACACTGGGAAACTAGAAGCGGATTTACTTACAGTTTCCTTAGCTTTTGTTTGGAATTGACTAGTTTTCTACTACTGGCCTTTTCTGTTCCAAGTGAGTACCCCAGTTGACACAGTTTGAGATATGTGGTACCTTTACTCTTAGGTTGTTGTGTCTCCTTTGGTTCCTCTAATCAGTATGAGTTTCTCATTCTGGCCTGGTGGTCATGACACTGACAGTGGAGGAGAGTAAGTGGGGTAACTTTGTACAGTTTGAAGATTGAGATGAAGTGTGTACCACAGCAAGGAACCATGCAACATGGCTGTAGATATTATATCATGTTACTGATGAATTAATGTGGAACATTTGGCTAAATTCATGTTCATGGAAAAGTTTGCATAGACACTTTAAGAACTTTTTCTGTTAAAATGTTCCTGTCCTATATTAGATACTTAATCTGTTGCTTTTAAGAAAGAAATTGAGTCCTTTGTGTTTTAGTCTGAATTTTTTTTTTTTTTTTGCCTCTGCCTCCTGAGTGCTGGGCTTATATCTTCATGAGCCAACATGCCTGGGTAAAAATGACTTAAAAGTCCAAAAGTACCAAGTGTAATATATATTATAACAGAGGATACCAAAGACAAGAGCAAAAGAAACAGTTAAGACTAGAGCTTTAGTATAGTCTCATCTTTTTCTAGTCTTTCTGCTATGAACTCATAGAACTTTTTATCTTAGGTTGTATTAGGTCAATGTGCCAAGGGTTAGTTGGAGCCTTGAGATTGTAATCTTAATA
Organism: Apodemus sylvaticus; assembly: GCF_947179515.1. Lineage (NCBI taxonomy): Eukaryota > Metazoa > Chordata > Mammalia > Rodentia > Muridae > Apodemus > Apodemus sylvaticus. Next base: position 113,327,845 of record NC_067479.1, read on the forward strand.
CACAGCAATGGGGAATTGCCTCTTCATTATAGTTTCACTAAAACAGAGTTGTAAAATCACTGGGTTTAGTTAGTGCATTCTAATTCACACGTATAATTAACCATTTAAAAGCATTCAGTTCAGTGCTTACATGTCATTGTTGTACAACTGTCACAGCTTTAGTTCTAGAAGCATGCCTGTCATCCCCATAGAAACCTTGAATAATTAAATTTTAAATCTCTAAGCTCTGGTATAATTTTCCTAATAATAAAGTCTTAATATCTGTAGAGATTGTATCAAGTTCTTAGCATTTTAGGAAGAGTACTTGGGTACTAGGAGATGTTTCAACAAATTAGTTAAGTGAGCTTCCTTAAGTCTGGCTTTTACTTTAAAGTCTAAGTTTTTATTTTAAAAATGCTCAGTTACTTAATACGTTTTTTGAGACAAGACCTTGCTCGATAGCTCACTCTGCTCAAGAGCGTGCTGTGTAGCCTAGGTCTGGTGGTGCTGTGTATCCTAGGTCTGGTGGTGCTGTGTATCCTAGGTCTGGTGGTGCTGTGTATCCTAGGTCTGGTGGTGCTGTGTAGCCTAGGTCTGGTGGTGCTGTGTAGCCTAGGTCTGGTGGTGCTGTGTAGCCTCGGTCTGGTGGTGCTGTGTAGCCTAGGTCTGGTGTTGCTGTGTAGCCTCTGTCTGGTGGTGCTGGGTAGCCTAGGTCTGATGGTGCTGTGTAGCCTCTGTCTGGTGGTGCTGTGTAGCCTAGGTCTGGTGGTGCTGTGTAACCTAGGTCTGGTGGTGCTGTGTAGCCTAGGTCTGGTGGTGCTGTGTAGCCTAGGTCTGGTGGTACTGTGTAGCCTAGGTCTGGTGGTGCTGGGTAGCCTAGGTCTGGTGGTGCTGTGTAGCCTAGGTCTGATGGTGCTGGGTAGCCTAGGTCTGATGGTGCTGTGTATCCTAGGTCTGGTGGTGCTAGGTAGCCTAGGTCTGATGGTGCTGTGTAGCCTCGGTCTGGTGGTGCTGGGTAGCCTAGGTCTGATGGTGCTGTGTAGCCTTGGTCTGATGGTGCTGTGTAGCCTAGGTCTGGTGGTGCTCTGTAGCCTAGGCCTGATGGTGCTATGTAACCTCGGCCTGGTGGTGCTGTGTAGCCTAGGTCTGGTGGTGCTGTGTAGCCTAGGTCTGATGGTGCTGTGTAGCCTAGGCCTGATGGTGCTGTGTAGCCCCGGCCTGGTGGTGCTGTGTAGTCTAGGCCTGGTGGTGCTGTGTAGCCTAGGCCTGGTGGTGCTGGGTAGCCTAGGTCTGATGGTGCTGTATAGCCTAGGTCTGGTGGTGCTGGGTAGCCTAGGTCTGATGGTGCTGTGTATCCTAGGTCTGGTGGTGCTGGGTAGCCTAGGTCTGGTGGTGCTGGGTAGCCTAGGTCTGATGGTGCTGGGTAGCCTAGGTCTGATGGTGCTGTGTAGCCTAGGTCTGATGGTGCTGTATAGCCTAGGTCTGGTGGTGCTGGGTAGCCTAGGTCTGATGGTGCTGTGTATCCTAGGTCTGGTGGTGCTGGGTAGCCTAGGTCTGATGGTGCTGTGTAGCCTCGGTCTGGTGGTGCTGGGTAGCCTAGGTCTGATGGTGCTGTGTAGCCTAGGTCTGATGGTGCTGTGTAGCCTAGGTCTGGTGGTGCTCTGTAGCCTAGGCCTGATGGTGCTATGTAGCCTCAGCCTGGTGGTGCTGTGTAGCCTAGGTCTGGTGGTGCTGTGTAGCCTAGGTCTGGTGGTGCTGTGTAGCCTAGGTCTGATGGTGCTGTGTAGCCTAGGTCTGATGGTGCTGTGTAGCCTAGGCCTGGTGGTGCTGTGTAGCCTTGGTCTGGTGGTGCTGTGTAGCCTAGGTCTGATGGTGCTGTGTATCCTAGGTCTGGTGGTGCTGGGTAGCCTAGGTCTGATGGTGCTGTGTAGCCTCGGTCTGGTGGTGCTGTGTATCCTAGGTCTGGTGGTGCTGTGTAGCCTCGGTCTGGTGGTGCAGTGTAGCCTAGGTCTCGTGGTGCTGTGTAGCCTATGTCTGGTGGTGCTGTGTAGCCTAGGTCTGGTGGTGCTGTGTAGCCTAGGTCTGATGGTGCTGTGTAGCCTGGGCCTGGTGGTGCTGTGTAGCCTGGGCCTGGTGGTGCTGTGTAGCCTCGGTCTGGTGGTGCTGTGTAGCCTCGGTCTGGTGGTTAGTCTTCCTTGTCAGCTTTTAGAAGCACACACCTGTGTAGCTATTTCTAGAGTTTTAATTGAAGAGGGGAAACTTACCTCTAATGATAGGAAAACTATATCCCATGGCCTAGGAGCTCTGTCTGAAAGAAAGGGAAAAAGAAGAAAGACAGCATTAGGGTGGCAAGGAAAACAGAGAACACAGCAGAGTTTTTGAAGCCTCCTGTCTTTGCTTCCTGATCTGTCCAGATAGGAATGAGCAAGAGCCTCATGTGTCTGCTGTCATGCCTTACTGCATTTAATAGACTTAATGTGTGTTCTCAAACTAAGCTGAAGTAAATCCTCCTTTTAAAAAAGTTGCTGGTCATGTATTTGGTCTCAACATCCAGAAAGCTGATGTTAGAAAAATAGGTAATATCCTAGGCTAGCCTTGAACTTAGCGTTCAGTCTCGCAAGTGCCAGGATAATGGGCTGTGCCACCAGGCCCAGCTTCATTTATTGGATTGATATCAAGTCAGCATATTTGCAAGTAGGAAATTGACAAACCATTGGGTTCAAATGTAGTTGGTAAGGATCGAGTATACATGTCCAACTCATCTATGAGGCCACACATTCCTGTAATCCCTACTTGACACTCAGAGGCTGAAGGATTCTGAGTTCTTTGCTAGTCTAGCAAGACCCTGTGTGAAATGCTAAAATGAGAACAGAAATTTGTTTATAGTAAAAATTAATTGGGGCTTTCTACCTCACCTTTGATCATTCAGTTTCCAAATAAAAGACAAAACTTTTATATTTATAATAAGCCTTAATAGCACTAGAGCAGAAGATATCAGTCCTCTAAGCTATTTTACCTATTTCTCTGTCAATAACCCCCAGGATATGACTTGTCACATTCCACCTGAGAAACTTGTCCTCTGACTGGCAAGTCCATGGCCAATTCTCATGATTTCTTACCCCATGGTGTTCTCTTCTCTCTCTTTACTCTCCACTCTCCTCTCTCCTTGTGGTCTCTCCTCAGACCCCAAACCAGGGAACCGAAGCCCCACATACCTCTCTTCTGCCCAGTTATAGGTAGGCTGTAGGCATTGTTATTTAATTAGTAGTTTTTTTCTTATTAGGTATTTTCTTTATATTTCAAATGTTATCCCCTTTTCCTCATTTTCCCTCTGAAAATCCCCTATCTCCTCCCCCTGCTCACCAACCTACCCGCTCCCCTTCCCTGTTCTGGCATCCTCCTATATTGGGGCATCGAGTCTTCTCAGGACCAATGGCCTTTCCTCCCTTTGATGCCTAACAAGGCCTGCATATGCATCAAGGGCCATGGGTCCCTCCATGTATACTCTTTGGTTGGTGGTTTAGTCCCTGGGAGCTCTAGGGGTACTGGTTGGTTCATATTGTTGTTCCTCCTATGGGGCTGCAAGCTTCTTCAGCTCCTTGGGTCTTTTCTCTAGCTCCTCCATTGGGGACTCTGTGCTCAGTCCAATGTCAACTAATAGTTTTAAGTTAAGGAGCAAGGTTACATAATATCATTTGATGTATATGAGGTTTCCTTGTCCCAAAGGCAACCAGGTCTTGGGGGCCAGTATATAGCCTTGCAATACAGCAACAGATCAAACATCAACAGAAAAATCTCAGGGTAAAGTGTTTCTGAATATATTTATTTCCTGACCATCTTATGAATTTTTTATGAAAAGAATATTATTAGCCCAATATTTCAGCATAATGTTTTATGTTATATATAAAGAAAACAAGCAAGCAAAAAGTTTTTTTTTCGTTTTCTATAGTTGCCTTTATTTTAAATTTATAGTTCATATCTCTCTGTTTTCAAAAAAGCAATGCAACTTAAATAATGAACTGGTTAAGCTATTTGAAGGAATCAGGTTGTCACCTTTCAGTAGTGGACATAGTATTTTGCTATATGTATCCAGTCCATTTCATTCAGAGACTACCTTTTGTTTTTCTTAGAGGGATTAGAATACAAAGGATAATATTTTCCTAGAAGTAACTTTTTTATTCTAAAAGCACAGTAATGGAGTTACTTTATGTGTATAGTGTGTATATAAAGTGTGCTAATTTTTTAAAAGACATATTTAGTTCTTTATGTGTTTTGCCTTTATATATATGTATGTATCATGTTCATACTGGTACCCACAGAGGTCAGAAGACGAGGTCTTGAATCCCCTGGCAATAGAGTTACAGATGGTTTTGAGCTTTTATGTAGGTGCTGGGAATAAGTCTGAAAAGACTCAAAGACAAACAAGCCCTCTTGACCCCCTAAACCATCTTTCTATCCCTGATTGATGCTTTTAGATTATTTATTTATGTTTGAAGCTTGATGTTATTTAAATCAAAAAACAAACCCTTTGAAACACTGAAAAAATAGTAAACAAACATTTACTTAAATGTTAGTGTATTATGACACACGAGGTACCTAATAACCCTTAAGACATATACTAAGGATGTCTACTAACTTGAGTTAGTCCTGATTGTGGGCAGAATAAATGTGTATAGGTATATTTGTGTTTGTATACTTAAACACTTAAGTAGTTTTGTTAATATTTTTTAAAAGTACATAGCTTTTTGTTGGTTTTGTTTTGTTTTGTTTTGTTTGCCTGTTTCCTATCTCTTCAAAGCCCTGGTTAATCATGAACTCTCATTCTTCCCTCTTTAACTTCCTGAGTTCTGGAAGGTAGAATAAATTTATCCTATATTTTATGGTATATGTAGCTTCTCTTGATTGAGTTTAGATGACAAAGTTATGCTTACATGAGTAATCCATGTGGCTAGTTTAATGATCAATTTTATTGCAAAGCTCTACTGTAACATGTTGTGACACTTTTATAAAATAAATAATTGAAGACAGTCGTTGACGTCTTAACTTTGAGCTTAAATGTAATTCTTTGTTTCTAGAATAAAGTGTGGTGTGCTTTCTTGAATATCATACTTTCACTTTGGTTAAACTATTAACATATTTTAAAAACTTGAAATAGGTCATCGAGCTGTATATGTTGGTGTTCATGTACCATTTAGTAAAGAGAGTCGTCGGCGTCACAAGCATCGTGGGCACAAACATCACCATCGGAGAAGAAAGGACAAAGACTCAGATAAAGAAGATGGACGGGAGTCTCCGTCTTATGGTAGGAAGAAGTTGCCCTCTGCTGAGGGCTTAATGTTTTTTCTAAGAAGTTCCATCTTTTTAAATTTCACTATTTTTTCTTTATAGCTGAGTAATATTCTGTAACATAGCATAGATGTATCATATGTTCCTTACAGGCAACAGATGTCATCTGTTGATGGACATCTGGGTTCATTTTCATTTCCTAGTTACTGTTACTAGAACAGCAATGAACATAGATGGGCAAGCATTTCTTTAGCAGGGTCTAGAGTCCTTTGGGTATATGTCCAGGAGTGGTATTGATAGATTATGTGGCATATTTTATTTTTATTTCTTGAGAAACCTCTAGAATGACTTTCAAAGTGGCTGTAGTCATTTTTTGTTTTCATCAGAAGTATATGACAGTTCTCCTAGACCAAAATCTGTGGTGCGTGATTGTGTGTGTGTGTGTGTGTGTGTGAGAGAGAGAGAGAGAGACAGAGACAGAGACAGAGACAGAGAAAAACAGAGACAGAGAGAGAAAAACAGAAGAGAGAAAAGAGAGTATATTTGAATGTAGTTACAAGAACGTCAGTTACCAAAGTATAGAGCTTGTTTGGTGAGTTCTCATCCTTATGTTTTTTGAACGAATGTACACCAAGCAGCTGTGTTGAGCCTGATATTCATGCAAACATCTGCAGACCCCTTGTCGTTGATGGCAAATGTCTGGATTTGTATGCCTGAGGGGCAGGCTTCTTGAAGTCCACTCAATTGAAACACTTATGTATTATTGTCAGCACATACATTGATGGTGTATTCAAGGGACATTGTTGGCAGAATGACCCTTAGTTTTCTCCCCACCTTTCTTTGCAGGAGCCATTCTTCCTGGCTCTAGTAGGAAAGTACATCTGTGCTTTTGTTGTTGCTGTTTTGTTTGTTGACGGAATCTTCTACAGCAGAGACTGAACTCAAACTCTGCTGTGTAGCAGAGATTGGCCTTGAACTTCAGATACTCCTGCTTCTACTTCCTGAGTGGTAGGATTATAGGTACGCAGCACATCCAGCTTTCCTTCTGTTCTGAAAAGAGATTAACAAGTGTACACCCTTGATGGCTATAGAGATGGCCCAGTGGATAAAGAACTAGCTGTTCAAGCAGAGGACCTGAGTTTGATTCCCTGTACCCACATAAGAGCCAGTGATGGCATGTGTTTATAATCCAGTGCAGCTAGTGATTGTACATAGTCTAGCCATACTATGTATATGTTGTGGATTGATTTTTAAATTATGTTAATCAAGGTGTCTTTGTGTGAAGACTTAGAGTATAGTCATTCTCTGAGCAAGTTGCAGTTATACCATACATTATTTTTAACTCCCCTTAGACTTGCACTTTGAAACTGTTCTCCGGTGGACAGATTTTGAAAAATAATAGTTCAGTCTCTGGTAGGTAGTCCAGACTCTGAATTGTGAGAAGTGACAAGAAGGGTAAGCCCTGTGTTTGCCTAAGCTAGTTCCTCAGGAACTTTTTTCTGGTCTGGTAACACAAGGCAGAACCTGGCCATTTCTCAGGAGTCTGGGTTAAAGAAGAATTCAAAAGCAGTGCAGTGTTTCAGTCTTATTGAGAGTGAGAACTATACGGGCAACACAGGTAGAGACTCACACAACACAGCTATCAGTAATAACACAGGTTTCATTCAGTGCAGAACTGTGTGAAGCCAGACTGTCTGCACCAGAGACATTCAGGTGCTACCAGTGCCATGCTTAGAGACTTAGGCCATTTGATTCTTGTTTCCTTGTTTGTTACAAAGAGTGGGAGTCAGTGATACTATTTTCTAATTTAAGCGATTAAGGGAAAAGGTGAAACATATTAAGCTGGGATATGAGCAAATGGCTAAATGGCTCAGTAAAGAGAACTTGCTGATCTATCAGTAGACATGTATTCAGTTCTCAGCATCTACCTCAGTCAACTCACACTACCTGAAAATCTAGCTACATGGGATCCAACACCCCTTTTTTGGCCCCATGTAGGCTCATACAAACACCACACAATCACACATACATAATTAAAAAATAAATCATGGGGCATAGTGATACATACTTTATTCCCAGCCTTCAGATACAGAAGCAGGTGGATCTCTGTGACTTTGTGTCTTTATTGTTCTCTGCTGTGAGGCTCAACTCACAGCAGTATCTCTTTCCTGGTGCTGGGTTACAGGCATGCATGTCTGTGCCTGGGTTTTTATGTGGGTGCTGGGAATTTGATCTAAGATTCTCATGCTTGCAGAGAAAGCACTCTTACAGCTGAACTTTGCATAGTCCCTGTGTTTATGTTTTGAGTTTACCACACACATTGTGATCTACAAAGCTCATGCTTAAGAATTATGTAATTGTGTTTAACAAATAATCTCATAATATTTTATGTAGCTTTATACTTTTGGGCCACATTCAAAGCTGCCCTTTGCCAAATGTCTTAAAAACCTCTTTTTAGTGCCTCAGAAAAACGCTGAAGTATCCTGTCTTATCACCTTTATACAGCATTGTCCTGGAGCACCTAACCTGTGTGTGTGTGTGTGTGTGGTATACACATCACACATGGATTACAACAAAGTAAAATGTCTCTGCAGATGTAGGGTCCAGAGTCAGTTATTCTAAACAGTAGGCAGAACTATGATACTGATTGAATTTGTTAGTCACAGTAGAAAACCAATCTTTTCTCACTAGTAGCAATGAATACTCAGAAATGGAAGTTAAAAATACTACTTACAGTGGCTCTAAAACAAGTTCTCTAGTAATAAAGCCATTAAAAATCATGCACGTCTCAAGAATAGAGCAGTTGCCCATAGCCATTGCTTTGGCCTCTGGGCATTCATTCAACATAAAACCTGTGAAAACTCACCCATTCTCTGAAGCCAGGCATTTGTTTTCCCATCTCTCACTCACTGTCCTCTTCAGGTGTGCTATTCGCTGCACTCAGGGCCTGGAGGATTGTTTACTTAGGGCTAAATTTTAGTGTGAACTCATTTCTCATGCATAGCAGGGTTGATTTTGTTTTTAATTGAAAGTCTTAAGATTTTTCTATTATTTAATGGTCTAGTGTCTTTTTTGCAGGTATGTTTCTAGCAATGATCCTGACCTTATAAGCCCCAACTGACAGTATTTCTGTAGAACAGGAGGAAAGCTGACTTATACATATTGGTAGCTTGAAGTTGCACTTTTTATATTTTGGATTTTGGAAGTAAGACTCACCTAGTCCTTGCTGGTCCAGGACTTACCATGACCACAGCTTGATGTTATTTTCTTATCAGCCCTCTGGAGACTAAAATTATACATGTGAGCCACCACACCCCACCAAAATCTGTTTCAGCTACAGAAGTGTTTCAGTTTCAGACTGTACCCAGAATGTCTGTACTGTTGTTTTGTTAAGACACACCATCACAGAGGGTCCAGTTCATCCTCGGGACTGAAGATGACGATGAGGAGCACATTCCCCATGACCTCTTCACAGAGATGGACGAGCTCTGTTACAGAGATGGGGAAGAGTACGAGTGGAAGGAGACGGCCAGGTAGTACTGCTCACTCTGGTTTATGACTTGAAAGCACAAGATGTAGTTGATGTTTGTTTGCTTACTTACTCATTTATTGAGCTAGGGTCTTGTTTTATAATCCTGACTGGTCTAGAACTCAGGATGTAGCCCAGGCTGGCAGCAAACTTGCACTAGTCCTCCTGATTCTCTCTGCTTAGTGCTGGGCTTATAAGAACAAGTCACTTGGTACTTGTTAATGCCTGGAAATGTTCTTTTATTCTTTGCCTTCAATTTATTCCCTTGAATATTCTCATTTAATATGTTATAAGAGGGGTTATAATAGTGATACTCAGATTGCTTTAAACAAATTTTACAGAAGTTAATATCTTACATAAAGATGTGAAATGCTGCACTTTTGTTTTTGTGGCCTTATTTTTTAAATATAAATTTTGTTTATCACACAAAGGAAGAAACTGTGATGACTTATTTACATATCGTTAAACCTCAGGCTTATCATGAGATGCAGGTATTAGGCTTTAATGTCTGTAGACAGTGTAAACCATTGGCCTAATTTGTGGAAATGCATTTGAAGCACTATTTTGTTCTGGTAGTGATTTTTTTTTTCCCCCATGTTTTTCTTTTTAAAAATCAAGTTTATGTTTGTGGCATTAAAATAAACAAATGGAATGTTCATGATTTTTTTAGTTTCTCTATATTTATTTAGGTGGCTGAAATTTGAAGAGGACGTTGAAGATGGTGGTGACCGATGGAGTAAACCCTATGTGGCAACTCTGTCTTTGCATAGTCTCTTTGAACTGAGGAGTTGTATCCTAAATGGAACAGTTATGCTGGATATGAGAGCAAGCACTCTTGACGAAATAGCAGGTTATATAACAAACTGATTTTTTTTTTTTACATTTAATATAAATAAAATTAGATGTTATTTAGGCTCAGGCCTAACCTCATTTTCCCCCTTTTACAAAAAAGGGACAGATTATGGTCACCCTTGACTTGCTGGCCTGAAACATTGTGGGAAGTTTTAGTGATTAAGTTGGGAAAGGAGTGATTCTCACATGTACTTTGTGAATATTATCCTGGGTTGGTAATAGAAACAAGAAGTCTAGCTATTTCTTTGGAGTTTGTGAGGTAGTAAGGTTGGTCTTAGATACAGCAGTAGAAGCAAACAAGACAGACTTGAAAGACTATAAGGAGTTAGATTTGGAAAAGTAGAAAAAGTTGTGTTTATTTAATGATTTCAGTCTATAATTGCTCAGTAACATCATGTTTATTGTAAACCAAATATTATGTAGTCAGTACTGATTGCTCCCACAGAAAAATAATATATAGAGTATTTTGGTTTATTAAGAAACCCAAAAACTTACCCTTAATTTGTGTGCTCTAAATAACTTGAATTTTATCTGTTAGATTTGACTCTGTGTTGGAGATCTTTGAATTGTCACATCCCATTTATGTATGAATGGCTGAAAAATTGAGTTAGAGTTAGGAATATTCAGTATGCACAGATGAGTTTCCCTTTCATTTTATAGTTGTCACAAAATAGAACATACATTTATTTATTATTGAATATAATCTTCATTTACATTTCAAATGCTAAAACCTTTTCTGGTTCCCCTTTTTCGAAAACCCCCAACCCCTCTTCCCACCCCCTGCCTCCAACTATATGCCCCTCCACCCAACCCGCTCCCACTCCCCCCCCTCCCATTTTCCTTTGTTGGGGCATCTATTGAGCCTTCACAGGACTAAGGACCTCTCCTCCTACTGATGCCTGACAAGGCATTCCTCTGCCACATTTTTGGCTGGAACCATGTGTACCCCTTGATGGATGTTTTAGTCCCTGGGAGTCCTGGGGTGTTTGGTGGCCGACCTCATTTTTCTTCCCATGGGGCTGTAAACACCTTCAGCTCCCCTGGTTCGCCCTCTAACTCCTTCATTGGGGACACCACACCCAAAAAGAATGTTGTTACTTACTTTTTGAAATGTTCATACCTGTGGTATATCAAAGGATCTAGCCTCGATGACCAGTGCTCACATAGTAGTAACTCCAGTTCCAGGTGATGTGACACTCCCTTCAAACTTCTGCAGGCTCATGCAGTCGCATGGCACACATGCATGTACACCCAGGCACAGTCGGGTAAAATAAAATAAATAAATTACTTTTAAAACTTTGTACGTATTTGTACAATGCATTGAAAGAAGGGCCTGACCACACTAGTTCATAGAAGGGCATGGCCTTCAGGCCTCTCATTCTCCCATTCCTTTTATTTCTTGACAGAATTTACTATGTCAGGGATTTTATCATCTTCATTGGTTTTGTACCTCTGGCAGAGTAAGAGCTATCACTCTACTGCCCTGCTCCTAGCAGAGCATAGCAGACACTTGGAGGAAATGTTTAGAAGCCTATGCCATTGAATATTTAGCTAAATAGAATTTACAATTTGTTTCATTTTTTAATTAGAATTCACCATATCTCTTTAAAATATACTGCTTAGTAAAATAAGTCTCAATAATTGTTTTTCATTGGATGGATAGTGTTCATATTTATCTTTATGCATATGCTTTCATAGTGTTTATATAGAAACATTAACTCTGATCTCTTTTTTCATTGACTAGATATGGTGTTAGACAACATGATAGCCTCTGGCCAGTTAGATGACTCCATAAGGGAGAACGTCCGCGAAGCTCTTCTAAAGAGACATCATCATCAAAATGAGAAAAGGTTTACGAGTCGGATTCCCCTGGTTCGATCATTTGCAGATATAGGCAAGAAACATTCTGATCCTCACTTGCTTGAAAGGAATGGTGAGATCAGTTGTGGTGTCCAGTTTTCCCTAACACTTCTCTAACGGCATTCCAGTATGTTACAGTTAATACGTGTTGCAAGAAAAGTGCTATTTCTATACTGTTATAAATATTTTTATTTATTCAGAATTATCATTTCTTGAGTGCTCCTTTTGTTTGTTTTTGTTATTTTGAGTTAGACTCTATCTGTCATGGCTGGCCTGCAACTGTAGATTACACTGGCCTTGAACTTGGTTTTCCTTTTTTAGTCTCCCAATGGCTAGAATCACAGGCCTGTATAAACAAGGCCAATGTGAGACAGAAAACACTTGGATGAGAAGAAAGCATTCACTGTTAATAAAATGTCATACATGTTTCTTTAAGTAGTCTATAAATAAAATTTCTATCCCTTACCCTAAATCACATTTGCTTTTTTTAAATTTTGATTTGAGGTTTCTTGTACAAATTATTTAAGAGGCATAAATATGATCTGAAACTTTAATGGTTTTAATTCTAAATACTGAGTTTGAACTTTATGCCTGTATCAGACTTTTTACTTGATTTTTTTTCCCCTCCTAAATATGCTAAAAGTACTAATCATAAACAAGTGTTTTAGGAACTGGTTTCAGATATTTATGTACTTCGTGGAAGGTTTTCATAATAGGCCTATCTTATACAAATGGTAGACAAGTTGGTATCTTTCAGTCCTTGAGAATGGGTCAGACCCAGGTGGCCAGACTCAGTTCTGCCTTTCCTTTTGAAGGGTGATAGCAGGTTTTATAGGACTTGGGAGATAGTGATTTTGTTTTTTTAAACTTTACTTTTATATTATTTGTGTATATGTTTTGCCTGCAAATATGTATCTGTTGCACATGACTGAGAGGTTGGAAGAGGGCATTGGAACTAGAGCTAAGGATGGTTGTGAGCCACCACATGGGTGCTGGAAACAAACCCGGTTCCTCTGGAAGAACGCTAAGAAGTCGCTTAACTGATGACCCACCTCTCACCATTTCTCCTGCACCTTAAGAGCCAGACGGGTGTCTGTCTCTTAGATCTAATGCACCTTGAACATTGCCTTGCTTTACTTGCTTTTGTCTCAAGTAGGAATATACCAGTTTCGTTTTCATTTGTTTCTTAAAATGGAACTGGGATAACAAAACCTAGAAAGCCCAGATGCAGATGCTTCTCAGGGTCCTTACTGCTTCTAACTGGAAGCCTAGGAGGCTCACAGTGTGTGATAAAGGGACCTGGGACACCATAGCTTTTTGCTCTGTCAGTCCCTGAATGGCTGGCAAGTGGTTGTCTAAGGCCTTAACATGTTGGGGATAACATCAGCCATTGTTTGTAGCTCAGAGTAAGATATTTAATTTAGTCATTAAAGAGTCTTTTAATCTGTTTAAAATTATGACATGGTACATTAAGGGATCTAGGTTTAATTTAGATAGAAGTTATACATGGGATAGTTCTGGTGTCATTCTTCTATTGTGTTTTCCACTGTGCTGAAGTGTGTTCATTCATCTGAAGGACTCTAATAAGCTTTTATCCCTTTATGCAGTGTTTTCTCTTTATTCTCTCTGTAGTTTGATTTCTTTTCATCATAACACAATGGTTATTTTTGAATGCAGTGTTATGTTAATTTCATTGCATTATAATTATAATGTAATCAACTTTTCTGCATGTAGCTCTTAAAAACTAAATATTAGTTTATGTATTGGCAGTTGTCTGTTAACTTATTTTAGTTATCAAACAAATAATGGGTTTACCACACTCTTTATCTGTATTATATTTGACTCTTCTGACCATGTAGCTTTGATTATGCAGCTTACAAAAGATCGTTCCATTTCTTATGCAACTACTGTTTAGTTTAAAAAAAGTTTAAAAAAGGAGAGTGTTTCTCTTTTAAGCCACACTTACTAGTAGTACCAGATATTTTAAGTATAAATATTCCTATACTTTTGAAATATTCTAGACTTCTTATTGTTCTTGCTAAATGTTTTGGTTTTAGTTAGCTAGTACAGTGATTATATATATGATATACTATGGTAGAAGCAAGACAACGTGCTTTGGAATACTGATTTAAAACTTAATGATATAATTCTCTTTGTCTCTCTCACTTTTTATTTTATTTATTTTTTTAAACATAGGGCTTCACTGCTCACTGTTGTAATCCCATCTGGCTTGAAATTTGCTTTATAGACCAGGCTAGCCTTGAATTAAGAGATTCACCACTCCTAGCTATAATTCTCTTGAAAAATAGTTCCTGTGATTTATCTTGCCTTTTAAAACTTTTCTTAAGAGCACTGGCCAGACCCTGTTACAAACATTTAATACCAGTTTTAAGTTAATTATTAGGTAATGCTAATGTAGGCTCTTTGTGAGATAATGATTTATAGATGTTGGTACAATTTTAAAAAAAATTTTTTTTAAATATCCATTCAGCCAGGGAACTGATTACAGTTTAAGAACTTTTCAGTGATGTTACAGGTAACAATCTGACTGACCTGCTAACCCTCACAGAGGACTTTAAAGCTTGTAATTTGTGGTTTACGTTGTTTTGTGTTCTTTGTTACTTAATGCAATGAACATCATTTTTTACTTATTTGTTTTATCTTAGGGGAAGGCCTGTCAGCCTCCCGCCATTCTTTGCGAACAGGTCTGTCTGCCTCAAACCTTTCCTTGAGAGGAGAGTCACCTTTATCCCTTCTTCTCAGTCATCTTCTTCCTTCCTCAAGAGCTGCCACCCCTGCAGGCTCCAGGTGTACCACCCCAGTACCCACTCCCCAGAGCAGTCCTCCTTCCAGCCCCGGCTTCAGTCGCCTGGCCTCCAGAAGTTCCCAACAGACTCAGCCTCAGGCCCCAGAAGTACTGGTGACACCTGACAGGGATGATATTCCCAGAGTAGTAATTCATCCGCCTGAGGAAGACATAGAAGCACTCAAAGGCCAAGAGCAGAAGAATGAGGAAAATACTGACTTCACTCCAGGCAACTGTCCAGAGTCCTCCACGTGTGGTGCTCTCTGCCTCTGGGTCACTTGCACTGAGAATGCCTATCAGCACATAGCTTGAGCAGCATATGTAGATAGTGCTTATGATTGATGTCTGCATGATTTGTTCTTTACAGTGTATTATAGAAAGGATACATTTATTAAATTTAGGGTATAAAGATACTACATAAGTCAGACGGTTAAATATTTTTTCCACTGGGATTTTAGAGGTCGTAATATTGGAGTGCTTTAGGAAACATTTTTTGATGTGAACTTAGAAGGATGACTTTTCTTGTGCACTTTTAAGATGAGGAAGCACAGAATGGTAATGAAGAGGCTCCTTTGAATTTGCTTGATGCTTTTCTCTAAAGAGTAGTAAATTTTTACTTTCCTGTATGATAGGATACCATGTTCATTTTCCTATTCTTTTTCTGAGAAGATTGAAATTCTCTTATAATTGCATGGAGTCTTTATTTAAAGAGGAGTAAAGTATTTTGGAACAGACGTAGTTTTTTATTTATAACTGCAGTAGTCCAAGTTTTCCCTCATGTTTTTCAGAACTGAAGTCTCTATAATTGTTTTTAAATTACAAAACTTGTTTATGGGGCTGCAGAGATTACTATGATTAAGATTTCATATTGCTCTTACAGAGTACCAGGATTTGATTTCTAGCACCCTTGTCAAATGGCTTATGATGCCTGTAACTCCCTGGAGTTTGATGCCCTCTGCTGGTGTCTTCAGAGCACTCATGAACATGTTCACAACATACACACACACACACACACACACACACACACACACACACGCACACGCACACACGCACAGAATCTTTAAAAAGAAAGTATACTTCTGAGGTAAAATCTTTTGTTAATTGAAAACTTAGGTACACATTTTTCTTTATGTCATGAATTTTTATGACAAGATATGTCAGCTTTTTTGAATAGATGAAATGGAAATGGATGGATTTCTGAAGGTAAAGTAAAAGTCATTGTTACTGAGGAAAAGTCACAGGACCAGCCATCATTACTTCTTTCGTCACTGCCATTTTTTCTTAGAACATTGAGCCATTTCTAGCAGGACTCCCTAGAACCTGATAGATAGAGGACTAGGCGGTGATAAGAAGTTTCATTTTCTGACTACCTTGATTCTTAGTTGTAGGAACTGACTAGCCAGAGGACTAATTAAGAAGACAGTTTTAATTTAGCTGCGTTTGGAAAGAGAGACTCTCAGTAGAGTTTCTTTTCTAAGAACACAGTCTTGTGTAGCTTTGAGCTTCTGATCCTTTTGTCTCTTCCTTCCATTTGCTAGTAATAGGATCGTGCCACTGTGATTGACAAGTGAAATGTTCTTAACATGCACCTGCCATTTTGAGAAAGGAACAGGTTGAAGATGACCGAGCAATTTCAACTGAACTTTAGTTTTTCTTCCTTTTCCTGACTTTGCATACTCCTGGCCTCCTATCCTAACAAATTTCCTTGTTCTTAGCTCTCAAATCTGGCTGGGTTTTTCTAAAAACTGTATTATAAGTTTGTTTTAATTATCTGTAGAATACCTTTGAACAGTTGGTAGTGGCTAATACTCAATCACAGATGCCACCAGAGTTTTAATAAAATGCTTCTTGATTTTCTTATGTGGGAGCATTTTGAAGCCACCCATAAAGTTAATTCCTCTCAGCCTTCTTGGGCAAGGAAGAAACACTATTCTGAAAACATAGAAGCAAAGGTCAAACATAAGGAATCTTAATATATTTTCCATGTTAAGTCAACAATTTCAAAAAGTACTTATTTTAGGAAGTAACTTCTATTTCAGAATTTATAGGATGAAATAGAAGTAACTTCTATTTCAGAATTTATAGAATTTTCAGGCTTTTCATTTACAGTGATACCCCAGTTTGTTACAGAGAAGTAAATATCTCAGAGAATTTATGTCCAAATTTGAACCCAAATGCCTTAATTTTATATTCAATAGTTATAATTCCTCTATTTTATAAGAATAAACACTCTTGGATATATCAAGTACATCTGATATGCTTGAAATTGCAGAAGTGATACTAATTATAACAAAGGACTGATACTAATAAATATTAACTGAATTTCTATACAGTGGTAGATTGTATTATATTACAGTCTCTGTCTTAAAATGTTCAGTGTTTGAAACATTAATTAGTTTATATTCTTGGAGTAGATATTTTATCTTTGAAGAAAAATATGTATTTAATGGTAGAAATCATAATACAACCTAGATTTTAAATTTTTTGAGATTTGAGCTTATAAAAGCTCTATAAAAGTGCTTTTTTGTGGTCAAGATCGATTAGTAGAGGTGATGCTTTTAAGCTCTCTTACCATGAAGCACTGCTGCTAATTGTCACCTGAAGTGAATATACTAACACAATAATTCAACCAATAATTACCGTATTATTCATATACTAATTTATAGGCTTGCTGATCCATAGAGATTGAGTGGATTAGTTAAGCACATGACTACAAGTGATGAGTATTATTTAGCCCAATTTCATGGATTATGTACTTTTAGTCTTTGTACTTGGAAGACTTGTTTATGGTCTTTTACTTAGATTTCTTAGGAAGAATGACAGTAGAAATTAGACATACTACAGAAGAAATCTTGAAGAAACTTAAGATTAAGAAAGATTAAATGTAGATCTTAATTTTTCTGAATTACACTAAGAATTTGTCAGTGGATTCATACAGTATTGATATGAGCATCCTAGATGAAGCCAGACTTCACTGAATTCCATACAATTTACATGGGCTAGGGATATCAAAAGACGTATTTGGAGCCATAAGACTGGTCTTAGCTCAAATCTTTGGTAGTTTCACACTGACCCACGTTTCAAAAGGCTACTGTGTAGATTCTAGTATAAGGCTTTGAATATTAAGATACACAACTTTATCTTGTTCGTGTGTTCTAATTCATATTGCTGGTATGAAGCTAACATCTGGCACCTTTTAACCGCTCACATTTGCTTTTATAATCAACCATCGCTTTAAGGATATGAGCAGATTCAGGCTACAAGGTGGGTTTCCTCCTTACTGATTTGGGTTGTGTGTTTTCTTAAATACAGGGATTTTGGCCTCTCCACAGTCTGCTCCTGGAAACTTGGACAGTAGTAAAAGTGGTGAAATGAAAGGTAACGGAAGTGGAGGAAGCAGAGAAAATAGTACTGTTGACTTTAGCAAGGTAACTCAGGAACTGTAAATTTTCATTAGCTTTTCTACTGAAGAACGTGTTGCTTTATTGCCATTGCTTATAGTAACTGTTCAGTAGACTGGTGCACATACACTTGCATGTCATGCTTGTGAGATGTTATGGACAGACACTGGGATAGGCTCCAAAAATTTGGATAACTACATGCTTACAGTTTCAGTGGTTAAGAAGCCAACACTGTAAAAAATATGACATTTTTTTCTTTGTACCTGCTTATCAATACCATGACACTGGAATCATTTTGAAGAGGTTTTTGGGGAGTGGCATTGCAGCACTAACAGAGCCTTCTTCCTGGACTGGACTGCATCTCAGAATTACTAACGTCTGGGGTTAGCACTGTTTGAAATGCCACTGGGAAGCATGAGTCAATAAAAATAGGCACAGATCAACAAAGGCAAGAAGAAGCTGTGAATTTATTTTGCTTCATTAAAATAAAAACAAATATCCCCCAAAACAACAAACAAACAAACGAATGGACAAACAACCCTTATTAAGACAGACCAGAGCACTAAGCATAAGTGACGGCTGAGTTTTGACCACATTCTAGTGGGTGGGGCAGGCCGTGTACTTTTAATGTGCTGCCTGTCAATTGACTATTAACTTGTGCAGTATTAACTTTTTTGTTGTTTTTGTTGTTGTCCTGAACTTACTCTGTAGACCAGGCTGGCTTCAAACCTTGAGATCATCCAGTCTCTGCCTTCCAAGTGCTGGAATTAAAGGCATATACCACCACTACACTGCTTAACACTAACATTTGTACATCTTATATCTAAGGCTTTGTTTTAAATGCCAAACAGGATCCCGTTTTTTTTTTTTTTTTAAGCTTTTTATTCTTACAATCTGTACACAAATCACACACACACACCTCTCTGAAACACAAAGTTGAAATGATTTGTATTGTCGCTTTGTGGAGCTCTGTACCCTCACATTTTGCCAGTAGGGATTTTGACTGTTTTGAACGTGTTCACACGGGTATGCCAGCATATGCCTATAATCCTAGTTACCCAAAGACCAAAGCAAGACGATCTCAAGTTTGTGGCTAGCCTGGGGCACACACTGAGCTCTAGACTACTGCAAATAGCTAAATTTCCTAAATACTACTAAATAGCAACATCTTGTCAAAAACAAAACAGACAATAAAAGGCTGTTACAGCCATGACTTCTAATGTCCCTTGCTTTCATTGGTGCTGTTTCAGATGATCAGAAAGTTTCTCTATGTAAACTGGAGTTTATTCTTTGTTGGTTGAATAAGGAAATGACTGACTGACATTATATAACTCTGGTCTGGGCGTGGCAGCTGTGGATGACTTTGTTCTTCTGTCACAGTTTGACTTTTTTACTTGGCCTATTGTATACCCTCCCTGTCTCTTGTTGGGCAGGAGTCTGCCTCCTGGCACTGTAGTTGTGGCACACTGGGTGTGGGACTCAAGAGGCCTGCTGTAAGTGCTGGTTTTATCTTTTAATAGATAGTCTTGTTAGTGGTTGTTTAGTAGCTTGTGTGAGCCTGTGTATGAATGAGAACCTCACCTACTCTGGTGTCATGTTTGTAACCTTCTGTAATTATACACAGACAGCTGAGTCTCCCTTACACATTGTCGCATGTCTCATCAATCAAGGCTATAATAACATTTTTTTTCCATTTGAGGAAAATTCTAGGAAATCATAGTTTTTTTAAAACAAGGATTTATAAAGACATGAAGCAATAAGTCTGAATAATAGAAAATCATGTAATGAATATATTGTAGCACTGTGTATAATTTCATTTCATGAGCCATCGTTAGTTTGTGCACTGTATGTCCTTACCAGTTTTTAATGAATAATCTATTCATTGAAAAAATTCGAAGTTTATGTTTGATTTTATAGAGCTCTAAAGTAATAAAGGTTGTAGTAGTTACAATGAATGGTGAGTTGCTTCCATCTTTTGTATTTGTGTATTCCATTCTTTATATATGTAGGAATTTTGGTGTGTATTCATCTTTTAGATCTTAGTTTTGATTGACAGTAGTCGTCTTAAAATACATTTTTCATTCATTTCTAAGTAATCATATTTCAAAATATTTATCAATAGGTTGACATGAATTTCATGAGGAAAATTCCTTCAGGAGCTGAGGCATCCAATGTCTTGGTAGGAGAAGTGGACTTCTTGGAGAGACCTATCATTGCATTTGTGAGACTGGCTCCTGCAGTTCTTCTCTCAGGGTTGACTGAGGTCCCTGTGCCCACTAGGTAAGGAGCAGCTTTTCTTTATGACTTCATATTGATCTGCTGGCTGGAAGAATATCTGCTCTGTAATAGAAGTACTATTTAGTTAGTACTTGTTGATACTCAGTCACTGTGCCAAATGCTTGAGTGTTAGAGTACAGGTTAACATCCCCTTCTCCACACTGTTAGCTAGTTTCATTCTGGAACTTACTATGAAGTCCAGGCTAGCGTGAGTCTTTATCAGGCTATACAGAATAATTAGCAAGTTGTGTTAACCATTTTATAAACCATGAAAGGAAGGACATCTCTGTGGTTTATTAACATCAGAATGTGAATGTGACTTGTTTTGAAAGTATATTTTTGTTGAAAGTTTTTGTTGTTTGTTTTAGATGAAGTCAGTGTGGCCCAGGTTGAATTTCTATCCTTGGAATTTCTTCTGCCTCAGCCTTCTGAGTGCCTAGCTTACTGAATGTGCAACTGAGCTAGGGTTGTTTGTTTGTTTGTTGTTTTTAAATCAAGGAGGTTCCATAGTAGCATGACGAGGATTAGTTGATACAGTACTGTCATGACTGATTCAGTAAGATATAAAGAATTAATAGGAATTTGACAGAAATATACCCATTTTATGTTTTTTTTAAACTCCCATTTTCACTAAGGATACAGTGTTGATAAGTGAAGAGAATGATTTGATCACTTTATATGTAAATTTTCATAAAACAAGAGGATGCATATTTGGATAAGAATATTACTATTTTACATAAGAATGAAGTATTGATGAAACCCATTGTTTTATATGCTAACATACGAAAACAGTTGAAATATGAATTATCTGCTACTGTAGTGTTAACAAGGATGCAGCTAAATACTTTTATTTAACATTAAAAAATAACAGGTTTGATGTTGAAGCTGGAAATCCTTTTTCTACCCCAATAGATTACTTGACTAAATGCCATATTTATGGTGTTAAGGCTTTGATCCAGAATAGTTTCAGAGTGCAGAATTTTTTTGTGTGTATATTCTAAACTGTTTGATTTGACAGATGTTTAATTTAAGAAATCAGTGTGGGATAAGGCTCAGATGGCCAATTGCATAGCATTCATGAAGCCTGTTTCAGTTCCCAGTACTACATAAACTGGGTGTGCTTGGGCACACCTGTAATCCCACCTCTTGGGGCTGAAGGGGCAGTGGAGGCAGGAGGGTCCAGAGTTCAAGGTTACCTCTGGCTATACTGTAAGCTAAGGCCATTCTGAGATATATAACTCTTTTCTCAAAGAGGAATTAGCATGGAAACAGTGAAGTGCTGCTAACCTGTAAGCCTAGCAAGCAGAGACTGACTGAGCAGTGTGATAGCAGATGCTCAGAGGATTATTGCAACTTTGCTTGTTTTGTCACTTCTGACCAGAGTTAGTTGTATAATCCAGGAGGATATAAAAGAAGGAAATTTTTATGAAAAAACACTTTTTTAGTAACTGTTTTACACTAAGGAAGCTGGGAAAGAAAGAAATTATGACTGCCTTTTGTAGTTTCTTTTTTTTGTTTTGTTTTTGTTTTGATTTTGTTTTTTTTTTCTCGAGACAGAGTTTCTCTGTGTAGCCCTGGCTGTCCTGGAACTTACTCTGTTCCAGGCTGGCCTTGAACTCTGAAATCCACTTGCCTCTGCCTCCCAAAGTGCTGGGATTAAAGGACCACCATCACCCCGGTCCTTTTGTAGTTTCTTGATCTGAGTTTTGCTTATTTTGTTTAGTATTTGAAATAAGATTTCCTTTAGCCTCAGCCGAGGATGACCTTGAACTCAGATGCTCTTTGCCTCTGCTTTCCAAGGGCTAGAACAGCAGGCTTGTCCACCACACTCAGTTAAGATCTGCTTTAAATAGAGTTAACATTATTTTATCGGTACCTGTAGGTGCTTGCAAAAGTCTCAGTGTTGTTCCTATGTTTATAATAGAATAATTTTTGAAAGTTTCTAGATTTGTGTATATATGTTGCTTCTTTTAAAATATGCATATTTTAATCTTTTCTTAGGTTTTTGTTTCTGTTACTGGGCCCAGCAGGGAAGGCCCCACAATACCATGAAATTGGCAGATCCATAGCAACTCTCATGACAGATGAGGTAATTAAAATGCAGTCAGATCCTTGTGAGCTGGACAGTAGATATGCAATTATAGTCCATTCTCTCAAAGTAAAGCTTATAAAGTTCTCTTTGATGTCTGTGCTATTTTATTTCGTATTCATATTCTAACACATGCCTTTGTTGAGGCTTTAAGACCTATTGCTCGGGAATAGGTAGTTTTCAACCTATATTTCATTGATCGTATTGAAATTTTGAAATTTGTTTGGTCCTAAAATTTCTGAATGTTTGTTTGGCCTTTCCTTGGAACTTCTCTGTGTCTCTTTACCACTCTCTGGTTTGGGGATGTCATGGTTGGCTGTAACTTCTTTAGTGATCAGCACTTCTGTTTCTTTGTGAGAAGGTTCCAACAATTCTTGCCAGACATTACAACGCATCTATCTGTCCAGGGCATCAGAATCCTTGGATATCTGAACCTGATCTGTGTCAACTACTAATACTTTTCTATAATCCGTTATTTTTCTGGTTTCTGACCTTTTAATTTAAGTGACTTACTAATTTTTATCTATATTGATAATAACATGTTCATGTGTAACTAGAATTTCATGATGTCCTGATTTGTGTGTGTGTGTGTGTGTGTGTGTGTGTGTGTGTACCCAAGCATGCCTCAGACGCAGAGCCCAGGCTGGCCTTTTCCTTGGGCTCTTGGCAGTCTTCCTATAGCCCAGCCCCTTAAGTTGCTGGGGTAATGACATGAGCCATCACACTTGCTCTAAGTTCAGATCCAAACTCTTTCCTGGTATTGTCAGAGGACTTTGCTGTCTTCCCCATGCTTGCGCCCTGATAGTGCCTACCCCTCCTCACTTTGCTCTGGCAATAGCTGCTTCCTTTCTGTTTCTTGGATGAGTTTTTCTGTTTATACCCCTATATGTTACAAAGGTGACTTGTGTTTTCATCAACCCTACCCACTCTACCTGTAGCTCTATTTCCCCTCTGTTTGGTGTTTGTTTTTACAAAGTCTTGCTGTCCAGCACAGACTATATTCAAACTCACAGCAATTCTCCTGCCTCTGTATTCACTTGTCAGAGTTATCAGTCTTTTCTGATAGGCAGACATTTTCTTGACTGTCTACTTTTCTCTGTCAGCTTTCTGTTCTGTACTTGGCCTAATTTTTTTATTTGCTTGTTTTTTGCTTTTTGAATGTTTGCTCCTCTTGGAAGCTTGTCATTCTGGGTAATTATGTAACTCACTGTTCTGCCTGGGAGGACTGCATTGTTTTGTTTTGTTTTGTTTTGTTTTCTTTTCTTTTCTTTTCTTTTTTTGGTCACATACAGCATTGCACCTAACAAGTTAACTTGTCATAGTTAACTAATAAGTATTTGTTAAACAAAGTAACTTCTTTGTTCATAATTATTCATTCAAGGTAAATAACACTTTAATAGCAGAAATAGAATGACCTGACATTATTGTTATGAATTAATTTTTAACAAATTACTGTTTATTTGTGAAACTTTTTTTTGTATTAACGCATCACTCTTTTTGGTTGTTTGTTATTGATTCATCTGTTAATAGTAATAATGAGCTAAATATTGCCAGGTGGAGTGGATGCCTGCCGCTGATGAGATTTTATGTCATTTGTGTGTGTGTGCATGTTTGCGTGCAACTTTATTTTTGTTATTTATTTAACGTGTGTGTGTGTTTGTGTGTGTGTGTGTGTGTGTGTGTGTGCGCGTGTGCGTGTGTGTGTGTGCAGGAGGGCGGAAGGTATGTGACATGTTAGTGCAGGTCCAATACAGTCCATAGGATTGTGTCATCTCCTTCAGAATTGACAGAGAGCTATGAGCCACCTCACAGTCCTGGGAACTGAAAGCCTGTCCTGTGAGCAGTGTGTGGTGGTAACATGGACTACCCCAGTATTTCTGTATCTAAAGTGCATTTTATAGCACAGGTGGATTTTTCTTTCTACTGTAAAATCCTGTGCTCGCTATGTTCTTTTTTGTAGATTTTTCATGATGTGGCTTATAAAGCAAAAGATCGAAATGACCTCCTATCTGGAATTGATGAATTCTTAGATCAAGTAACTGTCCTTCCTCCCGGAGAGTGGGACCCTTCCATACGCATAGAGCCACCAAAAAGTGTTCCTTCTCAGGTAAGAGTCTAGAAATATACTTTGGGACTTGTTTTCGTCTTTTAAGTTAAAAACTTTTCATGAAAAATGTAAGTTATGCGTTTTTATGACACAAAACTTAGAACTATTTGCAGAGCTCAGTGAGAGCTCTTCTTTAGCATTGACTCCTGGCACTGAAAATAGTGAGTAGCGCTTGGTGGTGGTAGATCAGAGGATGGACCAGTATTACCAGGCCCCTGTACATCTCTACCCCAAACAGATAATGTTGATTGTTAGCTGTGTGATCATGATATTTATTCTGTTACCTGGACATGTAGATATTTATAGTCAGCCTGTTGCTTTCTTTGTTATTTGCGTCATTTTAGGTGGATCATTGTATAGGTTTTTTTAAAAAAATCTACATGTGCTATTCCTAGTACATTTGCTTCACAAAAACAAATATTCACAAATAACTTTGGGGTGCTGGTTCTTGAGCACTTTAAATAGTATGGAATAATTTGTTTTTGCATCTTTGGGAAGTTTTTGGCATACACTTTTGAACTGTATCACTTGCCAAGTATGAGCTTTAACAAGTTGTTTGTTTCTTTATGAAAATTGCCTTATGTGAGTTTCTTTTTTTTTCTTAGGTCAATTCAATTCTGATTCATTTTGTTTGCCTGGTATATTACCCATTTACCCAGATTTGAAATTTTCATAAAAGTTTTATCTATTACACTCTCTCTGACTTGTGATGTTCCATACTGATATATCAAGTTTAGCTAGTAGGCTAATTACTTATTATATTTTTCAAATAGGAAATTTTTTTTAAATGTGGATATTTTTCTACTTCATTTCTGCTTTTAGCTGATTTTCTTCAGTCCTACTATCTTTCAGTAAAGATTTATTTATAATTTTGGTATATTTAATTATTTTGTTTGCTTGTTTTAGATTTATTTTATATGTATAAGTATTTTGCTTGCATAAATGAATATGTACCACACACATCCCTGGTTCCCGGGATCAGATAACCCAAGACTGGGGTTATGCATACTTGTGAGCCACCATGTTAATGGTGGGAATTGTACTCAGATCCTCTGAAAAGTAATAGCCAGTGTTCTTAACTGCTGAGCCAACTCTCCAATCCCTATCTTTTAAAATGTTTTCTAAAAGAAAATTTTGTTTTGAGACAGTGTTTTACTGCATAGCTTTGTGTACCTGAAACCTACTATGTAGCCAGACTACTTAAACTTGCAGTGATCCTCTTGCCTTAGTGTCTTAAGTACTAGAATTGGAAGAATGAGCCACTGCTTTATAGTCTCATATTGTTTTAGATACTACTCAGACTATAATATTTAGTATGTTCCCTTGTTCTATAATGTGTTCTGTTTCCCCTTTGATCTAAGATATACATTCGTTTTATCTTTGGCATTTTCAAATGTGACCTTACTTTTGTAATCTTGCTACTCTGTTAATATGGTAATGTATTTCTAAGTCTTTGTACTTCAGGGGGCTTTTAGGACTACATGTCTTACTGTGTCTCTCTGTTGTTCTCCATGTATTCCATTCCTCCCTCTTTTTTTTTTTTAATCTTTTTTTTTTTTTTTTTTTTTTTTTTTAAGATTTATCTATTATATAAAAGTACATTGTAGCTGTCTTCAGACACCAGAAGAGGGCATCAGATCTCATTACAGATGGTTGTGAGCCACCAAGTGTTGTGGGATTTGAACTCAGGACCTCTGGGAGAGTAGTCAGTGCTCTGAACCATGAGCCATCTCTCCAGCCCCCCTCTTTTCATTATATGTACTTATTTGCACACAGATATTTCTTTAGCCAGTTCTCTCTTTGGGTAACTTGAAATATTCCTTTTGTGTTAACATGGGGGAGAAGATTCTGTATCTTAGAAGTGGTTTTTTGTTTTGATTTTTTAAAATTAAATATAAGATGATACTGAAGTAATTTTTTGTGTTACTTTCCTAATAAAAATACTTTAATAATTGGCTTTCTCTTTCTCTTTACTTTTTCCTCTGTCCATCTTCTTTTTCTGAACTTGCTTTGTAGCCCAGATTGATCTTGAAGTCACAGTCTTCCTGCCTCAGCCTTTTGAGAGCTAGCAGTGTAGGTTTGTGGAGAAAGTAGTATCTTTAAAAGTTAAATTTTTTCCTTGGTAATTAACCACAGTATTCTAAATATTTTGGTGAAATATTTATTTCTTTGGGAGAATGCTTATATTCATAGCTAGGCTGGCTGGTATTTTGGTTGGGTTGTACAAGAAGAGGGAGTCTTACTTGACAAAATGCTTCCATAGACAGGACTATAGGACATTTTCTTGATTGATACTTGATGGATGTGGAAGGGCCTAGCTCACTGTGGGCAGTGCCACCCCTGGGCTGGTGGTCTTGGATGGTATGAGAAAGCAGGCTGAGCAAGCCATGAAACGCAAGGAAGTAGTGTTCCTCCATGGTCTCTGTTTCACTTCCCGTCTCGGGTTCTTAGCCCTTACTTCCTTCACCAAGGACTGTGATCAGGACACATTAGTTGAAAGAATAAAGCCTTTTCTCCCCCAAGGGGCTTTTGGTCTTGGTGTTCAGCGTGTTGGTCAGCAGTAGTAGTTTAATAAAACAATAGCTATTGTAGAATAGAAATTTGACATGGTTTTATGAATATATCTTATAGTGCATTGATGTTAGAATATAATAAAGAAAGGATTGTAAGTTTAAAATATGAACAAAAGTAGATGGTAAATTATTCTAAATTTATCTCCTTTTTAATTGCTATTATTTTAAAAAGTTATACTAGGAAACTTTTTCCCCAGAGAATACTTGGGTAAAATCCTTATGAGATGTAATATTCCCTCTAGCCATCTGAGATACCAGTTTTCTTAAAATTGAATTCTGAAAATATATTTTTGTGGAATTCAGGAAAAAAGGAAGATTCCTGTGTTTCCCAATGGATCTGCTCCAATGTCTGCTGACCCTCCTAAGGAGGCGGATCATCATGCTGGGCCTGAGCTGCAGAGGACTGGACGGTGGGTACACATACTACTTTGGGGATTTAGGAAAGGCACCAACAGTTGTTTTTAATTCCTCAAGTATTTGGAACTTAATCTTGTACTTTTAGTTTTGTGTGGTTTTAAAAAATGCATTTTCTATACGATAGTATGACATTAAGGGAAATTTTCATACATTTAAAACATTTTTAATAATATATACCAATCTTTATTTTAAAATAATGGAACATATACTCAGAATTATAGTATGTGGGTTTTTGGTGACCTCTACAGAAGGTTCTAAAAGGAAATATGTATCTTTTTCCAAGTTAAAGAATTATGGAATGAAAATGGAATTGTACTGAATGATTTTTGTACATTGTGCAAGATTTAAAATTTATGTGAACATTTCTTTTTGAAATAATACAAATTTAGATGGACAAGCATGATTAGTAGAGACAAGCAGACCCTACAATTAGCATCGGGAAGGTTTATTAGAGAAACTAGAAAGTTAATTTTAGAGTAAAGAATAGAAATGTAAAATGTAATAAAATATGTTTAAATTACTTTGCAGTAGTTCATTGTGACAGCATGCCCATACTGGAGAGAAGTATGGCTCTTGGTATTGCACAGTGTACGTACGGGTAGTCACTGTGGAACAGAAGGACCTGGAGTGAAAGCTTTATAAAATTAGAATATCGTATATACATACTCACTTTTGACAAGAATAGTAACTAATATATTCAGTGTAGACTTAAATTTGTAATCATTGACTAGAGAAGTGTAAGAGCCTTTATGAATGTAGCAGAATAAGATTTTATCTCTATGCCAATAGTGCTGGTCTCCTATTAGCTGCAGCCATTTGTTTGTACATTAGAGGTACAGTTAGTTGCTGAGAAATACCAATGCCTACGATGGATATCTTAAGCACCTGAGAGCCTCCTTTGCCACCTGCTTAACAGTCAGTTGTTTATTTGATGGTGGCGATTTATTTTCTACATTGTCATTGGCAACTTCTTAATTTAAAACTGATTCCTTTTGCTACAGATTATAGAATCACTTCTACATGTCAACATGCCTTCATGGTTTATTTTAGTATTTAACTTTAAAAAATTAGTGTGGTAAAGCTTGGAACATCCAAACCCTCTATAGCTTAAATTTAACATTTATCCATATTCTTGTATTTAGTATATACATAATCACCCATTTCCTGAAGCATAAGACTGTTCTGAATTTCCATTTCAGCAGTATTTATTTGGTGCCGTCTGTATACCAGGAAGTATTCAGCTAAATTGAGATATGACATTGAACATGAAGACTCTTTATTTCCTAGGATGTTTATATTTTACTGGAACATTTTCAGATTAAAAATATCAAAAAAGCTTAATTTTTTTAAAAAAGTTGAAATGGTATGGCTTTGATGTTTTAATGCAAACATAGATTTTTATACTTTCTAAAACCTCTTAATTTTATTAATATAAACTTATATAAATAATAGTAAACAGAAATAGCTTTTATGGTTTTTCTTTTTCCCAAACAGAATTATTCATATAAATAAATAGTTAAAAGTCATAAGAGTAGTTATTAGTCAACTTCAGTATTAAAAGCGTAGCATGCCACAGTCACACTAAGAACTAAGTAAGATATAATTGCCTTCTCTGTACTTCTGCCCCTTGCCTTTCAGATCTGTATTATAGATAAAGAATAGAGTTGCATTTGCACATTTACATGAATGGCTAGTTAGGTTTTGTTTATTGTATGTTTATTAGTGTATATACATATATATACACTATGTATATATATTTGCATTCAAAGTTAAAATTGTTCCCTATAAAGTCATTTGCCCGCAGCCTTTTCAGCATATAACCCATAATATAATGTTTCCTTTATTTTAATGAGCTATATCTTTCCTCTGACATCATTTCATTAGAGTCAATGAGCTTATCTTCTGTAAGTTATACTGTGATTTAAATTTTTATTGACAAAACAGTAAGCACCTACAATTTTATGTAGCCCATAGATTTAGTTTGAACTAGTTAGAATCCTCTAGTCTACAGCTTGACGAGTTTCATCTCACCTATTTAGGCTTTTTGGTGGTTTGATACTTGACATCAAAAGGAAAGCACCTTTTTTCTTGAGTGACTTCAAGGATGCATTAAGTCTGCAGTGCCTGGCCTCGATTCTTTTCCTATACTGTGCCTGTATGTCTCCTGTAATCACTTTTGGAGGGCTGCTTGGAGAAGCTACAGAAGGCAGAATAGTGAGTACAAAAGATTGCTAGTGGCCAGGCTCCCAGCTCCTCAGAGGCAAGTGTCTGTATGCATTTGTCTCACTATTCGTGCTTGTATTTGAAGAGTCTCCCCACAGCATTAACCTGTCCCCAAGCAGACTTCCCCCAAAGGTAATTGCTGTGGAAAACATGGGGAAGACATTTGAACAGGAGAAGATGCACAGTTGAGGTAATAAATAAATAAATAAATAAACAAAAAAACCAAACAGTTTTATACTCCCTTGCTTGATGAAATGGCTATAAATTGAGTAAGGGGATGTGTGCATTGTGGGGGAGATGCTTTGGGTGGGTCATGGTGGGAAATGTACCCATGGGAGTCCTCATCTTGTGTCCTGTTAGCTCTTATAGGATCAGGGTTATGGCCCCAGCTGGTGACTGAGCTGAGACTGTTCAAAACAGCAGAATGTGGCTGTAGAGAGGGTGGGATTTTAAAGTTACATTTACTTTCATTTTGCTATTAAATCTGTTTGAACATTGCCAAAGCTTTTATTTGTAATTGTATATGGCCTCCCCCCCCCCCCTTTTTTTTTTCATGTGAACGTAGAATCCCATTTGCTGTACATGCTGATACCGTGCTAGGAACTGATTCTTCATAAAATCTTGAATGGCATATTATGGGAGGTGTAAATATATTTTAATGGCATATAGGTGACTTGATTTATAATTTCTCATTTCTGAAGTTTTTTTTAAATAATATTTACTATTTAAAGAAATTTTGTATTTTTATAGATAAAAGGTAAAAAACAATAGCTAAATCTAAATGGCAATAATTATTCAATATAAAGGCATATCTTTTTTAGAAGATGAGGTGAAAAACCTAAAAATTGAAAATGTCTAATTCTGAATTTATTTTTTGTTAGATTCCTTTCTACCTTTTTGACTTTAATCATTGTTTCAAGTATACATGTTTTTGTTGTTTTATGTACTGTCAAAAATAGTGCTTGTAACATTGCCATGCCCTGTTGAAATGTGGCTTAGCTGTTAGCTCTTGGAAGCATTGCTGCTTGGCTCATGGACTGTCACTGTCTGTCTTCTGCTTCTGCCCTTTGACACCATGTGCCAAGACTGTGTTTCACACTAGAGCAGGGAGAGAGACAAGTGTAGTAGGACCACCTGACTGGAACATGGGAGGGAAACGGTAGCCTGTGCTTGCTGGACTGTTGCAAGTGAGAAAGGACAGCTGTGGAAATTGAAGCTACAAAAATGGAGAAAGCAAGCATTTTACAGAAGAAACCATGTGAATGTATGGTGTTTGCTTCCAGTGTCCATTACAGAAATGGCATTATAGGGAACTCATTTTTAGAGGTTATATAGTAGCAGAAGAAAGTACAAATATTGGACCATTCAAGTGTCAATGAGGGTTGAAATTGAGGATTGATTATAGGGAGAGAAGGAAAGGTAGAAAGTTAGCTAATTTATAGACTAGAAGGAGTAAATTGGCCCAACAAATTAGCCAGAGCCTTAGGATGAAAAGTGTGGGATGTAAAGCAGTTCCACACTGGGAAGAGGTAGCTTGGGGGTCTTACGGCCTTGGTGGGTAGGGATAGTAAAGGCATTTTCTGGTGGTGGTGTCTGTATTTTTAACCCACAACTTGGGCGGGGGGGGGGGGGGTCTAGTTTGTGCTCACCTGCTTCAGTTGAGTTGTGTGATATCCTTTTCAGTTTTTACTTTTTCTTTTTCTGAATTTCACATAGATGTTTCCACCTTCTCAAACTCAATTTAAAATGTACATATTTTAGTAGAATTAAGGAGTTGGTGATGAGGACCTGTGTTTTGTAGTAAAGCCCTATTTTTCAAAAAGAAAACATTCTTTGCATTTAACATTATTAATATGGTTATTCTTTTCTTTCCCCCCCATATTGCTGATAGTTCAATTATATTTTATTCTGCTACTTTGTGATTCTGTTTTGGATGATGGTGTTAGACTTGATGGAGAGAATTGCTCCATTTGTGTGATATGCCCTAAGTAGCAGACAGGGTTTGAGGGCGCCTTTACAAACACTAGTAGAGTAATAATTACCATCACCTGCACTTGAAAGTGAAGGCACTTAGAGGGGAACAAGTCGCCCCGCAGCTGCTCTCCAGACCCTGGTCCTGCAGGCTTCTAGGCAGCCCTGTTTTTGCCTGGTCTTGTACTGTCTCTTGTTTCAGGGCCTTTCTTTCTTACTACTTCTTGTCTTGCCTTTACCAATCCTGGCCTTTCTCCTTTCTGGATAGCATATCCTAGTTGGCCTTGAGTTTAGGACTGATAAATTCTTTTCCTTTTTCTCTGATCTTACCCTTTGTCTTGTGGCATAGTACATTGTCATTGCTTTACCATCTAACCTCATTTTGCAAGGCTATAATGCTGATACTGAAATCCAGTATTACTATGTCTTACTCACTAAACTCCTCTGAGTTATTGTCCTATTTTGTTTCATTTTGATGGGCTTTAATGATAAAATAACTAACATTGTTTTTGTGATTTTTTTTTTTTTACACATCCCCATCTACCTTATTTATGTTACTTATATCATTTTGAAGTAAATCAATTAAAGCTGTCATTCTAATTTTCAAAAAGTATATGGAAAGTTGCTTTTATGGAAAACAGTGAGAAAGGGTCACACATTTGCCTTCTTATTTATATTGAGTAATGTGCTTTTTATTTTCAGAATGAAAAATACTTACTTCAGTCATATAAAACTAGTAAAAATAACACATGATTTTCTGCTTGCCTAGGCTTACAAATAAAACAGCACAGAGGAAAATCTGAAGCCCCGTGTCTCCCCTTATGCCTTGTGTTTTACTGTATCGTGTGTTAAATTAAGGATGCTTGCCAAAACTTCAATTAAATATGCAAAATAAACTAATTTTATTGATATATTTGATATATTTGTAATTTGCATATATTGATATACTTGATATATTTGTAATCTTCCATATATATGACTTAGTTTTAAAGCACAATACTGTCGTTGCTTTGATTTTGTAACTACTTGGCTACTACCCATGTTTTCATATGCTTACATATGCTATAGTAGGTTAGGGATAATTTTTTGATGTATTTCTTTTGTTCATTTTCCCCTTAAACAGAGTGCAATAGAATCTCTTTTTGGAGCATCATTAACTGGGATTGCCTATTCACTGTTTGCTGGGCAACCTCTAACAATACTGGGGAGCACAGGTCCAGTCCTAGTATTTGAAAAAATTTTATTTAAATTCTGTAGGTAAGTAGAAATTCTTATCCCCTGTGTTTGTATACCTGTTAAGTATATGTTATGTTGTACTGTTTGTAAACAACATTTGGCTTTGTTAAAAATATGTGTATCTTCACTGTCTTTGGGTTTTTTTATGTAGTTGTCCTACCAAGGTTCCTATTACCATTCCACCCCAGTAATTTAGAGATGAGGAAAAATAAGATTGGCCATCAGTGCTAATTTAATGGATTGGAGTAATGATAAGCAAATCACTTGAGGAACAATACAAATTTTTAGTGCTAACAAAATTAAACCTGTTTGTTAGGCGAAATGTAGGTCTTACAGAGGAAATTTACACTGAAGTAGATCTTGAAAGCCAAGGGCTCAAAGCCATCAAATTGTAGGGTTAGTATCTATGACTAGGCTGTTGGGTATCACAGGCATACTGTAGTTAATAGACTTTGAATTCAGCATTAGCAATATTGTTCCCTATATGACATATATGACTTGAGTCTTTTAATCTGAAACAATGTAGACATTTTAATACTTGATTGTTGTCATTCTCTTGCTCTAGTTCTCTGTTCACTGGTTAACCTGAATATAATTTTGATGTAACATGTTCCACTGACTAGTAATCAATGAAATGACTTAAAGTATAGCCTTTTATAGTAATTTCTTATTTGAAATTCTATAGGTATAGTGGTGGTAAGATATTGGGGTAGTGTTGTCTTTACCCTACTGACACATACGAATTCTTTATCTTCAGAAAAAGTCAGCCATGGTTGTTTTTTTTTTTTTTTTTTTTGGATTTGGTTTTTTCGAGACAGGGTTTCTCTGTATAGCCCTGGCTGTCCTGGAACTCACTCTGTAGACCAGGCTGGCCTCGAACTCAGAAATCCGCCTGCCTCTGCCTCCCAGAGTGCTGGGATTACAGGCGTGCGCCACCACCGCCCGGCTGCCATGGTTGTTTTTAATCTGTTATTTGTTCCCATAGCTGATTGCTAAAGTGAGGTCTAATGGTTTTATCCCTTTATTGCCTAGCATATTTTGACTGTAAATCTTTAATAAAGTAATCAAGTCTCCAATTGAAGCAAAAGACACAGAGCTTCATCTAATCATTACTTGGCAATTTGGTAATTGTGATTTTTTAAAAGGGATCCTATGTTTGTGTTTTTACTGCTTGTTATGAAAAACTTTAGGTGCAAATCTGTATGTACATGGTGATCCTGTCTCCACTTATATTTCGAAACAGAGATTATCACCTTTCCTATCTATCATTAAGAACCAGTATTGGTCTGTGGACTTCTTTCTTGTGCATTGTATTGGTCGCAACAGATGCAAGCAGCCTCGTTTGTTACATTACTCGGTTCACAGAAGAAGCTTTTGCGGCTCTCATTTGTATCATATTCATCTATGAAGCTTTGGAGAAACTCTTTCACTTAGGAGAAATATATGCATTTAATATGCACAACAACTTGGATGAATTGACCAGTTACACGTAAGTGCTTCTATTTCATCCTTATGTTAAAATATAGTTTTTCTAAGATACCAGAGCATAAGAAAGATGGATTTTTTTTTTAAAGTGCTGGCCATAGAGCCATAGTAGTATACACTTTTAAAATTTTAATCCCAGGACTCAGGAGACTGAGGCCAGAGTAAATAACACAAGCTAAAGGTTCACCTGGGCTACATAACAAAAAGAAAGAAAATGGAATTTTTATAATGTAGTATTCATTGTGTTTAACAGTATCTGGTAATTGAAATATTTATTTCAGATGAACTTTTGGTAAAACATTCACGAGTAGAATTATAATTGATGAAGTTTATTTACTTTGGTTTATGAATGTAATACCAACTTTCCCAGTTACCTGGGAAAAGAGGCTTGATACGATGTTGCCAGATCAGGTTGGCCTTATGAGCATGTCTGTAGAAGACAGTCTTCTATGGATAGAAGATACCTTGAGATATCTCAAGAATGGAGTAGCACCATTCCCTGTGCAGGGCATCTTGGAAGTGAGCTGAGAACTGGTCTGCACATGCTTCTTGACTATGGACGCAGCATGCTGGCTTCTTGAAGCTGCTGCCACTCTGCCTTCCCCGTAGTGATAGACCTGGAACTGTGAGCTAAAAGGAAACTCTTTCTCTCCATGTTGCTTTTGTCATGGTATTTTATTAGAGCAATAGGAAATAAAACTAATATAACTGAAATAACAAAGTAACTGAAGTATGTGGTCTTCTGTTGGAGTTGGGTTGGCAAATTTAAATGTTATTAGTCAGGGTTCTCTAAAGGAACAGAGCTGATAGAATGAAAAATGTGGGGGTGGAGGGGTAAGGGGAATGGGAATGGTTTATTAGTTTGGTTTATAGGATCATTCTACAATGAAGAGGCTGAGAACCTATAGTTGTTCTGAGAGGCTAGCTGCTGTCTCATCGGTCCTGGGTAGGTGCTGGAATTCTGGAGAATTTCTGGAGGGCTGCTGAACTTCATTGTACCTTGGAATCTGAAAGAAGTTGGTTCTACTATCAGGGCGGCCTCAGTGATGGTAGACTGCAGGCAAGCAGGCAGAAAGCAAAACTTTCCTTTTTCATGTCCCTTTGTCTCAGCTGCCACCACACAGTTGTCAGTCTATGTTCTGTGTGTTTTCCTGTATTCTTTAATCCCTCTTAGGTATATGGAAGGATGTAGAGTGTATTTTTTGTACTCAAGTATTCCTCACACTTTATATTATTATGTTTTTAATTTATAGAATGTTCAACAAATGTTCATCCTTGCATATAGTATACTGCTATCAAGAAAGGTATTTCATTAGTACTTTTTTTGTGTCACTAGAGATGGAACTCAGAGCTTTTTGTATGGTAGGCAATCTTTATCACTGAACATTTCCAGCCTTTCATTTGATTATTTTTAAAAGATAAGGTCTCACTATATATTCTTAGTTGATCGTGATCTAGCTACATAGACCTGGTTGGACTTGAACTCTGACTTCTAAGTGCCATTCAATTCATTTTGTTTTTGCTTTTTTGGGAGTGGGATTTTATAAGTACTATATTATTAACAGCATTTCTACCCAACCCTTTCCCCTCTAACTCTTCCCAATATCCATTCCTTTCTTAAAATCATGATCTCTTATTTTATTTTATTATTAGTTTTCTTTTCGAGACAGGGTTTCTCTGTGTAGCCCTGGATCATGATCTCTTATTAACTACTATTTTTGCATATATGTGTATACCAGTCATACATACCGACACACATGTGTATATAAATACAACCTGCTGACCCTAGTTAATAGTGATCAAATATGTATGTGTTTAGGGCTGACCATTTGGATAACCCATCGGGATTTGTTCCTGTCAGAAAATGAGTCTCCCTTTCATAACAGCCATTAGGTGTCTGCAGCTCTTCTAGAGGTAGGGCCTTGTGAGATTGCCTTCATTCCCAGTGGAGTCTCTGCTAATGTCACTGTAGGTCTTGACTGTATTGCTAAGATTTCATGGGTACAGCTTTGCTGCCTTATGTAGAAGGTCCGATGTTCTGGTCCTCTGGCTTTTATAGTCTTTCTACTCTCTCCTTTGCAATATTCTCTGAGCAGGTTGTGTTTTAGATACACCAATTGAGGAAAGACACCCCACAGTCATTTGTTTTTTGCATTTAATCCATTGTGGTTCTTTGTAATGATCTCTGCTGCAAAAAGAAGCTTCTTAGATGAAGGTAGAGATTGCACATAGTTGAATATATGAATTTCTAGAATGTAACTAGGAATTGTGCTAGTTTAGGAAGGTGGCAGTAACTTTGCCTCTCACCCTCAATAGCTAAAGGTCGTTGGCTGGGTTATAGTGCTTGATATAAATCCCCTCTGATTGAATGGGAAATGAAAATTTTAAACTTTAAAATAAAAGAAGATTGGGAAAGTCATATGTAGTAGTTGTAAAGCGTTGCAGATATTGATTGGGGTTGCAGAAGGTGACTCAGTGGCTAAGAGCACTGGTGCTCTTCTAAAGGCCCCGGGTTCTATTCCCAGCAACGGGGAATTGTAATTCCATGTATGTATGTATGTCTGTCTGTATGTATGTATGTATGTCATTCCAGTTCCAGTGGATTTGATACCCTCACACAGACATACATACAGGCAAAAATCAAAGCACATAAAATAAAACTAAAACAGATTCTTAAAGTTGGAGATACATAAAATTAAAATTCAAATGATGTTGAAGCCAGATCTTTTCTAACAGTTGTGTGTGATGCAAATGTGGCTCTCCACTCCATTGACTTGGAAGGAGAAATGTAAGCATTAGAACACAAAAGTGTACTGGAGAGCTGGTTAATGAGTGGACTGTGTTTGTTGCCAAAACTGACACTGGAGTCCATTCTCTAGGACCCGCATGGTGGAAGGAGAGAACTGTCCTGAAAGTTGTCATCACTTGACCGTTACCTTGGGGTGGGGGTGGCCAGCCTGGGGGTGGGGGCTCATGCCTGTAGATAGCACCCGGGAGTCGAGAAGACCAAGAGCTCAAAGGTAGCCCTGAGTAAGTTTGATTGCAGTGCTAGCTATAAAAGGCAAACAGACTCAAAATAAACAAAAACAAAAGGCCCTAAGCCACAGATCCCTTTCCTCGTCTCTCAGTCCTTTTTTATACCCTTGTTACCTTCTTTGCACAGTCTTAGCCTTGGACAAAGTAGAAAGGGATCTGAAAGTTATTGTATAACACTCACCTACTTGAAAACACTAGATACTTTGATGCTCAATCTCATGTGTAATGTCTTTTTTGTGTCTTCTTTGCTTGGTATTTTGGCATTTACAAAGTGGTAGTTGAATTAGTTATGGACTGCTTTCTCATTTTAATCATCTCATATCACATCTGAATTTAAAACTTTTATTTGCAGAATAGTGAGTATTACTGGCTAAGAACGTAGGTAGTGATAGCCTATTATACCTAAGGCTCTGGCTTCTATCCCTAGCATTACAAGGGAAGGGATGGTTTCTTATCTTTTGTTCAGGTTGCCTAATTAGCAAAGGATGACTGAACTCTTACTCCTCCTACCTGTGCGTCCAGGGTGTTGGGATTGTGGTCTGTGCTACCACCATACTAAACCTGAGTTTAAAAGATAGTGGGCAGGAGTAGAGTAGTGGTGATATGAGTTTGTTAGAATGCTTATGTGTTGTTGGAGCATAGAGAGACAGCAGTTCACCCTGCCCTGCAGAGCTGATTACAGGACAGGCAAGGCTACACAGAGAAACCCTGTCTTGAACTAAAGCAAGGGAGAGCTGTAGAGGCAGGCCAAGGAAATAAGCTTGTGATAAAAGTCTTACTGTAAACGTGGTGTTACGGGCCAGTGGTGGCGCATGCCTTTAATCCCAGCACTTGAGAGGCAGAGGCAGGCGGATTTCTGAGTTCGAGGCCAGCCTCGTCAAAGTGAGTTCCAGGACAGGTAGGGCTACACAGAAAAACCCTGCCTCGAAAAAACAAATGAACAACAAAAAAGTGGTGTCTGTTTTTCCTTCCCAAATGTTATATCCAATCTTTGTTATTAAGTAAATTTGTCATTGACAGACTTCTTCTTTTTTTCTCCTTTTTCCTCTTTCTTCCTCCACTGTAGAAGACAAGGTCTTTCTATATAACTCTTGATTTGGAGTACCCTGTAACACACCACCATGGCTTCAGACTTGGGGTACCCTGCTTCTGCTTTCTATTTCATCTCCTACTCTGTATGTTTGCTACATGGAAGAAATGCTGATATGTTTACCACCTTATGCAATTGATGTAGAAAGAAATAGAAATTAAGTGTAGGATACTTAAACACTTATTCTGCTTATTTTCCAGATGTGTATGTGCTGAGCCATCTAACCCTAGCAATGAAACTCTAGAACTGTGGAAGAGAAAGAATGTGACAGCATACAGTATTTCCTGGGGAAACCTTACGGTTTCTGTAAGTACATTAGGGATTGAGAAGTATCTTAGGTCCATGGGAACCTAGCTTTTCTCTCCCTGTTTTGTTTTAAAGGTGGTCTCACACAGTAACCTGTTCTGGCCTAGAATTTGTAGCAGTCTTCCTGTCTCAGCCTCCCCTTTGCTAAGACTGAAAATCTGAGCCTCCA
Source organism: Apodemus sylvaticus (assembly GCF_947179515.1). Lineage (NCBI taxonomy): Eukaryota > Metazoa > Chordata > Mammalia > Rodentia > Muridae > Apodemus > Apodemus sylvaticus. Next base: position 113,366,537 of record NC_067479.1, read on the forward strand.
TGTCCAGCTTTTCTCAGCCTTTTCTAATTCTACTTAACTTTCTTTCTTGATAATGAATATATAGATTGTTTTCAAAATATGTTGTTCTGTTATTTCAATTGTTATTTTTAATTTATCTGCATGTATGTGGGCGTGGGTGTGGGTGTGAGTGCAGATACTCACAAAGATTGAAAAAGGTATTAGATCCCTCTCAGAGCTGGAATTTCAGGTGGTTGTGAGCACCCAGTGTGGGTCTCTGCAACTTGTACCTGTGAACCATTTCCGTAGCCTCTGTTATATTGGTTTTTTTAAGTGTCGGGCCTCAGACCAGTGTTCTCAACCTTCCTAATGCTGCAATCCTTTAAAACAGTTGCTGACCTCCAACCACAAAAATATTTCATTTCTACTTCAAACTGTAATTTTGCTACTGTTATGAATCATAGCATAAATGTCTGACCCCCCCGTGGGAGTCTTAACCTACAAGTTGAGAGCTGCTGCCTTATCCCCAGGGCTGCACATGTGCTAGACAAGTGCTTCACTGCTGAGCTATAGCACCAGACCAGAATGGGGTGTTTTCAGTAAAATTTTATTGACCTCATGCTGCTCATGAAAAGCCATGTTTTAATCAAGTCAGAGCTAAATTGATTGCCTTTTTTTTCCTTCTTTTTCTAGGGAAGGGGTGATGGGTTAAGTCCCATTTATCTCAGGTTGGCATTAAATTATAAATAACTGAAACTCACCTTCAATTCTCTGTCCTGCTTCACTTTGAGAGAGAGAAGCAATGCAGGTGTTTGCACCATCCTCAGCTCTGGTTGTCTTTAAGGCAGTGCCTCACCCCTTCTCTATTGAGCGTCTGAGGAGACTGCAGCATGATTTTCTGTCCGTTGCTTTTATTTAAACCATCTATTCAAACACTGCAGAAGTGGCCTACGGGGATGTAGAGGAAATATTTCACAGTCTAAAGGGAACATGCAGTAGAAAGAAAGGAGAAAGTTGGTGAAATGTTTTTTGAGTGATTTTGATAGGAATATTAGAATATCTCTAGTTGATATTGTGGAATAGTTTACCTAACAGAAGCTCTCTAGGTAAAGCATGAAATTGACATCTTAGATTCAACCATGTTCATGAGTACTCTATTGGATACTTGAGAATCTCTGTCTTCTTCCCTCTCCTACCCATTCAGGAGTGTAAGACCTTCCATGGTATGTTTGTGGGATCAGCTTGTGGGCCTCACGGGCCTTACGTTCCTGATGTGCTCTTCTGGTGTGTCGTCCTGTTTTTCACGACATTCTTTCTGTCTTCATTCCTCAAGCAGTTTAAGACCAAGAGATATTTTCCTACCAAGGTAACTGGATTGAATTTTGGTAATACTTATGTTTTCATATACCTGGCTTATATCAAAGCAAGAATTTATTATTTAAAGTTAGTGCTTTATGCTAAATAGTTAAAAGAAATTCCTTTTAGTAAAAAATAATATTATCCAGGCATGGTGACACATGCCTTTAATCTCAGCACCTGGGACACAGACACAGATGGATCTCTGTGAGTTTTGTGGCCATCCTGGTCTACAGAGCTAGTTCCAAGACAAAGAGACCCTGTCATTCTCATATCTGAGCACATAGGAGGCAGACGATAGTACTGTGAGAATGTGGAAGGTAGTTGTGATGCTGTGACTTGTTTCTAATGTTTTAAGGATGAGGTAGACATAAACTTATATTACATTATTAATTACTAAACGTCTCATCTATGTGTTAGTAATATATAAGAAAGATATGAATTAAATAGAAAGGATAGGAAGTAATCCTATGTTTATACTATTGTAATCCCTCTACTGTAGGTACGATCAACAATCAGTGACTTTGCTGTATTTCTCACAATAGTAATAATGGTTGCAATCGACTACCTTGTAGGAATTCCATCTCCTAAACTTCACGTTCCTGAAAAGTTTGAGGTAAGTATTAAAACAAGTGGCTATTAGGTTTTGGAAATACCAAACTACTTAGTAAGGAAAGCACTTGAACCTACCACCTTGTTCTTAATGAGAGCTCTTGTGAACTGTACTCCTCAATTTCCCTTTTGCATTGACAAATAGAAATTTAAATTTTGGTATCTCTTGTCCTTCAGAGTACAAAATTCTCTAATTCATATCTACAGTGTTTTGTTTTTTTTTTCTAAAAATCAGTTTCATGTTACATCATTGAAATGTCTTTGAATGTGGTAAGGTGCCAGATTTTTATCAATAATTTTTTGTGCCAATTCTGACTCATGGTACCTTGCCATGACCACTGGTGTCCAGAATCTAATAGAAGGTACTTTAGGAACTGGTACAGGAGAGTTATTTCACCATGGGTAGTGTACATGAGGCCGTGTTAAAGTGTCATCTAGTTTACTTACATGTCTCTGTGTGCCAAACCTTGTCAAACACATCTAAGATGGGCACTGTCGTGCATGTCGGCAATTCTAAACTGAGGAAGTTGAAGCAGGAGACTTGTGAGCTCAAGTCTAGTGTGGACTAAATAGTGAGTCCCAGGCCAGCCTAGACTTTGTAGCACCACCTTGTCTCTTTATAATAAACAAAATCAGGAAAAGAAAACCAAAAGTTCAACTCCAAGATTGTCTTTGAATAATAAACCTGTTTATAGGTTCTTTAGCAGTTGGGCTTGCCCAGGTGGAATGTGGTCTGGTCTAGGGCTTACACTTTTCACATGTCTAGTAATCTGGTGGCTTTGTGGGGGTCATTCTAACTTCACTTACTGACCTGGAGTAAAACACTTGGAGTGGTAGGTAGTCTTCTCTGCTCCTACCGTGTCTTTCCCTGAAAGAAACTGTATTCAACAGCACAGTCATCATCTTAGGACTTGGAGAGGTTAAGAAGAAACTGCAGCTTTGCATCCAGAATTTAAAACTATACATGTCACATTAGTCTTTCTTTGTATATGTCTTAATTAGGTTTCTTTGCTGTGAAGAGACACCATGACCATGGCAAGTCTTAAAAAGGAAAACATTTATTATTTGGGGCTGGCATACAGTAGAGGTTTTGTTCATTATTGTCATGATGGGAACTTGGCAGTGTGCCAGCAGACATGGTGCTAGAAGAGTCAAGAATTCTACATCTTGATCTGTAGGTGGCAAGGAGAGACTGGGTGTCCCACTGGTTTTGTAGCTTGAACATAGGAGGACCTCAAAGCCCGCTCCCATAGTGACACACTTCCTCCCACAAGGCCACATGTCCTAATAGTGCTACTCCCTTTTGGCTAAGCATTCAAACATGAGTCTGTGGGGCCATTTCTATTAAACCACCACTACAGTGTATTAAGTTACAAGATTGTCTTGAATTGAAGAGGGAATAGATACCACTCTAGATAAAGAGTGGGTAAGTCACATGACAGGGGCATACTTGTGTAGGCACAGGATGAGTTTCTCTGTCTTCGAGAATATTTACCACACATCCTAATGTAGCTTCTTTTCTGTTCCTTGGTATTTTATGAAATAGATCCTCTTATGTGCTGTGGAAATTTAATACAATAAAGAAATGAAATCGTTTCTTATTTTTAAAATTTAATAGCCTACTGATCCAAGTAGGGGCTGGATCATAAGCCCTTTGGGAGATAACCCTTGGTGGACCTTGCTGATTGCAGCAGTGCCAGCTCTCCTCTGTACCATTCTCATCTTTATGGATCAGCAGATCACGGCTGTAATCATCAACAGAAAAGAGCACAAGCTCAAGGTAATGCTGAAAACCTTCTTTGAGGGCCTGCCACATTTTCTATAACATTCTAATTTTAATATGAATTAACAGTTTAGGAACAATTTAGACTTACGAGTCTTCATTTCTCTCTTCAGAAAGGAGCTGGCTATCACCTTGACTTGCTCATGGTTGGTGTCATGTTGGGAGTTTGCTCTATCATGGGCCTGCCGTGGTTTGTGGCTGCAACAGTGTTGTCTATAAGTCACGTCAACAGCTTAAAAGTAGAGTCTGAATGTTCTGCTCCAGGGGAACAGCCCAAGTTTCTGGGGATTCGTGAGCAGCGGGTTACAGGGCTCATGATTTTTATCCTGATGGGCCTCTCCGTGTTCATGACTTCAGTACTAAAGGTAAAATCCTTGTGGCAGTGTTCAACAATCTTACTTACCTTATAAAGAAATAAAACATTGAAGTATGTGTGAGTATATAAAACCAGCTTTTTTCCCCCTGTATTTAAAATCTGTAGAAGTTTAAACATACCATTTGGTCGAGTTTTTTATGTGTAGCAAACATTGGGCTTATAAATTATAGCCTATAGATCCATTAGTTACAGTTTGCAATTGGAAGAAGTTAATCAACAGGGTGGTTAGACCATAGTAACAAAAGTAATCAAGCAATATGTAAGAAAGTTGGTTTCATTAAAGTACTGTTAATGAACTTAATATGTTCTTTATACATGTTTCTTGATACAGCACATAAAATGAAAGTAGCAAATATATGTCGCATACAAAATACAACTCAAACATGAAGAGAACTCTAAAATAAAACTCAGGCTCCATATTGATTTTCACTTTTCAAAAACAATTCTTCATAGACAGTTCTTTCAACTTAGTGATTTAAATTAAGAAAAAAATTATGTATGTGTGTTCGTGTGCACACATATACAATAGTGGGAATATAAAGGTCAGAGAACAACTTTTAAGAATCCGTTTCTGAGGGGCTGGAGAGATGGCTCAGCAGATTAGAGCACTGACTCTTTCCAGAGGTACTGAGTTCAATTCCTGGCAACCACATGGTGGCTCACAACCATCTGTAATGGGATCTATTGCCCTCTTCTGGTGTATCTGAGGACAGCTATAGACAAATAAACAAATATTTAAAAAAAAAATGAGTTTCTGTCCTTCTGTAATGGGCTACAGAGACAACACTAAAGTTTGTCTGGCTTACAAGCAGGGCTTTGACTTACAGATCCATTGGTTGGTCCTCAATTCTGTTATTTACCTTGCTCTTGTAGTATTGGGTATGATGACTTGTATCCATAGTCCTAGCACTTGGGTAAGTATGGGGTGTGGATGGAACTAAGACAGAATTTTAAGTTAGAGACTAGCCTAGACTACATAGTGAGTTCCAGGCTATGTCAGGCTCAGTGTGAGACCCTGCACTGAAGTAAAAGGACAGGCAAGATGGGTCAATTAGTAAAGATTACTTTCATTGCCCAAAATGCACATAGTGGAAGGAGATCTGATTACTGAGTTTTCCTGTGATCTCCACATGTACATCAAGACGTGTATGCACATGTGTAGGCATTCATGCGTGCACGGATGCGCACATGCACACATACAAAGGAAGAAAGGAAGTAAGTTATTGTAGTTACCATCATTGTAACCTTAAGTACTGTTATAATTATATTTTTATACTTACGTTTCCTAGAACAGAGATGTTCTTTTCTTTTGGTTTTTTAGATTTGGCTTTTTCGAGACAGGGTTTCTCTGTGTAGCCCTGGCTGTCCTGGAACTCACTCTGTAGACCAGGCTGGCCTCGAACTCAGAAATCCACCTGCCTCTGCCTCCCAGAGTGCTGGGATTACAGGCGTGCGCCACCACTGCCCGGCAGAACAGAGATTTTCAAAGTCTGCTCCAAGGGCATTTTGGAGACCCTGACATCCTGTTAGGATTCCACTAGGGTCTTCCATTCTAAGGGCTACATATCTGTGAAAGGCAGGGATTTTACGTATTTAATTTAAAAGAGTCTATTGCAGCATATTTTCATACATTGAAGACTTTTTGTCTCCTGCTAAGCAGCACTAAAGAGAATTACAAAATATAAAACAGTGCTATTCTATAATTACACTTTGTTTTATAAACTAGATTTTCATAAAATTGTATTCCTAGGCCTAGCTCAGTTGGTAAAGTGCTTGTTGTGCAGGCAGGCATAAATCGTGATTTCAGATCCCCAGCACCCATGGTAAAGAGCCTGATGCCCTACCATCCTGGAGGTGAGACACATACATCCTCTGAGATTGTTGGCTAGCCAGTTTTGTAATTGATAAGGTCTGGATGTGGTAAGGGACTTTCTCTAAATGATGATGATGATGATGATGATGATGATGATGATGATGATGATGATGGAGAAGAAATCTAAAGGACTGGCCATGGTGACACACTCCTTTAATCCCAGCGTGCTGAAGGAGGGAGAATCTGAGTGAGTTCTTGTCTGCAGAGCAAGTATAGGACAGCCAGGACTCTGTTTCACATAGAAATTCTGCCTTGAAAAACAATCAGTCAAATAAACAAATAAGTAAATTCAATAAAAAGGTAGGACATGATAGAGGAAGGCATCTGGCAGTTCACACCCACATATACATAGATAAGTGTACCCTCTTCAAAGTGTTCTTTATGCCAGCTTATCGTGGTTAGTAATATTATTGCTGTTATTTTTAAATTGGTAGTAGCTATTTAAAGTATCTTAATTTATATACACAGCCAGGGTTTCCTACAGAAGACCTGCCAGGATAGCGGTTTGGCATCTTATGCTGGAATGTTGGAAGGATATTATTAGTAAACCTTGTGCTGCTGTATTGGTGCTGGGCAGCAGCAGTTTAATACTGTAGTGACTGGTGGGGTGTCAGCCACTTTAATGAATGTTCTATGTATTTAAAGAAATTTAATTGTACAGCAAACTGAAGCACAGAAAGGCTGTTTTTCTTTTTAAAAAAAAAAAAAAAAATTAAACTGTTGACTGCAGTGCCCTTGCTCCTCATACCTGAGCACACTCCCTTTTAATGAATGGTCTGTAGAACAACTGCCTCTCAAATGGATCAACAATACACCTCTTTGCTTCTTTTCTGTGCGAATGTTGGCCCAGTCCTTCTCACAAAAGAACTTTTACTTCTGTCACCATAGTTACTCATCAAATATATTTCTGTACACTCATTACTGTAAAATTTCAGTATGATGAATTGTAATTGTAGTAATTTTATTTACAGTTTATCCCAATGCCAGTTCTGTACGGTGTTTTCCTTTATATGGGAGTTTCATCACTGAAAGGAATTCAGGCAAGTATTTAATAATAGAACTATTTAAAAATTGCAGAAGTTGTATTTGTGACTATTTTTGGTCTGGTTGCATTAAATCGACATTTACCATGTGATTATTGATCATTGGATATCTTACCCCAAAGAATGAGATGATCAACTCAACCTCCTTTTACTAAAACACAATGAAAGGTCATATACCTACTCAGTGAAGACTAGTGTAGTGAGGGAGTATCAAAGGGTCAGGCTGGAAAGACCTGGCTTTTATAAACGTGTATGTCACAAGGAAGCCTAGCACATAAATTGTTTTCTGTAATTCTTAAAATGATGACTGATGGGAAGGGGGACTTCCTGTTGTATAAACCAGGATGTTGAGGATGTTGGATCTGTAGATCAGGCTATCCTGGCATTCTGAAATCTTCCTGCCTCTGTTTTCCCAGTGCTGAGGTTGAAGACTGAATGCCACCATGCACAGATCTATGCTTTCCTTCCCTTCCTTTTCATGGTTGGAAGGTTATGTGGGTGGCATTTTGCCTTGAGGTCGCCACTCCTTTATTCCATTTAACTTCAGGCTTTTCTTTAACCTTTATCTCCTTGAACACAGGACTCATCTCCATTCCACTTCCTGGTGTCTTTTCTTCTCACTTGGTACATTTTGTATGTTTACATGCTCAGCTTGCTCCTTTTCAATATAAGTATGTACAAGCAAGGCCACAGCCACTAATAATCAAGAAACACAGTCACCAAGCTATCATTGGTGGGTTTCATTGCTGTAAAGAGAGCCAAAGACCACAACAACTCTTAATAAAGGAAAACATTTAATTGGCGGTGACTTACAGGTCAGCGGTACATTGTCAGCATAGTGGCAAGCCTGGTAGCAAGCAGGCAGCCATGATGCTGGAAAGGTGGCTGAGAGTTCTACATCTTGATCCATAGACAGCAGAAGTGAATGCCACACTGGGCTAGCTTGAGCATCAGACCTCAAAGCCCACCCAATAGTGACCCACCTCTTCCAATAAAGCCACACCTCCTAATAGTGACATTCCCTATTGGCCTATGGGGGCCATTTTTATGCAAACCACCACATCAATCATGGTGAAGAGATGATGATACTATCTGATTTAATTTTTGTAACAGTTTTGTGAGCTCAGTAGATCATTTCCAGTTCATAAATGAGGAAATTAAAGTTCAGAAATATCCAATTTCTGAATGAATGAATGAATTGGTGATTTCTGTTCATAGCCTTAGTGGTATTAAGTTGAGAAAAACCTCAGAAAACTTCGCATTTAATTTTACATCCTGGAAACAGTTCAGAGATTCAGGGCATTTGGAACCTGGCTATATAAGATACATTTATCAAAATATTATAATCTACCAAAGTAAAATACTTTGTTTTGTTTTGCTTTTTTGAGACAAGGCTACCCTCATAGGCTGGCTTGAACCTACAGAAGTCTCTTGCCTCATTGTCAATGTGTAGGATTACTGGTATAAACCACCAGCTCTGTCTGCTTTTATTTATTTTTTTCTTTCTCCTTTCTCTTTACATCCAGAGATTCTTTCCTAGAACATTCTTCGGTACTATTAGAACATACCCAAGATCTTACAATTTTATTACACACACACACACACACACACACACGTACATATACTCACACTCACACACACACACTCCCTAAAATATTATTTCTTAGATAGCCAAGATGTTTTTTGTTGATGGGTTCTTTTCTTTTTCTTCATTACATGTGTAGTTTTTTGACCGTATCAAGTTATTTGGAATGCCTGCCAAGCACCAGCCGGACCTAATCTACCTCCGCTATGTCCCCCTGTGGAAGGTGCACGTGTTCACGGTCGTCCAGCTGACCTGCCTAGTCCTGCTGTGGGTGATCAAAGCCTCTGCTGCTGCAGTAGTTTTTCCCATGATGGTGAATTTTTTAGATTCATTTTGTTACTGATTCATAATGGAATTATTTTCATTGTAATGTTTAAAAAATTATAATTGGCCTTGAGGAAGAAATGTATCCTTTAAATATCTGAATTATTTTTAAAATATTGATGGATTATTTCTAGTTATAAACTGTACTTTTCATTTTGAGTATTCTCATATTCTGAAATTGTTATTTTTAATATTTTAGTTCCTGGACTGGAGGGCTCTATTTTGCAGTTCTAAGTAACTCTGATACTTAGGACATTCCTACAACAAATATGATAGGCAGATGCATAAAGAAAAGCAACTAAACTGTCTTGGCGTTGAAGTGGGATTCTATAATTTACCTTTTTTAGAAATTGACAGATCTAAAGGTTTAAGACTTAGGAAGGCCATAGAGGATTTTAATAAATCATAATCCATGTAATTCATTAAATCACCATTCAGTATTATTTTTGTACAAGAATTATGCATAGGTAATATTTGTCTTTTATGAGTACTGTTTAAAGATAGTGATTTAGCTTTAGAAGATTAAAAGCCTCAACTGTTAAGACTTGCTGAGTCTTAACATGTTTAAATCATGTTTAAATTTCATGGCAATGCGAAGCTATTAAAGTAACCTTACAGATTTAGAAATTAAACCCTATATAAAATGCCAGGCTAAATAATCCTATGGACTTAAGGAAAAACATTGTAACAAAATGTTTCTGAAGCTTTGAGCATGGGTTGTATACTCAGTGGAAGATGTGTACCATATATAGGTTTTATCATCCACTAAGGGAAAAAAATAAATGTAGCAAAAATCAGTAGTAAACCAGTGTCTTCCAAGTCTGGGGTAAAAGAAAATATGAGAATAAAGTGCTTATGTAAGCTCAAGAAGAAAAGAGATGTAGCCACAGGTGCACAAGAGACTCAAGTGGACTTCAGTCCATTGTACACCTAGAACACAAGGGTCAGTGAATATGTCTCTGTATAGGGCCAGATAGTAAATACTTTAGGCTTTGTTGGTCAGAAAAATATTCTGTATGTACTTGAACAATATGAGAGAGAAATACATTTTCATAATTTGTTACTTGTAAAGTTAAAGGAATACTTGGACTTTTTGTTCGTGTAGAAGTACTAAAGAGAATGACATTCTCTTTCACTGAGGGAACATTTCACTCTGTTCAGGTTCAGGGTCAATACTTCATTATTGCCAAAGTTGGGGTGTTACTCAGTATTGCTTAGAATGTGAAAAGATGGAGTTTGATTTTTAGCACTGAAATAAAGGAGGAATAGAGAAGGAGGGCTGGTAAGATGACTCAGCGGTTAAGAGCACCAACTACTCTTCCGGAGATGAGGAGTTCAAATCCCAGGAACCACTTGGTGGCTCACAACCAACCATCTCTCACTAACGAGAAACAAATAAAGAGCCTATGGGCCACTGCAAATGGCCCAGTGGGGGCCGGATAGGGGTGTGGGCAGGGGCCTGAGTTAGCCAGGCTGGAGCAAGAGGGAGGCGGGGGAGGGAGAAAGAAAACAGAAAAACCTCTATTCTCAGAATTATTCAAAAGTTTTCTGTACATCAGTTCATGAGCTCTACAGAAACGACTGTTGGTCCATGTTTTATCTAGGGCCTATGCAGTGCCACGTCTTGATCTATAGGAATGGGTCATAGTGTTCTATGTAATGAATGTTTACAAGTGGTTCAAGCAGAAGGGTTAAACCAGGGCATAATCCAGGTGCAAGACAAGGCTAGAAACGTAGCCGAGAGTACTAGGCTCAGGTCGATGAATGTTGAATGATCAGATATTGATCATATTTCTAGAGATAAGGAAACGCTGTACTAAACCTAATGAAATTGTGAAAGATATATAGTATCTTCTTATTAAATACAATCAGCTTAAAATGCTAGCATGTATAAGCTTAGCACTATTAAATAGCATATACCATAATAAAGCAGACAGTGATACTTGAGCATCAAAAGGAACTATCAACCTGTTAGCCCTTCAGTTGTGATCTAATGAAGAGACTGGAGAACCTTACTATTGGTAACAGTTGGATTTTGAGTATCCAACTTGGAAAATAACAATCTGATAGTAGTGGTTAAACTCCAGAAAATGTTTAAGGATCAACTGAAATAAAAGGATTAAAAGTGAGACACTTTTTTTAAAAGAAAAAAAAAAGCTTTGTAATATACTTGTCAATTTTTACATCTTTTTTTTTTTCCCAAAGTTTCACAATCCTTGTGTCTTAAAACTACAAAAATTACTATGAACAAATTCTGGAGACTAAAAGTGTGAAATCAGGGTGTAGGTTCAGTATCAGCTTCTGAAACTGCAGGGAGTCGCTCTTTCGCTGCTTCTTAGGTTCTTTGCAAGGTAGCTCATGGAGTTATAAAACTCCCCGTTCTTAGAAGTAGTGTATATAGATAGGATATAGCACTAAAGCATGAATTTTACTAGTTTTATTTGAAATGTGTGTGTCGTGATGATGATAGTGTTATTGTGAACTAGAAAAATCATTTTGAAAATTGGAGAAAGAGGAGTGGGGGGGGCAATGTTTGTGATTCAAATTAATTAACTATTTAATTAATTTTTAAAAGAGATTTAGAAAATTAGAGAAAGCAATGTCAAGTTTTAAAAGCCAGGTTGGCAAAAATGTTCTGTATCTTCTGAGTGTGGTGTATACGTGTATAATTGTCAGACACATCAAACTGTACAAATATTATTCCCTATTATGTAGAAATTATGTTTTTATTAAAAATCTAGACTTACACAAGAAAATAAGAAATAATTAGGAATGGAGTTTTAATGTCTACTTCTGTGTTTCCATCATATTGTCTAGACAGTCAAATGAAAACTACTATTAGATTTAAATTTGAGGTGGGCAGAGGGCTTCTGAGACAGGATTTCTCTGTGTAGTATAAACAAAATTTTAAACAAAATGAATGCAGCATTTCCTATTTTATATTTGCTTTTGCAGATTTGCTTTCTCCCTAATGTATGTATTATGTCTCTGTTTCCCATCTTCTTCAGGTTCTTGCATTAGTCTTTGTGCGCAAGCTCATGGATCTGTGTTTCACAAAGAGAGAACTCAGTTGGCTTGATGACCTCATGCCAGAAAGTAAGAAAAAGAAAGAAGATGACAAAAAGAAAAAAGAGAAAGAGGTAAAAAGACATTCCTTTGTTTAAGCATTTGCACCATGTAGCAGATACTGTTACCGTCCTCAAGGAACCTTATGAAGCACCAGCACTGTTGATTCTTTTGTTTTACTGAAATGAAGCAGAGAGGTAGGCAGTATTACGTATTACCCAAGCACTGCTTCTCACCCTTTTCCCCATCTTGCATAGTCTGTAAAACTAAAGACAAACAAACAAACAAAAAATTAAGGTTTAGTACTAAAACATCACACAGTAATTTTATGACTCACCTGACCTTAAATACACTAGTTATATTAATGTGCAGTACAGTAACAGTATTTTAGTGGTCTGATATACACTAAGGAAGTTTAAATGTGTTTAAGGTAGTTCATCTGATAAAAGCATTTACTGTACAAGCATGAGGACCTGTGTTCACAGTCTTTACCTGCACACAATTTAAAAGCTGAGTATAGTTGTTTGTACCTCTGGATCCTAGACAGGAAGCATAGCTCCAGATTCAGGAAGAGACAACTGTATAAAAGCAATAGATGATGTGTGATTGTCTTAGTTTGGGTTTTATTTCTGTGAAGAGACACTATGACCAAGGTAACTCCTATAAAGGAAAACATTTAATTGAAGAGGTTCAATTCATCATCATCATGGTGGCAAGCACAGTAGACTGCAGGCAGACATAGTGCTGGAGAAGCCCAGAGTTCTGCATCTTGATTCAAAGGCAAACAGAAGAAGCTAGATTCCACAGGCTCTTTTCATTCCCACATTAATACACTTCCTCCAACAAGGCCATACCTCCATCCCATGAGTCAAGCTTATTCAAATCACCATAGTTAGCAAGACACCTGATGATCTCTCTTCTCTATAGGTACATACACACACAGCCACGCACAGCCCCCCCCCCACACACACACACAGAGGGGGGGGGCAATAAACCCATAATCAAACATAAGTCCCTCAAACTGTTTTAGAATAGCAGTCTCGTCCATGCTGCTGTTGAATTCTTGGGTACAAGGATCCTTTTCCCCAGCTTTCAAGTAGCTGGAATTAAGGCATACCACCATTTTTTAGGCTTTGGTTTAAAGTGCGTTTATTTATTGTTTTGTGTTTGTGTAATGCTCAGAATGTGTATGTGGAGAAGCCGGTCTTGTTGACTTTTCTGTGAGTTATGGGTCAGATCAGATTGCCAGGCTTATATAGCAGCAGCCCCCTTTTCATTCTGAGCCTTCTCTCTGACCTGCTTTTTGTTCTCATATTCCCTGTTATGTACCACCATTAATTGATCTACACAGTTATATTTAAAAATAAATACTGTATTCTGGGGTTGATGTTTTCTTTTTAAACTATTTTTATTCTGTTACTAAATAGAAAGTAGAAACTGAACATTGTTTTGTTGGTTGTAGTATTTTGTTTTAGTTAGGTTACCATTGCTGAGATTAGCCACCATGACAAAAAACATCTTGGGGAGGAAAAGGTCTCTTTCAAATTCACAGTTATTTTCAAACGCAGTAAAGGCTATAATTTATGCAAGGCAGAAACCTGGAGGCAGGAATTAATGCAGAGGCCATGGAGGAGGGCTGTCTATTGGCTTGCTCCCCATAACTTGCTCATCTTGCTTTCCTATAGAATCCAGAACCAGCAGTCCAGAGGTAACTCCACCTGTCTTCCCCATCAGTCATTTATTATGAAAATGCCTTACAGACTTGCCTACAATTGGATTTTTATGAAGGCATTTTCTCAGTCGAGGCTCTTCCTTCTCTGAAGACTCTAGCTTATATCAAGTACTAATTTTTAAAATATCATGATGTTAGTTAAATATAGATAGGAAAAGGATATACTTCTCAGCCAGAATTGTAACTAGAATAGTCATTATATCTACTTGAATGAAGTTCTGATTTTGAAATAAAAAGTTTTGATTCCCTTACCACTGCATGCATAAATATGTAAGTTATTGGTTATTTTTCTTGTAGGATATTGTTTATTTGCAAAATATATAAAATATATTGCTTGCCTTTTGTATTAGTTGGTTCAAAACCATATAAATTTAAAGAACAAAAGTGAAAATGCATTTTAAATGCCTAGGGATCTATTTTCTCATTGCTTTTTCTTGGGGATTCTGTGTTACTGCTCCCTGTGTCAAGCATGTAGTCTCCATTTTCAGATTTGCGTTCTGGATCAGAATAGTTGATAAATCCCAACTATTATCCAAGAACAGAAGCAGGAGAAAGAAAGCACAGGAAAAAAATGGACATTATCTGTTTGGAGGAAACGTTCTAAAACTGTCATTCAGCTTGTCCAAGTTCTTCCCTACTGAGTTACAAAGAATGCTGGGATATTAGTGTAGTAATTGTAAATCTGGGTACATTGTCATGTAGGCATAATGTTTTTATAGTGTGTAAAGATTATTCTTGTGTTATTCAAATATTGATTTCTCATAGATAGGAAAAGGATATACTATTTCTCAGTCAGAATTATAACTAGAATCGTCATTGTAACTACTTGAATGAAGTATATGCCCTCATATCTTGCTTCAATCTGAACACGCATTGTAATGCTTACATAAAGAATCTCCTGTCTCAAGTTTGTGTAAACAACTTTACCATCTTGTTCTGTGCCTTGTCAATCAGCCAACAATTGGGCAGAAAAGAGAAAAGGGTGGGATTTATCCCAGCCAGGGGAGGGGGAAGACAGAGAAGAGTAAAGCAGAGTGAGCCACAAGGAGAAGAAGAAACATCATGGAAAAAATATATCTAAAGCCCAGAGAGCCAGGCAGTACTGAAATGTCTCGTGGGTCTGTCTGCGAGGTAGCCAGGTTACTTTAGAGGATTAAAATAGTTCAATGAGTGACCAGTTATTGTGGTAAACCTTGGTTAAATAAATCTTGGTCTCTTCTATGACGTTTGTTGGGGAAGAGACTAGGATAAAGAAAACAGCTGCTATATATTAATTTGCTGCATAAATTTATATATTTTTTTTTTTTTGTCTTTTTTTTTATTTGATATAATTTATTTACATTGCAAATGATTTCCCCTTTTCTAGCCCCCCCCCCACTCCCCGAAAGTCCCGTAAGCCCCCTTCTCTTCCCCTGTCCTCCCTCCCACCCCTTCCCAGTTCCCCGTTCTGGTTTTGCCAAATACTGTTTCACTGAGTCTTTCCAGAACCAGGGACCACTCCTGCTTTCTTCTTGTATCTCATTTGATGTGTGGATTATGTTTTGGGTATTCCAGTTTTCTAGGTTAATAACCACTTATTAGTGAGTGCATACCATGATTCACCTTTTGAGTCTGGGTTACCTCACTTAGTATGATGTTCTCTAGCTCCATCCATTTGCCTAAGAATTTCATGAATTCATTGTTTCTAATGGCTGAATAGTACTCCATTGTGTAGATATACCACATTTTTTGTATCCACTCTTCTGTTGAGGGATACCTGGGTTCTTTCCAGCATCTGGCAATTATAAATAGGGCTGCTATGAACATAGTAGAGCATGTATCCTTATTACATGGTGGGGAATCCTCTGGGTATATGCCCAGGAGTGGTATAGCAGGATCTTCTGGAAGTGAGGTGCCCAGTTTTCGGAGGAACCGCCAGACTGCTTTCCAGAGTGGTTGTACCAATTTGCAACCCCACCAGCAGTGGAGGAGTGTTCCTCTTTCTCCGCACCCTCTCCAACACCTGCTGTCTCCTGAATTTTTAATCTTAGCCATTCTGACTGGTGTAGCATAAATTTATATTAAAGTTACCATTACATTGTCACTTGGAAACGGTGGGATTTCTGATAATAGGGAGATGATGTGCTTGAGTACTCTCTGTACCCTATACTTCTCTGGGTCTTTCTCTATTAGGAATGAATCATAATTTTAGTTCATGTTTTTTGTTCAGATGGTTTTCAACCTAGGATGATGTCCCACCAAAGGGACATTTTCAGTATCAGAGATACCTTTTTTTATCACCACTGGAGGGACAGTGGCACAGTTGTATTTGGACTTGAAAAATGTCTTGTATCCACAGATGTTCCCCTAAAACAAGCAGTGTTACTGAGGAAACTCAACCTCATAGACAGTGCTTTCACTCTGCATTGTGTTGAGACATGAGATTTCAGTTTTATCTTCTTTGCTATATATGTATGATAACTAGTACTCAGACTTAAGTCATACTAATTTTATACAGTATTCATTTTCAGAAATAGAGGTTATTCCTTGGGGATGTACAAGTAGCTATCTTAATTTCATGCTGTAAGTATGTGTTCATATTGCCAGAGTTTTCAGTTACCACAGATACGTCGTTTAAATAATGCCATCAGTTTGGCTTTCCAAGTCTTTAGGGGAATTTCTGGTAACAGACCCTCCTGGAGATGTTTTGGAGGTAGTGATCTCTTAATGTCTGTGCTTTAAAGGAAGCTGAGAGGATGCTTCAGGATGATGAGGATACCGTGCACCTTCCATTTGAAAGAGGGAGTCTCCTACAAATTCCAGTGAAAACCCTAAAATATAGGTAAGATACAACTTTATTTTGTATGCTGTATTTTTTTTTAACATGTGCCAAGTGTACAGATAAGGCATGTAATATTTTTTTGAAATAATGGTGAGTAAATGTTCTTCAGGGTAAGCACAATAGCAGGTTAGAAGACTGGCCATTGAACATTTGATTGATGTGGTGAAAGCCTGGTAACCATTTCAAGGCTTTGCCTTTATTTTATGATACCACTCTGCAGTCTTAATGGTGTGTTTGGGCAAGATTTTACAGTGCCTTTCTGGTTGACCTGGAACTCACTGTGTAGACTAGTATGTCCTCCAATTCATAAAGATCCATCTATCTCTCCCTCCGGAATGCTGGGATTAAAGGTATGTCCGCCATGCCCAGCTGCAGAACCTGAAACATTATTATGTAAAGTATGAACAGAGGTGGAAGTTTTTTAAGCATTAGTAAAGTGTTAGTTGCTTATAAGATAACTGGGGCACTGTTATTTTAATGCCATCTAATTTCTTCTTTTGTAGTATCTGGTATTGAACCTAGGACTGTGTACACGCTTGGAAAGCCCCACTGAGCTACTCCCTACCTTTTAAAATCTGGGTTGTTATTGCTATGATCAAACACCATGACTAAAAGGAACTTGGGGAGGGAAGGATTTATTTTTCCTTGTTTTTTCTTATCACTGTTCAAGCACTCAGGGCAGGAGTTGATGCAGAGAGGTCATGGAAGATTTTGGCTTACTAGCATGTTCTCATAATTTATTCAGTATGCTTACTTGGAGCACCCAAGACTGCTAGATGGCACCACCACCACCAAATGTGTTCTTCCCCATCAATAACTAATTAAGAAAATACCTTGCAGGTTTGCCTGCAGCCTGCTCTTATGGGGGTGTTGTCTCAGTTGTTTTCTGCTCTTAAATGACTCCACTTTGTCAAGTTGGCTTAAACTAGCCAGCACACCAACCCACATCTGATTGCTTGTTCTTAGACAGGGTCTTACTGAGTTCCAGCTGCCGTGGGCTTCCATGGTCTGCTGCTTCAGGCTCTGCCTCTGGGTAGATGTCCTACATGCTTGCATTGCCCATCTCCTTCATATGGTCTGCTGTGACGTTTGTGCTTGCAGCTTGTTTGCATGGCTTGTTTTTCTTTTTGTAAAGAAAAGGGGCTCGTAGATATCCTGCAACTTTACCTGTGGGATATTCATATTACTTGTGTCCAGTACCATTGAACATGTTATTTATAGGTATGAACATCCCATTGAGGGGTCTGACATCACATCGTTTTTCAGTATTTCACAGAATGTTGAAAGGTTCTATTCTTTGTTTTTGATACATCTGATGAAATAACACTTGGACGCTAAACCTGTGGGAATATCTAGTTAAAAGTTTGTGAGGTCATTTTTTTGTTGCCAAATTGCTACTTTCAGAGCTTCATTTTCAGTTGTGTGTGTGTGTGTATGTGTGTGTGTATGTGTGTGTGTATGTGTGTGTGTGTGTTTTAATTTGGAAAAGAAGGGTTTTTTTTCTTATACTTTGAATTTTTACTTGTGAGTGTCAGTTGTAAGAGATTTGAATAAATCTCTGTTTTTAGGCTTCTAACCTGGTTTTTATGTTAACTCAGTGATATAGTCCAGATGATCAGAAGGTATTGTGGCTGGAATACTAAAGACGAACTCCATAAATCCAAATCGAGTTTTGCAGTGAAGAATTATAAGTGAATTTTGCTATCATAAACAACTCTTCATAGTTTTGGGTGTTTAAGGAACAGGGATTTCTCTGTGAAGACTTGATAACAAAATTCAAAGTTTATAATAATTTGTTACATCTTAGTTTAAGTGCATGCCAAATGTTTTCTCAATTTTTAAATTGGTGAAAACAAGAAATTATTTGATGCTAATGAAAATGACAACATTAATGCTTTTGCAAGTACTGGATACTAACCAAAAAGTATATTTGTTCTTCAGTATTGACCCTTCAGTTGTTAATATATCAGATGAAATGGCCAAAACTGCCCAGTGGAAGGCACTTTCCATGAATACTGAGAATGCCAAAGTAACCAGACCTAACACGAGGTAGTTATAACTGTTTATGCCTTTTTAACTGTTGCTAGTTTCTACTCATATTAATTTATCTAATGTATCTAAATATATTTTCTTTGCTGGACCAAAAAAAAAAAAAAATCCAGTCCCTTTCCTTTCACCTGTTCTTCTTGCTTAATTGTGTTCTGATGCGGATTGTGATGATTATGTTTTATAGCTTTTAAATATAAAAGTGCATTTTTCAAAAAAAGGATTTTGCCATTTTATAATAAAAATAATTTCTGCATAGCAGTGCATATATATTTTGTGAATATAATTATATTAGCAGATTGAATATATAGTCACAATTAAAGGTTAAACTGAATATAATTATATTCAAATTAAAAGAAAGTTACTTTTCTTTTAAAAAGTTTTTAATTTTTCAGTTAAAAAATTAATTGAATGCTACTGGGCATAGTGACTCACACCTGTAATTCCAGTCCTTGGGAGGTTGAAGGTAGGAGGAGGGTCCCAAGTTTAAGGTTGGTGTGGTATGTATAGCAAGTTCCAGGCCAGCCAAGGTTTCATTTGTCTAAATAAACAAATTAGATAGGTAAGTAGTAGGTAGATAGATAGGCAGGCGAGCAAGTAAATAAATACGTGAATAAATGACTATGCTGTCATTTGTCCCAAGAATAAAGAAAAAGTTTTCCTGGTGTTTTTTGTTTTATTTAGTGTATTATGTATATATGTATGTGTGTGTGTATGTATATATATATATATATATATATATATATATATATATTCATATTTGGTAAGGTACACATTTATTCTCAGGTTGATAATTTGGAAGAAATTTAATTCACATACACATAGGAAACCATTTTTATCACCATATATATCTGTGTCTGTGAGTAAATATAATCCAATTTTATAGCGAATCATGTATTTAAACTTCTGAGCCTTTCCTTGCATTTCTTATTATGCAGTACTTTTTTTTTTCCCACTTCAAGTCCCGAGACCCCAGGGACCTTATTTTGATAATATTAGAACTTTAGTTCTTATGTTGGAAGAAACAAGGTACCTTCCTGGGAGTGCTCAGTTTTTCATATGCTGCGAATGTTTCTTCCAGACCTGGCTTGTGCCAGGTGCTTGCTGGGTGTTGATTATTCTGCCCAGGTACTAGGTTAATATAATTCCAGACAGGCCTTTTCAACCTGTTCTGTGTAGCAGCTTTCTCTTTGAGCTCTTCCTTGTGATAAGTATTTACTTATTCATTCATTTTCCTTTCATAAAATCCATATTCTATTTCATCTCCAGCTTATCATGTGGGTTGGCCCTCTATTCAAAACCACATGTGTAAATAAACCATCTTCCCCTTTCTTATGCTAAAAAAGTGATGTGTTGGGACCAGGGAAGGGTTCAAAGAGAGTACGGGGGTGAATGTGATAAAATACATAATATTTGTGTATGAGATTATAGAATAAACAAAAGCGACCAGGTTATAATACCAAGTTAAAAATTGGCATAACTCAGAGGTATATTGTAGATACTCTTTGTTGACCAATTGAGAATTTAGGGTTGATTTTTTTTTTTTTTTAAAAAATAATTTTTCTTCCTCATTGTTTGTTTTAAACAGCCCTGAAAAGCCTGTGAGTGTGACAATAAATTTCGAAGATGAACCATCAAAAAAATACATGGATGCTGAAACTTCATTGTAAAGTCAAACCAAAAGGAATATATAGAGATATATGCCTATCTGTATATATATATGCATATATATGTATAAAAAGCACATGTGCCATGCCATTATGTATAACAGTACTTTGGGGCTTTTTCAAGTAGCGTCAGATGTTTGTTGTGAGCACCAGGGAGACTGCATTAATGAAGTAGTCTCTTAGAAGTGAGGTACACGGTTTTTTACTTCAGATATTTTTTTGGAGGGTAAAGCCTTTTGTTATTCAATAGAAAGATGTGGAGAACTGTGTTCAATCTGCTTTTCTTTAATCTCTGTCAGTGGCAATCAACCTTATCAATCTTCAGTGATACATACTTAGTCTATATACTTAAAATTTTGACCTGAATTTCAAAAGATTTTTTCTTCCCTTTTGGTAGTGTTCATAGGTAGAATAAGGAATCTGCCCATGTGGTGGGGAAAGACGTGTCCTGGCTTCTCTGGAGTTTCTTCATGTAACTGTCCATCATACTTCACAGGTGATGAACATAGAGGTGATTATAAGTTAATGGAACTTTCTAAGAAGGAACTTTATGTCTTAGGAGTTAATTTTAAATTTTAAAACTTTCATATCTGAGCTTCCATTTTGATGGACACATTAAAAATTTTTATGCCACTTCTAATTTAACAGTCACACAAGTCATAATGTTTTCAGTTTTAAAACCTATGAAGTGCCCATTTATAGTGGTTAAACTTTGTTACCTTTGTTACTCAGTACTTGCCTAGAAACCAGAGTCCCACTGTCCTTTTTCTTTGTTTTTCTTTACTTAGGTGGTCTAGTGTTTCAGGGTCAGTTATCTTTCTGTTGTAAGTAGTAATAAAACGTCAGCACCCTTTCAGGTAGGCTTGTGATCAGTGTTCCTTTATAAGAAACCTTTCATTTCTGTGCTTATTCTTTCTGTTATATACAGTGTATTTAATTGGTTACTATCCATAATTTCCTTTTAAAATATTTTATTTATTATAATTGATATGATACTTAAATATATAAATATTTGAGACAGTAACAAATATAGAGTAAACTGCTCCTGTTGTAAATATTTGGTGCTTACTTGCATTTCTGTTTATATCCTGAAAGCAGGTGACAAGTTTCATATCCTTACTATAAAGCACTGCCATATTTATATTTTAAAAGGAAGTTGGATATTTCCTGTACAGTTCAGATCAATGGCATTTTTTTCTGTTCTGTGATAGCATTGAGTTTCTAGTATTTCAGAGCTTTCTCTTAAACATGTAGCAAATATTCATAGCTCTCCACAGAATAGGTAAATGCCGTTTTAGCCTTTGGGACTGAATGTTTGGGGCCGTGAAACTTGATTTGGCAAAAGGATAGATAACGCATAGAAATGGTGAGAAACCCCAGAAACACCGAAGGTGATGGAACGTGAAGGTTTGGGCAAACGTTTTAAGGAAATTCTTATGTTCTCTAGCCACTGCAGACTAAATTTTAAAAGTATGAAGAAACTGATCTTAAAATCAAGTGCATAGAATTGCCCAAAGTAGATTATTTTTAACAAGTTTGAAATCATGTTAGTTTATTCTAAACAGTATACAAATTAATGTGATTCCCTCGTCTGAGATCACATAGTGAGATTCTTATTAAAATAATAGTTGGCAACATCTGGTACTATCTAAGGAGTACTAGTGGACTTCCTTAGCATATGAGGGGGAATGTCGCCATGGTGCTTATGGTCATAGGTGGCCTCCATTGAAGCGGTTCCTTTTCACTCAGCAGCACATTGATTTCCAAAGTTTCCATTTGCTGCTAATTATAATCCCCTCCCCCACCCTTGATGTACCCAACAAGACAATTTCCTCACACCATTTCCTTGTGTCAGGACATCAAAGGGTTCAATCTATTTTACAGGAAGTGATTTTAAAATTGAACTGAAAACTACCTGTTATCATGATCTTCCTTTGATTTGTTTATTTATATATATATATATATATATATATATATATATATATATTACCCAGTGCCAGGAGAGAAAAGACTATGACATACAGAATACTTTGCATCTAAGATGTTTCACTGTGGTTTTGGTTATTAATGGCTTCTGCTTTCTTTTGACTACTTGACTTATAAAGAGATCTGATACGACTACTCCCCTGAAGAGCAGAGGTAATTCACTGCTTCTTTCAGGTGGTTACATTTCTTGTGCTATTTTTGAAAATAACAATCATGAATAACATTCATTGCAAGACAGCAAGAGAGATAATTTAGTATATATATATTGATTTTTAAATGCTGCCTTAAATAGGTGTATATGAGTAGTAGTAATTGCTATGTACTGATTTACCTCAAGGTGCAAAATAATTAAACTTGTACATACCCATTTACAGAATAAGTTCAGAGACACAGCCCTGCACTTTCTTAGATGCCTTGATTTTCAGATGGAGCTTAGTGCTACTGAACACCATGGCCATGGGGCCACCTCAGGACATTCTTCCCTCCACCATATTTTATTTATTTATAGATGTGTGTTTACAAAGACTATAATGAAGCCTGGTGTTAACTATCTGATACTTAATTCCTTTCTATTGCTATTTCAATCTAAAGTAGAAGCTTTTGAGAAAACAGTAAACTAGCTTCCCAATGCTAAAGGGGTGGTTCTCTCTATATATTTTTTAATAATATTAGATATGCAAAAGTGAAGTACAAGGTCTTTAAAAATATTGTGTGTGTTTGTGTATGTGTATGAAATCACTCCTAACTCTCTTAACTTTTTAAAAACTCGTGGCATACCAATGTTCAGATTTGCCAAGCTTTCTCTAAGACATGTTCTAAGATGAAATGTTTTTGTGTGTTAATGCATGTATTTATAAAGATTTGTTTACTGCTGAGAATCACTAATTCTTGTTTCCATCCCCAAAATGTATGTTTCTTCCACATACTGGAAGGCTTGGCTTGAGTATAAGCTTTCTGGCTTTCCGGCTTTCCTGTCCCAAAGGCAGGATCAAAATTGTACAGAAAGAAGAATGCTATCTGGCAATGCAGTGTGTGAGCCAGAGTTAGTCTTCTCAGTGCGCACGGCTCAGCACCTCTGCATCTGTGTCCTGACCGAGTGCTCAGAGTGGGGTGTGTGAGCCATTACTCGAGCATTGTAATTCAAAGAGTTGATTTAACTAACTTACATGTCTGAAATTTATTTAGGTAGGTTCCATCATTGTTACCATTCGTATTGCAGATACATGAAAGTAAATTTAAAGACAAGTTACATTCAACTTTTAAAATAGTGTTCTAATCAAAAGATGTTATCATTTAAATTGTAAGGTCTCTTTTAACTTTCTGCAAAGTAAATTGTCAAAAGGAATCATGTAAAGATTATTTTAAAATTTTAACCTGTATGTACTTAGAGTGTAAGCCCAAGTTCTGTGGTTTCAAATCATTTTTTGCACATTCATTGTTTCTGTTCTGTAGCTTTTCTTTTGTTTCTTTGTTTAAGATTTTTGACTTTGTAGGGATAAGGTGTCTTCCAGTGTTTACTATGTTAGGCTTAAATTAAAATTTAAATTTATCGTCCATTTATATAATATTTGATACCTGTGTAACTTCTCAATACAGTTACAATTTTTATGACATTTATAATTGCAATGGTATTTTCTTTTGTAATAAAATTCAAAGTCAATTAAGCAAATTGTAGACCTGATATTTTTCATCTATATGAAGTGCAAGTCTCTACCTGAGTCTATAATGTGAACCATCCTGCTTTTCACATTTGTTTCCTAATTGTTAGAGAAAACTATTTTTTTGTAGATGTTATTGGAAGTTGAAAGAGCAATAAAAGTCTACATAGCAAGTCATTGGCTGTTGTTTTTTTTTTTTTTTTTTTTTTTTTTTTACTTTTTTTAGGAGAGCTGCAAATGTTTTTCTGGTTAAGCTGGGGTGGGAGAAAGGGAAGAGAGTGGCTTCTGCTTCCTGCATCCAGTTCTCTCTGTGTGTGTGTGTGTGTGTGTGTGTGTGTGTGTGTGTGTGTGTGTGTGTGTGTGAGAGAGAGAGGGGGGGGGGGAGGGGTGCGGAGGAGAGTAAGAAGAAGAACAAGAAGAGAAGGAGGAGGAAGAAGAGAAGGAAGGAGAAATAAATGACTTTATAATGGCATCTTTATAGTTAGGAAATGTTGAAGGTGATGTTCATTTTAAATGTCAGTCCCACTTTTGCTTCTGTTTTAGACTTAAAACCTTTACTCTGGCGTGTTACTATTTTCTTGGCAACACTGACCTCTTTGCTCAAGGCCTGTTTTTCTTGATTAATTTTATTTTGACTTGGATTGACTTTGTTCCTGTTTTTCACATGAAGACCTTTTTGAGTCTCATTGTAAAATTGTTAAGTAATGGGAGTGAGATGAAGAAAAATATAACTTTGGAAAGTTTTGTTACACTTGGGAGATAGTTTACACTTGCCACACACAGGACTATTGTTACTGTTGTTTACCAGGATGGGAGTCTCTCACTATTTGCCTTGGTAGAGCTCACTGCCCGCCTGATCTGAGGTGAGTTCTCTTGGTGAGCCTTGTGTTCTCATGGTGGGCCTGGTACTCCTCTGCTTACAATGGAGATTCTTCCAGTGCTCGCAAAACATTTTCTGCTACTGCTCCCCATAGCCCACTTAAAGGTCTGTGTTGACTGCATTCTAATCTCTGCTAATGTTCTCAACCACTGAGCCATCTCTCCAGTTCTTTCTTACTTTATGGTATTAGGACTCAATTTAGACATTCATTTCAAGATAGTAAAGAAACAAAAAATGGGTAAGTCTCCCAGGATTGAAATGAATTACAAGACAGGAAGCATGGCTTAGGCTTGGCCCCGATAGTCTTGAATCCTTGCATTGGAGCTTCTGTGGGGTCATGGATATTTACTGCATACCCCAAACCCTAGTATCCATCCTTTTGTTTGGGGATAACCATCTGTCTTCCAGAGCTAGGGTGTCATACTGCCTTATGGAGCAAAGGGAAGGTCAGAGTATGAATTTCACATTTATTTTATGGAGAAGTAGAAAATAGGATTTGATATCCTACAGAAGACAGTCTTCAGCTTGTCACGTTGACTCCTTGCTTGTTAGTAGTTTACAAAAATACAAAAATACTTTGTATTCTACTCCAGCTTTATAATCCCATGACTTCTTTAGCTGTTAGTTGAAAGCAACAGCCTTGAGGTTTTATGCTCTCAAGTTTAGTGCTTTTTCCTTGCTCATGTTTTATTTCCAGTGTACAACTGTACTTTTATTCTTACTTTATTTTTGTTCTGATTTGGTTTTTTTTGAGGTGGTGTCTCATATAGCCCAGGCTAGCTTTAAATTCCTGGCCCTCTTGTTTCTGCTTGCTGAGTGCTGAGATACCCCAAACCCTAGCATCACATCTACTTAAATGGGTAGGGCCCTGTGTCCAAGGGCATTGTCAGGATCATGGCCTTGTGTTTTATCACTGCAGAGCCAGTGGTCCTGCCCTCTCTGCTTCACTAATGAGTTGCCAGGCTGCTCGGGTCCCTCTCATTTACAACTCTAGAATGAAAAGTAATGACTAGACTGTGAAGAGCAAGTGAGATGGCATCCTTAGGAACTGTGCTCACCAAAAGTTGACCATTGAGTTAATTTGGTACTTTTTAAAGGCTCTGTGTTGTGCCTTTTAAAAAGAGAATCTTAATGCAATTTAATTTTTTTTTAATGCAGACTTTCTGGAAAATGTGTCATTTTGCAAAGCTACCAAATGATGTGACAGGAGTCTGATAGCTCTCTGCATAAGGAATGTGCCCTCTCAGCATTTTCTGTGGCAGCATGAAGTGATTCTGTGCCATCAAAAAGACTCTAGGCAGGCTGTCTTGGAATTTGTGGTCCGCCAGCCTTCCTCCCAACCTCCAACCTCCAAAATAATTAAAGTTTTGGGCCCTCCACAGCTCCAAAACAAGAAACTAAGCATGTGTATCCTTTCCCCCTATAATGTTTGAGAACTGACTTGCAGTTTATATAAATTCTTGAACACCCGAGGCAAATCTCTTGTTTATTTTGGATGCCAAAGCTGTTCCGATCAGGATATACTGCCTAGGTTAGGTCCATGCATCCTGGGTTTCACTGTGCGTTCTCTGGTTGCCAAGGTAGCAGAGCAGGCGTCACCCGTTGCTATGGCGCTGCTCTACCTTGCAGCTTTGTCATTCCTGATAGGCTGAGCTCCTGAGGCTGAGGAGGAAGAAATGTGAGCATTGGTTCAGCTTCTCTGGACCTGGGGTTGACTGAAAAACCAACAGGTGTCAGGACCGGAGCTGGTTTGAGCTCGAGAGGATTCTACAGCAAGAGGAGGAATATGACTTGAGGTTAGCCTGAAAGAGGGCGGCCCTCCTGTGTGGTGAGTGGTGTAGGATGTTAGATGACCCTGTGGCCTAAGGCCGCGGGCTGATGGGGGCGAGGCGGCAGCCTCCCTTTCCTAGGGAAGGCCGCCCCCTGAGGTCCCAGAGCGACCTTCCCTGAAGGGGGCGTTGACAGCCTTGGAGTCAGTCAGCCTGAGCCTGCCTCCTCAGAGTAGATGAGCTCGGGTTGAAGAGTGTGTGGTAGGAAACACGGTCAGATTTGTGGTGCTTCCAGACACGAACCTGGTGTGGATGAGCAGCTGGTGTGTCTTCCCTCAGCTCAAATGCCTTGCCTCTGGAGGCTTATGATCGCCTTTGTGAGCAGCACGCTCCTGCCTTCCGGTTTATATGATGTGCTCTGCTCAGCTTCGCCTGAATGTCTGCCTTTAGGTGACTTCTGCTGCAGATGTGACCTAGAATGCTTCCCTAAGCCTGAGCCCAGCACATGTCCGGCATCTAACTGCGGTTGTGAGTGCCTCTCAGTGCAACCCTACCCGCCCGCCCGACCCTACTGCCCTTAGGCTCCTGGGGGTGCTGCCCCTCTCTACATTCCCTCAGTCCTAGACACCGCCTCATCCTCTACGATCAGATGCCCTCTTCTGGTGTGTCTGAGAAGACAGCGACAGTGTGCTTACATAAAATAAAATAAATCTAAAAAAAAGGAATCTCCACAAAGCTGTCTCATAGATTCCACTAGTTGTTTGTCCCTATCCATCCACTCACTCTGCACACCACTGTTGGACTTGCGTTTTAGGTTTTAAGTTGCAAGGAGTATTTCCTGCTCCTGCTAGAAGCTCACTTTTCACATGTCCCCGTTCCAGTCGTCGGTCAGCCAGCACTAACTCCGTCTTAGCCGTTCACAGACCGTGTGGTCCAGGCCACATTGCCTGTCTGTACCGACGGCCTGCCCCTGTGGGTCTCTGTGTGTCCTTGCCCGGGTGTGAGAAGGCCGACTTGTTCACGGTCCAGCATCTAGCTGAGACACCTGGCAAGGGCAATCAAATGGACTTGGTAAAGAATGAATCTCTCAGGAAGTCATGAGCTGCTGCATATGTAGCAGAGGTTGGCCTTGTTGGACATTAAAGGGAGGAGAGGCCCTTGGTCCTGAGAAGACTCATGCCCCAGTGTAGGGGATGCCAGGACCTTGAAGGGGTGGGTTGGTGAGCAGGGGGAGGGGGAATGGGTTAGGGGGGTTTCAGAGGACAAACCAAGAAAGGGGATAAGATTTAAAATGTAAATAAAGAAAATAATAAAAAAGAAGTTATGAGCTTTTCATAACATTATTATGACTTCTGGAAATGTCAGAGGTAGCCTCATGGTAAGTGAATGTTAATTTAGGGATTTTCCTTGAGCCAGCGCTGTGCCTTTGTTGCTTTTCTGGTTCCTCTAATTAATGTATGATAGGAGGTTCAGGCCTCAGGGGAGAGAGTCCATCCTCACAGGGAAGCACACAGCAGGGGTATGAGCAGAGGGGGCATGGGCAATGGAGGTGTAGGCAGAGGGGGTGAGGGCAGTGGAGGCGTGGGCAGAGGGGGAGTGGACAGTGGGGACGTGGGCAATGGGGGCGTAGGCCGAGGGGGCGTGGGCAGTGGGGGCGTAGGCAGAGGGGGCGAGGGCAGTGGAGGTGTGGGCAGTGGGGGAGTGGACAGTGGGGGAGTGGCCAGAGGGGGCGTGGGCAGTGGGGGAGTGGGCAGAGGGGGCGTGGGCAGAGGGGGCGTGGGCAGTGGGGGAGTGGGCAGTGGGGACGTGGGCAGTGGGGGCAAGGGCAGTGGAGGTGTAGCCAGAGGGGGCGTGGGCAGAGGGGGCATGGGCAGAGGGGGCATGGGCAGTGGGGGCGTGGGCAGAGGGGGAGTGGGCAGTGGGGGTGTGGGCAGTGGGAGAGTGGCCAGAGGGGGCGTGGGCAGTGGGGGCGTGGGCAGAGGGGGCGTGGGCAGTGGGGGCGTGGGCAGTGGGGGAGTGGGCAGTGGGGACTTGGGCAGTGGGGGCGTGGGCAGAGGGGCGTGGGCGGTGGAGGCATGGGCAGAGGGGCAGTGGGCAGTGGGGACGTGGGCAGCGGGGGCGTGGGCAGTAGAGGTGTAGCCAGAGGAGGTGTGGGCAGAGGGGGCGTGGGCAGTGGGGGCGTGGGCAGTGGAGGCGTGGGCGGTGGGGGCGTGGTCATCTTAATACATTGCATGCACATGGAAGGGTGTTGGCCAAAACTTGCTTTGTAGTCTTGAATTCTGTGTCTGCCTTCCAGTGCCTTCCAAATGCTGGGTGGGTGTTTGGAAATACAAATGAGGTGACCAATTAGCTTGTCTCAGAAAGCATGAGGTGGGGGTTGGGAATGGGGCTGGGAAAGCCACCCAGTAATCACAACTTTTGGGAGGCCGAAGAGTTTGAGGCTGACCTGGACAACCCGGGGAGACTGACATACAAAGAAGGGAAGACAGGAAACAAAAGAAAACCAAACCGCACAGACCCTGACTGGCTGTTCTCAGGGACAGCGGAGCAGAGCCAGCAGCAGAGATACTTCAGCCAAGGCTTTGGAGGCCAAATCCCAGCTCCATCACTGCAACACAGGACATGCTGTGGCAGTCTCTTAATCTTTTGATGTCCAAGTTTCCTTACCTGTAAAATAAGGTGGTTATAACAAATGTCTTAGACTATCAGTTTTCTAGAAATGCTGTGTTAATCGTTAGCTGTTTGTGTTAAGTTCTTTGTAGGGACGGAAATAGATGATCACAAAAAGTAGACAGCACAAGGGAGACCAGGACGTTTGCTTGAGACTGGTTAGTTTAAAACTCACTGGGAGGTACTTAGAGTTGATATAAGTCTTATGTTTTTCATTTTGAAATGGAAAGTGAACTTTATACATACTCAAACCTAATATAAATCACGATTTTAAAAAGAAGCAGATGAAAAGCATCAATTTTAGCTCAGAATGAAATGTACTATTTCTCATTTGTAAAATAATTATTTTAAAAACTCTTGTTTACTTGAAACAGAATCTTACTATGTAGACTAGGCTACTCCCAGACTTACTGCATAGCCCAGGCTGGACTCAGACTCACAGTGACCACTCTGGTCCAGGCTCCCAGGTTGGGAGCCGAATTGTTTAAATTATTATGACCTTCCCCTGTGTCAGCTCAAACTGCTTAATAGTAATGGTGACAGTCATGAGTTCAAGAGTTTATTAAGTCTTGTATCGGGAATGGACTATTATATTCTAGGTTCATAGCCATCAACAAAATAATTTGAAAGAAATTCCTCTTATAAAAATTAAACTGAAATTAGAGGCAGAGCAAATGAAGCCTAGACCGCTAGGATTAGCCTAGGAGATGGCTGCTCTGTGTTCATTGTATTTTGCCAATGTTTGGGGTTAAGTAATTTGAAAAAAAAAGTGTAGCTAGAAAAATACATCTTGTGGAATCTAGATCTCATCTATCGCCATTTCTGTCCTGACCAAGGATAGGAACTCAAGGCTGGAGCTTGAGGAAGAAATCATAGAGGAGCAAGATGCTCTCTCCCCTTTGCCTTGCTCACTGCTAGATTTCTAATAACGACCAGGTCCACCTGCCTAGGGATGCTGCCACCTACAGCAGGCTAAGCTCTCCCACATCAGCCAATCAATCATCAACCAACCAATCAATCAATCAATCAAAGCAATTCTTCACAGGCATCACCTCAGATCCATTTTTAATCAAGATAATTCTTTAATTGAGGTTCCCTCTTCCCAAGTGACTCCAGATTGTGCCAACTTGACAATAAAAACATTCCTGTTTAAAGATGTAATGTTTTTATTTGTGGAGTCAAATAAAGTAAAGTAAGAAGGAATTTATGGCACTACTTCAGTTATTTTCATTGAATGAACAAGATAATTTCTTTGTAGATGTTTTTGGTTTATCCTTCAAATATTTTTACTCACTGCATCTGCCATCGTCACTGGGGCACTGAGTATGCTTGCAGTAGAGGCCACAGAATGCACAGTGTACAAACATCATTAATGGAGAGGTTTCCTAGAATCTATATAGAGCTATTTCGGTTTTGTAACAATGGAGATCTTGACAATGACAAGGCTACCTGTTGTCATATGCTCTAATTTTTGCCTGATACTCACACGGATCTAGGTTAGTCTTGGGAAAGAAATGAAGCACTTTAAGGTTTGTCTGCTATCGCTACGTGCAGTTAGAAGCTGCTCCACAAGCACTGTTTTCACAAACCTGCCACATCTGAAAAGGTGGTCATACACAAACAATGGACTCATTTATACTTTGGCCAATTCAGGAAGATTTCCTGTTGCAGTGTTACAGTTTCATAGAAAAGATGGAACAGAATCTAGGAACTATGCTATGCAGGTCTCGGTGTTTCCAAACCATGTGCAATCTCTACAGCTCCAGCCTTCCAGTCCCCAGCATAGGATTCCTGGGGAAATAACATGTGCTGTATCCATTGTCTCAGTGGCCCAAAATCTAACAACTATTTCTTGTTATAACATCTCCTCTCCTGCTAGGAGGAGATGCTTATCTATAACTATGTGAAGAATGAAAGGAAAAGGTCCTATTACTATTGATATTTGGGTTTTGTCTATCCCCAACTCTGGGGATCCATTGTCTGTTTGTGAATACCTTTACCTCATCCATTAGCATGGTAGAGTTATCAAATCAAGGAATCAAC
This sequence comes from Apodemus sylvaticus, assembly GCF_947179515.1. Classification (NCBI taxonomy): domain Eukaryota; kingdom Metazoa; phylum Chordata; class Mammalia; order Rodentia; family Muridae; genus Apodemus; species Apodemus sylvaticus. Next base: position 113,397,785 of record NC_067479.1, read on the forward strand.
AAGTATGTAATGCATCACAGCATGCTTGTTTTATTTGCAGATTTTCTATATGAATTTTGTCTTTTAAAATCCTGAAAGAACAAGCAGTTGAGGAAGATCTATACCAGGGGTTCTCAACCTTCCTACCTTTAATACAATTCCTCATGCTGTGATGACCCCCAACCATAAATATTTCATTGCTACTTCAATCTGTAATTTTGCTAGTGTTAGGGTTCTTAATGTAAAAATCTGATATGTGACCCTGTGGGGGTTTCAATACACATGTTGAGAACCACTGATTTATAGGAAAGAACTTTTGTTGCTTTTCATTACCTGTTGTAGAGGGGAAAGTTCTCTAAATTCTTTTCATTAGTGCAGTTGAGTAGAGGTGGCGCTGGACCTTGCCACCTGATAATCAAGGCTGAGCATCAAGGGCTGGACTTAGTAGTCGTATGTCTGTAATCTATACACTAGAAGTGGAGACAGGACAGTGGGTGTCCAAGGCCAGTCCGGCTACATGAGCCTATATCTCCAAAACAGAGTATAAATAACTGTAGACATGGGGGCGGGAGATAATCAGTATGATATCGCCTGCACAGGACGTTCTGGTTCATTAGGATGCACGTTCCCCATCTGCTACCTTTACCTCTTTTCTTCTAATTAGATATTCGCTTTATTTACATTTCAAATGGTATCCCCTTTCTGAGTCACCCCTCTGAAAATCCCCTATCCTTCCCTCCCTCTACTTATCTCTCCCCCCCCCGCCCCAATTTTCTGACTTGCATTCCCCTATTTTGGGGAATCAAGCCTTCACAGCACCAATGGTCTCTCTCATTAATGTCTGAAATGGCCATCTTCTGCTACATATGTAGTTGGAGCCATGGGTTCCCTCCATATGTACTCTTTGGTTGGTAGTTTAGTCCCTAGGAGCTCTGGGGGGTACTGGTTGGTACAAATTATTGTTCCTCCTGCAGGAGGAACTCTAGCTTCTCTATTGGCTTCCTTTACTTCTTTAAGCCATCCTGTGCTCCTGATTATTATAACTAGTACCTGTCACATGTAAATGTTATGTCAGATTCTGGGTGGGCTGGGGGAGAGAAGACAGAAATCAGACCTAGATCTTAATAGTTAGTAGATTTTATATGATCCAATATTTTTTTCTTAGTGACTTTACCAATCATTTCTTTCTTCAAAAGACTGCTTTCAGCCTAATCTGTGTCAGATCCTCAGAAAAGGCCATTCAAGCACTGTGGGACACAAAGCAATATTTGGCTTCTGCCGACACAAATTATGATGCTGGGCCAACAGGAAAACATGTGAACTGACCTTGTTAAAACAAAACAAAAGTAAACAAAACACAAAGCTGGGCCTTCTTGGTTAAGCAGGAGGTTAAGCAAGGAGAAAGCAGAAGGCTTCTGTGTGGTGAGCAGAAGCTGCTCAGGGCTTGGGAGGCAGAGGAACGAGATGCCTGGGAAGGAAAAGCAAAGTCAGACGCTTGACTCTGAAGATCATTGAGATATCTAATACAAAATCTAATACAAAAACCATTGTGTAGACTCAAAATGAAGAGTGTTTTTTTTTTTTAACACTAATTTACAGTTTGTGATTTCTACTTCTCTCTCCTTCCTTTCATTTATGGTAATTTTCTTATTATTACTGCGATAAACACCATGGCCAAAAGCACCCTGCAGAAGAAATGGTTTATTTTATCTTATAATTCCATATCATAGTTCATTGCTGAGGGAAGACAGGGCAGGAACTCAAGGCAGGAACTGGAGGCAAGAGCTGAGGCAGAGACCTTGGAGGACTGTTGCTTAATGGCTTGCCTCCCTGTCGTGACTGCTTTCTTATATAATCCAAGACTATCTGCCTATGGCTGGCACCTCCTTCAGTGAGTGGGGTCTGCCCACATCTATCACTAAGAAATGCCACACAGACTTGCCTACTAACCAATCTGGATTGAGGTGTTTTCTCAGTTGAGATTTCCTCTTCCAAGATGACTCTAGGTTGTGTCAAGTTGACAAAAAATTAACCAGCACAGTAGTACCTGTGCTAAATGTATTTTCTACTTTACCAATTCACAAAATTGTATTGAAACTCATAAATGGGATTTTCTTTGCTTGTTGCACACCTGTGATAGGCTCTCTTATCTTCATGAGCTTTGGCCAGAGGATAGATGCAATAAGTTCTTACTAAATATTTTTTAAATGATGTTATGCTCTGACTAAATTCTTCCTAAAGTACTCATAGTATCTGGCTTCTTGTTGTGTACTAGTGATGAAAGCCTTGGCCTCCAAAATATCTTGATCATAGCTCAATTGTCACAAATATGACAACAATGTTGGAAAAATATTTTAAAGTTAATATATTATTTTTTGTGTCTTTCAATAAATGTAGTTTCTCTAGGTTATATTGCAATGAAATGCTCATCAATTGGCAGTCCTTTGTCTCTAAGCAAGCCTAGATTTTGCAATACATAAGTGTATGCAATTCTAGGAAAATAGCACACAGTTTTTGTTGATCCCTGTACAATACACTAAAGTCTAGTTGTAGCATAGAAAGGAGATCAGATTTTTGGAATGTACAGTTTAGTAAAACAAACATTATATTTAATTTTATATTTTCTGTGTTATCTATATACTACAGCTAGTTTGCTTTTTCCCCCTTCTGTTCTCCCTATTGCTCCTGCTCCAGCTGGCTTCAGCCCAAAGGTTTTTTGTTTTGTTTTGCTTTTTTTGTTTTTTTGGTTTTTTTTGTTTTTTTGTTTCTCATTACAGGTGGTGTGAGCCAACATATGGTTGCTGGGATTTGAACTCATGACTTCCAGAAGAGTAGTCAGTGCTCTTAACTGCTTAGCCATCCCACCAATCCTACGTTATAGTTTTGATATGAGATTTTTCGTTTATCCAAATACTTGGGCCCCAGTAGTAGGATTGTTGTGGGGAAAGGGTTGTAGATGGAAAAAGTAGGTCAAAAAGGTCATAGATCACAAGGTTAGGGTTGGTCTTCATTTCTTACCAGTCTCTTGGCTTCCTATCTGTGAGATAAGTCTATACATATGATGTTCTGCCTAACAGAGACAGGAGGAATACATCCAATCATGATGGGTGGAAAGCTCTGAAACCACGAGCCAAAATAATCCTTTACTTCTTTACTTTGTATCAGGAATTTTGTCACAGCAGTGGAGAGTCTGATGAACACAGAAAAGTTGTACCAGACATAAAGAGTTTGTGGTGGTTTGAATAAAAATGGTGCCCATAGTTCCAAAGGCAGTTGTGTTATTAGGAGGTGTGGCCTTGTTGGAGTATGTGTGGCCTTGCCAAAGGAAGTGTGTCCCTGTGGCAGTGGACTTTGAAGTCTCATATATTCAAGCTAGGCATAGTAGGACAGTCTCCTTTCTGCTGCTTGTGATCAAGATGTAGACCTCTCAGCTTATTCTTTGGCACCATGTCTGCCTTGCGTTCTGTCATGCTTCTTGTCATGATGATAATGGCTTCTTGTCATGATGATAATAGACTGAACCTCTGACAGTGTAAGCCAACCCCAATTAAATGTTTTCCTCTGTGAGTGGTCATGTTGACTCTTCAAAAATAAAACCCCAACTGAGACAGGTTGTCTAAGCCTCATCATGGTTTTTTTTTTTTTTTTTTTTTTTTTTTTTTCACCCGTTGATTTGAAAGAATTACTTTGTGGGAGTATTTGGAAGAGTTTATAGATTTGGACTAGAGAAGCCATAAAATATTCTGGACATATCTAAAAATGCTGACAGCACTGTAGTTAGAAAAGGCTGTGGTTGTAGGCTCCTCCAATAGAAACATTGTTTTTCTTGGGAACTGGGCTAAAGACTATTGTCTACTTTTTGTCTGTGTCCTTATATCTCTTGGAAAGAATGAGTCAACAGGTGATGGTTTGTACTGTGGAGACAGTTAAGCTGTAAATAACACTTAATGATATTACAGAGGACCTGAGTTTGGTGTCTAGCACCCATGGCTAGTAGTTCATATCCACCTTTAATTCCAGTTCCAGGGAGATCTGATGCTCTGGCCTTCTCTTCCACCTTCATAGACAAGTGCATATTTTCTCTACACATACACATACAAAATTAAAAATAGAATAAAATATTACTGACTAATCTGGTGAAGGAATCACAATTACTTCATCATTATGTGTGGCACAGGTATTGACAGAAACAGACAAGTTTACTGTGAGAATTGGGAACAAATGCAGATTAGAAACACTCAAAAAACTAGGAATTATAGAAAATTATTGGGGAAATTTGGAGTTCAGGAGGGCATAGCTCCTGAAGAGAATATAGCATAAATATAATGTCATTTACTTTGCTCTGGGGCCAAAGACACAATGATGTGAGCATACCTCAAGGTTTAGTAAGACCCCACATACAACTAACAAATGCAAAGCTAAAGAGAAAAGAACTTCTGTGGGCATGTCTAGGCTTACCACAGGATACATTTTACCATTCTCAATTCCCAAGTTACTCAGAGGTCAATGTGACAGAGGTCCAGTGGGGTGTAGCTGTTGGCCAAGCTGGTGGCAGATTTTGGTGTCATTTATAGGTGCTAGGTATTTGTTCTTATTTTTTTCAGATACACACAAGGTGAGAGTTAAAAGGTCACCTAGGCTGCAAAGGGAAGCTGGGGAGGTCAGGCAATAGAAGCAATAGTGGAGTCCATCCAGTCAGTCCCTGAGACATAGCAGCCTACATTGCAGGATCCAAGGATGGCAGAAATGGCAGGAACATAAAATGTGCATTGAGAGACATGGCAAGCAGTGAATGCAGCCAACCCTAGAAGGGTTTATGTGGGCTGCAGTGGCAAGGCCTGTAGGCTGCCTGGAGCTCATGTACTCTGCACTAGACATGGATCTGCAAAATTTAGTGTTTGCTCTGATGGCTTTCAACCTATGCTAGTCTTGTATGATTCCATTTTGGAATGAGGACTTTTGTTTTGCACCATTGTGTCTTAGAACTGACCCTCTTCCTTTGTGATTTATAGAGGCTCACAGGTTCTCGTTGGCTTTGGATTCCAGAAGAGATTTTCGCTATGCATTTTCCAAGGAACTGTTAGGATCTGGAGTACTTGGAGAAGGCTTAAGTTACTTTTGCATTCAGAGATGGCTATGAGCCTTGGGGGCGGGGCACAGATAGAATGTTAGTTGGTCTCTACCTTAGGATGTGGAGCCTAGAAAGAGAAATGTCACTGGGTGGGGGTCTTGACTTTGAAGGCTCTATCTGAATCTTGATCCATACTTCTTTTTCTCTCTGCCTCCTGCCCATCAAGTTGTGAGTAGCTTCTTACAAGCTTCACTGCCATGGTGTTTGGCTTCATGATGGACTGAAACCTTGGTAATCGTGAGATGTAATCTTTCAGCATGTAAATTGTTTATGTCAGGTACTCTAACAGAAGCAGAAATCCTTGCAATATCTTCAGTGGTCTGTTTCTCTTATGAAAATGAGAATCAAAGTCAATTGGGAGAAAAAACAAACAAACAAGGCAATAACTCTGTGTATTGATAAACTCAAAGCTTTTGAGTAGGAAGAAGTAGGGTTAAAAATAACACTAGGAAAAGTAATTATGGCAATACTAAAGTGCTGAATCCTGAATATTGAGATGCCTATTGAGCTGTGTTTCCTGGCAGGCTACCTCCCTGTCACACACTCAGCTAAGTTTGTAGACTGTACAAGAGTGGCCTGACCTTATGAGTACTGACAACATATATTGTTCAGATATCGGCACTTACACTTTAAGAATTCTAGAAGGGAGATGGAAAGATGGCTCGGTTCTTCAGAGCACTTGCTGAGCTTGCAGACAGAGGACACTGATTGAATTCTTAGCACCATATCAGGGGACCCATACTGCTTGTAACTTCAATTTTGGGATAATTTGAAGCCTTCTGGCCTCTACATCCCCAGGTATTTGAACACATGTAGTGCATACAAATTAAGGAAGGTACAGAAATGCACACAAATAAAAAAAAATCATTAAGGAAAAAAGTGATCTTTAAAAAGAAAAAAAGTAATTCTGGAAACTGAACATGGTCACATACACCTGTAATCCCAGCGCCAGAAAGGGGGAGGCGGCAGAATTACTCCAGAGTTCAAGCCAGCCTCATCTAAATAATGAGTTCCAGGACAGTCAGGGATGCCTAGTGAGACCTTATCTTTAGAAGGAAGGAAGGAAGGAAGGAAGGAAGGAAGGAAGGAAGGAAGGAAGGAAGGAAGGAAGGAAGGGCAAACTTCATAAAGAATTTTGAAAGTATGGCTACACCTTGATATTGATTGCTTACTTGTGAGTGGTTTAGCTCTCTCTGAGACTTGTTGGGCCATAACCCGTAATGAGAGAGGAATCCTGTGAGCCAATAATGTGTAATTAAGAATAGTTATGAAGGAAGGCAACTGAAATTGCATAAAATTACTGCCAGTTGAGCTTCAGGTATTTGTTAATAGATATATTTTGTAAATGTAGAATAACATCTGTGAAAACTTGGTCAGAATACTTAAGTTATGCCTATGCCAGAAGATGTAGGCTAAAGACATCCCAAATAGATCCAAGAAAGACCCTTTGAGAGTAAATAATCAGTACTGTTCAATCTAATAATTGCAATTATTAATTGTTATATGTTAGAATAGACAACATGAATGGATTTTGTCTGTTTTAAATGGGAGTACTTTGGATTACATAACCCAACTGGAAGTTTTTTCTGTTTACTTCACAAGGAATGCAATGTTAATTCTGAGGTGTTGATGTTTTACAATGCCCAATCAAGACACAAAGACGAAGAGCACAGAGAAAGCAACTGATAAGCAACAAGGGACCGCCATCAGGTGAGCAAGTGTCTGCGGTCCTCCACGGGGGCAGCAAGTGTCTGCGGTCCTCCACCGGGGCAGCAAGTGTCTGCGGTCATCCACGGGGGCAGCAAGTGTCTGCGGTCATCCACGGGGGCAGCAAGTGTCTGCGGTCCTCCACGGGGGCAGCAAGTGTCTGCGGTCATCCACGGGGGCAGCAAGTGTCTGCGGTCCTCCACGGGGGCAGCAAGTGTCTGCGGTCATCCACGGGGGCAGCAAGTGTCTGCGGTCCTCCACGGGGGCAGCAAGTGTCTGCGGTCCTCCACGGGGGCAGCAAGTGTCTGCAGTCATCCACGGGGGCAGCAAGTGTCTGCGGTCCTCCTCGGGGGCAGCAAGTGTCTGCAGTCATCCACGAGGGCAGCAAGTGTCTGCGGTCATCCACGGGGGCAGCAAGTGTCTGCGGTCATCCACGGGGGCAGCAAGTGTCTGCGGTCCTCCACGGGGGCAGCAAGTGTCTGCAGTCATCCACGGGGGCAGCAAGTGTCTGCAGTCATCCACGAGGGCACTGAGTGGGTTTAATGCTTTTGTGAGAAATTGTCTCCTGGATTGCAGTGTTTACCCAAACACTAAGCCCTTTCTAGTGTTTGGAACGAAATGTTTGACAGGCATACCCTGATCTACAGAGACAGGCTTCCAAGTGGTTATACCGTCAGTAGTAATGTGACCTTGTACTATTATTCTTTCTTCTAGGGACTATTCAGATCTTAAAAGACTTCGGTGCCTGTTGAACGTTCAGTCAAGCAAACAGCAGGTAAGTGTTTACAAAGGATGTCATGTGTGAACAAACACCACAGGTTTCTGCAGGGTCCGTTTCACCTCCTTGTGTACACTCTTTGTTCGTCCTGAGTTGTCCCTGCTTCCTCTGGCTGCTGCTCTCACCTGGGCCAGGCTGGGCCAGGACTTGGTTGGCATCCAGCCTTCTTGTTTCCATGCTTGTCTCCATGTGATCTAACCATCAGGGCTTGGTTCTTCACTCTGTAAACAGCCAGTTCTGTCATTAAATGCCAATGGTTACCTTTCAGAGTTTCAGGGAAATTCATTCTCTGAAACACAGTTTACCACATCTTCCTCCTCTCTGTAACCCCTTCCCCTCCTTCATAGAATACACCCCATAATCCTTCTCAAATTGCACCCCCCAAAGAGCTGGGTGAGGTTTTGGTTATTTATGTGGTGGCATTTTTTTTTTTTAATGCTTTTATTAGTCAAGAAAAGAATGGAACTCTGGATTATCTCTAAACCTCACTTCTTAGTTTTGAGTCTGGAAAACTTTGGAAAGGCATGAGAACAGAGGTCTAGGGGTTTGGGCAACAACTTGGCAGGCCCCAGAACAAGAGGAGACTCTATGCAACACTGCTGACGGCTCAGTAGCAGGGAGGGCCTGGAATCCTGGTCCCCTGTCTCTGGAGACTCTCTATTACACTTTTAAAGTTGTTTAAGAGTTCCTGAGGCTGGCAGTGGGGTGATGATGTTTTTTGTCTTACAAACTCAGCAGAGAACCATAGCATTTTTATCTGCTTATTTTAGAGAGTGGCTTCCTCGAGGCTGGGTGTCATAGGAAGGGCAGACAGGGCAGTTTATGCATGTGGAGTGCTTCTTACATGCTGGTGCCTTGGCTGCACTTTCAGCTTCTTAATATTCACAGTATCCACTTTTCACAGATGGAAGAGCTGCAGCATGCAGAAATGAGCATCCCAGGACAAGAGTTTGCTCATGGAATACAATTTCATAACTTTGTACTCGGTGCCTAAGCCATGAAGATACTTCTCAATGAGCTGGAAAATTAACTTATAGTTAAAAATTCTTAAACAAGTCAAAATGTCCTTAAAATGGCTTTTCTCTGTGTCTTCCATACTATGAGATCCCTGAGGTCTCCCTTCCCCCACTTATTTGAGAAGCTACCTCCCCTCTATTCTGTCTTTGATTCCATTCTCCACTCCACACATCCTCTAGTGTGACCACAGCACCCCAAGCTACTTGTTCTTGCTTTTTCTTCTAGAATTTATTCCTGTGAGGGCTGTCATGTTTTCAGGCCCAAATCGATGGCCCTCTCCTCCATACACAGCTGCCTTCCCCCTCTGGGGAACTCTTTCTCCCACGGTGACAGCTTTGTCTCTTGCCTTTGTCTCTTGCCTTGTGGAGGTTTGTGGTCTCACTTCCTGATAAGATTCTGTCACCACCAGCAATGTTGACTTATCTTCCAATTCACCATTTATGTATTCCACATGTTTGGGGCTAGTTTTTCCTAAGCTGAACGTGGGTCACCATGAACATGAACAACCCCAGGCCTGACCTGTAGGTAAAGAAATGCCTACAGTGTTTCTTGATTCGGCTTGAGGCTTAAAGCTTTCTGTGTTGAAGTTCATATGGACTAAATCTCTTTCACCTCCATTATACCACTCCCTTGTTACCACCTGGCACGGTTGACTAAAATTAATTTAATGGTTTCCCCTCTTTTAGCCAACTTGAAATTCTCAATCATTTGTCTGACAAGTTCATATCATTTTGCTAAATCTTTATACATAAGTAATGTATATTTAAAATGCTTGAATTATTTGGCAAGCAGAGAGCTGTAAGGGAGCATGAGCATGCAGTGACTGGCCTCACTTGGAGGCTGGTCCCTAAACTTCTCAAATTCTAAGCCTCATTCTGCTGTGGAAAGTTCCTGCATCTGTCATCCTGACAACAAAAGTGCCTCTGCTCTCTGCTCTCCTTTTCTGAAACAATGTAAATGTGTAAGAATTAGACAGACGGACAGCTAAGGAATCCCCTTGCTCCTCACTTGTTTGAGGAAGAACGTAAGGAACATATAATGGTATACAATGTGAGGAGTTTATCATAGATTAAAGCCAGAGCCAGACAAAATGAAAAATAAGGGCCTGGAGAGCTGCTCAAGAAACTCCCAATGACACACACACACACAGGCCCACGTTTACTTCTCGGATTCGCAATGGTCCATTGGAGGAGGGACATTCATGACTCAGGTTCCCTTACTAGAATTCTGCTGATGTGACCTGTTTATATATATATATATATATATATATATATATTTGCTTTATAAAAGGGGTATAATGTGCCGGAGAGATGGCTCAATGGTTAAGAGCACTTGACTACTCTTCCAGAGGTACTGAGTTCAATTCCCAGCAACCCCATGGTGGCTCACAACCATCTGTAATGAGATCTGGTGCCCTCCTCTAGTGTGTCTGAAGAGAACTATAATGCACTCGCATATATAAAATCAATCAATCAATCAATCAATCAATAAATCTTAAAAGGGTGTGTGTGTGTGTGTGATGACCAATTACTGTAAGCTCTAGGAAAAAAAAAATAATGCAGTCTGTATTTGGGGAGAGTTCCTGAGAAGAGTTCCTTCCTTTGAGTCTCCATGGAGCCAGGGTACCATTGTTGAGTTGTGCTGTGGCCTTTGCCTCTGCTTACTGCCCCGACAGTCTTGCAGAACTGTCACATCAGAGTGACAGTTTATCACAGATTAAAACCAGAGCCAGACATAAAATGAAAAACAAGGTCCCGGAGAGCTGCTTGAGAAACTCTGGGATTCCTGATGCCTGGTAGACCTTGGTCCATGGCTACTGTCTCTCCTTTCACTTTCTGTCATAACAAGTCCTGGGCACCAACTTTGTAGAATGTTTCCCAAGCCCATGTTCAAGTTCCTTCTGTCCTGTACTAAAAACCCTTTGATCATTACATGTCAGTAACTTCTTGACACATCTAGTATGCCATGTCTTCAGCAGGTGTGTGGACTAGGTGAACTCATCCCTGGTGGTTTACTGGAGGGAGAGTTGGCTGGGGACACAGTGAGCATTCATGCGACAGTTGCACACTTGAGTAACTGCCATATGTTGGGAGTTGTGTGACGCACAAGGTATATAAGAACATAAGATGCGATGCTATATCTTCAGGGTGTCTGAGTTCAGGGAGATGGGTGGTGTGCAGGCTACACAGTACACTTGACTGTAGTAAGTGCAGTGAGCACAGTCCACTCTGTTAGGAAGGTCTGGGCAGGCTCTAACCTGTGCCCTGGCCTGGAATCAAGAGCTATGGGCTCCTCTGACACAGCAGAGCTGGGGCATTGGACGAGAGGGTGGCAAGAGTAGGAAAAGTGCTGGGGGTTCTGGACTAAGCTTGCTTTTCCGTCTGAGGGAGTTGGTGGTATCGTGGTTCTTGTTGTCAAGTACCCTGTCTTTGCATACACTGCTACCAAATACAGCCTGCCACTGTGTCTCTCTGAGTTGCTTCTTAGCACTGACTATCTGCCTGCCCAAGATGGGGGTGACTGAGCTGTGTCACTTCATGATGCTCCCAATTGTTGAGAAGCTTAGACACATTTTCTTTGTGCTTACTACTTCTCTCTTACAGACAGTATTTTATGAGTCTTGTCAATGGCAATGGGGTTTGAAATTGCTTAGGCCTAGAAAAACCTACTTCCTATTTTGTGTGTGTTTATGTGTTATGACAGTTCCTGTCTAACAGAAAACTGAACTTGTTGCTGTGATTTCATGTCTAATGTCTTTTTTGCATCATAAGCCCATATTTAGAGATCACCTAATTTGTAATGACAAGCTTTTTTTTTTTTTTTGCCTAGAAAATTTATGGTAGTGATTAGAAGGCTCATAAGAGTATTTTTTAATTGTTTCTGCACATAGTGGGCACGGTATAAACAGTAACTCACTCGAGTCTCATAACGCAGCATTACATAAGCGCTATTATCACTTCTATTGTAATGACGGGGACACCAGTGTACACAGAGACTAAATATGTGCTCCAAGGTCACAGTGCCAGCTAACGATGGGTTAACACGCAGAATCTGGTACAGATGCTGTCTCATCCCTATATGTTGTCTGTTTATGTCCTTTTGGTCCCTTGTTCATGAGGGGTGTAGATTGGGTGACTGAACTGATATACAAAGGTAGTTTTATAGAATGGAATGTTCACTGTCACTTTTTGAAAGTTCTCCAGTGGCTTGAAGATAAGGAAACATCTTAGGGGACAGTGACACCGTCATAATTCATTTCTGAATTATGGGAAATAAGCCTTACAGGATGTAAGGAAAATCACCTTTATGTAAGGAAAACATGATCTTATATCAATTTCTGCACAATGAAATAATTTACTCAAAAAATAGTTCCTTTATTGTGCTTTGCTTACTTCATGCTTAATAATTGATTGGATAGTATATTTCATTCATACTTTGGAAAAGATGAGTCTTTTTCCCTGTTATACCCAATTTCACGTGGTACAAACAAAACGAATCTTAGGGTTCTCTCAGCTATGGCAGCTGTTGCTATGTGAACCTTGACAACTTACAGAGCCACCAGGTTGACCTTAGTAACAGCAGCACAGATATATCCTAGGTGTTCTAAACACACTTATTTTTTATTAGATATTTGCTTTATTTACATTTCAAATGTTATTCCCTTTCCTCATTACTCCTCCAAAAAACCCCCTATTCCATCCTATTCCATCCCCCTCCTTCTTCTTAGCAACCCCCTCCCACTTTCCTGACAAGGCATTCCCCTACACTGGGGCATCTATCCTTCACAGGACAAATGGTATCTCCTCTCATTGATGTTTAAAAAGGCCATCCTCTGCTACATATGTAGCTGGAGCCATGGATCACTCCATGTATACTCTTTTGTTGGTGGTTTAGTCCCTGGGAGCTCCGGGGTTACTAGTTGGTACATATTACTGTTCCTCCTGTAGGACTGCAAACATCTTCAGCTCCTTGGGTCCTTTCTCTAGCTCCTCCATTGAGGATCCTATGCTCAGTCCATTGGTTGGCTATGAGCCATAGGTATTTTGATCCCCCTTCTAAGAAGGACCAAAATATCCAAACTTTGGTCTTCCTTCTTCTTAAGCTTCATGTGGTCTGTGAATTGTATCTTAGGTATACCAAACTTTTCGGGTAATATTCACTTATAGTCAAGTGCATACCATGTGTGTTCTTCTGTGATTGGGTTACTTCACTCATGATGTTTTTCTAGTACTATCCATTTGCCTAAGAATTTCATGAATTCATTGTTTTTAATAGCTGAGTAGTACTCCATTGTATAAATGTACCACATTTTCTGTATCCGTTCCTCTGTTGAGGGGCATCTGGTTCCTCAGTAGAGAATTCTTTATTTAGTTCTGTGCCCCATTTTTTAATAGGCTTATTTGTCTCTCTGGAGTCTAACTTCTTGCATTCTTTGTATATGTTGGATATTAGCCCTCTATCGGATGTAGGATTGGTGAAAATCTTTTCCCAATCTGTTAGTTGCCTTTTTGTCCTATTGACAGTGTCCTTTGCCTTACAGAAGCTTTGCAATTTTATGAGGTTCCATTTGCCAATTCTTGATCTTAGAGTATAAACTATTGGTGTTCTGTTCATGAAAAATTTCCCTAAAACACACTTATTTAATTATAGTAATGCAGACATTTTAAATCAGTGTCTTAAGTATCATCGTTCAAACTGAGTGATATTAATGGGTTTTGCCTGTTGCTGTGACTGAGCCCTTGGTGAACAATATATACATTGCTGAATGCAGGCAAAGCAACATTCTGTTCTGGGCAGTGCGTGCTACTGAATTCAGAAACTCTCCATCTGTGTATCTGGAGCACACGAGAGACTTAAAAATCTTGGCTCTCCAGGCTCACCCCAAACCTTATCCCTAGCACAGGTGTAAGTGCATAAAACATCATGCCAAAGATACACAGGTTCCTTCCTGCTCCTGTCAGTGTGAAATAGATTAAATATATGTCACAGTGAGCTATGTCAGGTGATATCATTTGTGATGAAGAGGGGCCAAGGTAGGGGTAAATGCTTAAATCTTGGGAAACCCACATTTACAATGCTGTCATCTCAATGATTGGAAAACCCCCATTCCTTTGCTCCCTCCCCCACTCCACTTCTCTAATTCTGTGACTTGTTACATCATGTATTGAATTAACCATGATGGTCATGAACTCTGTTTCCATTTCTGTAGCTTCCAGCCATTAACTTTGACAGTGCCCAAAATAACATGACAAAGTCTGAGCCGACCATCAAGACAGGGGGACACAGAGCTCGCAGTCAATGGCATGAGTCCACAGAAGCAGTTGAACTTGAAAATTTTAGGTAAGACATCTCCTTTGCTGTCAGTAGGCTATTCAAGTTTACTTATTTAAATTTACAGCAGAAGTGAAAATTTGAAGTCTGCATATTCTTAGTTTAGCAATTTTAGTTAACATGTAAAGTGTTCCCCAGGACAGGGGGAAGACCTAGAAACAGGCTCAATAGGCAGACATTCCGTCTTCAGAGTTCAGGACATCTTGCTGACATGAAGGCTAAAAGTTGTCCACTGAGGAAGAGGACTCAAGATGTCGACCTGAGTAGGTCAGACCCAAGCTTGGTCTTAACCTTTGCTGTGTCTCCATCTTTCTGGTGGTAAAAAGGTGTAAAAGAATCTGTTTCTGTGAGCAGATGTGGTGGCTAAATGAGATGTTTATTAAGTTAGCAATAGGGCTAAGAAGCTTGTCATCAACCTTTACAGTCTGAATTCCATACCTGGGACTCACATTGTGGAAAGATAGAACTGACTTTCCTTCTCTCTCTCTCTCTCTCTCTCTCTCTCTCTCTCTCTCTCTCTCTCTCTCTCACACACACACACACACACACATGCAATATATCTTTCTAAAAAAAAGTAGGTTAAAAATCCAAGTTTCTTAGTTGTATGGCCAACATCTTGGCTTTACCAAGTCTGTGTTTCTTTCTGTTACTTTGTAGACATTCTAGAAGTAGACATTCTTGTGGGCCGTTCCCTTTATGGGAGCTGACTCTGTGTCACAATTTGTTCAGGTCATTTGCCAGTAAGTACAATGTAAACAATGAAAGGCATGAACTATCAACATAAATATTCTAGAATGATCATTTACCTGTTTGGTTCAGCTGGTTTCTGTGGAATTTTATGAACTTTAAACAAGTTTCAAAAAGTCATATGACATTTCATGGGTTCATATTTTTAACTTGTAAAAACTAAAAGTGTCTTGTTACATATTCAGTTTATCAGTGATCTTCTATAAGAAACCATTCCAGCCCTTACCTGGCCATGTAGGGATGTATGGCTGAATGCTATATGAACATCCACAAAGGCAGATGTTTACATGGCACACGTTATAGAACTTAACTTTGAGGTATGCAATTTGAAGTCATGCAATTTTACTTTATTTGGCCTTGATCTTTAAATTTGTTATTTCTTTTACATTTTGAATGTGTGTATGTATGCATGCATGTGTGTACATGTGTGTGTGTATGTATGTGTAAAATCTTATGTGCATTAGCGCACATGTGGAGTTCAGAGGATGACTTTATGGAGTTGGTTCTTCCTTCAGCTCTTGATAGCAATCTTTATCAGCTTCACTGTTGAGTTTGAGTCTCTGTTTAACCACTGTTGTTTGCCTTGCTAATATGTTGACCTTCAGACTCTCAGTGTTTTATCCCAATATAGAAGATCTTTCAGTAATTTTTTTAGCCCAAATAATGTTTCTTATAAATTGTTTTTCTGTGTTTTTTATCTTAGTATAAACTACAAGAATGAAAGGAATTTCAGCAAACATCCACAGCATCAGTTATTTCAGGAAATCTTTATGGCTCTGGTGAGAAACAGACTCATATGCAGGTAAGTCTCTGCCCAAAAGACAGATATTTACCCAAGAATAGTATGTTCCACAAATTCTGTTTGGAGAATATGCTCCGAAGCAGCCTATAACTGGAACACAGGGTGGTTGCAGTATTTAGTAATATAAATATTCCACTATTTATGATTATGTATATATAATATATTCACATTTATAGCTCGTTTTCTTTGTCATTACATATAATTGTGTGTAGATAAAACACACACACATACATACACACACTAGTAACTAAAGAAAAAGAAGCAATAAGTTTCAGAGAGAAAAGGCAGGTACTTGGGTTGGTTTTGGATGGAGAAAACAGATGGCAACACAACGTTATTATTTTATTATCTCAAATAGTAAAATAAATAATTAAAAATATAACAAAGTAAAAGGCCAAGCAAAGGCTATGTGAAAGAAGCCAGATGGGCTGGCACTGTGTTCTCAATGGGTTCTCTTGTCAGACCTTGGATTTAGTTGAGCGTGGTGACAGGTAGGATGTGGGAGGACAGAGTTTTTCTTTTCTTTTCTTTTCTTTTCTTTTCTTTTCTTTTCTTTTCTCTTCTCTTCTCTTCTCTTCTCTTCTCTTCTCTTTTCTTTCTTTCTTTTTTTATTGGATATTTTCTTTATTTACATTTCAAATATTTTCCCCTTTCCAGATCTTCCCTTTGGAAACCCCGTATCCCCTCCCCCCGCATCTATGAGGATGCTCCCCCACCCACCCACTCTCCCCTTCCTGCCCTAGCATTAACCTACATTGAGGTATAGAACGCCCACAGGACCAAGGGCTGCTCCTCCCACTGATGTTTAAGAAAGCCATCCCAGTGCCAGGGGTTGCTACATGTATATTCTTTGGTAGGTGGTGTAGTCACTGGGAGCTCTGGGGGGGAGTCTGGCCTGTTGACACTGTTGCTCCCTCCATGGAGCTGCAAACCCCCTCAGCTCCTTCAGTCCCTTCTCCAACTTCTCCGTCAGGGACCTCCGAATTCAGACAAATGGTTGGCTCTGAGCTTCCACATCTGCCTTTGTCAGGCTCTGGCAGAGACTCTCAGGAGACAGCCGCATCAGGCTTCCATCAACAAGCACTTCCCAGCATCCACAATAACATACGAGTTTGGTGGCTGTATATGGGATGGATCCCCAGTTGGGACAGTCTCTGGATGCCTTATCCATTATTCTCTGCTCCACACTTTGTCTCTATATTTCCTCCTGTGAGTATTTTGTTCACTCTTCTAAAAAGCACTGAAGTGTCCACATTTTGGTCTTCCTTTTCATATGGTCTGTGAACTGAATCTTGGGTATGCCAAACTTTTGGGCTAATATCCACTTATCACTGAGTACAAACTGTGTTTGTTCTTTTGTGACTGAGTTACCTCACTCAGGATATTTTCTAGTTCCATCCATTTGCCTGTGAATTTTATGAAGTCTTGGTTTTCAATAGCTGAGAAGCACTCCTCCATTGTGTAAATGTGCCACATTCTCTGTATCCATTCCTCTGCTGAGGGACATTTGAGTTCTTTCTGGATTCTGGCTGTTATAAATACAGCTGTGATGAACATAGTGGAGCATGTGTCCTTATTACATGTTGGAGCATCTTCTGGGTATATACCCAGGAGTGGTTTAGCTGGGTCCAATTTTCTGAGGAAATGCCAGCTTGATTTCGTGAGTTACCAGCTTGCAATCCCACCAGCAATGGAGGGATGTTCCTCTTTCTCAACATTCTTTTCAGCATCTACTGTCACATGAGTTTTTCATCTTAGCCATTATGACTGTTGTGGGTGGAATCTCAGGGCTGTTTTGATTTGGATTTCTCTAATGACTAAGGATGCTGAACATTTCTTTAGGTGCTTCTCAGCCCTTTGAGCTTCCTCAGTTGAGAATTCTCTGTTTACCTCTATTCCCTATTTCTTAATAGGGTTATTTGGTTCTCTTGAGTCTAACTTCTTGAGTTCTCTGTATATATTGGATATTAGCACTCTATCAGATATAGGAGTTGTAAAGATATTTTCTCAGTGTGTTAGTTGTTGTTTTGTCCTATTGACAGTGTGCTTTGCCTTACAGAAGTTTTTGTAATTTTATGAGGTCCTATTTGTTGATTCTTGATCTTAGAGCATAAGCCACTGGTGTTCTGTTCAGGAAATTTTATTTAAGTATACTGTCATATCATCTGCAAATAGTGATATTTTGACTTCTTCTTTTTCCAGTTTGTATCCCTTTGATCTCCCTTTGTTGTCTAATTGCTCTAAGTTAGAACTTCAAGTACTATATTGAATAGATAGGGAGAGAGAGGGTAGTCTTGTCTAGTCCCTGATTTTAGTGGGATTGCTTCAAGTTTCTTTCCATTTAGCTTGATGTTGGCTACTGGTTTCTTGTATATTGCTTTTACTATGTTTAGGAATAGGCCTTGAATTCCTGATCTTTCCAAGACTTTTACCATAAAGGGATGTTGAATTTTGTCAAATGTTTTTTCAGCATCTAATGAAATGATCATGTAGGGTTTTTTTTGAGTTTGTTTATGTAGTGGATTACATTGCTGGATTTCTGCATATTGAACCATCCCTGCTTCCCTGGGATGAATCCTACTTGATCATGGTGAATGATAGCTTTGCTGTATTCTTGGATTCAGTTTTTGCAAATTTTATTGAATATTTTATATCGATATTTATAGGGGAAATTGGTCTGAAGTTCTCTTTCTTTGTTGGGTCTTTGTGAGGTTTTGGTGTCATTGTAACTGTGGCTTCATAGAACAAATTGGGTAGTTGTACTGGCTAGTTTCGTGTGTCAACTTGACACAGGCTGGAGTTATCACAGAGAAAGGAGTTTCAGTTGGGGAAGTGCATCCATGAGATCCAACTGTGGGGCATTTTCTCAATTAGTGATCAAGTGGGGAGGACCCCTTGTGGGTGGTGCCATCCCTGGGCTGGTATTCTTGGGTTCTATAAGAGAGCAGGCTGAGCAAGCCAGGGGAAGCAAGCCAGTAAGAAACATCCCTCCATGGCCTCTGCATCAGCTCCTGCTTCCAACCCTGCTTGAGTTCCAGTCCTGACTTCCTTTAGTGATGAACTGCAACATGGAAGTGTAACCTCAATAAACCCTTTCCTCCCCAACTTGTTTCTTGGTCATGATGTTTGTGCAGGAATAGAAACCCTGACTAAGACAGTAGTGTTCCTTATGTTTCTATTTTGTGGAATTGTTTGAAGAGTATCGGTATTAGGTCTTCTTTGAAGGTCTGATAGAATTCTGCACTGAATCATTCTGATCCTGGGCTTTTTTTGGTTGGGAGACTTTTAATGAATGCTTTTATTTCTTTAGGGGTTATTGGACTGCTTGGGTGATCTATCTGATCCTGACTAAACTTTGGTATTTTGTATCTGTCTAGAAAATTATCCATTTCATCCAGATTTTCCAGTTGTGTTGAGTATAGGCTTTTGTAGTAGGATCTGATTTTTTTTTAAATTTCCTCAGCTTCTGTTGTTATATCTCCATTTCATTTCTTATTTTGTTAATTTGGATACTGTCCTCTGGTTAGTCTGTCTAAGGGTTTAGCTATCTTGTTGATTTTCTCAAAGAACCCTCTCCTGATTTTGTTGATTCATTGTATAGTTCTTTTGGTTTCTACTTGGATGATTTCAGCCCTGAGTTAATTTCCTGCCATTTATGCCTCTTGGGTGTATTTGCTTCTTTTTGTTCTAGAGCTTTCAGGTGTGCTGTTAAGCTGCTAGTGTATGCTCTGTCTAGTTTCTTTTTGGAGGCACTTAGAGCTATGAGTTTTCTTCTTTGCACTGCTTTCATCGTGTCCCATAAGTTTGGGTATGTTGTACTTTCATTTTCATTAAATTCTAAAAAGTCTTTAATTTCTTTCTTTATTTCTTCCTTGACTAAGGTATCTTTGAGTAGAGCATTGTTCAGTTTCCATGTGTATGTGGGCTCTCTGTTGTTTTTGTTGCTATTGAAGACCTGCCTTAATCCATAGTGATCTGATAGGAGGCATGGGGTTATTTCAATCTTCTTATACCTGTTGAGGTCTGATTTGTGACTGATTATATGGGCATTTTTGGGGAAGGTATCATGAGGTGCTGAGAAGAGGGTATATCCTTTTGATTTAGCATGAGATGTTCTATAGATATCTTTTAAATCCATTTGGTCCATCACTTCTGTTAGTTTCATTTTGTTTCTGTTTAGTTCATGTTTCCATGATTTGTCCATTGATGAGAGTGAGGTGTTGATATCTCCCATGATTATTGTGTAAGGTGCAATGTGTGTTTTGAGTTTTAGTAAAGTTCCTTTTATTAATGTGGGTTCCCTTTGGAGCATAGATATTCAGAATTGAAAGTTCTTCTTGTAGATTTTTTCTTTGATGAGTATGAATTGTCCTTCCTTATATTTTTTGATGACTTTTGGTTGAAAGTTGATTTTATCCAATATTAGAATGGCTAACTCTAGCTTGTTTCTTGGGGCCATTTGCTTGGAAAATTGTTTTCCAACCCTTTACTCTGAGGTAGTGTTTGTCTTTGACACTGAGGTGTGTTTCTTGTATTCAACAAAATGCTGGGTCCTGTTTATGAATCCAGTCTGTTAGTCTGTGTTTTTTTATTGGTGAATTGAGTCCATTGATGTTAAGTGCTATTAAGGAATAGTGATTGTTGCTTCCTGTTATTTTTGATGTTATTTTTATATTTGTGTGGCTATCTTCTTTTGGATTTGTTGAAAGAAGATTACTGTCTTGATTTTTTTCTAGAGTGTAGTTGCCCTCCTTATATTGGCATTTTTTTCCATTTATTATCCTTTGTAGGGCTGGATTTGTGGAAAGATATTGTGTACATTTGTTTTTGTCATTGAATATCTTGGTTTCTCCATCTATGGTAACTGAGGGTTTTGCTAGGTACAGTAGCCTGGGTTGGCATTTGTGTTCTCTTAGGGTCTGTATGACATTTGCCCAGATCTTCTAATGTTCATAGTCTCTCTGGTGTGACGTCTGGTATAATTCTGATAAGTCTGCCTTTTACTCGATCTTTTTCCTGGACTGCTTTTAATATTTTTTGTTTCGTACATTTTGTCTTTTGACTATTATGTGACAGGAAGAATATCTTTTCTGGTCCAATCTATTTGGGGTTTCTGTAGGCTTCTTGTATGTTTATGTGTATCTCTTTCTTAAGGTTATGGAAGTTTTCTTCTATAATTTTGTTGAAGATATTTCCTGTCCCTTTAGGTTGGGAATCTTCACTCTCTTCTATATCTATTATCCTTAGGTTTGGTCTTCTCCTTGTATACTGGATTTCCTGGATGTGGAGCTTTTTGCATTTTGTGTTTTCTTTGACTGTTCTGACAATGTTTTCTATGGTATCTTCTGCACCTGAGATTCTCTCTCTTTTAACTCTTGTATTCTGTTGGTGATGCTTGCATCTATGACTCCTGATTTCTTTTTTAGGTTTTCAATCTCCAGAGTTGTCTCCCTTTGTGATTTCTTTTTTTTTTTTTTTTTTTTTTTTTTTTGTCTTTTTTTTTTATTTGATATAATTTATTTACATTTCAAATGATTTCCCCTTTTCTAGCCCCCCCCCCACTCCCCGAAAGTCCCGTAAGCCCCCTTCTCTTCCCCTGTCCTCCCTCCCACCCCTTCCCAGTTCCCCGTTCTGGTTTTGCCAAATACTGTTTCACTGAGTCTTTCCAGAACCAGGGACCACTCCTGCTTTCTTCTTGTATCTCATTTGATGTGTGGATTATGTTTTGGGTATTCCAGTTTTCTAGGTTAATAACCACTTATTAGTGAGTGCATACCATGATTCACCTTTTGAGTCTGGGTTACCTCACTTAGTATGATGTTCTCTAGCTCCATCCATTTGCCTAAGAATTTCATGAATTCATTGTTTCTAATGGCTGAATAGTACTCCATTGTGTAGATATACCACATTTTTTGTATCCACTCTTCTGTTGAGGGATACCTGGGTTCTTTCCAGCATCTGGCAATTATAAATAGGGCTGCTATGAACATAGTAGAGCATGTATCCTTATTACATGGTGGGGAATCCTCTGGGTATATGCCCAGGAGTGGTATAGCAGGATCTTCTGGAAGTGAGGTGCCCAGTTTTCGGAGGAACCGCCAGACTGCTTTCCAGAGTGGTTGTACCAATTTGCAACCCCACCAGCAGTGGAGGAGTGTTCCTCTTTCTCCGCACCCTCTCCAACACCTGCTGTCTCCTGAATTTTTAATCTTAGCCATTCTGACTGGTGTAAGATGAAATCTTAGGGTTGTTTTGATTTGCATTTCCCTAATGACTAATGAAGTGGAGCATTTTTTAAGATGCTTCTCCGCCATCCGAAGTTCTTCAGGTGAGAATTCTTTGTTTAACTCTGTACCCCATTTTTTAATAGGGTTGTTCGGTTTTCTGGAGTCTAACTTCTTGAGTTCTTTATATATATTGGATATTAGCCCTCTATCTGATGTAGGATTGGTGAAGATCTTTTCCCAATTTGTTGGTTGCCGATCTGTCCTCTTGATGGTGTCCTTTGCCTTACAGAAACTCTGTAACCTTATGAGGTCCCATTTGTCAATTCTTGCTCTTAGAGCATACGCTATTGGTGTTCTGTTCAGAAACTTTCTCCCTGTACCGATGTCCTCAAGGGTCTTCCCCAGTTTCTTTTCTATTAGCTTCAGAGTGTCTGGCTTTATGTGGAGGTCCTTGATCCATTTGGATTTGAGCTTAGTACAAGGAGACAAGGATGGATCAATTCGCATTCTTCTGCATGCTGACCTCCAGTTGAACCAGCACCATTTGTTGAAAAGGCTATCTTTTTTCCATTGGATGTTTTCAGCCTCTTTGTCGAGGATCAAGTGGCCATAGGTGTGTGGGTTCATTTCTGGGTCTTCAATCCTGTTCCATTGATCCTCCTGCCTGTCACTGTACCAATACCATGCAGTTTTTAACACTATTGCTCTGTAGTATTGCTTGAGGTCAGGGATACTGATTCCCCCAGATTTTCTTTTGTTGCTGAGAATAGTTTTAGCTATCCTGGGTTTTTTGTTGTTCCAGATGAATTTGATAATTGCTCTTTCTAACTCTGTGAAGAATTGAGTTGGGATTTTGATGGGTATTGCATTGAATCTGTATAGTGCTTTAGGCAAAATGGCCATTTTAACTATATTGATTCTACCGATCCATGAGCATGGGAGGTTTTCCCATTTTTTGAGGTCTTCTTCCATTTCCTTCTTCAGAGTCTTGAAGTTCTTGTCATACAGATCTTTCACATGTTTGGTAAGAGTCACCCCAACCTTACACCAGTCAGAATGGCTAAGATTAAAAATTCAGGAGACAGCAGGTGTTGGAGAGGGTGCGGAGAAAGAGGAACACCCCTCCACTGCTGGTGGGGTTGCAAATTGGTACAACCACTCTGGAAAGCAGTCTGGCGGTTCCTCCGAAAACTGGGCACCTCACTTCCAGAAGATCCTGCTATACCACTCCTGGGCATATACCCAGAGGATTCCCCACCATGTAATAAGGATACATGCTCTACTATGTTCATAGCAGCCCTATTTATAATTGCCAGATGCTGGAAAGAACCCAGGTATCCCTCAACAGAAGAGTGGATGCAAAAAATGTGGTATATCTACACAATGGAGTACTATTCAGCCATTAGAAACAATGAATTCATGAAATTCTTAGGCAAATGGATGGAGCTAGAGAACATCATACTAAGTGAGGTAACCCAGACTCAAAAGGTGAATCATGGTATGCACTCACTAATAAGTGGTTATTAACCTAGAAAACTGGAATACCCAAAACATAATCCACACATCAAATGAGATACAAGAAGAAAGCAGGAGTGGTCCCTGGTTCTGGAAAGACTCAGTGAAACAGTATTTGGCAAAACCAGAACGGGGAACTGGGAAGGGGTGGGAGGGAGGACAGGGGAAGAGAAGGGGGCTTACGGGACTTTCGGGGAGTGGGGGGGATAGAAAAGGGGAAATCATTTGAAATGTAAATAAATTATATCGAATAAAAAAATAACAATAAAAAAATTTTTTTTACTCAAAAAAAAAAAAAAAAAGACTACCATTCTACATCATTCTTTGGTGCTACAGTTCTCTGTGTTCAGTTCAAATCTGAAATCAACTTTCATGTGTTGAGGTCCCCATTGTCCTCCATGTCATAGAATTTGTCAAGATGGCAGGACTGTTTTCTCCTCTTAGCTTATATTTAAAGAATAATTACATCTCAGATCCTTTCTGGTATGGCTCCCCAGCCTGTGCCTCTGTGACCATAAAGGATAATGTTAGAATGAGGCATAGATTGAACTTACTCAAACTGGTAAGCGTGTGCTGTTTGCCAATAAGGGATAAGGCAACCAAGGCGAAGAAAGATAAAATATTGGGACGACTCCCATGTGGTCCCCTTTTCCCTCAGCAAAACAATTACTTATATTCCAATACAAGAGGAAATGCAGATATTTACAATATACAGTCAGACACCTAAAGCATGGATGAGACAGGTAAGTGGGAACTTTAAATGTTGGCCCAATTTTGCCTCAGGACAATCTACACATACTTGCATGGTAATTTCACCCTGAAAGCATAATGAATTGACCTTGGCTGTGGAACATGGCTCCTACTACTGTGCTTCATTTCTGCCCAGTTGCCAACGTTTTTTCTCTTCCCTCTCATGCTCAGATGTGTTCCCTTCCAATCCACATGTGCAGACACCTGTTTCTGGTCTTTTTCTTTTTCTAAGATTGACTTATTCTCTATTCTGCAGCTAGACTTGTTAATGCAATCATCTAGGGCAAGCCTGCAAGTCTTTTACAGTAGTTCTGAAAGGAGGTACTGCCTGGACCTGAGGTCACAGGACAGGCTGCTCTGGATTTGTGTTCATGTGCAGTACCAATCCAAATCTTCCATGCCCTTTCTGCCAAGCATGATTCATATGTAGTAGAGTGTGATATTAGAAATAAAGTCATGACATTTCCATTTCATCTGCCTAGTATCTAGGACAGTGTTGTCATTTGGTGGTTGTACAGAGAAGTAGCAGTTGTTGCAGTAGTGACAGATTCTTTGGTACCTGGCCAACTACATGTATGTTTAATGCACATCCTGTTGCTCTGTGTTTTGTTGATATGGGGCATCTATATTACAATGGAATATAGGTAGCTTGTGAAATGAAGTCGCTCATGGGGCTGGAGGTGGAGGATTTCACAAAGTTACTTATGCAGTAGTTTTGAACTGGTAGAATTTGATGCACAAGGCTGGAGACAGATGGTGACATGAACAACCACAGAAGGCAACAAGATGGGACTACAAGAGTTGATTTGGAGTATTAAAGCCTGAGTATTAAAGAAATGACAAGTCATTCTAATATATTTACAAAGAGGAATTTCCTTATGCTCTGAAAGCCAAAAATGTGTTAAAGGATGTCAGGCCACATAATAAGATAATTTTCTTTAGAGAAATTCTGTCAGAAATGTCACAATGAATTCTGTGTTTGGTATGGTTATTTTAAAGTGAGCTTATTTAGCTGGCCCCTTTCTGGTGTCATTACACTACAATGGTGAGGGAAGCTACCCTTTCTTGCCTGTGACGATTGTGGGGGTAAGCAGAATCCAGACACTCTGGTTTTAGCTAAAGGAGACCCATCCAACTTATTTAATGGACTATTTATCCAAAAGCATTACTTGTTTCCCAAAGCATGCAAGTCACTTTCCATCAGAGCTCCTATGTATTTTTCACAAATTTGAGACACTTCAAAAATGAGACTATAGTATATTCTTATGACAATATGCTTAAGCTACTACAGAGGGAACTTTTGTGCTCTAGATGATATCTGGCTAACCCATGACCATGCTTTTTTAACATAAAGTTTTAATTTTGGGGAATTTTATATATAAGAACTGTATTTACATCATTTCCACCCCTTCTTCCTCTTCCAACTCTTCCTGTGCCCTCTTCCCATTAGCTCTTCTACACTTCCTTTCTAATTCACGACCTCTTCTTCTATGATTATTATTGTCGTACCTATAAATACATAAACATATGCATACACACACATTCATGTGCACATACACATGCATTTTAATGTTGCTCTTTTTTGAAAAGCATGTTCTTTTATTGAAAAAGGAAGTAAAAATATTTTATGATAAAATTGAAGATTTACATGGAAAATATTTCTGATAAAATTGAAGAAATATATAGAAAAACATGTTAAGATTGAAGATTATCATAGAAAATTATACAGATTAAATGGTAGGCATAAAAATAATTCTAAGTTGATTGAAAGAGGAATTATAAACATTTTAAGGTAAAGTTGAAGATTTACATGGAAAATATTTCTGGTAAAATTGAAGAAATATATAGAAAAGCATATTAAAATTGACTATTTCATGGAAAATTATACAGATAAAAATGGTAGATGTAAAAAACCTTTCTAAATTAATTAAAGGTGGAATTAAAATATTTTGTGATGAAATCAGAGATTTATATGGAAACCATTTCTGATAAAATAGAAGAAATATATAGTAAAACATGTTAAAATTGACTATTATAATGAAAATAATGCAGATAAAATGGTAGACATAAAAAATTACTAAATTAATTGAAAGAGGAATTACAAACATTTTCTGATAAAGAAATGTTTTTCATGAAGATTTACATGAAAAATATTTCTGTTATTCTATGTCTTTTTCTTGGGGGAATTGAGTCCATTGATGTTGAGAGCTATTAAGGAATAGTGATTGTTGCTTCCTGTTATTTTTGATGTTCTTTTTATGTTTTTATGGTTATCTTCTTTTGGTTTTGTTGGAAGATTACTTTCTTGCTTTTTCTAGGGTGTAGTTTCCCTCTTGTTGGTGTTTTCCATCTAATTTCCTTTGTAGAGCTGTATTTGTGGGAAGATATTATGTAAAGTTGGTTTTTATCATGGAATATCTTTGTTTCTCTATCTATGGTGATTGAGAGTTTTGCTGGGTAGAGTAGTCTGGGTTGGCATTTGTGTTTTCTTAGGGTCTGTGTGAGATCTGCCCAGGATCTTCTAGCTTTCATAGTCTCAGGTGAGAAGTCTGGTGTAATTCTGATAGATCTGCCTTTATTAGATACTTGCCCTTTTTCCCTTACTGCTTTTAATATTCTTTCTTTGTTTAGTGCATTTGTTGTTTTGATTATTATGTGATGGGAGGACTTTCTGTTCTAGTCCAGTCTGTTTGGAGTTCTGTAGGCTTCTTGTATGTTCATGGGCATCTCTATCTTTAGGCTAGGGAAGTTTTCTTCTATAATTTTGTTGAAGATATTTACTGGCCCTTTAAGTTGGAAATCTTCGCTCTCTTCTATATCTATAATCCTTAGGTTTGGTCTTTTCATTGTGTCCTGGATTTCCTGGATGTTTTTGGTTACAAACTTTATGCATTTTGCATTTTCTTAGACTGTAGAGTCAATGTTTTCTATGGTATCTTCAGCACCTGGGAATCTTTCTTCTATCTCTTGTATTCTGTTGTTGATGCTTGCCTCTATGACCCCTGAATTCTTTCCAAGGTTTTCTATCTCCAGAGATGTCTCACTTTTTTTAAAGGTGATTTCTTTATTGTTTCTACTTCCACTTTTAGATTCTGGATGGTTTTGTTCAGTTCCTTCACTAGATTGTGTTTCCCTCTAATTCTTTAAGGGATTTTTGTGTTTTCTCTTTAAGGGCTTTTACCTGTTGACCCATGTTCTCCTGTATTTCTTTAAGGGAGTTATTTAAGTCCTTCTTGAAGTCCTCTATCAGCATCATGAGATGCATATTTTAAATCCAGCTCTTGCTTTTCTGGTGTATTGGGGTATCTGGGACTTGCTGTGGTGGGAGAACTGGGTTCTGATGTTGCCAAGTAGCCTTGGTTTCTGTTGGTAGGGTTCTTGTGCTTGTCTTTTGCCATCTGGTTATCTCTGGTGCTGGTTGGTCTTGCTGTCTCTGGCTGGCGCTTGTCCCTCCTGTGGGCCTGTAAGCCTGTGTCTATACTCCTGGGAGAACAACTCTTTTCTGGCAGGGTCTGTGCACAGAAGGCTGTGGAGCTGCTTGGCAAATGGTAGCCTGAAGACCTCTGTCTCATCTGCTCCACTGATTCTATGCCCAGTGAGCTCTTAGCTGTTCCCCTCTGGAGAGAAGGTGGAGATCTCACCTCAGAGCTCAGAGGTGAAAGAGCTGCTGGGAGATCACTCTCTCCTGGCAGGCTGTGTACAGAAGGCTATGGAGCTGCTTGGCTCCCTGGTGCAAATAAATGGTGGTTAGGAGGGAAGACTCCTGTCCCAGCAGCTCCACTGATCATGTGCCCCTTGCGCTCCTAGCTGTTCCCCTCCAGAGAGAAGGTGGAGATCTCACCTTGGAGCTCAGAAGTGAAAGTGCTGCTGGGAGATCACTCTCTTCTGGCAGGCCATGCACAGAAGACTGTGGAGGCTATGGAGCTGCCTGCTCCCCAGTACAAATGGCCCTGACTAAATATTTCTTCATGGATGGTGCTTAGTGTTGCTTTTTTTGTACATGTGTTTAGGGATGACCACTTGGGATTAGATAACCTTATGAGGGACTTGTCCCTGCAAAGAATAGCACTCTATTTCTTATTAGAAATTGACTTTTTAAACCATTAAATTTATAAAACTATAATAATAATAATAATAACAACAACAACAACAACAACAACAACAACAAGAACCATAAAAATGTTTGGGCAATGTGCTGGATGTCCCTAGCCAAGAGGACTAATGCTGTGTTTATTTAACAATGGGACTTGTGCTGTCTAAATTGACACTAGAGCACAGCTTGTGGTGCAAAAGTTACTTTTTCTTTTGATGCCTTGGTCCTCTGCTTGGACATGTCAGCTCATCACCGAGTAGCAGGACTGGATATTAGGATGGAGTGAGTATTTCTTTATGGTTTTAAGCTCTTGAAACACGTGGAGCATATTCATGCTGTGGTCTTACCTTATCATCCTGTAAAGAGGCCTATAGTTTTCCTCTGGGTAAACATCTGTAACTGGTGTAGATATTTGCCTAAGGGTCTAAGGCTAATGGCTTCCTGTTCTTAAGACTTTTTAATGCCCATTTATTCTTAAGAGTCTTACTCCTTAGGCCTCTTTCATTGGCTCTGTGGTTCTGGTGCTTGGACCACGTGTGGTGTGTTGAGCATGCATCCTGTTTCTAATTCACACCCCTGCATAGCAGTGTCGTCTGTTGATGCTACCCACTTCATCCCTGTGCTCAAGAGGGCCAGATGAAGCTCCCATTCCTCTCACTTCTGTGCTTCCTCCATCCTACTGGTCTACCCGAAGCATGGTTCCCTACTTCTCTGAGGACCCAACTTGCCCTGATCCTTCATATAACCTGCCCCATCCTCATTCTCACGACCTTGGGGTCCTGTTTTTCCTTAGTATATACTAACCTCTTGATTATCAAAACTTAGTTCTTTATCCACAACTCTACCTACCTAATTTGGCTTTTAATGTCACCATTTTATGACAAATATATGGTTCTTGTTTTTCACTACTGGGAATGGAACCCAAAGGCTTTATACAGGCTAGGTAAGTGCTGCCAGAGACCCTCATCCCCAGCACTGGTTTGCCAAAATAGGTCTTGCTATGTATATGTAGCCCCGGCTGGTCTTAAATTCATGATCTGTCTGTCTTAGTCTCCCAAGGTGTGCACCACTATACAAAGCACTCATACATTGTTTTCATAAGATGATAAAGTTTCTCCTATACTTTAAATATGTGTGCACTAATATATACATGCACACCAGTACACACAAAGTCTCACACACAAAGTCACAAACACAGGCACACATGCATGATGTATGATGTATGTCCAAACACATGCATGCACATATGCACATATATGCATGTGACAGTCTGGGCCAGTGCTCTTGTCCCGTATCTCACATATTCTCTGGTTTCTTTCTTTGTTTCTTGAGTATACCTTTAATGGTAGAGTTACAGTCAATAACCCATCCTGGTCGAAGCAGTTCTGTATGAGGGAAAGTAATAAATTTTATGTGGTACCAGGGCAAAGTTTCTCTTTGGTAAATATGCCGTCTCTGCTGTGTGCTGTGGCTTCTCAACCTGGAGAAGCCTGACAGGCAGGAAGCTGAATTACTCTGCCTTCCCAGGGAAGAACTTCCTGTCCTTGGCCAGCAGATCACCACTTAAAGCAGCCATAACCTTACTGGGTTACTATGGTTATGCTTGGGCACCAGGCCTAGCTTTACAGGCTCTAATTCTCAAGTCCCATGCTGGCCTGGTTCCTGACGTGGCTCCCTGCTGTGACTCCATCCCTGTTTCCTATGCCAATTGGAGGATTCTTTCTGCTTTGTTATTTAAAGGTTATCATTCCTAACACAGGACTTTTAATTTTTCTCTCAATCCACAAGGAAATTTCAGCTTTTGTCACCACTGTCTGTGGAGCTAACCCAGGCTTCCAGCATTTCTGGCCTGTGAAGTTACAGTAGGCTGTCTGGGTTCTCTGCTTTACCTGTGTGGATTTCCTTTCCTTTGTTGTCAGTATAGCTTTTGGAAAGATCCTTTCAAAATCTTAGTCAGCTTATGTCAGTCCTTTGCTTAAGGTCTTCTAGAATGTTCCTAGTAACAACTTCCAAAGGGCCCATTGCTATCCTGCAAGTCCTCAAGCCCTGCCTGCTGCTGTCTGTCTGACCATAGCTTCTGCTTTCTCACTCTGCTATTTTCTGCATCAAGCCCAGGGCCTGAGCTACAGGCATTTTGGCTGTTCTGACACAAGTTTCTTCAAAGCTCCTGACCTCAGCTCATATGATACTAATCTTACCAGAGGGCCTTCCCTAGCCATCTCAAAATAGCACCCCACCCTAATGAACCTGGTCTTGGTTGTTCTTTGCCATCGCCACTTGATAGTCATGGGTCTCTACAAAGGGGGCCCAGGCCTTGCCTCTGCTGAATCCCAAGTTCATTCAGAACCAGGCTGATGGGGCATGGTGATAAGTATCTGGAAGCACTGTGCACAGTCCATCAATTAGAAGAAAGGAGAGGAGTCTTTTGTACTTCTTGGCCTGAGTGCCACATGGTTTTCTTTCTGGGTGGAGTTTGTGGGCCTAGACTGCATGGATAACAGAGAGGATGAGCACAGAGCACAGAGACCTGAGAGAGGACTGGTAGGGATTCCAGACAGTGGCATCCACACGAGTTCTTGTTTCTCTTATGTTTTATCAAGATAGGTATGAAGTTTGCTTTCTCATTTATCCAGGTGAGTGTCAAGGAAAGTGGTGCCCCAGCATGGGAAAGGTGTTCATTTTGACCTGCAGTGTGCTATAGGCAGGTCTGAGCAGCAGCCTCGCCACATATACACACCCATGTGTTTTCAGCTAGTGGCTGTCTGTCGTTTGCAGCATTCAGGACACACACCAGCCTTTTCCTCTGTAAAAGAAACACAACCCCCCACCTCCCTTCTCTCTGTTCGATGTTATGTGTGCAGTGACATTTTCCTTTTGACATTGATAGCAGAAAGTGATGTCCTGGACGAGGGTGGTGGGAGCTGAACGGACTGAGTGTATTAATAGTCCTGTGAAAGCAGTGGTTCAGTCAGCAGAGAGCTTAAGGACTTGCCTGCTTATGAATTCACTCCTGTGTGGCTGTCATGTGGAGACAACCCCCAGGGAAGTGCTGTCATTGCAGCCACATGACTTTAAAGGGCTGCCTCCAAGGACCCATCTCTTGTTCCCAGGGCAAATATATCTGAGAGAGTGCTTTCTCCATGTTCACCAGGAGCCCAAGCCAAGGGGCCCCACAGTGGCTGGTCAGTCAAACAGACGCTGCTCTCCATCCGCGGCTGTTTTCCGTGTAGTACTGAGTTCAGTGTTTTCTAGTTCCCCTGACTGTTGGCAAGCAGAGGTGCATGCAATCCCCACAGAGCCAGGGCTGCATCCCTTGTGGCCCATCTGTCCTCCTCAGGGTTCCAGGCTAGGAGCCAAAAAAAGGCCTCCTTCTGAGATCATTCTCGAGGGATAGAACTGAAGGACTCACCCATCAGGAATCCTATTTACAATAGCAGAGTAATAACTATGAGAAATATTAATAGCCTTGGGCTTCTATCCCAAAACTGCAAAGCAAAACAAACCGAACTGGATCCCCTCATTTGGTTAGACTCCATAATTTCAGTTCTTCTTCTTCTTCTTCTTCTTCTTCTTCTTCTTCTTCTTCTTCTTCTTCTTCTTCTTCTTCTTCTTCTTCTTCTTCTTCTTCTTCTTCTTCTTCTTCTTCTTCTTCTTCTTCTTCTTCTTCTTCTTCTTCTTCTTCTTCTTCTTCTTCTCCTTCTCCTCCTCCTCCTCCTCCTCCTCCTCCTCCTCCTCCTCCTCCTCCTCCTCCTCCTCCTCCTCCTCCTTCTCCTCCTCCTCCTCCTTCTCCTCCTCCTCCTCTTCCTTCTCTTCCTCCTCCTCTTCCTTCTCTTCCTCCTCCTTCTTCCTCCTCCTCCTCTTCCTTTTCCTCCTCCTCCTTCCCCTCCTCCTCTTCTTCCTCCTCCTCCTCCTCCTCTTCTTCCTCCTCTTCCTCCCCTCCTCCTCTTCTTCCTTCTCCTCCTCCTCTTCCTGCTCCTCCTCCTCTTCCTCCTCTTCTTCCTCTCTCTCCCCCTCTCTTTCTCTCACACACACATACACGCATACAAACACACACATGTGTGTGTTTCTCTCTGTGTGTGTGTGAAATAAGGAGAAAAGCAAAAAATCCTTTAAATATTTGTTTCAACATGGAAGAAAACCCCCACAGGAAAGGTCCCAGACTTTGCTCTGAAGACCAGCCAAGGCTGTCAGGAAGAACACTGAGGAAGAATGCTGTGCAGGCACAGACTCTGTTCCCCTCGGATACTGAAATGCTATTGGCATTCAGTGGCGTCACATTGCCCATGGCTGCTGCAGATGTTACTAGACACCGTTCTTCCCTGGGCATGGAAAGGGTCTTTGAGCTGGGGGCCTTTGCCCTGTACCCTCTTCAAAATTAGAGTATTAGAATGACCATATTTTTGTTGAATTTTTCCATATTTCCACCAATGGAGAGTCTGAAGTATGGAGAGTCTGTAAGCATCCAGAAAATGTTTTACACTGACGTACAGTCTACACGTACTTTATTTTTTTTAATTTTAATTTTTTATTATATTCAACACAATATATATTTTATACCAATCATAAAATGATGGGCATATTATTAAATGAACATGTAAGGATAAAGTCTTTTTGTTTATTTGTTTTGTTTTTTAGTAGAGCTTAAAATCTTAGCTCTTACTGTGGTATAAACATAAAATAAGAACAATTTTTAGATATTGGAGTTCACTGTAATAAGTTCAATGTCCTATCACCAAAGGATTTTACCATAGTAGCTAAGCTAAGAGTTGACAGTTCTGCTGCGCCAAGGAATGAATTATAGGCACAATTATTTGGATACAGATTTCCTGCTATGGTTAAAGCTATTTGACTTGAGTGATTGTCATCATTCTCAGCCCACAGGGAACAGGTTACATTCATTTACGAAATGGTGTGTGTATTAAGATGGTCTATCCATGAAGTCATTCACCAACTGTTTCAGTGAACAATGTTTCTTCCTAGAGGATTGCCCAGACATTAGGTGAGGGTAAGATTCTGATTCATTGGCTGTGATGATTTTGAAAAGCATTCATCTCAGAAAAAGAGTAACTTATAAGGTCATCTTCTTCAAATTTGATACAATAATTATAACTATCAAGCAAAAGATTCAGTCTCACTCTTTGTTGTTATCTTACAAGCCACCTCCAAAATTAATTTCTTTTGGCTGTATAAATAATTTTGAAATATGTAAGCTGTTCTGAAAACCATAGTATAGTATAAAAACATCAAATAAACAATCCTACTAATAGAAAAGCTGAAATGGGAGAAGCATGATTTCAAGACCATTATGTCACTTACAAACAAGCAGAATGTATATATGGATTGTACAATATTAGACATATCTTTCCAATTACCAAATTAGAGAGAACACTGGGTGACAGCCAACAAATTTCTAATTCCTCATATTTTTGAATTTCGACCGATTAGGATATGTTGGTAATATTAATTTTCATATTGAGATATATTAAGGAAAAGTGATTGCTGCTTCCTGTTATTTTTGTTGTTAGAGGTGGAATTATGTTTGTGTGGGTGGGTTTGTTGAAAGGTTACTTTCTTGCTTTTTCTAGGGTGTAGTTTCCCTACTTGTATTGGTGTTTTCTGTCTATATTATCCTTTGTTTCTGGAAAGATATTATGTAAATTTGGTTTTGTCATGGAATATCTTGTTTTCTCTGTCTATGGTAATTGAGAGTTTTGCTGTGTATAGCAGACTGGGCTGGCATTTGGGTTCTCTTAGGGTCTGTATGAGATCTGCCCAGGATCTTCTAATGTTCATAGTCTTTGGTGGGAAGCCTGGTATAACTCCGATAGGTATGCCTATGTTACTTGACCTTTTTCCATTACTGCTTTTAATATTCTTTTTTGTTTAATGTATTTGGCACTTTGATTATTATGTGATGGGAGGAATTTCTGTTCTGGTCCAGTCTTTTTGGAGTGCTGTAGGCTTCTTGTATGTTTAGAGGCATCTCTTTCTTTAGGTTATGGCAGTTTTCTTCTATAATTTTGTTGAAGATATTTACTGTCCCTTTAAGTTGGGAATCTTCACTCTCTTCTATACCTATAATTCTTAGGTTTTGTCTTTTCCTTGTGTACTGGATTTCCTGGATGTTTTGAGTTAGGAGCTTTTTGCATTTTGCATTTTCTTTTACTGTTGTGCCAATGCTTTCTATGGTATCTTCTGCACTTGAGATTCTCTCTTCTATTTCTTGTATTCTATTGGTGATACTTACATCTATGACTCCTGATCACTTTCTTAGGTTTTCTATCTCCAGAGTTGTCTCTCTTTGTGATTTCTTTATTGTTTCTATTTTTATTCTTAGATTCTGGATGGTGTTGTTCAATTCCTTCACTTGTTTATTTGTGTTTTCCTGTAATTCATTAAGGGATTTTTGTTTCCTCTTTAAAGCTTCTACCTGTTTACCTGTGTTCTCCTATATTTCTTTAAGGGAGTTATTTATGCCCTTCCTAAAGTCCTCTATAATCATCATGAGAAGTGATTTTAGATCTAAATCTTGCTTTTCTGGTTTGATGGTGTATCCAGAACTTGCTATGGTAGAAGAATTGGGTTCCAATGATGCCATATAACCTTGGTTTCTGTTGCTTATGTTCTATGCTTGCCTTCAGCCATCTGCTTATCTCTAGTGCTACCTGCCTTCCCTATTTCTAATTGGAGCCTGTCCTTCCCATTATCCTGGTTTTGTCAGAACTCCTCAGAGTCAAGTTGTCTCTGTGATCCTGTGAATCTGTGATCCTGTGATCCTGAGATCCTGGATGTGTCTGAGCTCCTATGAGTCAAGCTGCCTTTTGGACCCTGAGAGCCAGGTGCCAACAAGCTCCTGGGATCCTGGGATCCAGGGCATGTAAAAGTTCCTGAGAGTGGAGCTTTCTCTGGGTGTTGTGGGACTGGCTGTGGAGTTTATGCCCAAGGTCTGCTCAGGGCACTAGCCTAGACGGTGTGGTAGAGTTCCTGCGTGCCTGGGTCCTGCTGGGCCCTGCGCACCAAGTTCCTCCCAGTGTTTTGTCCTCACCCCTACTTAACAACAACTGCTTTAAAAATTAATCTTTACTTTATCCTCCATGGTAATTGCTTTTATTCTATCATTTTCATTTAGTTTGTTCACTATTTTCCAGGCTCCCTTTTGCTTCTTAATTTGAGACAGTCTCACTAAGTTGCCCAGAACCCCTTTGAGCTTGTTCTGTACTCCAATTTTGTAATCCTCCTGTCTCCACTTCCTAAGTGCCCGGATGGCAGGCCTGTGCTTGAAGAGGTCTGCCTAGCAGGCAGCCCAGGGGTTGGTGGAGTTCTATTTTTATTTTTCCAAAGAGACTGGGCTGTGACCATGGCACAGGTATCACCAATAAAGTGCCTGCTCTGGAGAGGGGATGCTGTTGTTGGCAGTGGCTGTGGACAGCTACCATTAGCCTTGTTGGTGGTAGCAAGCATAATTCCCAGCAAGTTCTGATCATGGGTTTTCCATCTGCATCTGTGTACTGGGAACATGAACTGCAGGGAACACACAGACATTCTTGGGAATAAAATCACGGGTCTAATGCCCCGCCAACCTCCATCTCAGCAGATGGAAGGAGGAGTGGGTGGTGTTGCCAGGGAACGGGGAATACCCAGTGCAGCCACCCCAGATGTCACCAGGACTCATTATGTGCAGGTTCAGGGGAAGAGTGGAACTCCTCAGTGCTATAGGGAAAACAGACCTGAATCTTACCTCTAGAGTCCCAGAACAGATCTAGGATAGACAAGAGGACAGTTGGCCTGCGTTTTAACTCAGGTCAGAGTCCTATATGGCAGGGTTGTTTACAATATTGAGGCAATGCCTTATGCACACCCAGGTGAATGACATTTGGAGTCTGAGATACTTCCTGTTATTTACCCATTTCCTTTGACTAAGGATGGAATTACAGAACCTTTGTGTTTCAGGCCTTTGTTATTCCTGGCACCATGAATGATTAATGTTGGACTAGCTTGCAGAGCAGTATGGAGCATACGTCTCCAGACTGGACTTGCCTTCTGTAAACAATGACTGGCTACACTTATGATAGCAAGATCCTGAGTAGGGCAGTGGTTAGAGCTGCCTCTTTCACCTCAGGAGGATACTGGGCTGTGTGCTCACTTCTGTGGTCAGAATAGTATAGGCTATGGGAGTCCTGGTGCTGGAGAAGGCTGCCATTGGGAAGCACCTTAGGCCCTGACACATAGATAACCTGGCACATAGGCTGGAAGAGAACAAGAGATTGTGGCAGGAGGTAGACTTAGAAGCACATGGGAAGACAGATCCCACAAAGCCTTGTGGGTAAGACGATGGATTGATTGTGATACGTTTATTCTGAGGGGTGGTGGGTGCTTTTCTGGACTTTGGGAAGCAAGGAAGATCCCTTTAACACTTTAAGCACATCTACTATCAGCTGTAGCTACACTCAAGATGCTGAGTGATGGAGTATGTGCTGTCTGAGACCCAGCAGGATTTAAAGAACAGAGACTGTTCTGGGCAAGAGAAGGTTCAGGGGAGCTTCTGTTGTCTTCCTTCTGTCTTACCCAGAAAGGCAGTGGACTGCTGCTGCTGCTTCTGCTCCAGCTGCTCCAGCTGCTCCAGCTGCTCCAGCTGCTCCTGCAGAAGGTCTTAATGTAGCACAGGCTGGCTTTGAGCTTGATTTATAGTTGAGGAGGACCTTAAATTTCTGGTCTTTCCCAGCTTTAGGCTCTTCAGTGTCTACCACCTTGCCTGGCTCAGAAATGTTGTAAAGACAAGACAATGAAGGATTCGTGTTGTTAGTTCAGGAGACTGGCCTTGAACTTAAGACCCTTCTTCTCAGCTTCCAGAGTTTGGGAATCTTGAGATCAAGGTCAGCTTAGGCTACTGAATGAAACTCTATCTCACAGTGTTTTGTTTTGTTTTTGTCCTCTTAGTACATGTGGGTAACTTCTTCAAGTGGTTAGGGCATTGATATTTATTAAGCCAGTCCTAATTATTGGAAACCTTAGCTCTTCATTTTGATTTAGGGACAGCATGAACTACAACTAGGTCAGTGTGAGTCTCTGATCCAGGTCAGTTTGGAATGTCCTTGGACCACAGTGGTGAAGATGGTTTCTGTGTGTTTTGCATTGGTGTGGGTCAAGGGTCACCAAGCCACAGTCTATTACAGAGGAAGCCGGGATGGATTACCCACCTCTTCACATGCCCCCCTTTCCTTCATAGCTGCGTACTGTCCGTGAACTGTCTAAACACCAACATGCCTTCTTTTTTCTTTCAGAGAGTGGGTTAATCGTGCTCCATCCATTCATTTTCTGAGAGTGTTAATTTGTCTGAGGCTGCTAATGCGGGATCCAAGTTATCAGGTTGGTTGGAAAAAGTAAAACTGTTCTTCATGTGTGACAAAAGTAAAATAATGAAATTAAAAACACAGTGGGCCTTTTTCAAAGTGAACCATGTTAATGTTTCTGTCACTAGTCAGGACCTTACAAATGTGACATATGGCTTACCTGCTGCTGGAAAAGATTATGAAGAAGTGATTTCTTACATCTGCTTGGTTGTATTTAATCTACAATGTTCAATGACTGAGTTCTGGTCTATGTGTTCACTGCTACTAAGCCTTTGAAGCCATTTCAAGTTGAAGGAGCTACACAGTAGACCACACACCAAAGCGTGTTTAAAGTCACAAAACTCACTAGGACAAAGTCAGCAGTGACAAGAGGAGAGCTCTTTGTGTGACTCCAGTAGCAGCCCTTAGAGACGGCAGGGCTGTAGCCTGTTAGCTACCAAGATCACATCCTTCCCAGCTTCCAGTTCTTCTGAGCCCAAGAGAGCATAGGGCCTCCCTCTGTTGGTGTCAGGGGAGGCCTGTAGCTAGAATCTTCCCTTTTTGTCACTAGCTGCATTTTAATGTGCACAGGAATCCATGGGAATCCAATGGATACAGATTCTTCCTCAGGAGGTAGAAACAGGCTCCTGATTCTACCTTTCTTTTTAAAGATGTATTTTTATGTATGTGCATATGTATATGTCTGTCTTGAGTGTGCATTACATGTCTGCCTGTGCCTATGGAAGCTAGGAGAGTGTGTTGTAATCCTGGTATTGAAGCTGCAGGTGGTCATGAGCAACCTAGATATGGGTGCTAACAATCAAACTCCCATCCTCTGCAAGAGCAGCAAGTGCTCCCAACCACCGAGTCATCTTTCCAGCACACTTCTGCATTTCTAATACAATCTCAGGAGATTCAAGGCTGCTGGACCATAGTTTGCCTTGGGTAGCAAGAGCTTAAGTGCTTTAATGGTGAAAGTTTAAAGAATGGCCTACTCAAGGAATCTGAGCTACAACCTTATTCTTTCTGGTCTGATTGGAGGGAGGAAGGGAGCTTCAGAGTATTGCTATTTGCCAAATTTACTGTGTTTCTGAAGCACCTAGAAGTGTTTCCAATCAGTAGGTCTGTGGGTAGGCAAAGAGTGCCAGGTCCTCGAAATGAGGCTGCTGGCTGGGCTGACATGGAGTGAGCCACCTCATGGCTGCTTCCGTTCAACCCCGCTAATATCTGGAGAATAATAACTTATTTGTAAATACAGTTGGTGTTGTCATTGTTGTTTCTTCCAAAGGTTCTTGTTTTATGCTGAGTCCGTATAAGCTACTGGGAATCCATACTACCCAGGTTCTTATTATAGATTGTTTTATTGGTAGATTGTTTTTTATTTCAGCCAGAATGTTCCTATTCATTTCCCCAGTCATCATCTTTCCCAAACTTAGGACCAAAACAAAATTTGTCTCCCCTTGACGGGAGTGTTCTGGGAATCTTGGTCACAGTATACCTTCTGTTCAGAAACTGACCACCTTTCTCACATATATTCTAAGTTGGCCTTGTGCTGTTGTTACAGCCCACTGCAAACCTTTGCGTGTGTTGTTAGGGCATCTACCAAGTGGCATTCTGACTTTGCTGTCCACAGTTGTGAGCTGCTATGTAGAGCTGGATAAACCA
The DNA here is from genome assembly GCF_947179515.1 of Apodemus sylvaticus. Taxonomy (NCBI): domain Eukaryota; kingdom Metazoa; phylum Chordata; class Mammalia; order Rodentia; family Muridae; genus Apodemus; species Apodemus sylvaticus. Next base: position 113,436,856 of record NC_067479.1, read on the forward strand.
TGCTTTTTACAGCTTCTTCTGCCAAGTAATGTGAGCTGCATATAGAAGGAAGAGGATGTGTTTAGCTTTCCCTGCCAGGCAAGGGTGTGCTGACTGCTCCTACTCCGTGAATTCCAGCCCCACAGGGAGGCTTGATAAGTCTCCATATGAATAAAAAGAACAAACACAATATTAAAGAGCATTCAAGGAGGAACAGCCAGTTCTCAGACTCGCAAGACATTAGCAAAGCTTTACCTCAGAATACCTTGTTTACTGAGAAAATTAGTGATGATTGATTTGCTTTTAAAATATTGCCTTGGTCTATGCTGCTTTTGATTGATTGGCAGAAGGTAGATTACACTCCTCTTTAAAGCAAAGAATGCACTGACTACTTTGTTTATGATATTTTGATACATACTGGCCCCGTGTTCCTGGTTGACAGTCTTTCCATAGAAGGGGATTCTCCCCAAGCCTCTGCTCCTGGTATGCCTTCTGAACAGAAGACTCTGTGCTCTGCCAGTTGTATAACACTTTGCGTTGCCAAGAATTCTTGGCCAAAATCACAAGGCCATGCTAGGGATTACTACAAAGTACTCCAGTGAATGTCAGCAGGCCTTTGCCGTCACTGGTCTTCCCTCTACTCTTCTTCAGTTTGTATGCGGGCCTAGTCCATCTCCACCTCTCGTGGACAGTCCTCCTGCTCACGGCCTTCTTAAACCACATGGCCATCTTCAAGCCACTCTGTAAAATGGTTTACAGAACAACCATAAGCCATGCTGCCGGGAGCCTTCTCCTTTTCTCTGCTTAGCTATTTGAAATGTTTGGACTCTTGTGCAGGTCTCTTCCTTCTTTCTAATGTCCTTCTTCTGGCCAGGGTTTATTTACTTCTACTGATATCTTTTTTCTCATGGTGCCTCTCCTTCAGGTTCTCCTCATCATAAAATTATCTTCTCTCTCTCTTTGATTTTATTCATTTTTTCATTTTTTTAAAATCAGAATTTTCATTATGTAGTCCAGACTGGCCTCTAATTCAAAACCTTCCTGCCCTAAACTCTTGAGCACTGGGCTTAAAGGCCTAAACAATATAACATGTGGATACCTGAACACATTTCTTTCTTTGTCCCATGGTCCAGGTCTTCTTATATTTATGACTGTAAATTTTTCTTTTCAGTATTTTTAAAATTTAGTTTCTATTTCTCTCTGTCTCTCTCTGTCTCTCTCTGTCTCTCTGTCTCTCTCTGTCTCTCTGTCTCTGTCTCTGTCTCTGTCTCTCTCTCTCTCTCTCTCTCTCTCTCTGTGTGTGTGTGTGTGTGTTTGTGTAGGCAGATAACAAAACACATGTGGAGATCACAGGACAGCTTATGGGAAGTGTTTCGCTCCATCCAGTTTGGATCTCTGGAATGGAACTCAGGTCATCGGGCTTGGCAGTAGTTGCCTCCATCCGATGAGACAATTTTGCGGACCCCATGACTTCACTACTTAAAACATTGTTATCTCCCCAGTCTACTTCTTCCTATCAAGTCCTTGTATCACTCAACTTACACATAGAACATAAGGTATACATTTTACTTGGGAAGCCAGTTAGCTAGCCAGCCATGTGTAGGCAGGTCTTTTTCCTTGACCAAGATGGCTCAGAGATTTACCTTTTAGTGTGCAGAGGCTTAGTGTGCATTTACACTTTAATGAAACTTCCAACTGCAGGAAAGATGGAAAAGACCAGGGAACCCATTCATTTTATTATATTTTTATTTTATGTTCATTATTGTTTTGCCTGCATGAATGTCTGTGTGAGGGTGTTAGTTTGTGGAGTCATAGACAGTTGTGAGCTGTTATGTGGGCACTGGGAATCGAACCTTGGTCCTGTGGAAGAGAAATCTGTGCTCTCAACAATTTGTCCATCTCTCTAGCCCAGGAAATCAATTTTTTAATTTTAATTTTTTATTATATTCAACACAATATATATTTTTATAAAAATCATAAAAATGATGGACATGTTATTAAATGAACAAATAGATAAAGTCTTTTTGTTTGTTTGCTTGTTTTGTTTTTAGTAGAGCTTAAAATCTTGGCTCTTACTGTCTTACAAACCCAAAATAAGAATAATTTTTAGACATTGGAGTTCATTGTAATAAGGCTGTACTCTCAATGTCCCTCACATCCCCAAAGGATTTTATCTCCAGGAAATCATTTTTAAAGATATAGTTATTTAGAATATTTTTGTATTAGAGGCTATAAGTCAGGTTTTAAGCATAGATGGAGTCCCCCACAGGATACATGTCTACCAAAGCTAATTACAGGGATCCCTAACGTATTGCTTGTCAGAGGTAAGAGTGGACCCTAACGGGATGCAGGCTGCAGTTGGCCTTAGAGATGACGGTAAAAGGTGGTGGCGGGAGGCCCTTTTCTGATGTCCATGGTAACAGGGGCAGCAGCACATTTGCTTGTGGCTTTGCTGTTCTGAAGAAGCCTCCCTCTTACCTAGCACCTGAGTGTTGTTTGCTTTGTCCTATTTTTAAATCTTGGCGTCTCTGAAATGTTCTGTCCCGTTACCATTGTCGCTCACAGTGTCCGAGCTCCTGACCTCACCGAGTATCATTTGCTGCTGCTGCTCTTTGTCCACGAGTCGGTATTTTTAGCCTTGGGAGTTTCCCAAGTTAAACTTTTTTTTTTTAAATGATAGAAAGAAGTACAGAGAAAGGAGGTTGCAGTTCTGACCAATGGTTTTTGTTTGTTTTAATCCTGATAAAACTTGACTCAACTTTTATATTCATTAACAATTTATCTCAAGTATGAAATGCCAAATATTAAATATTCTTTGTTTATGTTAGAACTTGAAGAACAGTAAAATGTCATACAACTTAGTAAATTACTCATATTACTCGAATTACTCGTAAAACATGAGCCTCTTGTCCTTCAGTATGCTCTATTGCTTTTATTTTATTAGGAAATACTCCATAAATTGGGTGGTATTGAAGACCTTGCTCAGGTAAGATTGGTTCTGTGGTAGCTGGCTTTGCCTTTATACTCTGGGTTAAGCTCTGGTCAAGGATTAAATAAACATACAATAGTAGCCTACACTGGGTGGCAGGTTCTCTCTAAATAGTCCTCCTTTACATGCCTCAGGCTGGAGGTAAATGCCATAGGCAAGAAGTGACCTCTGGCTTGTCTTCAGAAGACACAAAGGGGATTCTGTTGTGTTTGAGCTCCCATCAAGTGAGGCTAATTCTCAAGGCAGTCAACAAACACTTGTCCTGTGTCTGCTGCCTGTGGGGCAGGAGCAGATGAGGTTGATAACGGTGGCCATGAGACAGACACTCACAGGCAGAGAATGATTGGAAATTTTGTTCTTGATAATTAATCTCATTTATCTAAGCGGTTGGGGGGAAAAGTGCTGTAAAAAGTCACGTTTAAATTTTTTGCTGTGTTTTAAAATAAATTTAAAAAGCTCTTAAAGGCAAATGTCCACCCCCCTCCATCCACCCCCCCAACAGGGTTTCTCTGTGTAGCCCTGGCTGTCTTGGAACTCACTCTGTAGACCAAGCTGTCCTTGAACTCAGAAATCCACTTGCCTCTGCCTCCCAAGTGCTGGGATTAAAGGCATGCACCACCACTGCCAGGCCACAAATGTTTTATGTTAATGATAACAAGATTATTGCCAAAGGCCAGCATTGGCTGGTCAGGTCGCTTACCACAATGTAAGGAAAAATGAAGTCATTACAAAGTATCCACCCTTCATTTTGCATTTGTAAGCTGAAGATAATATAAGGAATGATCTTGACTTTAGGCTTCTTCTTCTTCTTCTTCTTCTTCTTCTTCTTCTTCTTCTTCTTCTTCTTCTTCTTCTTCTTCTTCTCCTTCTTCTTCTTCTTGCATTGAAAACAATTTTCTAACAAGCTCCCCTCATGTCTTATAGTATCTGAAATTATATTATGAGGAATGACTAACAGGTAACTATATAGCTATATAGGCTGAGCAGCTATTCAACAGTTTGGCTTATTGAGAGAATAAAAAAAAAACAAAAAAACAAAAAAACAATTTTAGGGCATGCCATTGAGTTGGAATGCCCAAATTCCCAAGACCTATGGTAAGAAAGGTGATTCTTTATTTGTTTATATATTTATTTTTAAATTTATTTTAGTTTTAATTTTCAGGATAAGAGATTAGGCAAGTGCTCTACCACCAAACTCTATCCCAACCTCTATGTTTACTTTTTGTTCTTTTAAACTTTTGATATGGATCTCACTAAGGTAGCTTCAAATTGGCCGTCTTCTTGCCCCTCTAGTAGCTAAATAACAGGTCTGTCCGCATCCTGATATTGTATTTACTCGTTTATTTTGCTCATTTATCCTTACATGAGAAATTGTCTCATCATGTAGCCTGTGCTGGGCTAAAATTCCAAATGACCGGCTTCAGCTCCTTGAATGTTGAGTCCTGTTAACAGATCAGCACAAAGGGATTTATGATAAATTCACAGTCTTGAGAACTCATTCTGAGCAATTAGTAGAAGATCATGCCTAGTGCAAATATTACCTTTGAATATGAGATTCCCCTACAGTCTCCTGTGTTGATACTTGGTGCCCAACTGTGGTGCTGCATGGAGAGTCAGTGGGAACCTTGAGGCAGGGCTGGAAGAAGAAGGGGCCCCAGGAAGCTGCCTGCCCCATCCCGCCCCTTCCTGCCATTCTCTCTGCTGCCACGAGTTGAACATCTTTTTTCTGCCTCACTTCCTTTAAATGGTTTCTCTCACTGTTTGTCATAGCTATGAAAACTGAACACAGTCAGCTTAAATTCTGGACAGGTGATCCATGCTCAATTTTTAAAATGTTTGCTTGTTTGTATATGAATGGTCTGTGTTAACACACACACACACACACACACACACACACACACACACAGACAGACAAGAATATCAGAATCCATTACAGATGGTTGTGAGCTACCATGTTGCTGGGAATTGAACTCCGGACCTCTGGAAGAGCAGCAAGTATTCCTAGCCATCTCTCTAGCCCCCTTGTTCAGCTTTTAAAGAGAAAGCTAACTGAAGGTGTATCCATATGTTGTACCTCACTGAGCCAAGTCAGTATCCATATGTTGTAAAGGGCATCACCACTTTAACACCTGCATCCACATTGCCTGTGCTTCTCCGAGCCTATTTCTTAAACATTTTGCTGCAAGGTAAATCAAAGAATCAGGTTACCATTCATATCTTACATAAACAGCACCATGAAACTATTCAGTTCAAGTCCTTCTGGGATTATTGAGAGCGTTCAGAATTTCTTCAGCTTTTTGGGCATTCAGGAAGAAAGCATGAATCACTAAACCCTGTGTCCCACGCTTGAGTGTCACGGGCCCAGGAGTACTGAGCAGTACTTAGTTACCTTCCTGCCTGCCATCTGGGCTCATCCCAAGACCTGCACTCTTGTTTCCTATGCACTTTTGGTGCCAGCTTTCTGACTGGCTTGTTGGGTTGGTCTTTCACGCAGTACATGGAGGCCGTGACCGACGAGTACCTGGGCTACGCTGAGGAGCAGCACTGCGTGGACAAGCTGGTCAACATGACGTGTAAGCATTGTTGCCAGGCACCCAGCGGAGCTCATGGACTGGCTGGGGAAAGGAGTGTGATCTTTGTCACAGGAGAAAGAACACCTGCTGCTCTCATTAGTGTTCCTCTCACATGGTGTGTGCCTTTGTGCCAGTGGTAGCACGTGTCCCCACATGTCCCCATGGCAGCTCTTCCTTTGGCAAGCATATTTGTTTCAAAGAAGAAATCTTTCGTACAAGTGGCATCTGCTGTGACGTTGAAAGAAAATCTTTAGATTTCTGTGAAAATGTCAGACTTCGGGTTTTTTGCTTCTCAAGTTGGGTAATAATTATGCTTAGCTTATATAATTTAGCCTACCCAGAACATGAAAAGAAAAACCGAGAATCTCCCCTGCAGACAGCAGTATGGAAGCTGTGGCCTGGGTGTGAGGCATCTCAGGCATTCCTTTGGCTTCCTTGGAAAGCTTGTCCAGTTTCTCCTCCACCTCCCTCCTATTGCCCTCCCCCCACCACTCCCCCTTCCAGTCCCTCTAGGTGTGGCCAGCCACAGGCTTCCTGCGGCTTGGGGTGCCAGCTCAAGCCCATTGTACTTGTGTGGACAGACTGGTTTCTTATGCTTGCTGGTTGGGCACACGGTGGCTCTAAGGGGCAGGGGAGATGCCAGGCACCAGGAAGTTACTTTGAGGACAGCTCTTTCAGTGTGGGAACTTCCCAGGTTTTATGTTCTGCCTGGCCTTCCTTCTTGCAAACTCGGATCTTTACGAATAGTTCCTTTAAGTACATGCCTTGACCTTATAATAAATAAGGTTCAGGAACCCATTCAACTTTAAATATAAGGGGAGTTTGCTTCTGTGATATTTCCAAATTTATTATACTAGATGAGCTTCTAGAGTTGAAATGTTTAGTCCTGTCTGTTCTCCACTGTTCCGTTTGTGGGTCTCTGCTCCCACTTTCTCTTCCTTTACTTTCCCATACTTCTGAGGGCTCAGGGTGTCATGGCTTCTGCCTCTTTTAATCTGTCAATCTCCCTTTGAATGATTTCTTTCTTTAATAGATATTTTTCAAAAACTCGCTGCTGTGAAAGACCAAAGAGAATGGGTCACTGCAAGTGGAGCCCACAAGGTGAGTGGGTCCTCGAGTGCCAGGTTCCACATGGCCGAGTGTGGCATCCGTCCACTCTCCAAGTTCAGAGCCTGATACTCAAGCGTCATGCCACTATAAGTCATAAGATGTTCACCGAGTCTAAAATGGCTTCTCTACTCATCTTCTTATGTTATTTACAAATAAACAAATGAAATTCAGCAAGTAAAAGATATATGTTTACATATAAGCAAAACCCATCTGTCTTGTAGGGATTTATTAGTTAGAATAATATGAAATCACCGTTTCCTGTAAGTCAGAGATAATTGAATATAGCAATTCATGGAATGCAGACTCACAGGTGGTATAGTATTATAAGCATGTGGATCAAGTATTCACTTTAAGGGGCTGAAGATACAGTTCAGAGGAAGAGCATATACCTTGGGCCCTGGGCTCTGCATTCCCAGTAATCCCTCCCCCCATATACTCACTCACTTATGCCAGTGTGTACCTTAAAATAGATGAATGTGTCTTCACTGCTAACAAACTATATTTATTTTGACATTTAACAGGCAGATGTATAGAGTTCATTTCAATAACCTGTTGAGTCCTATCTCTGAAAGTGAAAGTCATGGTACATAATGGATCACAACTGCCTAACTTGTGCTGCTTATGGTTTTATGCTTACTGGGGAGAGTCTAGGTGACACACAGTAGTTTCACTTCAGCAGACAGTGATTTTATTGATGTTGCTTACAATTTGACAAAACAATAACATTAAGTTTTTAAGTTGGCTTAGCAAAAATTTTGAAAATGATGTTTGTAGAATTGAAGTTTGTGGAACATATCACACAATGGTGGAGATCATGGAGGAGTCCAAGAAGGATGCTAACTTCAGCGTAAGGAAGTGTAAAGGGATCCATGGGATGGGAACCGAAGCTTATCCCGGCATCCGGCATCCTGGCACTCCCAGAGCTCTGCCAGGAGCACGCTTGGCAATGAAGTGTTGGGGGACAGGGGTCTGCATTCTGAAAATTTGGGGGAAGATAATTTATATTAATGAGGATTCAGTGAAGACATTATTCTCCAAGGAAAGACATGGTGGATTAAGCAATTTGGTCCTAGTTGTAAAAAGGTTATGTTTTCAGTAGTTCACAACCTCTGGGTTGTGGCACCTTTGAAGGTCAAAAGACCCTTTCACAGGAGTCACATATCAGATATTCTGAGTATCAGATATTTAGACTATGACTCATAGCAGTAGCAGAACTATACTTATGAAGTAGCAGGAAGTAATTTCATGTTTTGGGATCACCACACATGAGGAGCGGTTTCAAGGGTCGTAGCATTGGGATGATGGAGAGCTTCTACTTGTGTACATACATGTTTTTTTTAATTGAGCAAAGAAAAAAATCCAGAAAAAATAGCAAAAGGTCAGTGTGTGTGATTTTTTAGAAATAGTACACAACATTCAAGAAGTGTATGGGACTTTGGTAATTATGTATTCTCTTCTCTTCTTCAGACATTAGTGAATTTACTTGGTGCCCGAGACACCAATGTTCTGCTGGGGACTCTTCTGGCACTGGCTAGCTTAGCCGAGAGGTAAGTGTATCTCAGCATACTCCTCTGTGCAGGAATTGCAGCATCATAGATGGGAGAGCTACAAACATACAGGCTAATCTGCTCAGTTAAAACCTGGAGTGGGAAGCACATTGTAAACAGCATTGGCTAAAGACTCACCTAGTTAGGAAGCACAACTTAAAATTTAAGTCAGCAAGGGATTTTTCCTTTTCTGATCTTCGCTCTCACTTTCAAACTGCTACTTGGAGGAACATCTCTAATGGCCTATCTGCTTTCTTTGGCCTTCAAAACTACTATATTTCTATGCCAGTTGGCTCTCCCAGACCTTGTTTCTTTATTCTTAACTATACATTCCTCATAACATATATGAAATTTTCAATGATAAAAATTGGTTTTGAAAACCTGCTCTTCTATAGTGTCATGGTTTTAAATGAAAGAGCAATAAATATATTTTTATGTTAATGAGCAGATTATTATGTTTTTGAGAACAGTATGTGATTCCTTGTTTCTCTGTGGTCTCTCCTCACAACTCCTTACAAGGTATCTAAGTTACTTTCTTATTGTTATGATAAAACACCACAACAAAGGCAAATAATAAAAGGAAGAATTTATTTAGGGCTTATAGTTTCAAAGGGTGCAATGACCATCATGACAGGGACCATGGCGTCAGATAGGCAGACATGGACTGGAATAGTAGCTGAGAACTTCTATCTCAAGACACAACCATGAGGCAGAGAGTGTTAACTGAGGTTTGCCTGAGTCTATTGAAACCTAAAAGCCTATACCCAGTGACACACCTACTCCAACAAGGCCACACCTCCTAATCCTTCCCAAACAATTCTACCAACTAGGGACCAATTAGTCAAATACATGTGCCTGTGGGGGCTATTCTCATTCAAACTACCACATAAAGTAATATGATCTCTGGGAACAAAAATGTGGCTAGAGTAGTATATGCTTTTAGTATTTACTAATATTTGTGTATTTGTAGTCCTGAGTGTAGGGAGAAGATCAGTGAACTCAACGTAGTAGAAAATCTGTTGATGATTCTACATGAATATGACTTACTCTCCAAAAGGTAGAGTCTTATCCTCATGAAAATGATGCTATGGTGGAATATGGACTTTGTAGTAACTTATGATCTTGGGTCATGGTCACTCAAGTTGGCTCCAGAATAAACTGTTTCATTCTTTCCCCCCTTCTCCCTCTCTCCCTCCCTCTCTCTCCCCATCCCCCTCTCCCTCTCCCTCTCTCTCTTCCCTCTCTTCCTCCCCATCTCCCTCCCTCCCTCTCTCTCCCTCCCCTCTATGTCTCTCCCTCCATCTCTTTCTCTCTCTCTCTCTCTCTCTCTCTCTCTCTCTCTCTCTCTCTCTCTCTCTCTCTCCCTCTCTCTCAAAAGCTGTTTTATTTGTGGTAAAAATGCTTTTTTAGGGTGGGGTGTCTGGAGAGATGGGTAAGTGGTTAAGAGCACTGACTGCTCTTCCAAAGGTCCCGAGTTCAAATCCCAGCAACCACATGGTAGCTTTCAATCATCTGTAATGAGATCTGATGCCCTCTTCTGGTATGTCTGAAGATAGCTACAGTATACTTACATATAATAAATAAATAAATCTTTCAAAAATGCTGTTTTTTACATCATTATTTATATTGTTAATTGAATATCATGAATCAGATTTGAAATTCCTTTCCATGCAAAGCAATATGAAGAAGCTAGGAGAAAGAGGTACAAAGACTGCAATCATATAATCTTGTGATTGGATCATTATTAATTTTGTTGTTACATTTGTCTAAAAAAAGATTAGGGAAGAAAATTTAAGGTTTGTTTTTCATTTTTTTGTTTTGGTAATTTCATATTAATGCATAGAATAAGGGAGGTTGCTAAAATTCATTGTGTTTAAGGCATGTGACATTAAGATGACTGACTTATGTTGTGATCACATGCTACAGCTTACAACTAAAATTGAAACACGGTGGATTTCTTTCTGTTTCAGCTGTACATTGCTCAATAGCATGACTTTGTACAGATGGTGTTAGGTGTGTGCAGGCTTGCACATCTGCACTGTTTGATATTTAAATCACAATTTTCTGAGGAGCCAGGAGTGTAGAAATCCTAAGCAATAGAGACCTGATACTTCCAGCAATTTTTTAATATACCTTTTAAAAGCTGATCTAACACTGTTTTGCAAGAGTGTTAGTGTAGACAAGAATCTATGCTTTCAGGCTTGATGATTTGAACTCACTCATGGGGCAAGGTGGCAGAGTCTATCACTGTTGAGTAAGATCAGAGCATATAGTGTGAGGTAGAGCCAGGCAGGGAGCACTCCTTGGGTCCTTGAAGGACTGTGGTACCCTGGAAGATGCAGTCAACAAGGCTCAGCACAGAATAGAAATTCCTGATCAGAGTGAAGGGAGACAGAAGAAGAAAATGTCTTGGCACGGAGTGTGCTGTAACATAGAGCCCAGATCCTGGGTGTGTGAGAAGAATGTGCTGGCAGGCTCAGCTGGGCCAAAGGAGGCTGTGTCAAAAACTAGAACAGTTCCTGATAAGTCACAGAATGTAGCTAATTCTGATCAGTTCTTGTTCTTTGTCAGGACATCCCCTGTGCCCTCCCAAGTCCTTATTTTATCTACACAGAACTCTATTGTTCTTCATATTTACAGAGGAGGTAACATAACATGTTTATTCAAATTTTTAGGATGGTTTTTGCAGGGTAAGATGGTGCGGAGTTTTACTTGAGCATTATGGGAAATCACAAAAGGTGGCAGGCTAGGAGTGAACTACATTCACATATCAAGATGTCCTTAGCACAAAGAGAGAATGTTTCTCATACAAAGTTTTAAAAGATAAAGCATGCAGCTTACCAAAGAACATGCATTCTTCTTTCTTGTTGCTTGAGATAGGTTTAAGAAGCAGCCCTCTCTAGGCTGGTCTTGTTCGTATAGTGGTCTTTCCATCGGCTTCTTAAGTACTGGGATTATGGGCTTGAACAACCACTCCCCATAGGACATGCATACTTAACAACAGCTGGGAGGAGAGGGGGTCTCAAGAGGGAGAGGAACATGGAGTAATGGAATGGAATTGCAGAGCTGTGTGGGAATGTGAATCCTGGAGTGTTTAGGACAAAGGGGTGGAGCAAACACTAAGCTCCAGAAAAGAACAGACATGAAAGTACCCTTCAGAAAACAAGCTTTATTGGAAGACAGAGAGCTATAGAACCAATCCAGGGTCAGGCTTTGAGGTGGAACGGCAGACAGAGGCAGCATATGAAGCTGTGAGAAGGGGCAGTATTGTAGATATTATTACCTTAATTTGAAAGTAGGAAAGATAGCCATCATGAATGAGTGGTTTATTTGAGGGACTAAAAGGGGGTGGGATAAATGTGTATGCATATGCATATGTGTGTGTGTGTGTGTATGTATGTATGTATGTGTATATGTATGTGTATGTATATGTATTTAACCCAGGGTATGGGGAGTTTGGCTGTAGCTAAAGGCATTACAGCATATAGAACTTAGGATAGGCTAGTAGGTCACAGGGAGCAAAGCAACAGGGAACTGTTCAAAACCGACAATAGAGGAGGTGTGTTTGATCTTAAAGTGGCAGGCTCTGATCTAATTGAGAGGCAATTGGCAGAGGGGCCCATCTGTCACTCATCATCAAGGATCACAGGATAGGAAGAGCAATGGCTCAAGTTAGAGATTCTGTGTCCTAGTGGTAGCTCCAGCCTAAGTGTGATGTCACTGATGCATGCATGCCTAGTGTGAATCTCACCCTTGCTTCCATCACACCAGACTCACGGCCGAGCTCCTGCGCCTGCTTTGTGCCGAGCCCCAGGTGAAGGAGCAGGTAAAACTCTATGAAGGGATCCCCATCCTGCTCAGTCTGCTCCATTCTGACCACTTGAAGCTACTGTGGAGTGTGGTCTGGATCCTGGTGCAGGTGTGTGAGGACCCGGAGACCAGCGTGGAAATCCGCATCTGGGGAGGCATCAAGCAGCTCCTTCATATTTTACAAGGGTAAGCATGGCTTGGATTTTAAAGAGTGGTAGAATAGTCTAGTAGCTCTTGTTTATTTGTTTGTTTTGAGACAAGTTCTCTCTCTCTCTAAGCCTATCCTGGATATCACTATGTAGACCATGCTGGCCTTGAACTCACAGAGGTCCAACTGCCTCTGCCTCTGCAGCACTTTGATAACAGATACATGCTTCTTGTCTTAGTTAGGGCTTCATTGCTCAGAAGAGGCACCGTGACCACAGCAACTCTTATAAAGGAAAACATTTAATTGGGGCTGGCTAACACTTCAGAGGCTTAGTCCCTTATCATCATAGTGAGAAGCATGGCAGCACTCAGCAGGCAGTCATGGCGCTGGAGAAGGAGCTGAGAGTCCACATCTGGACCCACAGGTGGCTGGAAGAGAGAAACACTGGGCCTGGCATGAGTATTTGAAACCCCAAAGCCTAACCAACTTCCTCCAACAAGACTATACCTACTCTGACAAGATCATATGCCCTCATCATTTTAAATGAATAATGCCACTCCTTATGAGCTTATGGGGGCCATTTTTTATTCAAACCACTACATCTCCACCCCTGCTTTTTAGTAGCTTCTATGCCATCAGCATAAAAAGAGATGTTTTTAAAAATAGTTTGAAGTTGAAAATTTTGGGGTATATACTGCATTCTAACTATATTTTATGAATTGAGCATCTTGAAGAATTGAGTAATAACACAAATTGGACCATGTTTGGGAACATTGTATTACTTAATATTATTATAGAGCATAATTCAGCCCTACGGCTGCCAAGTCAGAGCTACAGATAGATATTTCTGCTCAAAGGAGACCACCATGCTTATGATCCCTGGCCCATCAATAAAGCTCATTGCAAGCTCTAGGCAGATTGGCTCATCCATTTTAATATCCCTGCAGATTACCAAATCAATATGACTAAGACTACATACTATTTCTTTATAGAATCTCTCGTGGGAATATTTCAGAGCATTAGAAGAGACTGCAGAGATATGAGCAACATGCTTTATTAGTGATTTCTGCCACTGGGAAAACAAAGGAAAAGTATATAGCTTGCTGATAATCCCCTTGCTTTTACAAAAGCCTCAGTTATTTGGAGGTATAGACTATAAATAGTTCACCAGTCCCATGACATAATAGGCTATTCCCTTGGTCAGAATAATTGCAAAGTTGTGTGTGCTTGTAGGATGAAGATGATGGATGGAGTTATTCTTGATAGTTGCTATGTTCTTAATGATGCCTGAAATTCTATAATCATTAAGTATTATTTAGACTTAATGATAACATCAGGCAATTTCTCCTCATTTGCTCAAGGAATGGTTTTTTTTTATCACTGAAATGATGGGAATTCTTCATATCTAAGGACTCAGTTTCTAACCCCATCCATGATAGTTAGAAAACTTTTTCCTGGGAAGGTGATATATGTCAACTCCTGTTGGATGTTTAATGCATCTGGGTATTTGGAAGGACTTATTCCCTGCTGGGCACCTGCTGGTTGCTGCTGGTCACCTGGGTAGGGGCTGAGGAGGCGCTACCTGGTGGCTGGTGGCTATAGTGTTCCTAGGCTGCTATTGCAGCCAGAGGCCCATCTAGGCTTGTGTACCTGCAGCCTCCAACGCAGGAACATTCCTGATCAGGCACAATGATCACCACAGAGAGCTCCAAGATAATTATGTCTACAGATAAGACCATCAAAGGAACTGTTCCTTGCCCCAGCGCATGACAGAAAGAACAGAATGACCCAGATAGCATGGAGATTCTATTTGTGTTATGGGTGAGAACATACAGACCTGAACAGCTGATGTCATGAGAAATAAATAAACAAATAAAGCAACCATATACACCAAAGGGAGCAAAACAGATAAGAGACAGTCTGTGGTGGGAAGCGGTGCACCCAGGGTTCGGTAGACAAATTGCAGAGAACACATCTGTGAGCTGTGGCCAAAGATGAGTAACTGAGCTGGAAGGGAGGAAGTCACACAGCCAAGGTGGAAAATGGCAGCTGGGTGACCCCACAGTCCTGCAACCTGGAAGGCCAGACCAGGCCTGGGATAGCCAAACAGAGGGCAAGCTTTAAGGATTTGTAAGGGTGGGGCTGGGAGGAGAAGGATGGGGGCCTCTATAGGGAAGGGATATAAACAGAACAAGCTAATAATGGAACCCAGAGGTGTCCTGACTGAGATGCACCCAGACAAAGACTGCAGTACCCCCAAGAGTTCAGCCATGAGGGTCAAAGACGGCTGGGCGGGGCCTCATATCTCACACTGTACCCAAACTTGGTTTTAACTGAAGTTGCAGATGAAGCAGTTAAAACATAGAAAACCTCATGACCCAGAGGTGGCAAAGTATTCTACTTATTTGTTTGTTTTAGTATACAAAACACAAGTTTGTTATGGCATTTGATTGTGTTTGAGAGACAGAAGAAAAAGAATAAGCGGCCTGAACAAGAGCTTTCCTTTCATAGAGACAGAAATTTTGTTTCTGACCGTTCTTCCATTGGAAGCCTGTCCAGTGCAAATGCTGCAGGACGTATCCAACAGCTTCATCTGACCGAAGATTTAAGCCCCGTGGAAATCCAGGAAAACACTGTCTCTCTCCAAGCAGGTATCTTACGAGACTGAGCTTTGTTACTTAAGACTGCATTCTTTATTGTGTTGTTATCCCTTGTTATAACATTAGTATAGTGGTGTGGTGTGTACACAGTTTTCAGGATTCCCAATCTGTAATGGTAAAAACACATGAATGCCCGAGCCTTCTTCGGTACAGGTCTTGGACCGGAAGGTTAGCAATACAAAGATGTGATCACCGCTGAAACACTTGGCTTGATCTGGGCTAGAACCATGCTTCCTACACTTTCCTTCTTAGAGTATTCTATTTAATACAAATAATCCCACTTTGCAAAAGGGCACCAGATCTTGTTTCACACACCAGTTCCCAGGAGAAGAGAGAGTTGCCAAATGTGTGGCCTTTTCAAGGGAAGCAAGAGGCAAGCTGACTAAACCTATTCCTGGAAGGGTACCTGACCTCAGGGCTTAGTAGAGCAGCCCTGCAGTGTGTATGTTCTGCTCAGCCTGGACCATGGAGCAGCCTGGGACGGGGCAGAGGCTGCTGGAGGCTCTGAGACATGGAGCGGTCATCGCAGAGGGCAATGGCATAAAACTGGCTTGCTTTGTCCACAGCTAGGTCCTACTGGAGAATGAAGAAGTTTACTCAGAGAGGCGTGAGGCTAGAGAACTAAGATCTTTCTTCTCTTTAACATTTATGTGCACTTAGAATGCCCTGTATGCCTCCACAGTCTTGTTCTGAACTACCTGTTTAAAGGTTTGCAAGAGTCCATGTCAGCTTCTCTCAGAGCTCCTGGTCCTCTGGGTGCTCTTAGAGTGGTACAATTGTTGGTGATCACAGTGTGACTATAGGGAGAGCCAGTGCCTAGGGTTGGAATTCCCTATGCATTCTGTTCTTTGGGGTACCTAGGGTACACACAGACAGTCTCCTGGGGCTGTATACATCACATGGGTGTGCTCGACACCACCTCTCACATATAAGAAAGATAAGCAGTTAGTGTCACCTGAGTATTTCCTCTGTCTAGGCCATGTGATTTAGCCATGTTCCTCCAGACCCTGTGCCGCAGCTCTGCTCATGTGTAACACTGATGGTAAGTCAGATATTGCAGCCAGAAGGACATTCTGGGAATATCCTAGTGATGGATGGAAGAGTTCAGTGTAACACACCCATGGAAGGGCTCGGGAGGAAGAATTGTGTCTCAGTATACAGTGCCACAAGAGGCAGCTGGTGAGCAGAAAGGGCACTGCTCAGGGTTCCTGTCCCCTCTCTCTAAAATGAAGAACACATTCTGAGTGCCAGGATTTGGGGACTGCACTGAGAGCAGTCATTCATTTACCTGCCAGTGTCTTGTATTCCTGATGAGTGCTGGCCACGTGTTGGGTACTAGGGATTATGACAGATTTGGTTGCTTCCTTCCCAGCCTGCTGTGCTGCCCTCACTGAGCTGGCCCTCAATGATACCAATGCCCACCAAGTGGTTCAGGTAAGAACATTACGACCAGGCCCCTTGGGTTGTAATTTGTATTCTAGAATATTGGTTTGAAGACCCATCATGCAGTTTAAAAAGTATTTTAACAATTTCTTCCCATTTAGTGCATAGAATTCCATTTTATAGTTTTGTCCGTGCTCAGTTAACTTGGTTGAATCATGCTCCAGTTTACTTTCCTGTTATGATGAAATGCTGACTAATAGTAGCTTCAGGCAGGAGAAGGGTCTGTTTGGCATGATCTTCAGGTAACAGCTTATCACTGAGGGAAATCAGAACACAGACTTAAGGCAGGAAACCTGGAGGCAAGGACGGAAACAGAGGTCATGGAAGAGTGCTGCTTTCTGACTTGCTTCCTCTGGTGTATGTTCAACCTGCTTCCTTATACATCCCAGAACCACCTGCCTTGGGGTGGCACTGCACACCCTGGGCTGTCACTCAAGCCCCGTAATTTATATAGAAAGAGTTGTTTCGTTTGTTCATATTCTTCATCCTTTATTTTTATGACATTTAAATAACTTCACATTTATGTAGGTCATTATATAATATTATTATATAATTCTGCAGTCTTTGGCACTAAAAAGTATTGCATTGGCATTTTCAGTGTTGTTTTTCCTGTTTGTTTATACTATTGTGAGGTTGCTTTACTGCTTCTGAATTGCTTGTCTCTGTTGCTAATGGTCACTGATACACGATCTCTTTATTTTTCCAGGAAAATGGTGTATATACAATAGCAAAATTAATTTTACCAAATAAACAATCAAATGCAGCAAAAACTAACCTACTACAGGTAAACAGTCTGTCTGCTCTTTTTCTTAACACATTGAGATGTGGGGAGCCTGTGATAAAATGGTGGGTACCTTTGGGGATAGGTTAGGTTAGCAATGGGCCCTATGCCTATGGGAAGGACTGTGCTGGGAGATGGTGTCTATGAAAGCCAGTGACTGCAGAGAGCATGGAAGACAGAGAGAGAGAGGGAGAGAGAGAGAGAGAGAGAGAGAGAGAGAGAGAGAGAGAGAGAGAGAGAGAGAGAGAGAGAGAGAGAGAGATGGGAGGAGAGAGATGGGGGAAAGAGAGCTTATTCAGTGGCTTCTTTGGTCATCAGCTGCTTGCACTTTCAAGAAACATTTCCCTTATACAGCAGAATATAACAACAATGGAAAGATGATTGTCAACTTTAAACAAACCACAGTCAACGATGTTTTGCCTTTGAAATGGAAAGCCCAGGCAATGGACTTTGCTAGATGAGAAGGGGTTAAAAGGTGACGAGGAGCCACTGCGCACAGCTGCTGTAGGGCAGTAGCTAGCTCCAGGGGAGTATGAGCAGGAGGGAGATGGGGAATTTAGCGAGTACTTGGGCACAGGTAGCATGTGGAGCAGCTCCAGTCTGTCTTGGACAGAGTGTCAAAGGCCCAAAGTAGACACACAAAAGTAGTCTCCTTGATGCTTTTCTAAGGAGTGAGCTTTAGGGGCTGTGGTCCAAGCGATACCAGAATGACAAAATTCACTTTTGTGGAGCTGCAGTTCTTCATTCTTACTAAGTCACAAGAGGGAGAAGACAGCATCGAAGGTCAGTGTGTAATGTAAGTGAGGAGACTGATCCATCAGGTTCGCACCGAGCATGTCTCTTGTTTCCAGTGGCCACTCCCTCGCAGACATGGTACGAATAGCAGGGTGTTCATAGCATCTAGCAGAGTGTGTGTCTTGAGTTCCTACAGATCTTTGGTGGTTGGCTTCCCTGGCAGAAGAAGGTTACTTCTTATCTATTTGCTTGTTTCGTACTTTCTAGAAAGAAACTAAGGGCTGGTGAGAAGTAAGCAGGGCCGCATCTCCAGCATGGCACAGTGCTGCAGTATCGACCCCGTAGGCAGGAGGGGGATTCCAGGGCTGGTGGTAGCTTGAGTCTGGTCTGCAGCTGAGGGAAGCCTCTCACAAGGAAGCTTCTGCAACTCCACTTTCTGGCGATTCTGGACTGAAAATGTCTTCCTTGGTTGCACTGATCTTTAAGAGTCACAGTCTTTTTCCTTTCCTAGTGTTATGCCTTCAGAACCCTGAGGTTTCTCTTCAGTATGGAAAGGAACAGGCCACTCTTTAAAAGGTAAGAGCTTGGAGCAGCGTGGCAGATGGTTTAAACTGAAGCTCCTTTTAGGCCGGCCTGCTTCCAGAGGAGCCATGGAAAGAGAATGAGTGGTTCCATGCAAGCCAGGCCTCTCCAGACGTCTCAGTCTCCACGGGTTTGACGTTTCCACAGCCACCTCACAGGCCACATGACCACAGCACAGCTCCTCACAGGCCATGAAACTGCTTAGGCTCTGGTTTTAATTACAGATATTAATATCTTGAATATATAGAACCACGATACATGCTTTTTTTTAAAACCATTCAGAAATTCCAAAGTTAGTGTGATCGTTTCCTCTTACCAACAAGAGTTTGTTTAGGTGCCCCTGACAGGCTGGGACCCAGGGATGGGCTAGAGGTGAGTTTCTAAGCCTGGTGGAGATGCAGGCTTTGGGAAGCAGACATTCATTACACAGATGGGGCATGCACACTGGTTGGATAAAACTGGAGAGAAGTCTGGATGTTACAACAAATCCATTGTTAAGAAGGTATAAATTATATTATTGCTTTATTCTTCTATGACATTTGAATTTAAGGAAAAAGAAAATTATTATAAACCTTTATTTCATGCCCCAAAGCCATCCATTTTAATAACTTCAAACATTTTAAGAAGCCACAGAAGGCAAAACTTTATTAATGCATACTTCTCTGCATTTTTTTCAGTTACCAGTATTTTATTCTCATAAAACATTTAAAAATTAAAAGGACATTTACATCCTGGTGCTAAGTTTAGAACTGTAACAAATGATGTAATGTAAGTGCTAGTAAAAACTAACAAACATCCTCTTTTAAAATGCTTATTGTGTGTAACCCCCAATAAATTGCAAAGGAGGCTTTGGAATAATCTGCTTCAGTTATATTGTCCTTTATATAATGTGAGCTCCACTCCTCCTCAGTTCTAAGTGTGACATGCAGTGCAGGTAACTGTGGCACAGTAGTGTTCAGTGGACCTTCAGAGCATTGCCTAGTCTGCAGGAATTACAGCTGTAGTTCAGATTTGTGTTGCTTCTAACTCTGCTGGTGACCTAATGAAGTTAGGTTTGTTGGTAGCATTAGTTGGTGAGCCAGCTGCATCCGAAAGGGAAGCATTGCCCTCCCTGTTTTCCAGCTCCACTTTAAGTGTGTGTGTTTCCCTGTAGACTTTTCCCCACCGACCTGTTTGAGACCTTCATTGACATAGGACATTATGTTCGTGATATCGGTGCTTACGAGGACTTGGTATCACAGTTGAATTTACTATTGGTAAGTCTTAAGTTCTGAATATTTGGGCAGGCTCCTCTGGGGTCAGGATAATAGCAACCAGTTTTCCTTTGATGACTTGGTTAGGAAGATGAACTGAAGCAAATTGCTGAGAATATTGAAAGCATCAATCAGAAGAAAGCACCCTTGAAGTACATAGGTGACTATGCTGTGCTGGACCACCTTGGAAGTGGAGCTTTTGGTTGTGTTTATAAGGTGAGTCTGCCCTGGGAGAGAGTTCTCATGTTTCAAAACAAATTTGATGTCACACTCCAGATGGCCATACTCATTTTAATTGAAGTCCTTATCATTGAAAACTTGTGAAGAAGTAGAGAGGGAGATGAGAGTGGCTGACTGGTTGTATCCAACAGGGTGGTAATTACGTGGGTGCTGCCTTGACTCTAAGCTCTAGTACCTGGTCCCTGACTGAGACAGGGCATCCTTTCCCTCTCACAGGAAATTAATTAAAATAGCTTGTCCCAGTGCATGACGTAGTTTATAAACTTACACCAGTGTTTCTACACCTTCCCCTTGGAAAGCCTACTGAGTCCTGTAGCAGGGACCAGACCAGAAGATAACAGATTGGAGCTTGCTCAGCTTGGTGTAAATGCAGCTAGACTCCCATGCAATGGCTTGGTTAACCATGCAACTTTGTCATTTTAGTTCATCTGTCTTTGTCTAACCCCCAATTCTCAGCATTTAGTTAACTGTCTTCCTTATTGTAGGTTAGAAAGCGCAGTGGTCAAAATCTTTTAGCAATGAAGGAGGTGAATTTGCACAACCCAGCATTTGGAAAGGATAAGAAAGACCGAGACAGCAGTGTGAAGAACATCGTTTCTGAGTTAACAATAATTAAGGAGCAGGTAAATATTGTCTTATTTCTGAGATGTCTCCGACATAAATGTCGTTGAGGTTGAGCTCTGCTGCTGTTCTTGTCCCTGCTGTTTATAAACCAGTTCGGTGTGAAATACTGGACAGTGGTGCAGTGATATTTTTACCAGTGTTTTCCCTAAAGCTTGTTATCGAGTCATGGAAACTCTTTTAGGAGTTTATAGCAGGGCCTTGGATGCAAAACAGCTGAGCGTACAAGCCAGAACACACCATGTATGCTTAGCTACCGAGTCAGTCAGAGGAACAGGAGAAGGACACCCTCACTGCAGTGCTGGGAATTTGAGAAAGACCACCCTCCAATGTCAGTCAGGTAAAGCCAACCTGCTGACACCACTCAAGTCTGGCTTATTAAATCTAAAATGTAGGTTTTCTTTCCTTTCTCTTTTCTAGACAAGGCTTGTGTAGTCTAGGCTGGTCTCAAGCCTGCTCTGAAGTGGAGACTGACCTTGAGATCCCCTCCTCTGGTTCCCTATCCTAAGTACTGAGATTAAAGGTGTCTCCCACTATCCTCTGGGTTGTTTTTATTATCACATTTTATTATATATCATATTAATATCATATATCATATTAATATCATATATCATATTAATATCATATTTTATTATATGCTGGTATGATATAATAGCTCGATTAGCTATTATTATGAAGGATTATTTGAGGAAAAGAGGAACACAGGAGAGAAATGGGAATTCTTTTTCTGATCCAAGAACATGCTGACTCCTTTTCCAGCTCTCCTTATTTGTGCATTTCTGTTTTTAAGTCCTAGGACTCTGCCAGCCTCACTGTGCTCTGCAGTCATGTTTGCTTGGTGTCTGGGCTGGAGCATAAAGAAAAGCACAAACACAGCCTTTATTCATAGGAACCTACAGTTTGACATCACTAAGTGACAATACAAGTCATCACTGATTTTTATCATGGATTTTTATCATGGATTAGATCAAGAGAAGCCATCCCATCTACTCACAAACTCATCCTGTCCTGACTGGCAGCACAAACTTAGAATGTGCCTTTGATCTGAGTCCATCTGATGTTTTGATTGGGTCCCAAAGCTTGAGCCCTTGCTCATGAGCTAGAACCAGAATACGCTTCTTTCTGTTTGTTAGCCTGGTCCCGTATGCCTTAAAGCTGGGGTCACTTATTTAAGTGCGTTTCCTAAGAAAAGGGGTCCACAGGAGGGCAGTGGGGTGCCTCAGCCTAGATTTTGAGATCACTGAAGGTTATCCATTTGCTCTCTCCTGTGGGAACCCCCTGAGCCAAAAAGAAGGACATCATGGACTAAAGAAACCATAGGATGGGGCTGGGATGGGAGACCCTGTCTGTCAAGAGGTGACAGTGAGCACAGCACAGAGGGTCTCAACTACCAGGCTTAGACAATAGTACAAGTTGGTGTTATTCCCTGTTCCGTCCAACTCCATCCCAGGTGGGACAAGCAGCAGAAAGGACACTCCCAGGGCTGAGGGCTCCTCTTTCGCTCCCAGCAAGAGCTGAGGGACACACCCATTCCCAGCTAAAGGGAGGCTGACAGATGTTCCTGCTGCCTGGGAAGCCACATCCTTGCTACTCTGCTGCTGCTGCTGACCCTGAGGCCACTGGGTCTCTGTGAGAGGCAGCTAGGTGGGCCTCCGCACAGAGGGACACGCAGAGGCACAAACCCCTTCAGACATAATGGCGCCTCCTCCAAAACAAGCCGCCTTACCTAGAAAGCACATTTTAAATACATAGTTGGAGACATTTTACATCATTTTTCTTTTTTAAAACCGTTTCTCCCTGTGTAGCTGAGGCTCAACACTAGGGCAGAACAGAGTTTCTCAGTTCTGAAACTCTGCACTTCATATCAGTAAACGCAGCACCTTCTAGCCTGGGTCACAAAGATGTGGAGGACACTCACTCTCTTTTTCATTAACGTAAAAGCAATACATTTGAAAAAGTCATTCAACACCTTAAATGTTAGCTGGCAGTCCTAGATGAAACTACAGTGTACAAAAGCCTGTGTTTTCAAAAGTCTGATAAGTGTTTGCTATTTGTCTTCCTTTGCAGCTCTATCATCCCAATGTTGTACGTTATTATAAAACATTTTTGGAAAGTAAGTATGAATTGTTTTCGAAGTAAAGAAACATATGTTTGTTACTTATATACATTTATATTATGTTGTCAGAAAACAAAGCCATTCAGCTATTTTCTATTGACTTTTATTATTACCAGGCATTTCTTTCTTAGGCAGTAAAATAATTTTTTAAGTGATGATCTGAAAATAGTTAAAGATATTTTGATCCCCATTGTATAGAGGCACAGTGTGAATAAACAAAAATAATTAAATTATTGTATAAAAAAGAACTGGATAAGATAAAGAGAAAAAGAAACTAAAGCATAAAGTTTTCTTTTTCTTTTTGCAAGCTCATGTTGCTTGTGTTGCATCTAGTGGCATTTTCTACCCCTAATAAAATGAATTGGACTCTGCCTGCCTTACAGATTTTTTTTTTCCTCACAAAATTCAGTATGTGCCACAAGGGGGCACCAGAGTCCTGGCTGAGCCTGCAGGCTTGTTTCTGCCTTTGGGATGGAGGGCACAGTCTAAGCCAAACTCAGTGGCTTGTTTACAAGTGAAGGAAGTATTGAACTTAACCATCTGTAATGTAAAACCCTGAAATATTAGCTGGGCATGGCGGCAGAGTCCTTTAATCCCAGATCTTGAGAGGCAGAGGCAGGTGGATCTCTTAAGTTCAAGGTCAGTGTGTTCAGCAAAGTGAGTTCCAGATAGCCAGGGCTACACACACACACACACACACACACACACACACACACACACACAGAGAGAGAGAGAGAGAGAGAGAGAGAGAGAGAGAGAGAGAGAGAAAGAAACCCTGTCTCAGAAAACAAAGGAAGGAGTGAAGGGAGGAAGGAAGAGAGGAAGAAAGACAGAAACAAACAAACAAACACTTGTGAAGGACGATACCCAGCTGTGACACACAGCTGTCACGCTCCCTGGGTGCCACTTTACCAGTGCTAATATTGAGAAATCTTTTCTGAGCCAGGCTTTATGGTGCATGCCTTTAATCCCAGTCTCCAGAGGCAGAGGCAGGCTTTGTGTATTTGAGGACACCCTGATCTACATAGTGAGTTCCAGGACGGGCATGGCTGCATAGAGAGCGCGTGCTTGTCTCAATGCTAAACAAAACCTGTTCTGTACGCTGGGCCATTTGTTGTGGTTTTGCCCTTTCCCTTCTTTAGATGGTTTAGATGGACCCCTTCCTCCTTAACTGCTAGTCCTTAATATTGCGATTATTTCCTGTAATTACAGCGATCAGATTCAGTTTGACTTGGACTGAAGAGGTGCGCACAAGTCATTAAAAACACAAAACTCTTAGCACAATGGCTCCCAAGATAAATTGGAGGAAACTTAAAATTTGTGAGATACTGTCAGGTTATACACTACAACGAAGAAGACTACAACGCGAGAAACTGAGGACCAAGCATTAGCTAAGCATAGTGCAGACGATATGCATTTCTTGGAGCGGTGAAACTTGGGATCTATAAATGTCTGTGAGAGAGTCGCTAAATGGCAGGCTTTAGTTATTTTGTACAACCCTGTGAAAAGCAACAGCAAGAGCAGTGTGCTTACATGCATGCTGCAGTGTGAGACTGGTGGAGAAGTCAGTGGGCAGGACGGTAGTGTCTGTCCTTTGCAGACAAATTATGCATCTGTGTATTTTGTGTACGTCCAAGAGTCAGAAACCTACCATTATTAATAGTTCAGACTGGCTTTAGAATAGGGTATTCAGAGAACACACCAGCAACAAGAAATCCCAAATAGTGCTAAACCTTTGTGAACCATAACCTACAACCAGAGTCTAGGTCTTTCTATTCAAGAGGGGCCGGCCTCACAGTGGTTTCCGTCATGGGTGGGTGCTTTAGTCTGTGTTACTGCAATATCATAGCGTCATCCTTGGGCACGTTTCTATGGCATAGTCTCTGTCACCATACAAAATGCAGTTTATAATGCGGTTTTCTGAATGTCTTATTGGATCTGAGATACTAAGAGGCAGGCCTTGTGACTGGAGACAGTTGGTTTATTGTCTTTGGCATGGTTCAGGCATTCTATGGGGTAAGCAGAAAATGATTACACTTGCCCGAGAGCAGTAGAAAGCCTGCCATAGGAAGTCGCTGCTAGGCTGTGACCGTCCCAAGGGCTACGCTGTGCTCTGCCAGTGCAGTTTTGTGCTCCACACACTCTTTGGAAAGCATGGGTTCTAATTTATGAAGCTTTCCCAGGGCTTTACACTGACTCTACATTTCTGTGGCCCCCTTGTGCCTTTGCATAGATGACAGGCTGTATATTGTTATGGAGCTGATAGAAGGGGCCCCACTCGGAGAGCACTTCAGTTCTTTGAAGGAAAAACATCACCATTTCAGCGAAGAGCGACTGTGGAAAATATTTATACAGGTACACTACACCTTTCATTGAAATTTTCATTATACAACAAAGTTCTGGGCTGCCTTAGAGCGGCACTGCTGGTTACACGCACGGCAGGGATCAAATCTGCTTCCATTCTCGTTTCCAGCTGTGTTTAGCTCTTCGGTACCTACACAAGGAGAAGAGGATTGTTCACAGAGACCTCACGCCAAACAACATTATGCTGGGAGATAAGGACAAAGTGACAGTTAGTAAGTATACAAGTTTTCAACTTTTTAACTGAAGAAGTTCTGAATATCAGTCCAGGAATGAACCCTGGTTCAGAGCATTGGTGCACGTCAGTGGACCTTTTGGTATGGATGGAGATGTTCTCTCCTAGTTGTCGAGAGGAGTAGGCACCGGCCACATGATTCTTTTGGGCAAGTGGAATGTGGCCCATGTGGCTGAGGAAACGAACTTTTATATTTCATTAACTTTTGAGCTGGGTATTGGCATGCACACATGCAATCTAGCCTTTGGAAGGTGGAGACAGATGGATCTGGAGTTCAAGGCCAATTTCAGCTACATAGTAAGTTGATGCTAGCCTAAACCAAAGAGCCAAACCAGAGCAAACAAACAAACAAAGCAACAACAAAAAACCTAGTAAACAAAATTCTTTTGTTAAATTTTAATTACTTTTCACATCCCTGAGAGAATAATGTTCACACAATGTGGGAAGAAGGCAGTGCTGTTCTAAATGACTGTTTTGCTCACATGAGAGATGCAGTACTCTTAGGATGCTTCTGTGTTTAATTTAACTCCTCAATTAATGCTTTCTGAGTTTTTTCTTTCTCCCTCATTAACAGAAGCTTTGATGATTAACGCATTGAGCATATTGCTTTGGACTATTTTATCTCAGTCTGTCTTAAAGGCGGCAGACTTGAGGGCTTTACAAATACAGCGACTTGTGTCTTTTGACATAGCTCTTTGTTTCTTTGGCTAGCTGGCGTTTTTCACAGTGGGGCAGAGAGGCAGGGAGGCAAGGAGGCAGAGAGAGAGAGAGAGAGAGAGAGAGAGAGAGAGAGAGAGAGAGAGAGAGAGGCAGGGAGAGAGGCAGGGAGGCAGAGAGGCAGGGACGCAGAGAGGCAGGGAGGCAGGGAGGCAGGGAGGCAGGGAGGCAGGGAGAGAGGCAGGGAGAGGCAAAGGCAAAGGTCGGTAGATTTCTTTGAATCTGATGCTAGCCAGTCCTATGTAAATTCTGTTTCCAAAAAATAAATGAATAAGTAAAAAATAAATACTACTACTACTATTACATAAAACTCCCCCCCCTAAATTAGAAGGTTTATTTTTACCCCTATATTTTTCTGAGTCTCTATGGTTAGCTAATGTTTAGTTCAGAGTGATATCTATTTTCCCCTTGAGCCTCTTTCTTCTTGTTTGGGATATTTATAGTTCACTAAATACAAAGGGGAGACACTCTTCATGTAGACTTCTAGTCTCTACACAGTTGGTTCTGAGCTCCCTACAGTAAAAGAATGTTTGAGAACACACTACTAAAGAACAGGCTCATCTATGATTCCTGTATAAAGATGCTGTGGAACCCAGTAAGGTCTACAACAATTGATGATAAAGGGACACATTAAAAACAAACGAACAAACAAACAAACAAACAAACACCAAAACCTGGCCACTTGGTATTGGTTGGGTAACCAATTGCTTGTTCTTCCCTGGGAGACTGTTTCTTCCTCTCTGAGAATTCCTTAGGAACAATAGTTCTCTGTGAGGGGCTGAGGGCTCCTGGACTTTCCGTTTGCTTTCTGATGTCTACTGTTGTCCTTCTTCAATTGTGTTGGCTTTATGAGTGCAGCTTCTGACATTCTCAGGAAGCACAGTCTCACAGCAAAGTCCCTGGTTTCCTGGCTTTTATGAATCTTTCTCCCCATCTTCTACAATTGGGACTGGGCTCCACAATTTGGCATTTTGATTAGTTGTGATTTTCTGTAATGTCTCAAGATAGAAGTAATGTCATCCAGACTGAGTAGGTTGTATTTATGTAATATGTGTGTGCATGTGCACATGTATGTGTATATGTATGTCTATATTATGTATATGTATGTCCTTAAATACATATACATGTATGTATTAACATACATGTATCTGACAACACTTAATGAAAAAAGAGGCCATGAATTTGAAAAAAGAACAAGGAGGGGGTATATGGAAGGAGGGGGTATATTTTGGAGGGAGGAAGGTAAGGAGGAAATGATGTAATTATAAATCTCAAAAAGTAAAAAAAATAATTAAAAAAAAAGTGTTGTTAACATTTTTCCTGGTCATTGCCACCTCCCAGTGGATAATTTAGACGCCAATTTGTAGGTCCCAGCTCCCCAATTGGAGGGAGATCCAACTTGCACTTGATTTCAGAACACAGTATGTTTTATCAAACAGGGAGGGTGCCGTGGAGGGAGGGAGCGCTGCAGCAGGCCGATGGATGCCAGGGTGTCCCTCCCCACCCACCCTTCTGAGGAACTGGCCCTAGGATGAGCTTAGTTTGAAAGGAAGTTTATTTGACAGTAGGAGGAGACCTGGGAAAGGGCTAGAGGCAGAGAGAGGAGTGAGACAGGAAGGACAGAAAGAGAGAGGGGAGAGAGGAAGAGGGGGTGGGGTGCAGGTGGGGGTAGGGGTGGGGCTGGCAGGGGCCATGTGGGAAGGGAGAGAAAGAAAGATGCCTCTAGTCAGATGTAGGGATAGAGCTGAGAGTGAGAGAGATGAAGTGCCTGTGACTCGGTGGATCAGGTTACACTAATGTTTATTCATAAGCAACCATGGACAAAGAGGAATCACATCATTCATACACACACACACACACACACACACACACACCTCTGGTCTGGTAAGAGCTGTAGCCTAGTTCCTATGGAAGCAGAAGTGGGTGGTGGCATTTTCCCACTGTGCTTTGGATCTCCGCTGGAGTCTTGGTCCAGAGTTGGAGTCCCTGGAATCTGTGGACAGGCTCCAGGGGAATGAGTCAGGCTCAACATGAAGAGTCTCCGTTGGAGCTCTCAGGAATGAGCCCAAACCTTAGCTGCCAGTCCAGGGATTTTAAGTCTCTTTCAGTTCAGGCCTGCAACACCACCTTATCTAACACTAGGCTTGCCAATCTCCACACACACACTCTGCAGACTTGGTCTTCATGTTTTCTTTTAGTTAATTAAAACTGAAGAGTTTACCTAGTCAGGGCGTTTTCCTTATTTCACACTCACTCTGGGCTGGGTTGCATTTGTAATTTCTTTTACATTACTTACATTTCTTCCTTTCAAAAGAGGAGAGGGAAGAGGAGAGGAGAGGGAAGAGGAGGAGAGGACAGGGGAGGAGAGGAGAGAGGAGGACAGAGAGGGGAGAGAGTACTGAGGGGCCTTCTTATAATGCCTGGCTTCTGGCTCTTAACTGGCAGGTGGCTGTTGCTAGGTAATAGCTGGGCAGAAGCTGACAAGGGGCTGATAAATAGACATTCTCCATACTCAAGTGCATTCACAAATCAGAATTCTAATTTGTTGGCCAGATTTTTAAAAGTAGAATATACTATATTATTTTGAAAAATAAAAGCAACTTAAAATAGAAACTCTTTAGTTAAACGTTCAATACAAAGTCACTCGGTATCATTTTCAAGCTAACAAATTATGAAATAAAGAACCAAAGAGTCAAACAATTATGGATCTTTATCGTGGATAAACATTTGCTTAATCATTTGAAATCAACCATAATTGTGTTTACCATAAGCTTTTTACAAATCTGCTTTGTTTTTACTTAAGAGTTTTTAAAAATAACTTATTTATACATATTTCAATTTGTAAGTCATAGGGTATTACTGAAATTGTGAGTGGGCTGGAGAGATGGCTCAGCGATTAAGAACACCGACTGTTCTTCCAGAGGTCCTGAGTTCATTTCCGAGCAACTGGTGGC
Organism: Apodemus sylvaticus; assembly: GCF_947179515.1. Lineage (NCBI taxonomy): Eukaryota > Metazoa > Chordata > Mammalia > Rodentia > Muridae > Apodemus > Apodemus sylvaticus. Next base: position 113,465,710 of record NC_067479.1, read on the forward strand.
TCATAACCATCTCTAATGGGGGTCTGATGCCCTCTTCTGGTATGTCTGAAGAGAGCAGTGGTGTACTCACATACATTAAATAAATCTTTTTAAAAAAAAGGAAGATAAAATTGTGACCTTGAATTTCATAGCCGATTGCGTTATATCCTAGAAAACACAGTAAACTCCTCCTATATGGCCCTTTAAGTGATATTTTCCCTGAATAATAGCTAACTGTACACATTATTTCCTTACTGGATTTGCTACACTCATCTCCTTGCTATATTTAAAGATACTGAATTTACTTCACTCTTTTTTAGCTTAGATTTTATATTTATACTTTATAAAACAGTAGGGCCATGCTTATGAAGTTACTTGATCCATCCTTTTTCATTTCTGGATGGTATTTGACTTTGGTGATGATGGTTCAGTTTTCCTATTCCTGGTCAGTCCATCTACATGCTGTCAGAACAGCTCAGGGTTGAAGCAATACTTGGTGTTGGCATCATTATCAGTGTGCTGTTATTGCCTAGATAAATTACCTTTTCTTTCTCATAGACCTTTTTGTTTTCCTTCAAGTTAATAGTTGCCTTCCTTTCTGTTTGCGTTTCTATGTACCCACCCTTATCTCTTTTCAGTTTTCTCATGAGGATGTTGAACATGATCTGCATGGTTTCCACAGCGTAGATCAGGGAAACTGCCAATTTCCTATTCCTGGATACCCTACTCTTGTCGCTATAGCAGCAGTGTAAACTTGGCTTTCCTTTAGGTCTGGTGCACAGCCATTATTCTGGGACTTTCCCTTTGTTCCTACTCTTTGCCCCTGCATCAGCATCTTGGATACTGACACTTCAGGTAAGCACTAGGAGCACCCGGCCTTCCTGATTTTGAAGGTGTTTCTTCATGCTCCCAGAATCCTGCCTGACTGACAGGAATCCCAGTGCCAGGCTAACTGTCATGGCCCAGCCCAAGAGCTACTGTATCTCCTTAGAGAATTTCAGGTTGTTCCTTTCATCTTTGCTCTGGATGGGCCTTTATTTAGCATAAAAGTTTATGTGACTTTATCTTTCTCCACTTGTACCTCAGTTATTTCTTCAGATTTATTTTTTTAAGCCATTTTATTGAACATTTGACTTTTAGTAATAATTTTGATCTCTGAATGTTCCATGATGTTCCATCCTTGATGGATGCACCTGGTCTTTTTTCCGTCCCAGTGTAAAAGAGACTTCCTTCCTTAACAGCCCACATGGCTTCTGTGTTTTCTGGGTCCATCTTTGTTTCCCCTTGCTTGGTTACTTAGTCTAATCTCCTTTTTCCTGTTGGATAATTTCCTTATGCCTCTGGTAATGAAGGGCTGCCTTTAATGTTACAGAGGAGACTGGGCACAGTGGTTGGAATAACTCTGTGTTCTAGTCAGGGCCATTCCCCGGGGACTTGTAGCATGGTAGAGATTTCTTCAGAGATCCTGAAGTTGGTATCCATCCAGGCCTTGCTCCAAAGAAGTCTCATGTCTGGCTCACCCCGCCCCCCCCAGCCTGTTGCTGTGTTGCCATTGTGGGAGCCATGTGTTTGGCAGGCTCAGAGAACCATATTCAGTTTGGATTTTGACCGAGTTGCCTTGAACGCAGCCATCTGCTGCTTGGTGCCTAGTTGGCCATGGTGCTTTTGAATGTTGAGTCTGAGTGGGCACCATGTGGGCAGGAGGGGCTTGGTCCTCCATCTTTAGCTCTGCAGGGTTCTTGCCTTTGTCTTTGCTCCTTCTTTCCTCAGAGGTGTGGAAAGTGTGCACAGCCAGGTCTGTCGCCTGTGTTCCTCCTCACCACCTTCCAAGGTGAGGAAGCATGACATTGACCCAGCATGTCCTGCCCTGTCCCTGCACTCATTCTCGGAGACAGCCCCTACCCATGTTTTATCCAGGCTTTGATAACTGCAGGAGAGAAGCCTGATCAGTCCCCCTTTAAGCCGGACATGGCCAGGCCAGCTGTGTTCATTAGGTATAAACAGTAGGCATAGCAACACACTTTGTTCTTTATGTTGACTCTGCAACTTTAAAAATATATCCTCTGCTTGTGCCAGGCTTGTGCCCTAGGAGAGTAACTTGGGTTTAGAAGAATAAGCAACCACTCACTGTGTTTTCCTTTTTTCTGCCTCTTGTTGCTTTTCTGCCCAGTCTATTGACTTAATACTTCTTAGAGTTCCACTTAGCAGTTATTAAGCTAAAGGTGTCTCTATTTTTATGGACATTTTAGCTTGTGTGAGGGAGCATAGGACAACTAGACCCATAAAAGCTGGAGGAATGGCTCTGGTGCAGATCTGCGGCAATGTGATGTTTTTCTACCATAGCGATGGTGTAACCAAGACAATGCATGACGTCATTTTGGTCAGGGAGCAGAAGATGATTTTCTGACTAACACAATAATCCAGAGCCTTTGCTCTTTAACAACATCTTAAATGCATTAGTTCTCTTGAATTTTATCACTACCTACCACAGTTCATTAAAATGTGGCCATTAGACTTAGTTTTAAAGGGACTATGGTTTTATCAAAATATCATTGCATTAATTTCTCCCCAAATTTCAGGAAGCTGGATGAAGTGTGTGTGTGTGTGTGTGTGTGTGTGTGTGACTGCACTTGGCAGTGCTGCTAACAAAGGTGCTGTAGCCGATGAAGCATGTCACCACAGAGGGGCAGTCACCACACGGCAGTAGACACCAGAACCAGAGCTTGCAGAAGCTGCTGGATCAATTCATCATGTTTCCACAAAGGGGCAGACTTCCCTGTAGTGGGGTTTTCTTTGTGGAGGTGGGAAGTTTATTTGCTTCCAGAAAAGAAGCACATATTTGTTAAATGATGTCAGAGATGGGTGGAGCAAAATTAATTGAAAAACAAACAAAACAAACAAGCAAACAAGATAAAAACCTATTAGGGGAACCCAGATGCTCTCGTTCTCAGTGTATGTGTTGAGGCTGGCTTGCAGTTCCTTTTTAGCAAGCATTCCACTGGAGTTTGCTGTTTCTGGGAAACAGTTGGGGGCATGGACTTAAAGATGATTTCTCTTTAGTTTCCCACCACTGGGCTTCCAACTCAGTGCTGATGGGAAGGCTGAGCTGCTCCGATCTCTCCCAACCACAGTATCTCGGCTTTCAGTGTGTGTGTCTGTTTCTGTTTGAAAACTACCATCTGCACACAGGCAGTGACACCTGCCCAGGCCTGGCTTCTGCGTGCTTTGGTGGCCTTTGAGGACCAGGTGGAAACAGACAGTGGGTGAAGCAGTCAGATCTCAGTGCTGCCACCTGCATGTGGCCCCCATACTGTGCTGGGGCATCATAGAGTGGTCCTGAGGAGCACACGCCCAAACATACCATTTCACATTGCTTGGCCTTTTCAAATATCCCTATTTTAATGGAAAATCTCACATCTCCTGCTTCTTTGGCACCCAAATAAATATAGGAAAAAACCCACAAAACCCTTATGATATTAGGTAATAATTACGTGGGCTTTTTTGTATGGCTTAGGAGGTCATTTGTCCTTGGCAAGTGATACCTGGCTGATGTTAATGGTAGTGACAAGGTCACACTTGGTTCTGTATGACATTTATTTTTTTTTATTCGATATATTTTTTATTTACATCTCAAATGATCTGTATGACATTTATTAAAGGCGTGATGCTTACTAAATGCTACTGTAAAGCAGGCACCACAGGGTGGGTACAAAGCAGAAGGCCACAGCTTCTGCTCTCTGACTGAGTGGACCCGTGTGCTGCCAGCAAGGCGAGCTAGACGGACAGGAACCTTCCTTCAGGAGTTTGTGGTGATGGCGCAGGGCGGAGAGCACTGGAATGCAAATGAAAGTATTGTATCAGTCAGGATGGGGCAGTTGCATAGGGTAGCGAGGACAGGACATGTTATTCTGTGACAACAAGGAGCCTGAAAGACTCAGCAGTGGGAAACAACAGACTGTGGGGCAAATCCAGGCATGTCTGTTTTTGCGTGTCTTGTGAACTACTCTTATATTTTTAAAGATTTTTTGTTATCTATCTATCTATCTATCTATCTATCTATCTATCTATCTATCTATCTATCTATCTATCTATCTATCTATCTATTCATTCATTCTACATCCCAATCATAACACTTTCCCTCTTCCCAGCCCCACCCTTACAAATCTCTCTCCTCATTACCTCCCTTTCTCTTCAGAGAAGATGCAGTCCCCTGCCTCCACCCTGCCCCCCCCCCCCCCCCCACCGCCATGGGTACCAACCTGCCCTAGCACATCAAGTCATGTAGATAAGGCTGGTCTTTAGCTCAGAGACATCCATGACTGCCTCTACTTCTGTCTCAGCCTTCTGAGTGCTAGGATTTAATACAAGTACCCTCACACGTTTTTCGTTATTTATTTATTCATTTTACATCCTGATTGCAGCCTCTCTTCCTCTTCTCATCCCAGTCCTACCCTCACAGGCTTCTCCCCCAATTCACTCCTCCCATTTTTCTCATAGAAGGGGAGGCCCCCTGTGGGTACTCCCCTTCCCACACATCCAGACATCCAGTCTTAGTAGGACTTAGCACATCCTCTCTCATTGAGGCCAGCCCAGCAAGAGGAAGGGGATCAAAAGGCAGGCAACAGAGTCCTATTCAGAGGCAGCCCCTGCTCCAATTGTTAAAAGACCCACATGATGACCAAGCTGGACATTTGCTACAAATGTGTAGGGGGCCTAGGTCCAGCCACTCTATGCTCTTTGGTTGGTGGTTCAGTCTGAGAGCTCCCATGGGCCCAGATTAGTTGAAGACCTCTGTAGGTCTTCTTGTGTTCTTGACTCCTCTGGCTCTCTCCAGCCCTGCCTCCCCCAACTTTTCCACAAGACTCTCTGAGATTGCCTAATGTTTGGCTGTGTCTCTCTGACTCTGTTTTTATCAGCTGCTTGATGAAGTCTCTCAGAAGACAGACTAGGCTCCTGTCTGCAAGTATAACAGTATTATCAATAGTAGCAGGGTTGCCTCTTTCCCATGGAGTGGGTCTCAAGTTGGGCCAGTCATTGGTTGGTCATTGCCTCAATCTCTGCTCCATCTTTATGCCTGAACATCTTGTAAGCAGGAACAATTTTAGGTCAAAGGTTTTGTAGGTGGGTTGGTATCCCCTTCTCTCCACTGGAAGTCCTGCCTGGCTACAGGAAGGCAAATTCAGTCTCCATATCCCCTACTTCTAGGAGTCTCAGGTAGGATCACCCCAACAGATTCCTTAGAGCCTACCCTGTTGCAGGTCTCCAGCTCATCCTAAAGATGCCCCACTCCCACTGGTTCTGTTCTCTTCCTTAGCCCTCTACTCCACTCAACCTATCCCACTTCCATCCCCTCCCACATCCTCCCACCCAGTTCCCTCCCTCTATCTGCTTTGGAAGTCTATTTTATTTCCTCTTCTCAGTGAGGTCAAGCATCGTCCCTTGGACCTTCCTTGTTACTTAGCGTCTTTGAGTCTGTGGATTGTAGCATGGTTACTCTGTACTTCATCATTAATATCCATTTATAACTGAATACATGCAATGCATGTCTTTCTGGGTCTGGGTTACCTCATTAGGGATGATATTTTATGATTCCATCCATTTGTCCACAAATTTCATGATGTCTTTATTTCTAATAACTAAGCAATATTCCAATGAGTAAATGTACCATATTTTCTTTATTAATTCTTCAGTTGAGGGATATCTAGGTTGTTTACAGTTTTGGGCTATTATGAATAAAGCTGCTATGAACATAGTTGAACAAGTGTCCCTGTGGTATAGTGGGACATTTTGGGGGTATATGCCCAGGAATAGTATAGCTTTTTTTTCTTCCATTGTATGGTTTTGGCTTCTTAGTAAAACAAAAACAAAAACAAAACAAACAAAAATCCCCTCAAGTGTCTGAAGGTATTTATGTTTATTGCTGGATCTTAGATTCTATTCCATTGATCAACCTGTCTATTTTTATGCCAATACCATGTGCTTTTTATTGCTTTTTCTCTATAGTATAGCTTGAAATTCAGGAAGGTGTTACCTCCAGAAGTTCCTTAATTGTATAGGATTCTTTTAGCTATCTTGGGTAATTTTTTTTGTTTTTCCATATGAAAATAAGAATTATTCTTTCAAGGTCTGTCAAGAATTGAGTTGAAATTTTGATGGGAATTGCATTGCCTCTGTAGAATGCTTTTGGAAATATGGTTATTTTTACCATGTGAATCCTACCAATCCAAGAGCATGGGAGATCTTCCCATCATCTGAGGTCTTCTTCGATTGCTTTCTTCAGAGATTTGAATTTCTTGTCATACAGATCTTTCATTTGTTTAGTTAAAGTTATGCTAAAATATTTTTGTGTTATTTGTAGTTGCTGTAGAGGGGGTTAGTTTGCTAATTACTTTCTCAGTCCATTTGTCATTTGTATAAAAGAGGCTTACTGAATTTTTTTTTGAGTTAATTTTATGTCAAGTCACTTTGCTGAAGATGTTTATCAGCTGTCAGTGTTCTCTGGTAGACTCTTTGGATTCACTCATGTATACAAACAAATTATCTGTGAGTAGTGATACTTTGACTTCTTCCTTTCCAATTTGTATCCCCTCGATCTTCTTTAGTTTCTTTATTTCTCTAGCTAGTACTTCAAGTCCTGTATTGAATAGGTGTAGAGAGTGTGGGAAGCTGTTTCCTGTCCCTGATTTTAGGGAATTTACTTCAAATTTGCAATTGGCTTGCTGTATATATCCTTTATTGTGTTTAGTTATGCACCTTGTATCTCTGGTCTCTCCAAGGCTTTTAACATGAAGGGATGTTGGACTTTGTAAAAGGTTTTTTTTCAGCATTTTATGAGATGATTGTATGTTTTTTATTATTGAATATTTTGTTAATTTACATGTCAAATGTTATCCCCTTTCCCAGTTTCACCTCCAGAACTCCCTATCCCCTCCCCTGCTTCTATGAGGGTGCTCCTCCACCCCAGCATTTCCCTACACTGGGGCATCAAGCCTTCACAGGACCGAGGGCCTCTCCTCCCATTGATGTCTGACCAGGCCATCCTCTGCTACATATGTGGCTGGAGCCATGGGTCCCTCCATGTGTACTCTTTGGTTGGTGGTTTAGTCCCTAGGAGCTCTGTGGGGGTCTGGTTGGTTGATATTGTTGTTCTTCCTATGGAGTTGCAAACCCCTTCAACTTCTTTAGTCCTTTCTCTAACTCCTCCATTGGGGATCCCAATGATCAGTCCAATGGTTGGCTGCAAGCATCTGCCTCTGATTTTGTCAGGCTCTGGTAGAGCCTCTCAGTAGAGAACTGTATCAGGCTCCTGTCAGCAAGCACTTTTTAGCATCCACAATAGTGTCTGGGTTTGGTGACTGTATACAGGATGGATCCCCAGGTGGGGCAGGCTTTTCTTTAGTCTCTGCTTTATACTTTGTCTCCAGATTTGCTCTGATGAGTATTTTGTTCCCATTTCTAAGAAGGACTGAAGCTTCCACACTTTGGTCTTTCTTCTTCTTGACCTTCATGTGGTCTGTGAATTGTATCTTGGGTATTCTGAGCTTCTGGGCTAATATCCACTTCTCAGTGAGTGCATACCATGTGTGTTGTTTTGTGATTGAGTTACCTCACTCTGGATATTTTCAAGTTTCATCTATTTGCATAATAATTTCATGAATTCATTGTTTTTTTTGTTTTTTTTTGTTTTTTTTCCTTTTCTTTTTTTTATTCGATATAATTTATTTACATTTCAAATGATTTCCCCTTTTCTAGCCCCCTCACTCCCCGAAAGTCCCGTAAGCCCCCTTCTCTTCCCCTGTCCTCCCTCCCACCCCTTCCCACTTCCCCATTCTGGTTTTGCTGAATACTGTTTCACTGAGTCTTTCCAGAACCAGGGGCCAGTCCTCCTTTCTTCTTGTACCTCATTTGATGTGTGGATTATGTTTTGGGTATTCCAGTTTTCTAGGTTAATATCCACTTATTAGTGAGTGCATACCATGATTCACCTTTTGAGTCTGGGTTACCTCACTTAGTATGATATTCTCTAGCTCCATCCATTTGCCTAAGAATTTCATGAATTCATTGTTTCTAATGGCTGAATAGTACTCCATTGTGTAGATATACCACATTTTTTGCATCCACTCTTCTGTTGAGGGATACCTGGGTTCTTTCCAGCATCTGGCAATTATAAATAGGGCTGCTATGAACATAGTAGAACATGTATCCTTATTATATGGTGGGGAGTCTTCTGGGTATATGCCCAGGAGTGGTATAGCAGGATCTTCTGGAAGTGAGGTGCCCAGTTTTCGGAGGAACCGCCAGACTGATTTCCAGAGTGGTTGTACCAATTTGCAACCCCACCAGCAGTAGAGGAGTGTTCCTCTTTCTCCACACCCTCTCCAACACCTGCTGTCTCCTGAATTTTTAATCTTAGCCATTCTGACTGGTGTAAGATGAAATCTTAGGGTTGTTTTGATTTGCATTTCCCTAATGACTAATGAAGTTGAACATTTTTTAAGATGCTTCTCTGCCATCCGAAGTTCTTCAGGTGTGAATTCTTTGTTTAACTCTGTACCCCATTTTTTAATAGGGTTGTTTGGTTTTCTGGAGTCTACCTTCTTGAGTTCTTTATATATATTGGATATTAGCCCTCTATCTGATGTAGGATTGGTGAAGATCTTTTCCCAATTTGTTGGTTGCCGATCTGTCCTCTTGATGGTGTCCTTTGCCTTACAGAAACTTTGTAATTTTATGAGGTCCCATTTGTCAATTCTTGCTCTTAGAGCATACGCTATTGGTGTTCTGTTCAGAAACTTTCTCCCTGTACCGATGTCCTCAAGGGTCTTCCCCAGTTTCTTTTCTATTAGCTTCAGAGTGTCTGGCTTTATGTGGAGGTCCTTGATCCATTTGGATTTGAGCTTAGTACAAGGAGACAAGGATGGATCAATTCGCAAGCAATACTACAGAGCAATAGTGTTAAAAACTGCATGGTATTGGTACAGTGACAGGCAGGAGGATCAATGGAACAGGATTGAAGATCCAGAAATGAACCCACACACCTATGGCCACTTGATCCTCGACAAAGAGGCTGAAAACATCCAATGGAAAAAAGATAGCCTTTTCAACAAATGGTGCTGGTTCAACTGGAGGTCAGCATGCAGAAGAATGCGAATTCATTGTTTTTAATAGCCGAGTAATGTAATACATTGTGTAAATGTATCACATTTTCTGTATACACTTCTCTGTTGAAGAACATATGGATTCTTTCCAGCTTCTGGCTATTATAAATAAGGCTGATATGAACACAGTGGAGCAGGTGTCCTTGTCATATGTTGGAGAATTATTTGAGTATATGCACAGGAGTGATATACCTGGGTCCTCTGGTAGTACTATGTCCAATTTTCTGAGGAACCACCGAACTGATTTCCAGAGTGATTATACCAGTTTCCAATCCCACCAACAATGGAGGAATGTTCCTCTTTCTCCTCATCCTCTACAGCATCTGCTGTCACCTGAGTTTTTGATCTTAGCTATTCTGACTGGTGTGAGGTGGAATCTCAGGGTCATTTTGATTTGCATTTCCTTGATAACTAAGGATATTGAACATTTCTTTAGGTGCTTCTTAGCTGTTTGATATTCCTCAGTTGAGAATTCTTTATTTAGCTCTGTACCCAATTTTTAATAGGGCTATTTGATTCTCTGGAGTCTAACTTTCTGAGTTCTTTGTATATATTGGATATTAACCCTCTATCAGATGCAGGATTGGTAAAATTTTTTTCCAATCTGCTGGTTGCCATTTTTTCCTATTGACAGTGTCCTTTGCCTTTAAGAAGCTTTGCAATTTTATGAGGTCCCATTTGTCCATTCTTAATCTTAGAGCATAAGCCATTGATGTTCCCCACTTTCTCCTCTATGTGTTTCAGTGTATCTGGTTTTATGTAGAGGTCCTCGATCCACTTGGCTTTGAGCTTTGTACAAAGGGATAAGAATGGGTCTATTTGCATTCTACATGCTGACCCCCGGTTGAAACTGCATCATTTATTGAAAATGCTGTCTTTTTTTCCATTGGATGGTTTTAGCTCCTTTGTTGAAGATGAAGTGACCATAGATGTGTGGGTTCATTTCTGGGTCTTCAACTCTATTTCATTGATCCTCCTGCCTGTCTCTCTACCAACATTATGCAGTTTTATCACTATTGTTCTGTAATAGAGCTTGAGGTCAGGGATGCTGATTCCTCCAGAAGTTCTTTTATTGTTGAGAATAGTTTTCACTGTTGTGGGTTTTTGGTTATTTCAAATGAATTTTCACATTCCCTATTCTACCTCTATGAAGAATCGAGTTGTAATTTTGATTGGGATTGCATTGAATCTGCTTTTGTCAATATGGCAATTTTTACCAATCCATGAGCATGGGAGATCTTTCTTCAGTTTATTTCTTTCTTCAGAGACTTGAAGTTCTTGTCATACAGATCTTTCAGTTGCTTAGTTAGAGTCACACTGAGGTATTTTATATTATTTGTGAGTATTGTAAAGGGCATTGTTTCCCTAATTTCTTTCTGAGCCTGTTTATCCTTTGAGTAGAGGAAGGCTACTGATTTGTTTGAGTTAATTTTATATCCAGCCACTTTGCTGAAGCTGTTTATCAGCTGAAGGAATTCTTTGACAGAATTTTGGGGTCACTTAAGTATACTATCATATCATCTGCAAATAGTGATATTTTGTCTTCTTCCTTTCCAATTTGAATACTTTTCATCTCCTATTGTTGTCTGATTGCTCTGTCTAGGACTTTGAGTACTACATTGAATTGGTATGGAGAGAGTAGGCAGCCTTGTTTAGTCCCTGATTTTAGTGGGGTTGCTTCATGTCTCTCTCCATTTAGTTTGATATTGGCTACTAGTTTGCTGTATATTGTTTTTACTATGTTTAAGTATGAGCCTTGAATTCCTGATCTTTCCAAGACTTTTACCATAAAGGGGTGTTGAATTTTGTCAAATGCTTTCTCCACATTTAATATGATCATGAGGTTTTTTTCCTTTGAGTTTGTTTATGTAGTAGATTACATTGATGGATTTCCTTATATTGAACCATGCCTGCATCCTTGGGATGAAGCCTACTTGATCATGATGTGTTCTTGGATAATCTTTTTGATGTGTTCTTGGATTCAGTTTGCTAAATTTTATTGTATATTTTTGCATTGATATTCATATGGGAAATTGGTCTGAAGTTCTCTTTCTTTTTTTTTTAATTTTTATTTTCTGTATTCTTTGTTTACATTCCAAATGCTTTCCCCTTTCCAGGTTCCCCCCCCCCCCTTCCCATATGTCCCATAAGCCCTTTTTTCTCCACCCATTCCCCAATCACCCCCCCTCCCGTTTCTCTGTGCTGGTATTTCCCTACAATACTGGATCAAGCCTTTCCAGGACCAGGGCTCTCTCCTTCCTTCTTCTTGGGACTCATTTGATATGCTAATTGTGTCTTGAATATTCAGAGCTTCTGGACTAATTAATATCCACTTATCAGTGATTGCATTCCATGTGTATTTTGTGATTGGGTTACCTCACTTAGAATGATATTTTCCAGTTCCAACCATTTGCCTAAAAAATTTCATGAATTCATTGTTTTTAATTACTGAGTAGTATTCCATTGTATAAATATACAACATTTTCTCTATCCATTCCTCCATTGAGGGACATCTGGGCTCTTTCTAGCTTCTGACTATTATAAATAAGGCTGCTATGAACATAGTGGAGCATATGCCCTTATTGCATGCCAGGGAATCCTCTGGTTATATTGTACAGGAGTGGTATAGCAGGGTCCTCCAGAAGGGTAATGCCCAGTTTTCTGAAGAACTGCCATACTGATTTCCAGAGTGGTTGTACCATCTTGCAATCCCACCAGCAATGGAGGAGTGTTCCCCTTTTTCTGCATCCTCACCAACACCTGCTGTCTCCTGAGTTCTTAACCTTAGCCAATCTGACTGGTGTGAGGTGAAATCTCAGGGTTGTTTTGCATTTCCCTAATGACTAATGATGGTGAACATTTCTTAAGGTGTTTCTCAGTCATTTGAAATTCTTCAGGTGAAAATTCTTTGTTTAGCTCTGCACCCCATTTTTTTCTTTTTTTTATTCGATATATTTTTATTTACATTTCAAATGATTTCCCCTTTTCTGGCCCCCCACTCCCCGAAAGTCCCATAAATCCCCTTTCCTCCCCCTGTTTTCCCACCCACCCCCTTCCCACTCCCCTGTTCTGGTTTTGCCCTATACTGCTATGCTGAGTCTTTCCAGAACAAGGGGCCACTCCTTCGTTCTTCTTGTACCTCATTTGATGTGTGGATTATGTTTTGGGTATTTCAGTTTTCTAGGCTAATATCCACTTATTAGTGAGTGCATACCATGATTGATCTTTTGAGACTGGGTTACCTCACTTAGTATGATGTTCTCCAGCTCCACCCATTTGCCTAAGAATTTCATGAATTCATTCTTTCTAATGACTGAATAGTATTCCATTGTGTATATATACCACATTTTTTGCATCCATTCCTCCACTGAGCGATACCTGGGTTCTTTCCAGCTTCTGGCTATTATAAATAGGGCTGCTATGAACATAGTGGAGCATGTATCCTTATTACATGCTGGGGAATCCTCTGGGTATATGCCCAGGAGTGGTATAGCAGGATCTTCTGGAAGTGATGTGCCCAGTTTTCGGAGGAACCGCCAGACTGATTTCCAGAGTGGTTGTACCAATTTGCAACCCCACCAGCAGTGGAGGAGTGTTCCTCTTTCTCCACATCCTCGCCAACACCTGCTGTCTCCTGAATTTTTAATCTTAGCCATTCTGACTGGTGTAAGGTGAAATCTCAGGGTTGTTTTGATTTGCATTTCCCTAATGACTAATGAAGTTGAGCATTTTTTAAGATGCTTCTCAGCCATCCAAAGTTCTTCAGGTGAAAATTCTTTGTTTAACTATCTACCCCATTTTTTTAATAGGGTTATTTGGTTCTCTGCAGTCTAACTTCTTGAGTTCTTTGTATATATTAGATATTAGCCCTCTGTCAGATGTAGGGTTGATAAAGATCTTTTCCCAATTTGTTGGTTGCTGTTTTGTCCTTTTGATGGTGTCCTTTGCCTTACAGAATCTTTGTAGTTTTATGAGGTCCCATTTGTCAATTCTCAATCCTAGAGCATAAGATATTGGTATTATGTTCAGGAACTTTTCCCCTGTGCCTAGGTCCTCGAGGGTCTTCCTCAGTTTCTTTTCTATTAGTTTCAGTGTGTCTGGTTTTATGTGGAGGTCCTTGATCCACTTGGAGTTGAGCTTAGTTCAAGGAGATAAGAATGGATCAATTTGCATTCTTCTGCGTACTGACCTCCAGTTGAACCAGCACCATTTGTTGAAAAGGCTATCTTTTTTTCCACTGGATGGTTTTAGCTCCTTTGTCGAAGATCAAGTGGCCATAGGTGTGTGGGTTCATTTCTGGGTCTTCAATTCTATTCCATTTATCTACCTGCCTGTCTGTCACTGTACCAATACCATGCAGTTTTTATCACTCTTGCTCTGCAGTACTGCTTGAGGTCTGGGATACCGATTCCCCCAAAAGTTCTTTTAATATTGAGAATAGTTTTAGCTATCCTGGGGTTTTGTTATTCCAGATGAATTTGAGAATTGTTCTTTCTAACTCTGGAAAACAATTTTACAAGCAAATGGTCTCAGGAAACAAGCCAGAGTAGCCATTCTAATATCAGATAAAATTGACTTTCAACCTAAAGTCATCAAAAGGGACACAGAAGGACACTTCTTACTGGTCAAAGAAAAAAATTGACCAAGAAGAACTCTCTATTCTGAACATCTATGCTCCAAATGCAAGGGCACCCTCATTCATAAAAGAAACTTTACTAAAGCTCAAAGCACACATTGCACCTAACACAATAATTGTGGGTGACTTCAATGCTCCACTCTCCTCAATGTGAATCTAATTAAACCTTTGGACCAATTGAATTTAATATATATATTAAATCATTTTTAATATATATTAATTTATTTTAATATATATATTAAATCATTTACCATGATCAAGTAGGCTTCATCCCAGGAATGCAGGGATTGTTCAATATAGGGAAATCCATCAATGCAATCTACTACATAAACAAACTCAAAGAAAAAAAACCCACATGGTCATTTCATTAGATGCTGAAAAAGCATTTGACAAAATTCAGCATCCTTTCATGTTAAACATCTTGGAAAGAACAGAAATTCAAGGCCCATACCTAAACATAGTAAAAGCAATATACAGCAAACCGGTAGCCAGCATCAAACTAAATGGAGAGAAGCTTGAAGCAATCCCACTAAAATCAGGGACTAGACAAGGCTGCCTCCTCTCTCTAATCTTTTCAAGATAATTCTTGAAGTCCTAGCTAGAGCAATTAGACAACATAAGGAGGTCAAAGGGATACAAATTGGAAAGGAAGAAGTCAAACTATCACTATTTGCAGATGATATGTCTACTTAAGTGACCCAAAAATCTCCACCAGAGAACTCCTACAGCTGATAAACAACTTCAGCAAAGTGGCTGGTTATAAAATCAACTCAAGCAAATCAGTAGTCTTCTTATACTCAAAGGATAAGCAGGCTGAGAAAGAAATTAGAGAAATGACACCTTTCACAATATCCACAAATAATATAAAGTATCTTGGTGTGACTCTAACCAAACAAGTGAAAGATCTGTATGACAAGAACTTCAGGTCTCTGAAGAAGGAAATTAAAGACCTCAGAAAATGGAAAAATCTTCCATGCTTGTGGATTGGCAGGATTAATATAGTAACAATGGCCATCTTTCCAAAAGCAATATACAGATTCAATGCAATCGACATCAATGTTCTTGACTTGTTTTGAAATTAGAAACTATCTATTCACTCGTTCAACATTAGCTAATGTGTTAGCCATACGTTTCTATATATGCCTTTTATGTGATTAAGGTGGTTCCAATGTATTTCTACTCTGCAGAGGCTCTGTGCATTTATTCTGATTTGTATTTCCTATGTGTGTGTGTGTGTGTGTGTGTGTGTGTGTGTGTGTGTGTTTGTGCATGTGTATAGACTGTATGTACATTTGGGTTGTCTCCACAGTCACTTTTCATATTACTTTCTTAGAGTCTCTCAGAGAACCTGTTGCTGAATAGCTGGCTGGACTGGTTGGCCAGTAAGCGGGAAGGATCCACCTGACCTGATGTTGACTGTGGTGTGCTAGGTGCCCATGTTTGCCCAGCAGGCACTTTATCAAAGGGGCCATTTTTCTACTTCTAGACACCCCCTCTCCCTTTAAGCCTGGTAACCTACACTAGGTGAGTTTTAAGGGCCGAAGTAGCCTGGTAGTTTCATGTGCTAATGAACCTCTTTTTTAGCTGTTGAGTTTTGTCCTCTGTGTGACTGGATGGGTCTGTTCTTCAGTCTTATTCATCTCTGCTTGTGGGAGATGCTGTTCCTGGTCCATTTGTGTCAGGACCATGTTGTCCTAATGACTGGTCATTTGTGTGTAGCAGATCTGATTCACTCCTCCAATATCAGATTGGATTGTCAGTGATGCAGCTAGGGCTTGAGATTTTTCTTCTTTGGCACTATTGTGTGTGTGTGTGTGTGTGTGTGTGTTTTGGTTTTTCAAGACAGGGTTTCTTTGTGTAGCCCCGACTATCCTGGAACTCGCTCTGTAGACCAGGCTGGCCTCGAACTCAGAAATCTGCATGGCTTTGCCTCCCAAGTGCTGGGATTAAAGGTGTGTGCCACCACTGCCCATTGTGTTTTGTTAAGAATTGGTTGACATCAGATCAATATCTGATTGTTGATGTTTCTCTGAAAGACATTAAGCAAATTGCTCATTGTCTCTGATCCTCAAGTTTTCTCACATCTATAAAATGGGTAATTTTGAAGACTAGTCATATGCACATTATAGTGTGCATTTGACTGTGCAGTTCATATACAGTGTAGGACATGACAAAGCTATAGTAATCAAAGCAGCATGGTATTGGCATTGAAGTAGTCAGATCAATGGAATACATTTGAGAATCTAAAAAGAAACCCATACATCTATATACATGTATATACATCTAGATTTTGACCAAGGTGATAAGAATGCATATCATAAAAGCAGAATTTGGAAAACACAGTCTTTTGAATGAATATTAATTAACTAATTAATTAATATTCTGGGTTGACTATATATCTGCAATAGAATAAGACTCAAACACCCTCTCTCAGCAGTTAAAAAAAGCAATCCAAAATGAATAAAAATGTAAATATAAAACAAATAAAGTAAAAAAGGAATATTCAAAGGCTTTGGGATGTTTGGGTAGTATCCTAAAGCATAGGAAAATAAAACAAATGTTAACACATGAGTCCATCAAACTGGAAGGCTTCGGAAAGTCCAGGATTGAGTCCATCAAACTGAAAGGCTTCTGGAAGACCTAGGAAATGATCCTACGGTGGTGAGATGCCTGGAGAGTGGGTGCAAGGAGGATGAGCTTTGATGTATCACAGAGATGATATCCAGGACACATGGATCACTGTGTACAACAATAGCAAAACCCAAGCATCCTATGAAAAATAATAATCTCTGAAGGACATGTAGAAATGAATATCAGGTGTTTTAAAAGATCCAACACCACTAATCTGCAGGAAAATCCAAATTCAATCACAAGGATATCATTTTGCCCCAATAAAGAATGTTCCTGGTAAAAAAGATTAGAGGTAGTTTTGTACACCAACACTTAAAATAAATAAACAAGTGGCTACTATCTCCCTGCTGGGGAGGGGAAGGGAGCAGGAGCTGGCAGGAAAGGGAGGACAGCAGCCCTGCTGCAGACTGTAAACTAGCATGATGCTCATGGCAAACAGTAAGAAAGCTCCCAGAACATTACACTAGAACTACGCATGATCCGGCCCCTCGATTTCACTCCCAGGCAAATGCCAGTGTTCGCAAGAGACAGCTGGACACTCAGTTTATTGCAGCAGAGTTCAAGTAGGTAATAAATGGAGACAGCCAGGTGTCCAGCAACAGAGAGATTCATGGAGAACATAGCCTGGGCACACAGTTGAATATAGTTCAGCTAAACCAATGGAATCCTGTCTATCTCATGGCAATGTGGATAGAAACAGATCATGTAGTGAAATAAGCCAGACACAGAAAAACAACTATCCCCAGGTTCATTTGTACATGGCATATAAAAATGTTGATCTCATATAAACTAAGGAGTATAGTGCTAACCAGAGACCAAGGAGATGAGGGGAGAGAGAAGGACAGCAAAAGTAAGTCTGCTCATATGAATGGTGGACTCAGAAGGCCAGAAGAAAAGATTTTAAATATTTCTACTATGAACAAATGTGTTTAGCCCAATTTAAACATTATATATGTGTATACAAATCAAAGTATAGCATTAGCTCATTGAGATTTTAATATATCATTGAAAAGCTCATTTAAACAAAAAAGAAAAATGTAAATTATCTTGATTTTAATGGATATGACATATCAATATTGATATATCTATTGAGCTAGCATGCTGTACCCTATAAACATGTACAATCCTAAATTCATGGAAAATGTGCTGTTGTAGGGCTGTTGTGGCTTGACTGATGAAGCCTCCATGGCAAAGCTGATTCGAACCATCAGCATAAACAGGGTGGGTGGCTCATGTGCATTACCCTAGTGCTTGGGGGATGGAGGAGGATCAGAAGTTCAAGGCCATCTTGAGCCACAGAGTGAGTTTTACACCAAACTGAGAACATAAGACTCTGGGCTAGAAATGTATTAAGTGAAAAACAACAAAATATCAGTCTCCGTGTGCAGCATGGCGTGGATCTATAAACCTCACTGCAGAGTCAAGGGAATGAAGAAGGCCAGACACTAAAGAAAAAACAGATGCAGAAAAGCTTAGGTCTGATGGTCCCTGTGTGCTCGGTGGGAGTGGCACTCAGTTGTCCCCACTACCCAGCCCTCTGTTTATTGTGCGGAGCTCAGGAGGAAGGGTTAGTCTTAGGTGGAGATCTCTGTGGTGCACCAGTCTGGGCTGCAAATATCTGGAAGTAAGAAGCTGCAGTCACTGATTTTTGCACACACTGGTCAATTGTTAGTAAACACTTGTATGCACTGCTAATATTTGCACTTGGACCAGAGGAAGGCTTTGACAGTTTCCCATGGGTCTAGGGCATTGGTTGTTGCCCATGTCAACAATATACATTCATTCAGAACTTCATTGACTTTTCATACATTCACTTAAGTCTTCTTCAGGTGCCCATGACCAGCTATTAAATACATACATAATATATACATGCATAATACTACATACATATTTGTGTGTAACTTAATATTGAATTATTTAATTTTTCTGTTGCACTTTTCTCCACTCTGCTATGCTATTTTAAGTCTTAATTAATTTTTTATAAAGATGGTTAGTGCCAATAGATGCCATTTAGTTTCTGCCTCTCCAATCTCTATGTGATTGTTACTTTACATTTAATGTTTACTCTCGTTCCCCACTGCCTTTTCTTCCCTGCCACCACTCTCTCATCCCCAATCTTCCCTTTCTGTCCTTTCTCTTCCTTCCTTTCTTTATTTCCTTTGTTAAGACAGGATCACACTGTGTAGACAAGGCTGGCCTTGAACTCTTTACTGCCTTAGCTCCAAAGTGCTGAGACTTCAGGGATCTAGTCACCAAGACCCAGATATATTTTTAAAATGATCATATAATTTGCATACCTGTGGCTTATTAAAGAGGAGAATATCATAGCACACTTAATAAGATTATTATTTTACCATTTCAGTTGTCTGTTTTTGGTTGTTTTGATCTTCCTTTTTCTTTTACCTTTCTTTCTTTTTTTAAATTTTTTTTTTTAATTTTTTTGACAGTAGTGCACTGAGTATCAATTGCTGTTCTGTCTCTTTTAATGCTGGGATCACAGGCTAATCCATCATATCCACCTTGTTCTTTTGTTGTTGCTGTTTTCGTTTGGTTTTTAATCAGATGCAACTTTCAAGGCAACTATACAGCAAAATGCCACAGTCTTCCTATATTTCTGGGAACTCTAATGTAAAAAAATATATCTCCAGATCAATTGAGACTTCCATCTGCTTTAGTTAGCAAGACTTGGGTTAGATTGTTTTAAAGAACAAACTGCATCACGTTAGAATATAAAGCATGGTAGTATATAGTGCATAGGAACTGAGGTTGGCAGTAGACAGAGGATGTGGGAGGAGGGCTGTCTTGTGAAACCATACAGAGAAATGAGAGGTCTGCTGGGAAATGTGTTAGTTACCTGGCGGAATGTCAAGCTAGGGACTGCTAATCCTGGGGAAACACAGTAACACTTTACTCTGTTTTGTGAATTGTAGCTGACTTTGGCCTGGCAAAGCAAAAGCAGGAAAGCAGTAAGCTCACGTCTGTGGTGGGAACGATCCTCTATTCTTGGTAAGGATAATTGTTTTATGGATTTCAAGTGGCACACTTGACTATTTTGGGGTTTTGTTACAATTGTTTGATTGCAAAGAAAATAGAATTAAAAAGGAAGCTTATTTAGTAAGTTTTGTGTTCATAGGTAGTTCACATGAAAAGAATTATATATCACTTATGTGTTTAGAGCAACAACCACAGGAATAATTCATTTATAAGCTATTTCCATCCATTTGGGGGGCTACTTTCTCTAATTTTGGATTGAAACAGTCATGAACATGTAAGTCTGCAGGTGCATGAGGGCACAAGTGGCCCACAGGACCCTGGCCGGGGTCATCCCATCCCCAGACTTGTGTGCACCAGCTTGGTATCTTCCTACCAGGGCAGGTTCTTTGCGTCCTCTTTCCTGTCCTGTAGCTGGACAGTGACAGGGCCTGGATCAATTCTGTTGCATCTTGAGTAGATGATGAGGCAGATTGATAAGGCAGGTGCTATGACCCCTGTTCCAAAGTCTGGATAGGTAAGTGAGTATTCTGTTTGATGATCAGACACACCTGTGACTTTTTGTGAGCACTGTGAAGGTTCCTTTGACAGTTGTTTTCATAACATGAGACTGTTAAGTGTATTGTCACATGGCCCCTTCTGTGTGGACATTCATGAGAGTAAGATAACATATTCTCAGAGAAATTTTCTGAATTCTCACTAAACAACCAACCAAGAAGACTACAGTCCCCACACCCCCTCCATCTAGCCAACTGCTGTAAATGGAATCTTAGGAAGAGAGCTAAAAATGACTTTAAGGATGTTACAAACTTGTCTGGAAACAATAATGCCACTTTGCCAATTCCCTTCATGAAGCATTCAGAAAAGTGTTCACGGAGTTTCCTTCATTCCCTAAATTATGTCTCCTATGTCCTCATGTTACATACATATATGTAAATATTTAAGAATATAGAGTTGAATTTAGATTCTACATATGAGAGAAAACACTTGTCTTTTTACCCTATTATCTCCACCTTGTCATTCCTCCTGTCTCATTAGATGCCTTCTCCTCATCTCCTAGTCCACTTCTACTTTATTTCATCCATCCATCCATCCATCCATCCATCCATCCATCCAACCATCCATCCATCCAATCATTTATTTAAACCTAGAATCTGCGTATGAGTGAAAACGTGTGCGTAGTCATTTTTCTAAGGATGACTTATAATGTAATGTTCTTTAGTTCCACCGTATTTTCTTCACCAGTTTTATCTGTTGACAAACATGTAGGCTTATTCCATATCTTGGCTACTGTGAACAATTCAGTCATAAAGTTGAACTTGCAAGCAACTCAGGGGTTTCTTGAATTATTCTTTCCACAGTGTTTTTTAAATGTGTATAAGTGTCTACCTGCAAGTTGCATATATGCACCACGAATGTCTGGTGCCTGCAGAGCCCAGAAGAGTTGTGCTCCATCATGTGCTGGGAACCAAACCTAGGTCCTCTCAAAGAGTAACAAATACTCTTAACTGCTGAGTCATTTCTTCCACTCCTAGACAGTGTTTTAAAGTGTTCATTGCACAGGTCCTTTACCTTCTCGTTTAGGTTTATTCTGTAATATTTTATTGTTATTTTGAAGCTATTGTGAATGGCTTTTGTTTTCCTGATTTGCTTCCTGGCAAGTTCATTATTCATATATAGAAAAGTTACTGAATTTTGTATGTTGGTTTTATGTCTTGCTATTTGCTGGAAGTGTTTATCTCTTTACAGTTTTTATTGGCACATACTAATTATACACCATCATGGATTTCATTCCGACATTGTCATATATTATGCGTTTTGATCATATTCTCCCTTCAACCCCCTTTCTTGTTCTCCTTTCATGTGTGAACTCTCTTCTTCCCAATTCATCTCTTTTCTGCTTTCATGTCCTTGTTTTCTGATTCATGAGCTCTGTGTCGCTTACAGGAGCACAGACCACTTACCTGTCCCCACAAATGTGTCTCCCTCCCATTACAACTGTGACATGCCTATCAATTTTCAGGGAGCAGTGAGAATTTGTGAGCCCCTCTCTTCTAGTATTAGTACTTGACTATAACTCCTCAGAGAAAGGTGGGCCTCATAATTATGAATGATGGTTAGAGCCATTTGCTTTTATATTGTGAGAATTTTCCGTTGGAATTCTCCTCTCAACCCTTCTCTATTTCTTCAGATCTCTGAAGTGCACATCTCTTGAGCCCCTCTCATTCAGATAGCTTTGGGATTGGTTTCCTGTCTTCATTCTGGTCTCTGCCACGTCTGTCCAGAGTTTTCTTTTGATCACCAGTGTCACTGTAGATCTGGTTCTCACATCTTGTCTCTCTCTGAGACACCTTGTATTATACAGGTGGTCCCCAGTGTGTGTTCTTTTAACTTATTGACAAGAAAGATTCGGCATACTTCTAGTGGGAACCGTATTTTGTTTTTTTCCTTTCCTGGGCTACTAATATATTGTAAGACATCTTTGAGATGTTGGGTGGGGGCTTAAAGCCACCTTAGTTTCTGGGTAGCCACACAGTCCCATGTATCTAAGCTTTGATGTGCGTAAGGGAGGTATGATATGCATCTTTTATTTAAAACTTTTTCAGCTTATAAGGTACTGTGGGTTGTGACCTTCCTATACGTATGGAGCCCCATTTTAGCTGCTTGGCCATGAGCCTTTCCCCTATTTGTCCCCAAGTCCTACTGTGGGACCAACAGGATCTTAATAAATATTTCCAAGTGAAGTGAATTAGGTTAAGTGAGAGCAAGCCATTCCTACAACACTGGATGAGAGATTGGTGTGCTAATTAAGAGGCTTCTTGGGGCTTGCCTCCCTTGGGCTCCTTGAAGCCTGAAGTGAGCACTGTTAGTCTAAGGCTGTCAGTACCTTGAAGCCAAGGTCTGTGTTACTCTAGGTTTTGATTCATTTATTTTATTGTTTATAGTTTCCACAGTTACTGGAACATAAAATAATGGGGTTGAAGAGACTAAGAATAAAGCATGGGACTATTTGGAACTATTGTAACATTCTTCTATAGTTGGTACATAGTTCCAAGGGAAATTGCAAGGGAGGTGTCTTCAAAACCAGGGTACAGTATTGATGCAGGTGAGTGGCTGGCTGAGGATGCTCATGGGTCTCCCTGTCTCCTGTGGGTTCTTTGTGACTGGCCCTCAAAGACAGGGAGAAGAAGCAGTGATTAGTGTTTGGACAGCTAGCTGTGTGTATGATGGAAAGACTTCTGCAGACAGCTTCAGTGAGATGACTGTACTTCAGTGTTTCGGCGGGGAGGGCATGTAAGGGTTACAGGTGGAAAGGAATGTTTGGTGATAACACAGTACCTACCTATCATATGAGCAGCAAGGGCTGAATGGTCATAACACAGCACCTGATTGTGATACAGTCAGAAGGGCTGAGCAGAATGTATATGCTGGATCATGACACTTGGAGGAAGCTCTGTGCAGTCTCATTCTCCAGCTAAGGTCAAGCTCCTGTGCTTAGGGACCCTACCCTGGTAAGGTCAGAGGAGAAGTGGGAACTCCACTGAGAAAGGGAGTCTTCTGTTTTGCAGCAATCTTGGAGAGCCCTTTGGGCATGGCGAACTGCTACCTAAATAGCAGGCTCTTCTAATAGATGCTCAGACTAGAATTAGAATTCTTGGCTTTAAAATTGAACCATATAACACTGGTCTCAGTTTCCTTGTCTACTGTATGGGTATAATAACATCATAGCCCATCTCTTTGGACTGTTGTAAAGTCAAATGTGACATTCATGTCTGGTGTCTGGAAACCATCCATTAAGAGCTTACTGACACAGAATCATAGTTAATGACTTGGGCCCATACCTAGGAAGGGAAGTGTTCATGGGAACAAACGGAACAGATGGTCTCTGGAATCATATTTATTTTCTCATTGTTAGAGGGAGGGACTCTATCTAAGCTGTCTTTGTAGCTCCTTTCCTCCTGCCTATTTCTGTTTTTGGTCCCTTGGTGGTTGCTTTAGGATTTTCATGACAGCCAGGCTAAGGAGCTGAGAGTTCCAAGAGGAAACGCAGCTGTGCTTAGTGTGCAAAGACACACACCTGTGGGGCAGAACTTTGGTGCTTTGAGCAGGTGGAAAGGAGATACTGTCTCTGTTATGGCTCCTTTTGGGGCAGGATAAGATTACCTGAATTGTGTCACCCCTCTCTGGCCCTTGAACTCTCTCCCAGTCTCTTGGAAATCCATAAACATGAAGACACATACACACAACACATGTGCATATACATGTACACAAATATGCACACATGTACACATAGATATACACACACAGTTGGTGATGGGGAGAAAAGAAACAGAGGGGGGGTGCTTTATTATCTCCTTAGGTTAGGTAGCAGAGGGTTTTGAGACAACTCAGAATTTACTTGCATTAATTACTTAAAGTACATCTTGAAGACTCAGTGGAATGGGTCACATGGTCTCCTAGATTCACATAAGAGCTACTAAATAGAAACTGCTAGAGAGTAGATAGCAGTGGTGTCTCTGCACTGTCTGCCTCTACTGATCACCACATAGCTTTACTGGCTGATACTTATCTCACACGTATGCAGAGCTTACTAAGTGGCAGACACCGCCAAGCACAACCTTTTAATCCTCACGCCTCTGATGAGTTCAGTATGGTTCACCTCAGTAACCTTCAGGGAGTCCAAGCATTCTTTGATATTATACATCTTGCAAGAGAGGATCCAGAGTCTCACATGGACAGCCGCAGCCTAGCCCCTTGCACCTCACCACCTGCTACCCTGCCTGTCCGTGAGCCTTGAGTAAGGGGAGGACTGGCCCGGTGTGTCAGTAATCAAAATTTTGTACCTCAATTGATGCTTTGCAAGGACACATTTGGTTTGTTTTTTTTTGGGGGGGATATGGATTTTTCTTCAGATTGAGAGTTTGGAGAGTGTGTCTTCAAATGTGAGTAAGGTCAGTAAAATGACTGCAGGAAGTCAGAAGAGAATAAAAAAAAAAACAATACCTTAAGAAAGAGTGAGCAGTAAGAGTACGTCAATGCAGAATAATGCATAAAGTGTAATTTAGAGCAAGAAAGAGAAGAAAGAGAAAAGAAAGAGATCTCTGATACCTGCCTATGTTTAGCTTGTCTAGCTTTAGCTATTTATTTCTTTTATTTTGTTTTCTTTTTAAAGAATCATATTTCCACAATTTAATATTTAAAAGTATTTTATTTTATGCATGTTGTATGTAGTTTGCCAGCAGGTATGTCTTGTGTACCACGTGAATACAGTAGTCATGGAGGACGGAAGAGAACACTGGATTCTCAGGAACTGGAATTAGATCATTGGGAGCCATGTGTGAATGCTCGGCACTGGACACGGGTTTTATGGAAGATCAGCTAGGGCTCTTAACTGTAGAGGCTTCTCTCTGCTCCCTAATTCTGATTTCTAGTGAGAGGATCTTACTGTTTGAGAGGTCAGGAATTTCCCGTGCACACTAGGATGGCTTCAAGCTTTGGCAGCTTCATGCCTCTGCTTCCAGAATGCTGGGAACTTTTTACTTTGTCTTATTCAGAAGGAAGAACTATAGGGAATAGCCTGCTTATGGTCCATCTCTTTATGCCAATGTGTCTAGTAGCTTCCATATTAATATTAGTATTCTATACTAGTAATTTTAAATCTAATACAATTTTCAAGTTAGTAAGTCTTAACCTTGGCATTTCAGACTGTCCATGACATGCTAGAAACAAACAATACCTAAAGTAAAAAACCCAACATTTTACCTAAGGGCACTTTTCCAAGATCAGCACTACAGGGAATGAAATTTAAGTTACATTTATGAATTCTCACTTTAGTGTCAGGGCCTGTGGGGTGGGGAGTGGGGTTTTGGGGAGTGTGCTGTTGTCAGATGACCTCTGGTCCTCTCAGGGTGCTTCGACCCCGTTCCCCTGTTCAGTCTGTGAATGTGATGAGCAGGGCCCTGGAGCTGCAGCCACGAGCTAAGCCACGGGCTCACCACACAGCATTCTCTTCCCCCAGCAGCCAGGGGGACGTGGTGTAGATGCAGGCCGAATCTTCTGTTTCCTTCCTTGTGGTGACTGGCAAGCTGACTTTTTCTGAGCTCCAGTTTTACTCTCTGAAATGATGCATGAATCCATGTGCATGTATGAGAGGAGGCTCACTATAGTTATACATAGTGAATTGTTGATGGTGCATACTATTTGTTGTTCATCAGGGAGTCAAGAAATAACAATTATTGTTGTAAACAACAGCCTCATCTTTACAGCAATGCTTGCCCCGCCCTTTCCCCAATCTATACACATGGCTTAAATGCCTGATAGACCTCATTGCTTCAGATGACTTGGCTCTTTTTCTATATGGAGGGGCCAGCCCTAGTGTGGCTGCCTTTGTTTGTGACTCAGACTAGCCCATGCTGGGTCTGCTTTGAGCAGGAGGATTTGATGCCATGGGAGGTGAACTCTCAGCTGGAAGGAGAAGGAGAGGGAGTGAGAAGACAGATTTGTAGCACTGCCCAGGGCCTAGGATTGTTGCCCTCTCGTTTCAGTTGAAGCTTGCTCCCTCTGTACTGACAGGAACTGGCACACATCACTGTGCATTCCTCTCTTTCATCATTTCTCTCTTTTGTTTCATCATTTGTCAGTTTGTTCTGCAAGCATTCCCCGAGGCAAATATTTACCAGAGTTGTTGATTCTGGAGGTGAACCTGGAACACACGCGGAGGAGTTGTATAGCTAGAAGCAGAGAAAGCAGCATACAGAAGCATTCTTGATAAGCTCTCCTCCGTTCCCATGCTCGCTGAAGAACTCAGGTGCATCTTTTATTCAGAAATTCCCTTCACTAAGGGAGAAACTGAAGTGTATATTCCTGCCAGTCAATGAGGGGCCAGTCCTGTGTGCATGAGCATGCCAGGCCTTGCAAGCTGCAGACAGGGAAGGCCTCTGGCTACACAGACTGCAAATGGCTGGAATTCCATCCTATATGTTTGGGTAAGATAGATTGCAACTAGAATATATTTTATGATCATTAAAAAAATGAAAGTATTTGAAAATATAACTAGTAGCTATGCCATGACCTCTGCTTCAGTTCACGCCTCCAGGACTTCATACTAATCAAAGGAAAAAAAATCTACCAAGAATAACTCTCAATTCTGAACATCTATGAACCAAATGCAAGGGCACCCACATTCATAAAAGAAACTTTACTAAAGCTCAAAGCACACATTGCACCTCACACAATAATTGTGAGGGACTTTAATACCCCACTCTCATCAATTGAGAGATCAGGGAAACACAAAATAAAAAGAGATACAATGAAACTAACAGAAGTTATGGACCAAATGGGTTTAACAGATATCTGTAGAACATTTCATCCTAAAACAAGAATACACATGGCATGTACTCACTGATAAGTGGATATTATACAAAAAGTGTGGAATGCCCATGATACACCTCATGGATCACATGAAGCTCAAGAGGAAGGAAAACCAAAGTGTGGATGCTTCAGTCCTACTTAATAGGGGGGACAAAATAATCAACAAAAGTAGAGGGTGGGAGGGACTTGGGAGAAAGTCCTCCTCTTCTGAGGAGGAGGGGAAAAGTGGAGAGGAATCAGCTATGAGAGGAGATGGAGGAGATGTACAGAGGGTCAGTAGCAATGGGGAATGGGAAACTAGGGGTAGCAAAGAGAAAGTCCCAGATGCCAGGGAAGCATGATCCTCCCAGGACCCCACTGGGATGACATTAGCTGAAATACCCAACAAAGGGGAGGGAGAACCTGTCAAGACCTTATCCAGAGGTTAGGCATAGATCCCTGGGTTGAGGAATGGGGCCACCCACCCATCTCCAAAATTTAACCCAGAATTGCTCCTGTATAAAGGAAATACAGGGGCAAAGAATGGAGCAGAGATAGAAGGAAAGGGTATCCAGAGACTGCCCCACCTGGGGATACATCCCACATACACGCACCAAACCCAGACACTATTGCAGATGCCAAGAAGTGCTTGCTGACAGAAGCCTGATACAGCTGTCTCCTGAGAGGCTCTGCCAGTACCTGACAAATACAGATGTGGATGTACACAGCCAAACACTGGACTGAGCACAGGGACTGCAATGGGAAAGTTAGGGCAAGGACTGTAGGATCTGAAGGGGTTTGCAACCTCATATGAAGAACAACAGTATTAACCAACCAGATACCCCCAAAGTTCCCAGGGACTAAACTACCAACCAAAGGGTACCCATGGCTCCAGCTGGATATGTAGCAGAGGATTGCCTTATCTGGCATCACTGGGAGGGGAGACCCTTGGTCCAGCGGAGGCTTGATGACCCAGGATACGGGAATGTTAGACCACTGAGGCAGGAGTAGGAGGTCTGTGGGAGCACCCTCATAGAGGCAGGGAGAGGAAAGAGGCGATAGGGGGCTTGTGGAGGGGAAACTGGGAAAGGGGATAACATTTGAAATGTAAATAAATTAAAAAATAACCAATAAAAAAAGAGAGTGTGTGAGTGTGTACGAGTGTGTGTTTATGTGTGTGTATTTGTGAGTGTATTTGTTATCATATTCATCATATTCACCTCTATTATTCTGTTGCCTTATACTCTGTGTGTCCTCCCTCTCTCCCTCTTCTTTCCATTTTTGATGACCAAAATAGATTCCTCCAGGGTTGCTTTCAGGCTCCTGGGTAAGGGTGAGGGGTTGTTTACAAGAATATGGGCTCCCTGCCAGTGTCTATAGAGAAGAAAATCTCTCCTCTAAGAAACCATTGCCTGTCTATGTTATTCAGAGACATGAGGCTTCATGAGAGTATTCTGTGTCCCTCTATGTATGTATGTATGTATGTATGTATGTATGTATGTATGTATGTGTATGGATATGTATATATATGTATGTATATATATGTTAGACTAGTTTATCTTCTTTAACTAATTTTATTTCCATTTTTATATCCAAGAATAAAAGCTATATTTCTAATATTTCAGATACTAACTGGCTGGGTAGTGCTATTCTTAAGGGTTTCTGGCTAATGGCCAATGATTAACAATGGATCACATAGAATCCCTTCCTGCTCACTTAGAGGACTGATTACTCTTCAGAGCTGGCTGAGAAGACACCAGGGTGACCCCGCATTAAAAGGGCTTAGCCTTCTCCACCTGGGGTGCCCTACGTGTCCCACAGACTCCAGCAGCAGCTGTGTGGGTCACTTGGTAACAGCTGCGGCTCATCAAAAGGGGGCTCTTTGAAGCTTAACCTCAGCAGGCTTGCAAGTAGAAGACAGGAGAGAGCAGAGCTGGACAGGGTCTGTGGTGGAGTAGGGGAAGGGTCGCAGTGGAGGATGACAGACGGAGTTTTGTATTCACTGTCCTTTTGGCTGAGTAGTTTTGGTGTTGGTGGCATGTGCTGTTTCTGGGACAATGGCCCCTTGATTGCTGCTGTCTTCTTCATTGCACGGTCTCTAAGCATGACTCTGCAATCCTCCCAGAGACTTTGGAAGCCCCTAGCAACCTTTCACAAGTACCATTTCAGTATAGATGATCTTTTGTGGGGCGGTAATGGTTTTTAAGGCAGGAAAATAGGAATCAAGGGAGGGGGCATGGTGCATGTGCTTTCTCCAAACCCCTGCCTTCCCCACACTAGGGAAGGGACAGACATGACTATGGGGCCTCCAGACTTTTTCAATTAGCAACCATAGGTAACGTTTTCTGAGCACTAGCATTTCTAAATCCTGTGCTTCTCATAGTTGTATGTAGTAGTTTTGGTATTTTGTGATAAGAATGATCATTTCCTCTGCTTTTAGTGACCAAAGTTTGCACATAGACATTACTTGACTTCATAATTCAGGGTCATGTTAATCAGCCCCGAGGGAAGGATGATGTGTGCATGGAGCAGCCAGAGCAGAGTGCTCAGCAAAGGCCTTCGAGCAAAAGTGTGGAGTTTCAACACCATTGCATGAGGAATAAATTCTGAGGAGCTAGAGAGATAGATGTACTAGAAATGGGGGTCTCCATGGAATAAGCTGCCAAAGGACAGGGCAGGTAGGGGAAAAGTATCCTTGTAGCTTTTGCTGAGTCTCTGTCCCAGTCATCAGACAGCAGTGCGTCTGATCTCATACTCTATCTTCTGATATGACAGTGTTCTTATAGGATCAAATGCGCCTAATGAAGTGAAACCTTATCTTAATGTGATCATATCTTGAAAGCAAGGTCACAGTTATAGAGCTTGGGCTTTGGGACTTTGCTGGACTTTCTCAGAGACACAGCAGTTGGGAGACTTGGAAAGACATAATTTTCAGGGAAAGAGAAATAAGCCATTTAATTTGGAAAATGCTGACTCTGGAATATTTGTTTGTTCATTTATTTTTAATTTATTTACATTACAAGTATTATCTCCTTACCCAGTATCCTCCCCTCCCAGAAACCCCCTATCCCCTTCTCCTCTCGCTGCTTCTCTGAGGGGGTTACTCCACCCACCCACTCATGCCTGCCTCCCCGCTCACCCTCAGTTCCCTATATTGGGGCATCTATCAAATCTTCATAGGACCAAGGACCTCTCCTCCCATTGATGCCTAATAAGGCCATCCTCTGCTACATACTCAGCTGGAGCCATGTGTACTCCTTGGTTGGTGACTTAGTCCCTAAGAGCTCTGGGGATTCTGGTTGTTTAATATTGTTGTTCTTCCTATGGGTTGCAAACCCTTTTAGCTCCTTCAGTCCTTTCTCTAACTCCTCCATTGGGACTCCACACTCAGTGCAATGGATGGCTGTGAACATCTGACTCTGTATTTGTCAGGCTCTGGCAGGGCCCCTCAGGAAACAGCTATATTAGGCTCCTTTCAGCAAGCCTTTCTTAGCATCCACAATAGAGTCAGAGTTTGGTGATTGTAACTGGGATGAATCCCCAGGTGGGACCGTCTCTGGATGGCCTTTCCTTCAGTCTCTGCTCTACAGTTTGTCTCTGTATTTGCTCCCAAGAGTATTTTTGTTTCCCTTTCTAAGAAAGACCGTAGCACTCGCACGTTGGTCTTGCTTCTTCTTGAGCTTCATGTTGTCTGTGAATTGTATTTTGGGTATTCTGACCTTTTGGGCTAATATCCACTTATCAGTAAGTGCATACCATGTGTGTTCTTTTGTGATTATGTTACCTCACTCAGGATGATATTTTCTAGTTCCATCCATTTGCCTAAGAATTTCATGAATTCATTCTTTTTAATAGTTGAGTAGTATGCCATTGTGTAAATGTATCACATTTTCTGTATCCATTCCTTTGTTGAAGGATTTCCAGCTTCTGGCTATTATAAATAAGACTGCTATGAACATAGTAGAGCATGTGTCCTTATTACATGCAGGAGAACCTTCTGGGTATATGCCCAGGAGTGGAATAGCTGGGTTCTTAGGTAGTGCTATGTCCAGTTTTCTGAGGAACTGACAAACTGATTTCCAGAGTGGTTTCACCACCAGCAATGGAGGAGTATTCCTCTTTCTCCACATCCTCTCCAGCATTTGCTGTCCCCTGGATTTTTGATCTTAGCCATTCTGACTGGTGTGTGGTGGGATCTCAGGGTCCTAGTGGATCAAGGACCTTCACATAAAACGGGATACACTGAATCTAATAAAGAGAAAGTAGGGAAAAGTCTTGAACACATGGGCACAGGGGAAAATTTCCTGAACAGAACACTGTTGGCTGGTGCTCTAAGAACAAGAATCGACAATTGGGACTTCATAAAATTGCCAATCTTCTGTAAGGCAAAGGACACTGTTAATAGGACAAAATGGCAACCAAGAAATTAGGAAAAGATCTTTACCAATCTGACGTCCGATAGAGGGCTAATATCCAATATATATAAAGAACTCAAGAAGTGGGACTCCAAAGTATCATATAACCCTATAAAAATGGGGTACAGAGCTAAACAGAGAATTCTCAACTGAGGAAATTCAAATGGCTGTGAAGCACCTAAAGAAATGTTCAACGTCCTTGGTTATCAGGGAAATGCAAATCAAAACAACCCTGAGATTTGAACAGGGTTCAAAACAGTCAGAATGGCTAAGATGAAAAACTCAGAGGACAGCAGATGCTGGCAAGGATATGGAGAAAGAGGAGCACTCTTCCATTGCTGGTAGGATTACAGGCTGGTACAACCACTCTGGAAATTAGTTTGTCAATTCCTCAGAAAATTAGACATAGTACTACCTGCAGACCCAGCTATACCACTCCTGGGCATATACCCAGAAGATGCTCCAGCATGTAATAAGGCCACATGCTCCACTATGTTCATAGCAGCCATATTTATAATAGCCAGTAGCTGGAAAGAACCCAGATGTCCTTCAACAGAGGAATGGATACAGAAAATATGGTACATTTATACAATGAAGTCTAACTAAGCTATTAAAAACAATGAATTCATAAAATTCTTGGGCAAACAAATGGAACTAGAAAGTGTCATCCTGAGTGAGGTAATTCAATCACAAAAGGACACACATGGTATGCACTCACAGGTAAGTGGATATTAGCCTAAAAGGTCAGAATACCCAAGCTACAATTCAGAGACCACATGAAGCTCAAGAAGAGGGAAGACCTAACTGTGGGTGCTTAGGTTTTTCTGAAAAGGGGGACAAAATAATCACAGAAGTGATTATGGAGACAAAGTGTGGGCAGAGACTGAAAGGAAAGGCCATCCAGAGACTGCCCTCCCTAGGGATTCATCTTATAAACAGTCACCAAACTCTGACACTATTGTGGATGCCAAGAAGAGCTTGCTGAAAGGAGGCTGATATGGTTGTCTCCTGAGGGGCTCTGCTAGAGCCTTACAGATACAGAGGCAGATGCCAGCAGCCAACCATTGGACTGAGCAGGGGGTCCCCAGTGGAGGAGTTAGAGAGAGGACTGGAGGAGCTGAAGGTGTTTGCAGACTCATGTGAAGAAGGAGGATGTAGGCCAACCAGACCCCCCAGGTCTCCCAGGGACTAAGTCATCAGCCAAAGAGTACACATGGTTCCAGCTGCATTTTGGGGGGAGGAATGCCTTGTTGGGCATCGGTGGGAGGAGAGGTCCTTGGTCCTATGAAGGTTTGATAGATGCCCCAGAGTGGGGAAATGGGAGGGGGCTAGGTGGGAGTGGGTTAGACAGAGGGGCATCTTCTTGGAGGCAGGAGGAGGGAGGATGGGTTTGGGGTTTTCTTGGGGGGGGGGACCAGGAAAGTGTATAACATTTGAAAAATAAATGAAGAATATAGTCAAGGAAAAAAAAAAAAGAAAAAAAAAGAAACTGCTGTCTTTTTTTCTTTTTCCCCACTGGATGGTTTTATATCCTTTGTCAAAAATCAAGCGACCATAGGTCTGTGGGTTCATTTCTGGGTCTCTGATTTTATTGATCTTCCTGCCAGTCTCTGTACCAATACCTTTCGGGTTTTTTGGTATTTTGAGTCAGGGTTTCTCTGTTTAGCCCTGGCTGTCCTGGAACTCACTCTGTAGACTAGGCTGGCCTCGAACTCAGAAATCCGCCTGCCTCTGCCTCCCAAGTGCTGGGATTAAAGGCGTGCACCACCACCGCAAGACCACATTTCAGTTTTTATCACTATTGCTGATATGCTGGAATGATGGCTCTCATCCAGACAGAACACCCTAGGCCAGAGCAGTTCCATGTTGCAGAGGTTTATTGGAGACAAAGAGGGGAAAAACAGAAAGAAAAAGGAAAAAGGGTAGAAGGTGGAAAAGGGCAATCTTTTATTTAGGCTGTGATGTAACCTGTTTGCAGTACGTGTGGGATGTAGACTCTGAGAAGGTATGTGGTTGCTTTGGCAACAGGTGTCACACAAGTGTGACATTTCTGAGTTTGAAGTCAATCTGCAAAACTGGTTAAACTGGTTCTTGATACTAACATACCTCCTGTTGCTTCCTGTTATTTTTGCTTAGAGGTGGAATTATGTTTATGTGGCTATCTTCTTTTGGTTTGTGGAAAGAAGACTACTTTCTTGCTTTTTCTAGGGTGTAGTTTCTCTCCTTGAGTTGGAGTTTTCCATCTATTTTCCTTTGTAGGGCTGGATTTGTGGAAAGATATTGTGTAAATTTGTTTTTGTCATGGAATATCTTGTTTTCTCCATCTATGGTAATTGAGAGTTTTGGTGGGTATAGTAGACTGGGCTGGCATTTGTATTCTCTTAGGGTCTGTATGACATCTGCCCAGGATCTTCTGGCTTTTAGAGTCTCTGGTGAGAAGTCTGGTGTAATTCTGATAGTCTTTATATGATACTTGACCTTTTTCCCTTACTGCTTTTAATATTCTTTCTTGGTTTTGTGCACTTGGTGTTTTGATTATTATGTGATGAGAGGAATTTCTTTTCTGGTCTAGTCGATTTGGAGTTCTGTAGGATTCTTGTATGTTCACGGGCGTTTCTTTCTTTAGGTTATGGAAGTTTTCTTCTATAATTTTGTTGAAGGTATTTACTGGCCCTTTAAGTTGGGAATCTTCACTTTCTTCTATACCTATTATCCTAAGGTTTGGTCTTCTCATCATGTCCTGGATGTTTTGGATTAGGAGCTTTTTGCTTTTTGTTTACTGTTGAGTCAATGTTTTCTGTAGTATCTTCTGCACCTGAGATGTTCTCATCTATCTCTTGTTGGTGATGCTTGATCTCTTTCCTAGGTTTTCTATTTCCAAGGTAGTCTCCCTTGGTGATTTCTTTATTGTTTCTCTTTCCGTTTTTTAGATCTTGGGTGGTTTTATGTAATTCCTTTACTTTTTTGGATGTGTTTTCCTGTAATTCTTTAAGCAAATTTTGTTTTTCCTCTTTAATGGCTATTACCTGTTTACCTATGTTCTTCCATATTTCTTTAAGGTAGTTATTTATGTCTTTCTTAAATTCCTCTCTCATCATCATGAGAAGTGACTTTAACTCTGAATCTTGCTTTTCTGAAGTGATGGGTTATCTAGGACTTGCTATGGTGGAGAACTGGGTTGTGATGATGCCAAGTAACCTTGGTTTCTGTTGCTTATGTTCTTGTGCCTGCCTCTCACCATCTGGTTATCTCTAGTGGTACCTGCCCTCACTCTCTGTGATTGAAGCCTGTCCTTCCTGTTATCTTGGTTGTTTCAGAACTCCTCAGAATCCAGCTGTCTCTGTGATCCTGAGATCCTTGGTGTAAGAGCTCCTGTTGGTAAAGCTCCCTCTGGGATGCTGAAATTCTGGCGTGACCGAGCTCCTGGGATCCTGTGATTTTATGATCCTATGATCCCAGGTGTGTTAGAGCACCTGGGAGTTGAGCTTTCTTTAGGTGTTGTTCATCTTGTTGTTGACCTAGAGCCCAAGTTCTGCTCCGTGCACTCAGGTTCACTTCACCCTTTTGCCTGTGGTTATCTAGTCCTAGCACCATTGGTCAACAAAAACAAAAAAACACTATTCTCTCTGTTGTGCTGTGTTGGCGTCTCAGTTACTTTTTGTTGCTGTGATGAGACACCATGACTATGCCAACCTATAGAAGTGTTCAAGTGAGTGTGAGTCCATGACCATCAAGGTAGGGAGCATCACTGGAGCAGTAGCTAAGAGTTCACATCAATGATGCACACAGAGCCAACTGGCAATACCCTTTGTATCCTTAGAACCCACCCCCAGTGATATACCTCCTCCAACAAGGCCGTACCTCCTAATCCTTCTCAAACAATGTCACCCACTGGGGATCAAATATTCACATATGTGAGCCTATGTGGTCCCTTCTCATTCAAACCCCCACAGCATCACTGGTAGACAGAGCATCTGATGGCTGTTATCATCTGTCACTTTGGCTGTGGTGATAGGAGAGGGTATGGTAGAAGATGTCATTGTGCTTTTGTTGGAATTTCCCTGGTGCCTAGTGAAGTTGAATAACTAAGTTCTCCATTCAAGTTTTCCTTGTGTTTTTTATTACTGAGATTTTAGGTTTACTCTCAGTTTTATCTCATCTGTCCTTATGGGTGCTCTTATGTGTGCCCTATAGTGTCAATGACTGTAGCTTTATAGTATGTTTTAAATGCAGTGTGCATAAGGCCTCCTATGTTATTTTTATTTTTCAAGACTGTTGTCTATTCTTCATTCCATTGTTTTCATATGAGTTTTAGGATCAGTGTCTCATTTTCCACAAAAGTCAGCTGTCTTAAATGGCAGAAGAGTAACTCAGGTTTCAAGAGTCCACATCTGTTCTCCAACAGTGAAGGGGTATTAAGGTGAAAGATGGGTGTGCAGTTAAGTGGAAGGTGGCTTTCAACACAGAGAATGAGGCAGAAGAAGTAATGGGAGGGTGAGTGCCTGAAGGAGGCTGGATTGCAGTGGCTGACATCCAGTCTCAGTCAAAGAGCATACCACTCTCTGGGTACCTTAACGAGTAAGGCAATGGAACTCCCTAGAGTCTTTAGAAAGGAACACAATCATACCAAACCAACGCTATAGTATAATCTAACTATAAATTTGCCTTATGCTTCTAAAGATCTGATTGTCGTAGGACCTAGTGAAAAATCACACAGCTGTTTATGAAATAGCAAATCATTAAAGTTTTGATATAAGATTCTTTTCTACCTCTTTTGGCTTTTGAAAAAAATTTAAAGATGATGTTAGATAGTTTTCAGTATGTACATCACATATTTTTCATAATCCCATTGTCTCTTTTAACTTCTTCTTTGATCTATTCATTACATAGGGGTATTTTCTTTAATTCTCAACTTTTCTAAATTTTATTACAAAGCATTTACCAAAACATGTGTTGGATTTACTCTGCATTGGGGAAACAGCCTTATGAGAGCCTTTAGCTCACTGTCCAATGTCAACGGGGTGAGAAGGAGGCACTGGCTGCTGAGAGCTCCCCTGTGGCTGTCACGGGACTCTCCACTGACTTATTATGACTTCTTTTTGACTGCACTGGCCCTGCATTTTAAAGTTCTGGATTTGGGAACTAAGAGATAATGTACCAAGAGTTGAGGGAATATGACACTCCCCAGGCATGTGCTTGTATGACACTTGCCAATGTCTTATTGCCTGAAGTCACTCACGTGATCAAACCTAGATGTAAAAGTGACTCCTAATGGCACACAGACCAATTGAGCTGGGTTCTTTTCAGAACACTAAATGACTGTCATACCTGATGTGTACGAGTGTTATAAATTCATCAAGAGTATGTGCTTTATTTTCAGACCAGTGGTTCAATATGTATGTATTCAGCTAATAATGAAAAGTTATCCAAATCTGCTATAGCTTTATTTATGCAAAGGATGCATTATGTTTTTATTATTGTATGTTATTGAAATTAATTTTTTACTTAAAAATAGCAAATTAGTATATATATAGTCATTTCTGCTTTGTGTCTGTGGGGTTTTATGTAAGCATTCTAAATCTGAACTTGTCACACCCAATAGTAACAAATGGCTCCTATGCTAGGGATTTTGTTCCCTTTTCCCAAATTCTGTATCATGTTGCTATGGTCGATTATTATTTTCATTGCCATCCACAGTCATCTTAGTTTTTTGTGTTGAATTTGTGATGACCGTATCTGTCTCACCTGTCTCTCATTGTTTACAGACATCTCACCTGGGCAGCTCTTCTTTCAGAAAGCTCACCAAGCTCTTCTTCCTGCCTTATTTTTTATCCAGTGAGGTGATCATCTCTAAAGTCCCCTAAGTACTGCACAGCTGGCAATCCTTAGTCTATTTTTTTTTAAATATTTTTATTTTCTATATTCTTTGTTTACATTCCAAATGATTTCCCCTTTCCCAGATCCCCCCTCCCCATATGTCCCATAAACCTTCTCCCATCCATTCTTCAATCACCTCCCTCCTTTTTCTCTGTCCTTATATTCCCCTCCAATGCTAGATCAATCCTTTCCAGGATCAGGACCCTCTCCATACTTCTTCATGGGAGTCATTTGTTATGCGATTTGTGCCTTGGGTATTCAGGGCTTCTGGGCTAATTAATATCCACTTATCAGAGATTGCATTCCATGTGTATTCTTTTGTGATTGGGTTACCTCACTTAGGATGATATCTTCCAGATCAAACCATTTGCCTAAAAATTTTGTGAATTCATTGTTTCTAATTGCTGAGTAGTATTCCATTGTGTAAATATACCACATTTTCTGTATCCATTCCTCCTTTGAGGGACATCTGGGTTCTTTCCAGCTTCTGGCTATTATAAATAAGGCTGCTATGAACATAATGGAGCATGTGTCTTTATTGCATGCCGGGGACTCCTTTGGGTATATGCCCAGGAGTGGTATAGCAGGGTCCTCCGGAAGTGTCATGTCCAGTTTTCTGAGGAACCGCCAGACTGATTTCCAAAGTGGTTGTACCATCTTACAATCCCACCAGCAGTGGAGGAGTGTTCCTCTTTCTCCACATCCTCACCAACACCTGCTGTCTCCTGAGTTTTTGACCTTAGCCATTCTGACTGGTGTAAGGTGAAATCTCAGGGTTGTTTTGATTTGCATTTCCCTAATGACTAATGATGTTGAGCACTTCTTAAGGTGCCTCTCGGCCATCTGAATTTCTTCAGGTGAAAATTCTTTGTTTAGATCTGTACCCCATTTTTTAATAGGGTTATTTGGTTCCCTGGGGTCTAACTTCTTTAGTTCTTTGTATATATTGGATATTAGCCCTCTATCGGATGTGAGGTTGGTGAATATCCTTTCCCAATTTGATGGTTGCCGTTTTGTCCTTTTAACAGTGTCCTTTGCCTTACAGAAACTTTGTAATTTTATGAGGTCCCATTTGTCAATTCTTGATCTTAGAGCATAAGATATTGGTGATCTGTTCAGGAACTTTCCCCCTGTGCCCATGTCCTCAAAGGTCTTCCCCAGTTTCTTTTCTATTAGTTTCAGTGTGTCTGGTTTTACATGGAGGCCCTTGATCCACTAGGAGTGAAGGAGATACATGGAGATAAGAATGGATCAATTCCCATTCTTCTGCATGCTGACCTCCAATTTGAACCAGCACCATTTGTTGAAAAGGCTATCTTTTTTTCCACTGGATGTTTTCAGCTCCTTTGTTGAAGATCAAGTGACCATAGGTGTGTAGATTCATTTCTGGATCTTCAATTCTATTCCATTGGTCCACTTGTCTGTCACTGTGCCAATACCATGCAGTTTTTTTTTTTTTTTTAACACTATTGTTCTGTAGTATTGCTTGATGTCAGGGATACTGATTCCCCCAGAATTTCTTTTGTTGTTGAGAATAGTTTTAGCTATCCTGGGTTTTTTGTTATTCCAGATGAATTTGAGAATTGCTTTTTCTAGCTCTGTGAAGAACTGAGTTGGGATTTTGATGGGGATTGTGTTGAATCTGTAGATCATTTTTGGCAAGATGGCCATTTTAACTAAATTAATACTACCAATCCACAACCATGGCAGACTTTTCCATTTTCTGAGGTCTTCTTCGATTTCCTTCTTCAGAGACCCGAAGTTCTTGTCGTATAGATCTTTCACTTGTTTGGTTAGAGTCACACCAAGATACTTTATGTTGTTTGTGGCTATTGTGAAGGGTGTCATTTCCCTAACTTCTTTCTCAGCCTGCTTATCCTTTGAGGATAGGAAGGCAACTGATTTGCTTGAGTTGATTTTATAACCAGCCACTTTGCTGAAGTTGTTTATCAGCTGTAGGAGTTCTCTGGTGGAGGTTTTCGGGTCACTTAAGTAGACTATCATGTCATCTACAAATAGTGATAATTCGACTTCTTCCTTTCCAATTTGTATTCCCTTAACCTCCTTATGTTGTCTAATTGCTCTAGCTAGAACTTCAAGTACTATATTGGAAAGATATGGAGAGAGAGGACAGCCTTGTCTAGTCCCTGATTTTAGTGGGATTGCTTCAAGTTTCTCTCCGTTTAGTTTGATGTTGGCTACCAGTTTGCTGTATATTGCTTTAACGATGTTAAGGTATGGGCCTTGAATTCCTGTTCTTCCCAAGACTTTTAGCATGAAAGGATGCTGAATTTTGTCAAATGCTTTTTCTGTATCTAATGATCATATGGTTTTTTCTTTGAGCTTGTTTATGTAGTGGATAGTATTGATGGATTTCCTTATATTGAACTATCCCTGCATCCCTGGGATGAAGCCTACTTGATCATGATTGATGATCATTTTGATGTGTTCTTGGATTTGGTTGGCAAGAATTTTATTAAGTATTTTTGCATCAATATTCATATGGGAAATTGGCCTGAAGTTCTCTTTCTTTGCTGGATCTTTGTGTGGTTTTGGTATCAGTGTAATTGTGGCTTCATAGAACGAGTTGGGTAGAGTTCCTTCTGTTTCTATTTTGTGGAATAGTTTGAATAGTATTGGTGTTAGGTCTTCTATGAAGGTCTGATATAATTCTGCACTGAAGCCATCTGGTTCTGTGCTTTTTTTGGTTGGGAGATTTTCTATGACCCTTTTTATTTCTTCAGGTGTTATGGGACTGTTTAGATGATCTATTTGATCCTGATTGAGTTTTGGTGTTGGATATCTGTCTAGGAAACTGTCCATTTCCTCCAGATTCTCCAGTTGTGTTGAGTATAGGCTTTTGTAGTAGGATCTAATGATTTTTTTTGAATTTCCTCAGTTTCTGTTGTTATATCTCCCTTTTCATTTCTAAGTTTGTTAATCTGTATACTGTCTCTGTGCCCTTTGGTTAGTCTGGCTAAGGGTTTATCTATCTTGTTGATTTTCTCAAAGAACGAGCTCCTGGTTTTGTTGATTCTTTGTATGGTTCTCTTTGTTTCTACTTGATTGATTTCGGCCCTGAGTTTGATGATTTCCTGCCTTCTACTGCTCGTGGGTGAAATAGCTTCTTTTTGTTCCAGGGCTTTCAGGTGTGTCATTAAGCTGGTAGTGTATGCTCTCTCCATTTTCTTTTTGGAGGCAGTCAGGGCTATGAGTTTTCCTCTTAGCACTGCTTTCACTGTGTCTCATAGATTTGGGTATGTTGTGCCTTCATTTTCATTAAGTTCTAAAACGTCTTTAATTTCTTTCTTTATTTCATCTTTGACCAAGCTATCATTGAGTAGAATATTGTTCAGTTTCCATGTGTATGTGGGTTTTCTGTTGTTTTTGTTGCTATTGAAGACCACTTTTACTCCATAGTGATCTGATAGGAGGCATGGGATTAGTTTGATCTTCTTATATTTGTTGAGGTCTGTCTTGTGACCAATTATATGGTCGATTTTGGAGAAGGTACCATGAGGTGCTGAGAAAAAGGTATATTCTTTTACTTTAGGATAAAATGTTCTCTCTCTCTCTCTCTCTCTCTCTCTCTCTCTCTCTCTCTATATATATATATCTGTTAAATGTAATTGGTCCAAAGCTTCAATTAGTTTCACTGTGTCCCTGTTCAGTTTCTGTTTTCCTGATTGGTCCATTGAGGAAAGTGCAGTGTTGAAGTCACCCACAATTATTGTGTTAGGTGCAATGTGTGCTTTGAGCTTTAGTAAAGTTTCTTTTATGAATGAGACTGCCCTTGCATTTGGAGCATAGATGTTCAGGATTGAGAGTTCTTCTTGTATTTTTCCTTTGACCAACAAGAAGTGTCCCTCAGAGTCTCTATTGATGACATTGGGTTGAAAGTCAATTTTATCTGATATTAGAATGGCTACTCCAGCTTGTGTCCTGAGACCATTTGCTTGTAAAGTTGTCTTCCAGCCTTTTACTCTAAGGTAGTGTTTGTGCAGCAAAATGTAGGGTCCTGTTTACGTATCCAATCGGTTATTCTATATCTTTTTATTGAGGCATTGAGCCCATTGATGTTAAGAGATATTAAGGAATAGTGATTATTACTTCCTGTCATTTTTTATGTTATTTTTTAAATTTGATTGGTTTTCTTCTTTTGGGGTTGATGAAAGAAGTTTACTATCTTGCTTTTTCCAGGGTGAAGTTTCCTTCCTTATATTGTTGTTTTCCTCCTATTATCCTTTGTAGGGCTGGGTTTGTGGATAGATATTGGGTAAACTTTGTTTTGTCATGGAAAAATCTTAGTTTCTCCACCTATGGTGATTGAGAGTTTTGCTGGGTATAGTAGTTTTGACTGGCATTTGTGTTCTCTTAGAGTCTGCATGAGATCTGCCCAGGATCCTCCTGCTTTCATAGTCTCAGGTGAGAAGTCTGCTGTGATTCTGATAGGTCTTCCTTTATATGTTACTTGGCCTTTTTCTCTTACTGCCTTTAATATTCTTTCTTTCTTTCTTTAGTACATTTGGGGTTTTGATTATTATGTGATGGGAGGTATTTCTGTTCTGGTCCAGTCTGTTTGGAGTTCTGTAGCCTTCTTTTATATTCACGGGCATCTCTCTCTTTAGGTTAGGGACGT
Source organism: Apodemus sylvaticus (assembly GCF_947179515.1). NCBI lineage: Eukaryota > Metazoa > Chordata > Mammalia > Rodentia > Muridae > Apodemus > Apodemus sylvaticus. Next base: position 113,507,386 of record NC_067479.1, read on the forward strand.
TTTCTTCCATAATTTTATTGAAGATATTTGCTGGCCCTTTAAGTTGTAAATCTTCACTCTCATCTATGCCTATAATCCTTAGGTTTGGTCTTCTTATTGTGTCCTGGATTTCCTGGATGTTTTGGGTTACAAGCTTTTTGCATTTTGCATTTTCTTTAACTGTTGAGTCCATGGTTTCTATGGTATCTTCAGCATATGAGATTCTTTCTTCTATCTCTTGTATTCTGTTGTTGATATTTGCATCTATGTCCCCTGATTTCTTCCCAAGGTTTTCTATCTCCAAAGTTGTCTCTCTTTGAGTTTTCTTAGTTGTTTCTACTTCTGATTTTAGATTCTGGATGGTTTTGCTTAGCTCCTTCACTTTCTTGTTTGTGTTTTCCTGTAATTCTTTAAGAGATTTTTGTGTTTACTCTTTCATGACCTCAGCCCGTTGACCAAAGTTCTCCTGTATTTCTTTAAGTGATTTCTGCGTTTACTCCTTATTTGCTTTTGTATTCTCCTGAATTTCTTTCAATAATTTTTGTGTTCTCCTTGTAAGGGCTTCTAATTTTTGATCCATTTTCTCTTGAATTTCTTTAAGTATGTCCTTCATGTGTTCCTGTACCAGCATCATGACCAGTGATTTTAATCCAAATCTTGTTTTTCTGGTGTGATGGTGTATCCAGGACATGCTGTTAAAGGAGAATTGGGTTCAGATGCTGCCATATTGCCTTGATTTCTGTTAGTAACGTTCCTGCGTTTGCCTTTTGCCATCTAGTTTCACTGGTGTTATTGGTCTTGTTGTCAATGCTGGACTCACCAGTGCAACCTGACTCTTCCCAGCTGCCCTCTGGTGCACAGCTGTCCTCCAGCACTGCCACCGGAGCAAGCTGTGTCCTCCCAGTCTGCCTCTGGGTGCACACCAGGCCTCTTGCACTTCCTGGAGACTGAGTGCTGTGGCCCAGGCTGTTCAGTTCCGGAAGCAGACACCTGAAGGCTCCTGTCAGGGGCCTGCTGGACTCACCAGAGCACACTGATTCCTCCCAGCCAGCCTCCCCGGTGCCCCTATCCTTAGTCCATCTTTTATCTCTCCCTCATTTCACCATTTTGAGTATTCAAGAAAAGGCAAAGGTGAAAATTACTTTAGTAAAGATATCCTAGACCTTATTTTAAACAGTGTTGGATTTTACAGCTCTTAAAACTCAGAAAGGAAACTAAGCAAGAAGCTGTTCCATCTGTCAGCATTGCTGGATCCAGCCACACAGAGCCCTGACCATCACTGTAGAGTTTCCTGCAGCCACACAGAGCTTTGGCCATTCCTGTAGCCTTCCCTCCAGCCACACAGAGCCCTGACCATCACTCCTGTGTTCCCTTCAGCCACACAGACTCTTATCCATCCCTGTAGTGTCCCCTTTATCCACACAGAGCCTCCACTTCAGAAGGAAGCAGGGCAAATCTGGAACCAAGCAAAGTGCTTTGTTGCTGTCTGTTCTGAAATCCCCAGTAAGTGTGCTGAGAGACAGAACAGAGGATTACTTTCACCTCTGCTCATTGGTGGTCACAGTGGTGTGACATCTTTCCAAATGTATGTTTTGGTGTTCTGTTCAGCTTATGGTGATGTGTTATTTTACTTTCCTTTAAAAAGAGACATTTTATTTTTAATTGTGTGTATGTGTGTAAATGTATGTTTATGTGAGTAAAGGTGCCCACAAAGGCCAGAAGAGAACATTAGATCCTTTGGAGTTGGACTTATAGGCAGTTGTGAGTGACCCAATTTGGGTGCTGGGAAGCAAACTTGCATTGTCTGCAAAACAAGCAAGTACTCTTAACTTCTGGGGCAGCATTCCACCCCACCCCCATTTTCTTTCTTAAAGACAGTCAGGAAAGATAGGAGCATGAATCAGTAACTGGGAACTAAATGTACTTTTTAATAGATGCAGAATTAATACATGCAGTGGGATGTGAAATCCCTTTCCATCTTTTTCTGATGGAAATAATATCAGGTGAATTGTTTCAACCAGGTGCTGAGTCCCTAAACACTTAGCTCTTACTGTGTCACTAGCTCCTTAGGACCCTTTATCAATATTTCCAACACTTGTTAGGGAAACATTTTCTTTTATGGTGTCTCCATGGACCACTTCTGTAATGCTACATCATTATATTGTTGATGAGATATTTTCCTATCCACCATTTTCCAGTTTCTCTCTAAGTACTAATTTCATAGAATCCTCAGCTAATGATCTGTCTCAGCCCTGTTATTTCTCTTCATAGTCATCTTGCGCAGTTTGGTTCTTACAAATTTCTATCCATCAAATGTAATCTTGCCTTCTATGGAACAACTGATGCCCAGAGGGTATCAGTGTGAGTCATTAGTGTGAGGTGGAGACACAGCAGGAGTTAGGAATCCACATGAGCTATCAGATACAGAGGAGACATTGAATCTGAGCACCAGAGACGTCTCACGAGAGGAGCTCAGCAACCTTGAACGTTTCAGTTTAGGAACAAGATTTTGGAGCACACATATGATAAGCTGACAAATGCTAGTGGAGGTCGATTGAGAACGGGAATGCTTTCTCAGGAGGAAATGCAGGAGAGAAGCTGGACAACCAGGGACAACACTGCAGCAGCTAGTTTGCATCCTCAGAGAAACTGAGCCCTGTGCACACCTTAGGACCAGCCCTATAAACCCACGAAGCCAAGAATGGTATGGACAGCAGGGTCCTCAGCTCTTGTGTGTCACAGAGCCAAGTCATTGGACTCTGTGGTGGAGTATAGCTGTCACTGTACCCAGAGTTCCTGGTTTGTGACACAGCCTAGGAGTGGGTTGAACTTCCTTCTCTATGATGCCATGAGCAGTAGAACTTAGCCCCAAGAGTTACCAGAAAGTACTTACTTAATTGCACACCTAGTATTAGGTTTGATTATGACAAAAAAGTCATAATTTGTTGTTATGGATTTTCTTCCTCATTCTTTGTACCCACATCCTTTTGCCAGGTGTACCCTTTGAGTTTGAGCAGCCTCTTGCTCATTTTCTGTCACCTGTTCTGTCACTGCCTTGACCTACCTCAACCCCCTTTGCCCACCTTATGATCCATGTCTTATCGTGTCCCGTTTCATGTCCCGTTGCTGTGATAAGATACACTGACAAAGGCATCTCAGGGGAGAAAATGTGCTCTGTCCCTGTAGGTGTCAGCTTTGCATTTGGATTAACTTTGCATTTGGAGAAACTCCCCTTGGTGTCTCTGAAGAAGGTCGCCTAGAGCAGGAGGACATCTCTGCTTTCAGGATGTGACATGGGAATGATTGGGTTCAAGTGGCCACTGGTTCTATTTCCTTCACATGACTTCCACATGTGCTGTATCCCACCAGCTCTAGGGGAGCATGTCTGTTCCCTCAAAGAGCTCTTTCTTACCCTACATTTCCAGGCAGGGGCCCTGTTTGTCTCCCGGTGCTATCCACCACAGAGTGCAGAGGAGTGATGGTTTTCCCCTCCCATCCACATCTCCAATTTTCCCTCTGCTGGACTCTACTTGGAGATTCAAATACCAGGTATCACTGTCTTGAGAGCAAGCTGAGTCCTGCTTTTTCCATCTTCCCCCACCCCACCAGCTACTAATCCATCCCTACCCTTTCCAGATATAAGTCCTTAAGTAAATTGTCTAAACCTAAGAAGAACCAAATACACACACTGGGGCACCTTATCCTCCAGTCTTCCCCAGCACCTGTCTATTCCTCCCCTCCCTCAGGCCACCTGAAGACTTGTGGTAAGAAACAATTGATACTGAGGTGGGGGGCCTCAACTCGGCCTCTTTCCTCAGTGTGAGGGTGTGGTGTGAGAGTGTGAGCAACCAACACCCCAGCTGGAGTAATCTTGTGTAATAGGGTGGGGCCAAATGCCCCAAGATGGCAGATGGTTGGCTCTGAGAGCAGTCACTTATATCAAAACCTTATGTTGTTTCCACCACCTCCCAATATCATCAGGCTGAGGAATAAACCTTCAACACTTGAGCCTCTGAGGGACACATGAGCTCCAACCTGTAGCAAGAGAGGACAAAACAGAAAGAATAACTGTGTAAGGGAAAGAGAGGGGATTTGGAGGGTTGCTTGCCTTGTCTCAGGTTAGGTCAGGGAGGCACGTGCTTCTTATTTGGACCACTTGTAGAAGCTCATGTCTTCGCAGGAAGCCACTTTCAGAAACACAGAACAGAAGTCTGGCTGGGTGAGTGTGGGATTAAGTATTGATATTTCAACAATATTCAATACTACAATCAATTTATCAGTGTGTTCCAGAAATTCAATGTTATCATATGTGGTTCTTCAAAATGTTCCTGTTGAGGCTCTAAGTGCCATTTAGCCACGTTTGGTTTCGCGGTGAGCTTGTTGTGAGGGTGAGCCTCATGGTCAGATAGGTGCCTTTAATCAAGTGGACACCAGAGGGATTGATTCCTTTCCCTCTGCCCCATAAGAGGTCATAGTGAGGAAGGTCTGTCTTCAAGGAGAGCCCTGACTGGGGACTTGAACTGGCAGGCACTGTACTGATGCACTTTCAAGGCTCCAGAGCCTTGAAGAAATAGCTATCATTCGCTGTAGTCTATAGCATGTTAGTAATGACATCCAACTTGATTAGCAAACTACTTTATTTGTTGTGTTACTCAGACTGTCCCAGGTCTCACCTCTGTATCTCTGGGACATATTCTGTTCATATAATTAGTTTGGTTTGCATCTTATGTTTTGAATAACCTTCTAGATTTTATGCCTTAGCCCAATAACCAGCCATTCCTGAAATGAGATCTGATTTTTTTTCAAGACAGGGTTTCTCTGTGTAGCCCTGGCTGTACTGGAATTCACTCTCTAGACCAGGCTGGCCTCGAACTCAGAAATCTGCCTGCCTCTGCCTCCCAAGTTCTAGGATTACAGGTGTGCGCCACTACCGCCTGGCCTGATTTTTTTTTTTTTTTAATGGAGGAAAAGGACCAAAAGCTGAGGTTTGATGCTTTGTGATGCTGCTGGGACTTGTATTTCTGGACCTCTGCTGTCTTGATGGTTCTGTTCATACAGACATATGCATCTCCATGAAGCTAAACAGAGTCCTTCTGTGGTCTCCAGTCTTTTGGGGCTAGACTGCCTCTGTTAACTTCCCATCGCATTGCTAGCCAGGCTTTAGCCATGGATTATTACCTTATTTTATTCTAATGAACCTGCACACATGTGGCAAAATGGTTGCTCTGTACTTCTGTGGAAAACAACTTGATTAGTTCAAGTATCATTTTAATGTATATTTATGCCTGGTTTTCAAATCAGTGTTTTCAAAACCGTGGATGTTTCAAACATGTGCATGCCTTCTTGTGCAAGGTTCATAACAGTCTTCAGTCTTCTCTGTGCCAGTCATCAGGGTAGGTGTGTGTGTGTGAGAGTGTGTGTGTGAGTATGTATGCATGAATGTGTGTATGAATATATATCAGTGTGTATGTGCATATGAATATATGTATGTGTATATGCGCATATGTGTGTATGTGTGTATTATTTATGTGTATGTGTGTGGATATGTATATGTGTATGCATGTTTATGTGTGTATGTGTATATGTGCATATGTGTGTACTGTGTATATGTGCATGTGTGTATGTGTATATGTGCATGTATGTATATATGTGTGTATATTTGCATATGTGTGTATTGTGTATATGTGCATGTACATATGTGTGTATGCATGTATGTGTATATGTGCATGTGTGTCTATTGTGTGTATATATGTGTATATGTGCATATATGTATATATGTATGTATGTGTATATGTGTGCATGCGTGTGTATATTTGTATATGTGTAATTGTATGCATGTGTGTGTGTGTGTGTGTGGTGAGTGTAATGAAACTTTAGCTGCTGAGCATCACTGCTGTGGAAAAGAAGAGTCCACTCCTGTGCATGAGGTTTTCAGCATGAGTCAATCTCCTTTTGTTCACTTAGTTTCATTGAGAAGAAACTTATTTAAAAACCATCATAATGTCCAGGTCTAACAAGCTTTGAAATTCACCAAGATCCAACATTTGCTTTCCTTGTTTAGTGAGTAAATAAGAATTACTTGCAATTAGCAGCTTAATTGATTGTATATCATCGAGAGAGCACTCATGAAAAATTAAAATTGAAACGGTTTGTCTTTGTTTCTTAATTAGATCAAACCTAGTCATTTTTCTCTCATTTTTCCTTTACTCTTTGTGAAATTCCCCTTTTAGAGCAGATGTGTGTGCTCTGTTGTGTGTTTGTGTATTGTGTGGCATATGTGTGTATGTGGTATGGTGTGTGTGTGGTGTGTGATATGTGGTGTGGTGTAATGTTTTCTATGTGTGGAGTGTGTGATATGAGGTGTGGTGTGATATATGTGTTTGTGTGTATTTGTGTGGGGTATCATGTGGTATGTGTGTGTGTGGTGTGATGTGTATATGTGTGTGTGATGTGGGTTGTAGTGTGTGTGTAGTTCAAACAAATGGTATTCTAGCCTCCCTTCTGATCAAGCTGGTTATGAATTATGCTTATTTGATTTCTAGAATGTTTTTGTGGAATACATGTAGCTCCTTGTCATGTACCCAACTCTATACTACATTCCTAATCACTTGAACTTTTTTATTGTGTATTTACAGTTTTACACACTTAATTAAAGATGTTCCCAGTTATTCCAAAAATTCCCTGTTTTGGTTAAATGACATAAATTGAGCTCTGTGTGTGGATTTGTTCTTCAAGCAGCAACAGCACAGGCTTCTCTTGGACTAAGAACAAGCCCAGATTAGAATTCTTGACTTGTCTTCCTATCCCTTTCATCCGTGTCTAACAAGGAAATTGTTCTCTCTTTTACTAGACAGTACAGAAAGCATCACATGGGGGAAGGAATGATGGATACTTTAAAAAGAATCTTCATCAGATAGAAGGATCAGGGAAACCTCAGGAAAACCCACAGAATCAGCTAAGCAGGTCTCACAGGGGCTCAGTGGTCCTGAAGCGACAGCCAGGGTGCGGCATGGGACTGACCTAGGCCCTCTGCGTACAGGCTGCAGTTGTAGCTCGTGGTGTCTGGGACTCCTAACAGTGGGAGCAGGGGCTGCCTCTGACCCTGTTGCCTTCTCTTGGAACCCCATTCCTCTTGGTTGGTTGCTTCAGCCAGCCTTAATAGGAGATGTTACTGCAACTTGTTTGGTTGATATCCAAGGGAGACTTATCTTTTGCTGAAGAGAAACAGCAGGAGTGGATGGGAGGGGGAAGAGGAGAGGTGGGGGAGGAAGTGGGAGAAGAGAAAGGCGAAAGGACAATCAGAATGAAAAATGAATAGAAAAAAAAGCCCTAAGTTAAAGAAATCTTTAGAAGAGTTTTACAAAGATTTAAGTCACTGGCTTCTGCTGACCCTAGTGGACCCTGAAGCACTCAGTGCCACAAACACAAACTCTGTCTTCAGGTTGTTTCCATCCCATTGACTGCTTTTATCAAATTATCACCCTGACACATGTGTGTGTTCAATACTCAGTGTTGGGGACACAAAAGAATGAATAACTATAAAAATGTTAAGATTAAAGATTGCATTAGCTTAGGCTATAAATGCTGATCACGTGGGAGAATTAGAGGCAAGTAAGGTTGGGCTTTACTCTATCCTCTAAAAGGCAGGTTAAAGTGAGACAGATTCACTTTAAAAGGCTAGCGGGTTAAGTCAGAAGTGATCTCTGGGTGTATTGTTAACTTGGCTGTGACTTTGAATGTTGGAGATGTTTCCAGGAAATTGTAACATTGTGGCTTCACAATCAATTATTTCTTCTTAGAAAAGTCTATCTTAAGTTAGGAGTGAGGGAGTGTATGTGTGAGGTGTGTGTATGTGTGTGTGTGTGAAAACATGTGTGAGCACATGTGTGCATGTGTGTGTACATGTGTCTATTTGTATATTTATGTATGTGCACATGTGTGTAGTGTTTAACTCCTACAGAAGCATTGCTAGTCTTAATTCCTTATTTCCCTAGTGTGGGTGGGCTCTTCTCATATGAAGAAGTTGAAGGCTATTACAAGACAATACATTATTTTATAGTTATTGTCCAAACAATAACCAAACACATATTTGCCATCTCACATGTTTGCAAGTAGTGATTTTAGTCTGACTTCAGTCATATTTCCCAAGGGCTGCTTTCTTTTTGAAGTTGAAAAATCCTTGAGAAGCCTTATCCACAGAACTCACAAACTCTGTCTTCAGGTTGTCTTTTTTTTTTTTTTTTCTGGGGCTGCCAAAGCAGAAAACAGCTCACTAGGTGGGTTAGAAATCTGAAGTTACTATCTCTTGAATAGAGCATGTCTTGGTGTATCTGCAAGCCTGGTTTCCTCAGAGGCCTCTTTCCTTTGCTTGCTACATGTTCAGATGGCTGACTCTGTTATGTTGCTAGTGACTTTTCTTTGTTGTTTTGTGTTCAGACAGTCCCTAGATAGCTCAGACCTAGAGCTTGCAATGTAGCCAAGGCTGTTCTTGAACTCATAATCTTACTGTTTCAGTTTCCTGGGTGTCAGGATTGCCAGTGTGCACATTTGACATTTTTTCCTCTTTCACAATCTTCCTCAACTAGCTTCATTTTAACTCTCTCATCTCTTTATAGACCAAAAAAAAAGCTAACTTCAGTGGGAGTTAGTTCTGACAGGCTATCTCTCAACTTAGTGGCTCCACACAGTTAACTCTACCCACCCATACACTGTATGCTGGTATATGGGGTTGGTTCCAGCTGAGACTGTGAATCAGTGTTGGTCAGCCCACTAAGGCTCTGTCAGCCCATGCGTCACCTCAAGTAAGCTGATGCAGAGTGGCCAATGGAGTTAGTTGCTCCTCATCCAGGAGGCAGGCCTGGGGCGGTTGCATAGACGTGTTCACAGGATTTCAAGAGCTGGAAGAGAGAGCAAATACCTTGTAAGTCTTTTCCTGCATCACTTTTGCCAAAGCCAATCATGTGACCAACATCAGGCAGTAGAATTAGAGAGTCTCCTAGCCTAGTGCAGAGGGCAAGCCTGGGATTTGGGAACTTCGTGGTGTCCTTGAAGAAGAGGGGAGATAGCATTGAGATAACTAAGCTGTGCTGCACTTATACGTGTGCATTACCCTGGCTTATATTTTGAGTTCCTAGCTGAGCTACATTCTACAAGGTGAGGAATGTTATTATTAGAACTATATTCTCCTTCACACTAAATTAAATGAAAATGCAAATCTACAGTCTGTCTTAATTCCACTTACAGGATGTTGAGGTTGCATGGTAATTTCAGAAGAGATACCCAAGGTAGATACTAACATTTCTCACAGTGGATTTAAAGGTGGTCACCCTCACATCCTACATATAGCCAGATGGCTAGACAAGGAAGAGACCACATCCTTGCATTTTAAAATTATAATCCCGCATTTTTATTATCCCAGAATAAAGGTCATCACACAACCTTCAGCAATAAGCGTTTATTGTTAAGACACATAGGGCCCTGGGTCTGGAGACTGGGCTATAGAGTATGGGCTCTTTGGAGAAGTTCTGTACCCTGTATATTGTGTCAGGCAGGCTGTGAAAAGTACCTTGGGACATTTTCTGGTAGTAGACATAAGCTCCTTGAAGGACAGGTAGAAGAGCGCTGTGACTCTTAGTAACTTTAGTAAGTAGGGTTACTGTTGCATATATGAAACACCATGGCCAAAAGCAACTTGAGGGAAAAGAGTTCACTTGACTTACTGTTCATCAATGAAGGATGCCAGGACAGGAACTTAGAAAGGCAGGAACCTGGAGGCAGGTGCTAATGCAGAGGCTTGTGGAGAGGTGCTGCTTACTAGATGCCTTCTCATGGCTTGCTCAGTTTGCTTTCTTATAGAACCCAGGACCATGACCCAAGGATGGCACCACCCACAATAAGCTGTGCCCCCATCAATCCGTAATTAAACAGTGCCCTGCAGACTTGTGAGCTTGTGTGCATTTTATGGACGCATATCCTTAACTGAGGCTCCCTCTTCTCAGATGGCTTTAGCTTGTGTCAAGTTGACATAAAACTACCAGTGCAAACTGAACTGCTTGATTGTGCTTCTGGATTCTTCTGAGGCCAACACAGTTCAGGGACAGTAAGTGTGTGTCTATCTGTGTTCCTCTGTATGGGGGTATGAATGTAGCATCTCCCACCTGCTGGGCACACATCATGTCCCAAGTCTCAGAAAGACTCTTTAGTGTGTTTACTTGAAACAGTAATTAAGAATTTTAGGTAGTTTTTAAATTTAAACATTTCACTTTTACATTTATGTTTTATATTTACGTGTGTGGGGGGGCATATTTGTAGAAGTCAGAAGACAACTTGTGGTAATCAGTCTCTCTCTTTCTGCCCTGTGGGTCTTGGGATTCAAACTCATAACGTCATTCTTGGTGGCAGGCACCTGTACTGATTGAATCATTTCAGCCCTTGTACCTGTCAGCCCTCAAGTACAAGTGTATTTTAAATGATATTTTTTATTAACTCTTTAAGAATGTCATACAACGTAATTTGAATCTATTCTTCCACTCACCTCCTCCCATAACTTCCCTCTCCTACCTCCTATCCCTTCCTTCACAACTCTGCTCGCTCACTCTTCCTTCCTTCCTTCCTTCCTTCCTTCCTTCCTTCCTTCCTTCCTTCCTTCCTTCCTTCCTTCCTTCCTTCCTTCCTTTCTTTCTTTCCTTCCTTCCTTCTTCCTTCCTCCCTCCCTTCACTTCTCTTTCTTTCTTTCTTTTGTTCTTTTGTTCTTTCTTTCTTTCGTTCTTTCATTCTTTCTTTCTTTCGTTCTTTCTTGTCTTTCCTCATACAGTCCAGTTTATATTGAACAGCTATTCTTGGCAGCAGTATGGGACAGACCTATCATGCGTAACATCATTCGAGAAAACAGACTCCATCTCTCCCAGTATCTATCAAATATCAGTAGCACCTCAGATTGTGCTGGATTTTTTGTGACCACCTTACCCCTTTTACGCAGGGATCTTGTTTGTCTGTGGCTTGCATAGGTCTTGTGTGTACTGTCACAATTAATGTAAGCTCATAAGTGCGTCTGCCCTCTTTTGTCTGGAATCAACTCTTTATTTAATGTTATTCGTTGTCTCTGAGTCTTAGAATGTTCCTGTCCTCTCTTCTGTGAAGATCCTTTGGCTTCAAGAGGGAGGGGTATAACCTGCATTTCTCATTTAGGGATGAGCACCCCACAGTCTTTTACTATATGTCATTGAGTGTGTCTAGGTTAATTGTTACCTATTGTAAGGAGACACTCTCCAAAAAGGGTTGAGAGAAGTGTGGGTACAGTGTACAGTCGATAGGGGTCATTTTAATGTCCATTGACTTGTTTTTTATATCAATACCACCAACTTGAAATCTGGACTTATTCCAGTGCCAGTTTATTTTCTGTTCTGTAGTATGTATTAACATCCCTTATGTATTTCAGCCCAGAGGTCCTGAAGAGTGAGCCGTATGGAGAGAAGGCTGATGTCTGGGCTGCAGGCTGCATCCTTTATCAGATGGCGACTCTGAGTCCTCCCTTCTGCAGCACCAACATGCTCTCCTTGGCTACTAAAGTAGGACACTGGGAGCAAAGGGGCCTCGTGTTGTGACTTATACCACTGTCATGTCAAAGCATGTACTGTTTGATTTCCTACATGACCCTTTCTATCTTATCTCCTTTCATATAAATATCTATTACACTGCATATATATACTTCTATGTAGTTATATTCATTTATCATATAAAATTATAAAAATGGATTTCTGATTACTGTTTCTTTGTGATGATGGAGATGGAAATCAGGGACTTCAAATGCTAGGCAAGTGCTCCCCCACTGAGCTATGTCTCCAGTGCATGCATTAGGCCTACAGGCCACAATATTATGTCATCCTACTCATTACTTTATCATGAGCCTAAGGTTCACTTTAGCTCAGTTTGGAGAAAATGATTCTGTAGTCTAGAACTGTCTAATTTGTATTGATTTTCATTTGTTGAGATGTTTCCATTTCTGATTAAAATTTGTGTGTAAATTTCTGTTATTTATTCACAAGCCACATTGTAGCCTCAGATGACTGCTCATAGACACCTTGGTCCTTTGACACTGCTACTGATTTCTATTTGTCTTACAGATAGTGGAGGCTGTGTATGAGCCAGTGCCCGAAGGTATCTACTCTGAAAAAGTGACAGATACTATTAGAAGGTAAATAGTGTCACAACTTAAAACTTGAAGCAACCACCATAAAATATATCATACTTCTATGTATATGGCCACTGCATATGAGTAACTACTTATGAAAGGCTCCCCAGGTAATCCAAACCTAGCAAGGTGTTTAAGCATCTTTAGGAACCATTGAAAACCATTGAAAACCATTGAAAACCATTGGGACATCTGAGAAAAACTTGAGATGCTATCCAGCTATTAGGCCGATCTACAAGACTTTATATCAACATGAAAAATGTACGTATGGAACAAGTTAAAAGTATGAAAATCTATTTTTGTGAAATTAATGAAATTTATACAAATATGGAAGAAATAGTAACAACATAAGCTCAAAAGAGCTGTGAACAATGATAACACTGAAAATATTTTTAAACGTTAGCAATACTGTATTTTATACTAATTTCTCAAAAAGTGAGAGTTTTTTTTACCATAAATACAGCTGAAGTTTAATAAAGGTCGCTGCCCCTCTGTACTCCCAGGCCAGTGTCAAGTCCTTCTGACTTCAGGAACTTGTTTTTGACTGCCTCACACTTAGGTTGATCCTGTCTGCTGCGCTCCAGGTTCATGACCTTTTGCCTGCTGATTCTTTCTTCTGAAACCCTCTCCTCTCAGATGCATGCATTGTTCTTGCCCTCACTCCCTCAAATTGCCACAGAAACATTTCAGATCAGGAAACTCCTCTGACTCCCTTCTGCCTACTTCAAAAGGACAGTGTCTGCAATCCCATGACCACTGACTTTTGTTGTCAATTTGAATAGATTTGAAATCACCTCAGGGACATACTTTTGGGTGTATCTGTGGAAGAGTTTCCAGAACTGTTGAACTGATAAGGCATGACTTACCCTGGATATAGGCAGTACTGCCATATGAGATGGAGTTCCAGACTGAAGAGAGAGAACTGAGCACAGACATACTCTTTCCTCACACATGTGTAGTCACATAGCACACCTGCCCTCATGCTTTTCCATCGTGAGGAACCACATCTCATCTTACCTGATGAGGCAATAGGAAGCCCTTTGCCTTGAGTTGCTTTTGTCTGGTAATTTGATTGTGAAGCCAAGGGGGAAAAACCTAATATTGGTCCTCACAGTGGCATTGCTGCTGTGAGAAACCTGAACACATGTTTGTAGACCTTTGTGTGACTGTTGTGTGAGACAGCTATGGAAAAGCTTGGGGCTGTGGGCTAAAGAAGCTCCAGAGTGCTCTGGGCAGAGCCCCTGGGTCACTCCCGAGGTCTCAGGAAGGAGCACAAATCTTGCGAGAAACTGGACTGGAAGTGCTCATGTTTCATTGTCTCATTCTCCTTGTACTAAGCTGCTCTACCATGGTGGGTTGTATGCTGCCTTGAGCGGGAGCAGAAATAAACCCCTCCTTCATCCCCTAAGCTGCTTTTTGTCAGGTGTTAATATTTGGTGATAGCATAACAATAACAAAAGTATCTAATGCCCCTAAAATATCATTTATAAGCACGCATGCTTGCTGTTGTGGGCTTCAGTCTTCTTTAGTAACTGGACTTAATAGCAGACACATGTAACCTTGGTTCTGACCTGGTTAGTAGCAGAGTTTAGTAGACCAGACCCTCAGTCAGCGCTGCCTGAGGAGGTTATGACTGACAACTCGTTTCAATGTCAAGGACATCTTGGCACTTGCACAGCACCAACAGTATTTCTCTTCTCCATCAAGCTGATCTGAATCTTCTATATTTTGGATGTCAACAGTCCCAGAGTTCCCTAGGTGAGCAAGTTTGTGGCTTTTCCTAAGACTCTGAAACCCTGGTCTCATGTCTGTCCTGTATGTATCACCATCCCCTGTGATTTTCTGAAGGCACACTACAGTGGCCATTCTTCTGGCCTTTTGACTACTCTTTCAGTTTTATACTGGCTAATGCTTCACCTGTTTGTATTTCTTGGACATCTCCATGCTTACCTAACACAAACCTAATCTTAAGAGTCTCAGATTCTATAGAACAATTTGGTCATAGCAAATTCCTATGTCCTGAAGATGCTGGTCAAGGCTGCTATGTCTGTTTCATCATTTGGTGGAACAGGGATTGTCGCTAAGGCTGACAAGCAGAGTGGTATATAGTGACAATATCTCTTGCAGAGCCCATGTTGGTGGGCTCATGAAGAATAGGCAAAGTGGAAGGAAGAGGGAGGAAAATGAGATTGCACTGTGTACAGAGGGCTAATGGTGATGTTGATGGTGGGTGGAGTGGGTGGGGAAATGTTGCTTGCACTATGGTTGTGGGCATAGTGCTAAGATGATTAAAGTCACTTCTATTAGCTGGAGAAGTGGATTGATTCTGGAAATAGGAGGAACTGGATTTATTCAGTTACTACTTTGAGACATGGAAGCAAGACAAGCAGAAGGGTAAATGTCACCAGCAAGATAAAGACAGGCCACCATCATGAAATACACCCCAAGACTAGCAATGGCTGCCTAGAGGAAGCTTTAGGATGGGGCTGCAGAAGGCTTCATGGTAGGTCCTGACTTCACTGTAATCATGATATTTCAAAGGATAAATAGCATTTATCAGGACTCTAGATTAAGTGCTGTGTTGCTGTTGTTTTTCATTAAGCGTGTGGTATTGTTGATATATATATCAACATCAGCAAAGACTAGCGGGCAAAGCAAACCAACGCTTGAGCTACCACCATCTGTGAGGTCATCTTATATTCTTTGAAAACATCATTCTTTCACATGTTTGCTATAGAAAATATCCTTTCAACTGTTTTGTTTTATATATATATATATATATATATATATATATATATATATATATATATATATATATATATATGTTTTTATACATGTTCACATATGTGGGTGCATGTGTGTGGGCACATGGGTCTGGAGTTCAATGGTGATGCTTGATGTTTTATTTAAATCATTCTTTACTTTGTTGAGTCTGAGTCCCCCAATTGAACCCAGAGTTCACCAATTAGATAGTCCAATTGGCCAACTTGTCTTGGAGATTTCCTTCTCTCTGGCTTCTAAATGTGTCTTTTATATGGGTTTTTGGGATCCAATCTCTGGTCCTTGCCACTTTGTTGTCAAGTGCTTTATCCACTCATCCAGCCCCCAGATCAAATGTTTTTCAAGGTGTTTGTCATTTAAAATATTAAGAAATGACAGTAAGTTAGGTCTGGCAATTAAGCTTTGTAGCTAACTAGAAATTAAGATTGAAGAGCATATGCTATAGCAGACATTATTTTCATTTAAAATTCAAGATTCCTCATTTTCTACATTTACACTGGAAAATTTTTATCTCTAGAAAACTTCAAGCCAAAATCTATTGTGTGTTAAATGCAATTGCCTGTTTAATTTGTTTTGACTTTATAGTGTTGAAAGACTAAGTTCCACAAGAATTAGAGCATAATTTCTGATTTGCCATTTTCTCAGTCTCTCATTTTCTACCAAATATGGTGTAAGGTTTAATATATATATGAAACTCAGTAAATTATTAGGTTCAGAGCCAGTTATATATATATATATATATATATATATATATATATATACCATCAGTGAATCAGCAAATTATTAGGTTCAGAGCTCTGCCAGTTCAGAGTCTTGGAATACAAAATCACCACTATACCTGATATAATTTAGTCATTATCTTTTTCCTTTTAGATAGAATCCTGCTTTTTTGAGCCAGGCTGGCCCAGGCTCATTATCCTCCTGTCTCAGCCTCCTAACTGCTGGCTTACAGGCCAGCGGCGGCGCTTACAGTTACTCTTAAACTCTGTGCTATTTCCAGACACACACATCTCATTTCTTGAGTTTCTCAGCACCCAATTTTATTTTGCACACTCTTGTCAAGCACAGCCCACAGTATTTGCATTTCTAGTCACACATTTTGTTTTCAAAACTTTTATTTTTTAGGCAGTCTTTTAAATTGGGAGAATTACTTAGCAGCCCTGAAGAGTTTGGAGCAAAGGCAGACAGCATCTTGCTGCTCAGCCTCATGCCAACATTGTTGTTTCTGCCATGCAGTGCATGCAGGAGCTGCACCGAGGAGCTCAGTTACTTTCCTGTCTTCCATTCTTTCCCTTTTCTTCTCCACGGAAGAGTATTTCCTTTTATACAAACCTATTCCAATTGTGTGAGTTTTGCTTTGTGCCTGGCTGCATAAGCTGTCTGGTGCTTTGTTTCCAAGCAGACGTGATGATTCGAGAGGCAGCTGTGCGCTCTGATAACAGCGGAGTCCTGACAGGAGAGCCTTGCTTCCAACCGTGTTTCATAAAACATGACATAAAGATGGTCGAACAGTATTGCTTGCAATTTTCCCATCCCATCTCTGACTGGAGCACAATTTTGGTGAATGAGAACCACAGCCTAGGGTTCTCCCTTTCCCTAGAACATGATTTTATGCTTATTTGGTTAGGGAATCTTTGAAGAGTACCCCATGCCAGACTTTAGCATATGTGTGTCTCTGAAGAAGGTGTCTGAGATATTCAAGTGGGCAGTGGAGTTCCATGGGGACCCTTGCCAGTGTGTTTCTGGAAGTCCACAAGCCTGTGTCCAGACATTTTGATTATGTTTAGGTAAATTGTGTAGGCGTTCGGCTGTGTTTACCCATTCATGTATTCATTTGGGCATTCCCCAAATAGTGCTCAGGAGGCAGGTTGCATCTTAAATGCTATTTAAGTTCTTTGTGAATGGGCACAGACTTCTCAAGAAGTTAGCAGTGATGAATTAGAACATTAAAAGCCCATCATGAAATACTTTATAAACTGAAATGCAAGCAGTTCAGTGATCTTGCCAGTTGACTCCATGGCTGTGTTAATGGCCTTCTGACAGTAGCTAGATAAAATGTGAATGACACTCACTTCACCATGCTTGATAATATTCTCTGCCTCCAAGATGACAGAAACATTAGCAATCAATGTGCCTAGTTACTTAAGCAAAAGTTCTTAAGGACATATTCCAATGAAGACTGTCCATAACAGTGTACCCCAAATTAAGCCATCTCTGCACCCCTGAAATTCTATTATCAGAAGTAAAACACATAATATTAGCATAAGATCCTTGTCAGCAAGACCCAGTGAAGTGAAATTAATCAGGTAGAATGTGTGCAAACCCCTCTCCTGGCCTTGACAGGAACGGGAATGCTCACAGTCAGTTGTAAGGAAGGGTGAAATGCTTTCGCAATCAGCTTTTCAATTTTAGCTCAGATTCTCATGGTTTGTGAACTGTTCTTTTGTACACTAAGATAATCTATAATATTAAAAAGTTAAAAATATATTTAAAATGATACCCACTTTTTAAGATATTGCAACCCAGATTGGCCTCAAGCTCATGATCTTCCTGACTCAGACTCCTAAGTGGGAGGATTTTACTTTTGACTTTATAAACATCTCAGACCTCTAAGTCAATGGATTTTATATTTGTCTGTGTTTTGTAAGACCCTCTACTAATCATGTTGTGTTAATACTGACAATATATCTGGAAAAGATAAAAAAGCTGTGACCTCCCAGAAATTTTCCTCCCTTAACTTGCTTCTAAGGGGCCCTATTTGTTTTGCTGATTAGTGAGCAGGCTGTAATTTCGGGAAAGCAGTCAAGCATGCGGGAGAAGATGATCCCTTCTTTCACCTGGAGATGAGACCTGGAATTCAAGACAACCTACAATCCTGGGCTATGAGCCCAAGTTCAAAGCCCTATAACTGTCCCTTTCCCCAGAGTTCAGATATCTTTTGATTAGTGATAGAGTCAGAGCTGTGTCTGATGCTTGTCTTGTTCCAGATGCGCATGGGTGCAGATTACACAATAGACACTCAGTTGCACTGAATCTGACCTCCCCCAACCTCCATGCCATCACATTGATGACGTTTGTTACAATACTTTGTCTCTTCTTAGGTGCCTCACTCCTGATGCAGAAGCCCGTCCAGATATTGTAGAAGTTAGTTCCATGATATCCGACGTCATGATGAAGTATTTAGACAGCTTATCCACATCCCAGCTAGCCTTGGAGAGAAAACTGGAACGGGAGCGGAGGCGCACACAGAGATATTTTATGGAAGCCAACAGGAATGCTGTCACGTGTCACCATGAGCTGGCTCTTCTGTCCCAGGTAACTAGAAATGTCTTGACCCTGCATGAGGCCTTCTCATAGTCTATCTGAAGGTTTTCATCTTTGTCTTACAAAAAACTTGCCTAAAATAAGGAAAATAATCAAAATCTGAAATGTTTAATTATTATATAGCTACATATTTGTATCCATTATTATTTTCTATAAATTTAGATAATTCAGAATTACTTGTCTTCCACAGAACTTATCCATGATTTATTGTCTAATATGATGCCAGAGCATCAGGAAGGGCTCTTAGAGTGCTTGTTTTAATCTAGTGGTCTGTATGTGTAGCACCTAGTGCTTATACATATTTTTTTCCTTAGTCATCTTGTTGCACTTTAGGATAAACATGTAAACTCACTCAGAGAAGAAAATAACATTTGCCTTTCAATTTTTCTTATTGGTCTGTATAACCTCTCTGTCTGCTGTTGGTATAGTGATGTGACCTTGTTGCAAAGTCTCAAATATGAATACTTCTGAGTTTTTCTTTCCAGTTTTTTCTTTGACTTGTAGAATATTTTGGTGTCTAGCATGTCTCTGAATATAGCTTAAGGACTCTGGAGCTTTTGTTTGGGCATGTGGGGGCTGGCGATGCTTTTGCTCTGTCCAACTTTCCTTTCCTGGAGCTTAGTAGTCAACTGACTGCTGTGAATACCCCTCAGCAGCCAATCAGAAGTGCTGCTCCTGTCCCAAGGGTGGGACTCATTCTCGGTCATTATATCTGGTCATTGAGTCCTTCCCACTGTCCTAAAGACTTGCTCTTGGTGAGGGAATGAGGCAAGAAGTCAATCTCAAAGAAGAGACAGTTCTGACATCCTCAGTAACAGCATTTCAAAGAAGGTGTTCGAGAGGGAAGGAAGGCATTGCTGTGGAGTGAGCTTGTCCTCACTGCTGTGGAGTGAGTTTGTCCTTACTGCTGTGGAGTTAGCTTGTCCTCATTGTGTGATATGAGCTCGTGCTAATGTACTCACCCGTTTTGAAGTTGAGGGTTTCATGTTTTTGTTTCTTGGGAAAGACTCTTCCTCATTAACTGCTGAGCTCTGCTGTGACTCCAGGCTGATCTACAATGGCTTTCTGAGTCTGGGACAGGGTGACCTGGAACTGCAGCTTTCATTGCTGTTGAGTACCACGTTGAGGACTCACCTTCCCTGTTATTTTCCACCTGACTTCATAAGACCAGGCAGCAGTAGGAAGCACACTCTCCCATGCACATACATACATACCTTTAGTGGATTAAGATGCAGGAGATTGAACTGTTTCTGCCTTACTGAGACTTTACTGCTTGGCATTAAATTCTGTGCTGCACAGTTCTTAGACAGTTTACAGTTGGTTATGAAAAGGTTATTTTTTATTATTATTAGATTGACACAGGAATGGGAAGATTTTGTTTAACATTGAATTAGAGAAATCCTCTTATCTTTAGCAAAGCACCTTGAGAAATACCATTTTATATATTTATTTTCAGTTCCAAGTTATAAAAATATATCTGTGGAAAATCTCAAACATATCAGTAAATAAACAATTCCTCCAGCCCCCAGCCCCAGTGCCAGAACTTGGCTCCTCAGAGCTGATCTCTATCACTTCTGTCCCATACCCTTCCCACTCCCACCTTTCTCAGATCACATTAACAAATCCCAGATGCACATGACTGTACACATCAGTATGTCCTTCTATGTTTGGAGATTGGGTTCAGCTAGAGACATCAGACTCTTAGGCCATGGGCAGAAAAATGGCGCACTCTGTGGACACCAAGAAGGAGTTTTGAAGAAGTATTTGCCAGCTATAGAGAATGTTGGGGTTAAAAATTTAGTGTGTTGTCATATACAGCATAACTTCAAAAGTCAAATGAAATTTTTTGAAGGATTTGCTTTACTTCCATATGAGTATGACAGAAATTCTTTAATTATAAGCATGCATTTGTGAAGATTTTACATCTTGAGGGGGTCTGTGCATCTGTGAGGTAAGAATTCTCTGAAATTACTGACCCAAGTGACCTGAAGTTAGGCAGTGCTTTTCATAAGCATTGCAGCAGCACATTTTCTGTTGAAAAACAAAATACCCAGGAGACAGGAAGCTGGGAGAATGGCTCAACAGTAAGGAGAACCCGCTACTTTCCCAGAGGACCAAGTTTTCATTCCTATCATCCACATGGTGGCTCACAACCGTCTGTAATTCCAGTCTCAGTGGATCTAAGACCCTAATCTGGCCCCAGTAAGCACTGTGTGCATGCAGCACACAGGTGTATAGGTGGGCAAAACACCCATACATATAAAAGTAAAAACAGATAAAATGTTCAAAAACATCTTTTAAAAATGGAAAACAGTGCTGGAGAGATGTCAATAAAGTGTTTACCTTGCAAGAGTGAGGAGCTGAGTTCAGACCTGGTGCTGCTGCGTGACTCTCTCTGGGAGAACTGAAAGGTATCTACCACACAGACAGGGCACCAACAGCAGAGCAATGAGCCCACCAGAGTCCAACTCAGCTAACATTCACAGGCTACTTACTGGAATGTAGACAAAGGCTTCCATGGAAATGCAGACATGATTCAGATGCTGCTGTATCACCAAAGGGATGTCCCGGAACCGGTGACAACTCATGACTGCTGCACACTTGGAGGTCTTCAAGTGACTTGCAGGTAACTTGGCTGCTGGTGGGAGAGCATTCCAGAAGCCATCTTCCTGTATCTGCATTGGGTGGAGGGAGGGGAAGCTTGTAAATCTTGTTATCTTCAGGTACTTCTTGTTATTTGTGAGTTATTTACTTCCCCAGTCCCACAAACTTCCCCATTCATTTCTTTTAGTTAAAAGAAAATTAGTGCATAATAAATACATAAAAAATAAAAGACTCACTGCATGATGCCTGGGGTGAAGACACATGCTTCCCTGCTTTATCTACTCGAGAGTGATCCCCAAAATTCATGTAAAGGCAGATGGAGAGAAATGAATCCACAAAACTGTTCTCTGATCTCCATGGCATCTGTCACGGCATCCATGGCATCATGTCTCTGATGTTCCCTGACATCCTGATGTGCTGTGCACAGATAAACACACATTAAACATATCAACAATAAAACTGCAATCACTGTGGCAAATGCTTGCAATCCCAACATTGGTAAGGCGGGGGAAAGCGGATAAAGGGCTTCCTGTCCAGTCAGCCTCTCCTGCCTGCTGTGCTCCTGTCCTACAAGAGACCCTACCTCACACCTAAGATGGGGCTGCTGAGAGTTGGGAAGTTAAAGGTGCTTGACGCTAAGCAGAGTGAGTGGAGTTGGATCCTCCAGAGAGAGGTTAGGAGGAAAGAAGTGAATGCCCCCTGTAAATTTTTCTCTGACCTTCAAACACATACATGCCATGCACATGTGGGCACATACACACACATGAAGCAATAAATTAAAACTAAGTAAAAGAATGACATGAAGCTGGTCTCCAGCATTAACACACATGGATATGCATGCACACATGTACACACCCTAAACCACATGCCAAACACACATCAGCAATTTAAAAAGAAGGACAAAACAGGCATGCCTTGTTTATAGTGCTCATGGCTCACGTCCTAGCTAAGTGGCATAACTATTTGAGCTGACATTGGTTATATCAAATGTGTAATGCCTGCATTAGAAGGATAGTTTTTTTTTAAATTGGATATTTTCTTTATTACATTTCAAATGTTATCCTCTTTCTTTGTTCCCCACCTCCTGGAAACCTCCTATCCCATCCTCACTCCCTCTGCTTCTATGAGGATGTTCCTCCACCCACTCTACTCCCACCTTCCCACCCACGATTTCCCTACACTGGGGCTATTGAGCCTTCATAGGACCAAGGACCTTCCTCCCATTGATGCCTGACAAGGCTATCCTCTGCTATATAGGTAGATGGAGCCATGTGTCCTCCTTGGCTGGTGGCTTAGTCCCTGGGAACTCTGGGGGTGGGGGACACGGGGTCTGGTTGGTTGATAGAGCTTGGTGGGGGGGCGGGGTCTGGTTGATTGATAGTGTTGTTCTTCCTATGGGGTTGCAAACCCCTTTGGCTCAGAAGGATAGTTTTAACCCGTTGCTGATTTGTCCAAGTGGCAGCTCTGCATTCAATCAATGCATGTCAATCATGCGGATGAACACAGTCCCTGGGTCCCTGATTGGACACAAGGCACTTCACGGAGTATTCAGTCTTTATGGACCATTGAGAGAAGCTTGACTTCAAATCCATCTTCCATGACCACCTTATAGAAACACAAAACACTTCCCTCCTACTGTCTTAGGCACACTAATAATTTTTCCCTTTCAAAATCAATCAAATACTAAGAGACAAACACAGCTTTGTGGAAGAACCATCAGGAACATTCTAGTGCATCTTAATAAACAGCTTGTCTGCGTTACCTTTATTAGCCACCCATTGTTGTTATTTTTACTTTCCTCTTACTTCATTGTTGTTTTTATTCTAATTAAAATGTTCGATTAGCATATGCAGAGTTGGATTTCATTGTGGCACTTGTAAACTATCTTTTTAGTTGACTCTCTTCCCTCCTTTCTACTCTGTTCCTGATAGCCGCTGACCTCCCCCTACATAGTCCCTTTATGCCTTGAGGTCGCATGTGAACTATTGCCTTTTCTGTTATTCCAACTGTGGCTAACACTGTCTCTACTTTCCTTAAGCAATATTAGTATTGTTACAATTATGAGGAAGTTTGTCCCAGAGCAGCTAATATCAATAATGCAGTCACACAGCTCATTACCAACTAGTGCCTAAGGGAAGAGAAATTAGTGGAACACTGTGATCTCCGCACCTGGAAGGAGGGCTGTGGTGAATTCTCTGAATGCTGCAGATTAGTGGGTTAGCTCATAACTGTCAGAAAACATTACACAAACCTCCATCTCTTGGGGGCATGTACTATTTATTCCCATACTTTACTTATTCTTAATTATGGAAGTTTTCATGATAGGCTGCTAAAGATGGGTATAAATATGTATTTCACAAGAGCCAAGGAAACCTCATTAGCTACTTTCCTACTGGGCCTGCAGTTACCTACTGTGAAAGTGAGGCAAGGCCTTCCCTTTAACTTCTGAAATTCCAAATGAGAACTGATGCAGAGAGCTATTAAGAATGAGAAATAATTAGAATAGAATACGGTACAGGCTTTACTCAAATGCCTAAGGATGAGAGGCATGTGGGGTGCATTGGAGATTGTGACAGTCTTACAATGTTTGGGGTTCTGGCACTGCTCACAATGCATTGAGTCCATAGTCATTACCTTGTGGATATTAGTTTATATCTGAGACAAAAAGTCAATATTAGTATTGTAGAGAGGATTTTGTTGGGTTCTTTATAACTGATAGGTGGTAGGCATTAGTGTTGGGATTGCAGGTACACGCTTAGCCAGGAAGTCACGCTCAGCTTTCAGTGTGGATGCTGGAATATGAACCCCGGTCCTCACACTTATGTAGTAAGCACATTAGCAGCTATGTTTTATTTTGTAAGGGTTTGGGTAAAAGTTAGGTATGCAACCACTGTCCCTGCTGGCAGCAGCAGCAGGTAGATGGAGCCACTATTGATTTTATCTGTGTCTTAAGACCTAAACATTTGTTTTCCAGTTTGAGAGTTCTGTTCTCCATCTCCTCTTACCACAGTGATGGCAGCAGAGTACAGGAGGAGGCTAAAGCATGCTTACCCCAGTGGGAAGGCAGGTCATCCTGGTGGCCTCGGGTGGCCTCTGCTGACCCTTCCTACTGTGAACATGTTTCTGTGGTTTGGCGCCAGTAACCTTATTTGTTAAATGTTTATGTCATATGTGCTCATGAGCCTTCAAGCCGCGTCTCCAACATGGGATTCGCCATTCCTGCCCCTCCTCTGAGACCTGCTGTTGACTTCTCACTGGGACACAGGAGAGCTTGAGATGCCTGCCCATGCCACACACATGCCACAGGCATCTCAGTGGGAGTCGGAGGCACTATCCCAGTCCTGCCAGCTCACATAGCTCCCCATTCTTCCCCCTCTCCTGTTCTAGGAGCCAGCCATTCAGTTATCCATTCAGCAAGCACCCAAAGTGGGCCTCCTAGGTATCAGGCAATATTGTAAGCAGCCGTGGTGTTATAGTCCCCAAAGAGTACTAGGCCATGGTTCTCATGGGCTTTTAAATAAACGTCCAGAGCAAGTGAAGCATTGTGGTGGGCTTGGGCTATTCTGAAGTGCCCCCATCTTCTCTGACTGCAATCAGACTTTTCTTAAACCTGTATTTCTGCTAACACCAGACTGGAGCAGCAGAGAGGAGTAAAGTCAGGTAGGTCACTTGCTGCAAACCTGCCACTGTGCCCTGACTACTGTTCTTCCTGAGCTTCAGAATGTTGCCATTCCTCTCTGAAATAGCCACCTCCATCTGCTGCAGTCATGTGGAGTCTTTTAGTCTTTTCTTCATTCCACTTTCCTTGCTCTGTGATTGCAGCATCATGGCCTAGTCTCAGCACTTAAGAGCTTTGGGATGTGTGAGTGCATGAGCCATTTTAACATAGCAACTGTATGTTTGTATGCTGGCATGTAGTCACTCTATGTCACAGCCCCAGCCTCCAGCTGACTTGTCTCACCTCAGCTGATATCCACCTGTAGGACAAACATATACAGAATTGTAGTAAGCCTTGTGCTGTAATTAGGCAGGTTCTATAAAGGAACATAGCACTAGACTATTTATATATTATAAAAGGTATTTTACCCAGGAGGCCGTGGTACATGCTTTAATCCCAGTACTTTGGAGGTAGAGGCAGGTGGGTCTCTGTGAGTTTGAGGCCAGCCTGGCCTACAAAGTGAGTTCCAGAACAGATAGAGCTGTACAGAGAAACACTGTCTCAAAATACACACACACACACACACACACACACACACACACACACCAACCAACAAAAAGAAGACTCTCTAGATTGGCTTATACAGGAAGTTCTGGGTGGTCTAACAATGGTTGTCTACACCAGAGTGACTGAGAAACTGTAGATTTCCAGTCCACGGGGCTAGATGCTTCGGCAGCCACAGTTTGCACTAAAGGCCAATGCTTTAGCCAGGATGTCGCTTCTGTACCTCGTGCCTCCTACCCAGGAGTTATTAGGGTTTGTGTCAGGGAACCATGTAGCAGGCAGTCATTGTGTCTTTGAATGCAGTAGGCATTTAAAGTGTCACTACAGATTCTAACTGCCTAGTGCAGCACAGGTGTGTACCAGGAGATTCACCGAGAACTGGCTTAGGTGCCTTAAGGGGCAGGATAGGCCATCTTAAGGACAGGAGTAGGAGGATCGGGCTGGAATCCCTACAGCTGCTATCAACTGGTAGGTAGCTCCTCCCCACCCGGGAGGAGTCCAGATGTGCATAGAAAGCTGTGCCCACACACTCAGTCAGCTCCATCCACACTATCTAGGATTTCTCTCCCCTTCTCAGCCTTCCTTCACACACCCACTAAAGCCATCATTTGTAAAACAAAGCCATACACTTGATATCGGCAATTTATTTTACAGTTAAGATGGTTTTTGTGTCCTAGGAAGTTTCAGTTTTCAGTGCACTGGGTGTTTATGATGTTTATGATGTCACACAGCTTAAATATGCCATCCTGTAGCAGCATCTTAAGTCCCACTCGGAGAACAGAGCAGCTGGCGCACTAATTAGCAGCAAAGATCATGAGTCTTTCACAAACTCACATCATGATGGGATTCTGATAATAACTTTCTAACACAATGTGTTGTATGTTCTTAGGACCCTTTATTGATTTTTCCCCTTAAATCCTTAGACACCTTTATAGTGGACTGCTTAAACTGAAGAGCACACAAGCATCTGCATGCTCTTTTTCATTTTAGTGCACTTGGACATTTACAATTTGCCATTTATTTATCCATTTGCCTTGTTTTTATTATACCATATGTCGTTTACAAATGCTGAGCCTACTGCTAAAAGCTTGTGCCTAGAACCCTCCGCTAAGAGATTAAATTAAGCCATGCAGAAAATAATGTATTTTAAAAGGACAGTATTTTGATGAACAATTTTGCTTTTATAGTCTGGTTAATTGCTGACTGAGTTTCTCCCAGGGTTCTGAAAATACAACAAGCATTGATGTAGGAAAAGAAATATTAGAAATTAGGAAATCTCGGCTTGTTGGAAAATGTTCTTTGGTTATTAGGTTTTAAGAAAACAAGTCTTTCAGCAGCTCTGCTCTCTCCAAGCAGATACAATTCTCTCACCCAGTTTCCCCCTTAAAATCAGCACAGTTTACACATACATAGTGTTAGTGTGCTTGAGTGCTGAGCTTAATGGCTTTTGACACATACAATCATTTCCCATACAAAATCCTGTACACATCTATCTTTCTGAAAGATCCCGCACACCACCTTAGATGACTCCTACCTGTGGCTGGGGCTGGAGGTCTGGTGGACTTCATACACATCTAACCTATGAATTCTTGCCATATCTACAAGAGTTCTCTGTCTTATGCAAATTAGTTCTATTTGCATTAGGTTGTATCCCAACTCACCTTATTTTTCTGATTTATGAATTTTTATTCATACATTTAAATATATTGTACACTAAATGTATACCTTAGTTTATACATATAGTGCTTATATATAAAATAAGTGCCACATTTCATTGTCAGTCACAGAATAATTATTTCCAAAATTGGAATGTTTTAGCCAAGACTGCTATAAACTTTATGCCATGAGACATTTTGTGGATATGCTTCTATTTCTTTTAGGTAATACCCAGAAATAGAAGTTCTTGGTCATATGTAGTTGTGTGCTTTCCAAAAAGAAACTACTAGCTTTCCAACCGTATATTGTTTAACAGTCCCTAAAGCAGGATACAGAAGATGGTGGTTTGAATGAAATGCTCATATAAGTCTCAGGCATTTGAATACTTGATCCCCAACTGGAGGTTGTTTGGGGAGCACTAGGAGGTATAGCTTCGCTGAAGGGCTGAGTCACTGAGGTCAGGCTTTGAGGTTCAAAAGGCTCACACCATTCCCAGTGTACTCTCTGGCTCCTGCTTGTGGATTACACGGTGGACTCTCAGCTGATACTGCTGCCATGCCTTTGCTCCACTGTCATGGACTCTCACTGTAGTTTTATGAGGTCCCATTTGTCAATTCTTGATCTTAGAGCATAAGCTATTGATGTTCTGTTCAGGAACTTTTCCCCTGTGCCCATGTACTGAAGGCTCTTCTCCAGTTTCTTTTCTATTAGTTTCAGTGTGTCTGGTTTTATATCTTTGATCCACTTGGAGTTGAGCTTAGTATGAGGAGATAAGAATGGATCAATTTGCTTTCTTCTGCATGCTCACCTCCAATTGAACCAGCACCACTTGTTGAAAAGGCTATCTTTTTTCCACTGGATGTTTTCAGCTCCTTTGTTGAAGATCAAGTGACCATAGGTATGTGGATTAATTTCTGGGTCTTCAATCCTATTCCATTGGTCCATTTGCCTGGCACTGTACCAATACCATGCAGTACTCTGTAGTACTGCTTGAGGTCCAGGATACCGATTTTCTCAGAAGTTCTTTTACTGTTGAGAATAGTTTTAGCTATCCTGGGTTTTTTGTTATTCCAGATGAATTTGAGAATTGCTCTTTCTAACTCAATGAAGAAGTGAGTTGGGATTTTGATGGGGATTGCATTGAATCTGTAGATTGTTTTTGGCAAGATGGCCATTTTGACTATATTAATCCTGCCAATCCATGAGCATGGAAGATTTTCCATTTTCTGAGGTCTTCTTCGATTTCCTTCTTCAGAGACCTGAAGTTCTTGTCATACAGCTCTTTCACTTGTTTGGTTAGAGTCACACCAAGATACTTTATATTGTTTGTGGCTACTGTGAAGGGTGTCATTTCCCTAACTTCTTTCTCAGCCTGCTTATCCTTTGAGTATATAAAGGCTACTGATTTACTTGAGTTGATTTTATAACAAGCCACTTTTCTGAAGTTGTTTGTCAATTGTAGGAGTTCTCTGGTGGAATTTTTTGGGTCACTTAAGTATACTATCATATCATCTGCAAATAGTGATATTTTGATTTCTTTCTTTACAATTAGTATCCCTCTGAACTCCTTATGTTTTCTAATTGCTCTACCTAGAACTTCAAGTACTATATTGGCAAGATATGGAGAGAGGGGGCAGCCTTGTCTAGTCCCTGATTTTATGGGATTGGTTCAAGTTTCTCTCCATTTAGTTTGATGTTGGCTACTGGTTTGCTGTATATTGCTTTTACTATGGGCCTTGAATTCCTGTTCTTTCCAAGACTTTTAGCATGAAAGGATGCTGAATTTTGTCAAATGCTTTTTCAGCATCTAATGAAATGACCATGTGTTTTTTTCTTTGAGTTTGTTTAGGTAGTGGATTGCATTGATG
The DNA here is from genome assembly GCF_947179515.1 of Apodemus sylvaticus. Lineage (NCBI taxonomy): Eukaryota > Metazoa > Chordata > Mammalia > Rodentia > Muridae > Apodemus > Apodemus sylvaticus. The sequence continues at coordinate 113,536,010 of NC_067479.1, forward strand.
GATTTCTGTATATTGAACTATCCCTGCATCCCTGGGATGAAGCTTACTTGATCATGGTGAACAATCATTTTGATGTGTTCTTGGATTCGGTTGGCAAGAATTTTATTGGGTATTTTTGCATCGATATTCATAAGGGAAATTGGTCTGAAGTTCTCTTTCTTTGTTGGATCTTTGTGTGGTTTTGGTATCAGTGTAATTGTGGCTTGGTAGAACAAGCTGGGTAGAGTTCCTTCTGTTTCTATTTTGTGGAATAGTTTGAAGAGTATTGGTGTTAGGTCTTCTTTGAAGGTCTGATATAATTCTGCACTAAAACCATCTGGTCCTGTGCTGTTTTTGGTTGGAAAACTTTCTAACAGCCCTTCTATTTCTTTAGGGGTTTATGGGACAGTTTAGATGATCTATTTGATCCCGATTTAATTTTGGTATTTGGTTTCTGTCTAGGAAATTGTCTATTTCCTCCAGATTTTCCAGTCGTGTTGAGTACAGGCTTTTGTAGTAGGATCTGATGAGTTTTTGAATTTCCTCAGTTTTTGTTGTTATATTTTCCTTTTCATTTCTAATTTTGTTAATTTGGATATTGTCTCTGTGCCCTTTGGTTAGTCTAGCTAAGGATTTATCTATCTTGTTGATTTTCTCAAAGAACCAGCTCCTGGTTTTGTTGATTCTTTGTATGGTGCTCTTTGTTTCTACTTGATTGATTTCAGCCCTGAGTTTGATGATTTCCTGCCTTCTACTCCTCCTGGGTGAAATAGCTTCTTTTTGTTCTAGGGCTTTCAGGAGTGCTGTTAAGTTGCTAGTGTATGCTCTCTCCAGTTTCTTTTTGGAGGCACTCAGGGCTATGAGTTTTCCTCTTAGCACTGCTTTCTTTGTGTCCCATAAATTTGGGCATGTTGTACCTTCATTTTCATTAAATTCTAAAAAGTCTTTGATTTCTTTCTTTATTTCTTCCTTGACCAAGGTATTATTGAGTAGAGTATTGTTCAGCTTCCATGTGTATGTGGGCTTTCTGTTGTTTTTTTTGCTATTGAAGACCACTCTTACACCATAGTGATCTGAAAAGAGGCATGGGATTAGTTTGATCTTATATCTGTTGAGGTCTGTCTTGTGACCAATTATATGGTAGATTTTGGAGAAGGTACCATGAGATGCTGAGAAAAAGGCATATTCTTTTGCTTTAGGATGAAATGTTCTATATATATCTGTTAAATGTAATTGGTCCAAAGCTTCAATTAGTTTCACTGTGTCCCATTTTAGTTTCTGTTTCCTGAACGGTGCATTGAGGAGAGTGGAGTGTTGAAGTCCCCCACAATTATTGTGTTAGGTGCAATATTTGCTTTGAGCTTTAGTAAAGGTTCTTTTACAAATGAGGGCGCCCTTGCATTTGGAGCATAGATGTTCATAATAGAGAGTTCTTCTTGGTGGATTTTTCCTTTGACCAGGAAGAAGTGTCTTTCTGTGTCCCTTTTGATGACTTTAGGTTGAAAGTTAATTTTATCTGATATTAGAATGGCTACTTCGGCTTGTTTCCTAAGACCATTTGCTTATAAAATTGTTTTTCCGCCTTTTACTCTGAGGTACTGTTTGTCTTTGACACTGATGTGTGTTTCCAGTATGCAGCAAAATGTAGGGTCCTGTTTACATATCCAGTCTGTTAGTCTATGTCTATGTCACAGAGACCCCCACTCCGACAGTTTATTTAGATTGATGTGGTCATGAGCACAAAGCTAATAGTAAGGTGTTGATTTCTAGACCAGTTTCTCCTGGATAGCAGTTGAGAAAAGTTAGAAGAAGCAGAATTTTGTGTGTTTGTTTAGAGGGGAAAAATGTGGCCAGTACAGAGAATGCTGAGTAAAAGTTTTGGTCCTAGAAGGTGGTCTTAGGTTTGGAACCATGAACTAGATATGGGAGGAGCAAAGATGTTACAAATCTCTTCTCAGGGCTCATCAAAGCATCCCGGGCTGGCTAGAAGACTAGTTACAGAAAATCCAATTAGAAGTGTTTTTCTTTAACTCATATATTAGTTTCAACAAAATGAAAGTTGGTGAACCTGAGGAAAAGATTGCTGAAAACATCCCAAGGTATAATGGTACATCCCAGTGCCTGCAAGTGGGCAGGCAGCCTTCAGTGCATACATGTCCTGCAGGGCAGGCAAGTTTCAATGCACATGTCCTATAGGGCAGGTAGCCTGCAGTGCACACATGTCCTACTGGACAGGCTGTTTCCAGTGCACAGATGCATTGCTGGCCAGGATGTTTTCAGTGCACACATGTGCACTCAGGTAACAATGCTGCTGTGGATTTACTAATCATATACCATGTGATCTTGAGTTTTCTTTATCTAAAACTTTTGGCACAAATGGATTCTGAAGAACCTGTTCCTTATGCCCGAGTGCTGCTTTAGTTGTAGGAAAATCTGTGAAAAATAAGTAGGCAAACACATACCAGCTTTAACAGGAGGCTTACTTCATTTTGGGTATCTTAGTAACTAAGCAGTGATAAACTCATGCGAGCAGCATCTGACAGGTCACCAGAGGGCTTCTCTCTCCAGTGTCCCAGCATCTGTCCGTCCTTACACTTCTGCCTGGAGCCTGTCCTGTGTCATGGCTTCTTCACTTGTGCTCCTGTTCTGTATCTTACCTCTGCTGGTGATCGTTAACCAACAGCTCAGGCAGCTCTTTACACTTGTTGTAATGGATGCACACCATGTTTGTGTCATTGAACATCTCTGTTTTTATTGAACCTAAGAGACATATTGCATATGGCTTATAATGGAGTGTAGTGGAATATTGAAAGCCTGGGCCAGATGAATGACTTAGGTGTGGTCTCTCAGTCAACCTACCTTCATCCTCTCAGAAAATTCTGGAGGAGCTTTTGTTTAGTTCTGCAAGAGGTAAGCTGGAGCCTTACGTGCCTGAGTTCTGACCACTCGCTGCTGTCCCCTCCCCTTGTAGGGGATGTCATTGCTCTTTCCTCATGGCCTGGCTTGACTGCTACTAATGGTCTTTGGAAAACCTCTTAATTGATACGGAGTGGAGCAGATGCCATTACAAATATTTGAGAAAAGGCTCAAAGGAGAGAAGTTTCGGGTAAAGTAGCCCCTGAGCTCTGTTCCTTGGAGATATGGTTAGTTCACCAGTTCTCATAGGCCTCTGGCGTAGGCACCCTTGCCTCCAGTCTTGTGTTTTTGTTTTTTGTTTTTTGTTTTTTTTCTGTCAGATGGTTGACTTTTAGATTTGCTTCTTGTTATGGGTTAAATTAACTCCATGGTAGGAGGTATCACTTCTTCATTAAGCATTTGCAAAGATATCTTAGATGCCACTACGCTCACAGTAACGAGTGTCAGTTGCTGCAGAGGAAAGAGATGATGAGGCCCTTAACACCAGACTTCTCCTACCAGGAGACCTTTGAGAAGGCAAGCCTGAGCAGCAGCAGCAGTGGGGCAGCCAGCCTGAAAAGCGAACTTTCAGAGAGCGCAGAGCTCCCTGGAGAGGGCTGCCATGTCTCCTGTGGGAAGGAGGAGGACAGGCTCTGCGAGGAGGTGCTGTCAGAGGACAACTTCCAGCTGGAGAGTGTGGAGAAAGGTGGGTGTGCTTTGCGCAAGGGGAGGGCAGGAAGGCACCGGGGACCTTCTGCGGCTAGGCTCACCCTCTTCTTCTTTTCCACATGCAGACCTGTATTCGGAGCTAGACTACGAGCCGGACGTCTCGGACAACTGTAGCAGCTCCAGTTCAAGCCCCCTAAAGGAGTCTACCTTCAGTAAGCTTGCTGTGCAAGTCTGCCTTTGTGTGACTGCAGTGGGTGGGGCCATGGCAGTGAGAGGGTCAATGGAGTCTGTCACTCCTGTCTCAGGTGTAGCACTCCAGTGGGTAGAGCCAGAGGCCAGACACCAGGAAAGGGGGTGCTTTTTCATTTTTACCAGACTGTAACTAGGGAGCTGAAATGGTGAGGCTACAGGCAACCAAATCACCTTAGCAATGATGGATGTGGTATCTCCTCAGTCTGGGTTAGAGGAACCAGAAACAGAGAATTAGCCTCGGTGCAGACTAACTTTTGTACAATTTTATTCACACTCGCTGCTCTGTTTTTCATTTCTGTCAAAGTGATTAAAACACTGACAAAAGCAACTTACAGGGTTGGGGGGAAGAAGGGTTTATTTTAGGTCATGGCTCCAGGTCACCATCCATCATAGCAGGGAGTCAAGGAGACAGGGATTCAATGACATCACAGCCATGGCTGAGAGCAGAGAGATGTGAATGTGTGCATGCTGCTGGTGTTCTGTCCACTTTCTATACTCACACAGTCCAGGACCAGATCCAGGGAGTGTGCCATCCACAGCAGGCATAGCCTGTTAACCCAGTTAAGAAAATCCCTCACTGGGATGCCCACAGGCCAAGCTGGCTAAATCTTAGAATGCATAAAGTTGATGAATGAAAGCAAGCAGAACTGAGATGTTTAGTGCATCTAAGTAAAATCAATATCTTAACTGTCTAGGACCATGAAAAACACAATACATAAATCCAGCCAAAATTAGTTTAAAATTGCAAAGCTTCTGTAAGGCATAGGACAATATCAATAGGATAAAATGGTAACCAACATGTTGGGAAAAGAACTTTAGCAGTCCTACAGCTGATAGAGGACTAATATTCAATATGTACAAAGAACCCAAGAAGTTAGACTCCAGAGAACCAAATAACCCTATTAAAAATGGGGTACAGAGCTAAACAAATAATTCCCAACTGAGGAATACCAGATGGCTGAGAAACACCTAAAGAAATGTTCAACATCCTTAATCTTCAGAGAAACAACCCTGAGATGCCACCTCACGCCAGCCAGAATGACCTGGTTCAAAAACTCAGGGGACGGCAAATGCTGGAGAGGATGTGGAGAAAGAGGAATATTCCTCCATTGCTGGTGGGATTGCACACTGGTGAAACCACTCTGGAAATCAGTTTGTCAGTTCCTCAGAAAACAGGACATAGCACTACCTAAGGACCCAGCTATACCACTCCTGTGCATACACCCAGAAGATGCTCCAACATGTAATAAGGACACATGCTCCACTATGTTCATCGCAGCCTTATTTATAATAGCCATAATCTGGAAAGAACTCAGATGTCCCTCAACAGAGGAATGGATACAGAAAATGTGGTACATTTGCACAATGGAGTACTATTCAGCTATTAAAAACAATTAATTCATGAAATTCTTAGGAAAATGGATGGAGCTAGAAAATATCATCTTGAGTGAGGTAACCCAATCACAAAAGAACACACATGGTATACACTCGCTGATATGTGGTATTAGCCCAAAAGCTCGGAACACCCAAATACAACTCACAGGCCACATAAAGCTCAAGAAGAAGAAAGACCAAAGTGTGGATACTTTGATCCTTATTGGAAAATAGATCAAAATACCCATGGCTCACAGCCAACCAATAGAGTGAACATAGGGTCTCCAATAGAGCAGCATAGAGAAAGGCCCCAAGGATCTGTAGAGGTTTACAGCCCTGTAGGAGGAACAATAATATGTACCAACTAGTACCCCCCAGAGCTCCCAGGGGCTAAACCGAAGAGTACACATATGTACCATGACTCCAGCTACATATGTAGCAGAAGATGGCCATTTCAGACATCAATGAGAGGAGAAACCACAAGTGCTGTGAGATTGGAGGAATGCAAGTCAGGAAATAGGGGGTTTGGGGTGAGCAGGGGGAAGAGGGATGGGATGGGGGATTTTTGGAGGGATAACAAGGAAAGGGGATACCATTTGAAATGTAAATAAAGCAAATATCTAATAAAAACATTGATGAGTAGGAAAGAAAATAAAGTGATATATTTAGAATTTAAAGACTACGGAAAAATAGGATCAAGTCAACTTGGCAGATCTGAAATGAAAGATGTTAAAATAGAAATGGGAAAAAAAGATAAACATCTCAGAAGAGTATGTTAACTAGATTTAAGTTTTCTAACTAGAGATACTTTAAAATAATTGAAGTAAAAATAATTCTGTCTCCTCAGTGGTTATGCTATGAGAAATGCCAGGAAAGCAGAGAGAAAATAGCTTTCCTGAAGATCCAAGTGGTGTGTAGTCTTTTCTATACATAATGGCTCCCTCAACATGCTGACTAGATCTATCAGATTTTATGGAGCAGTAACCATGTCCAATTCTTTGTTCTATATTTCCTAAAAGGTCTTTTCTGGGAGGTAAGGTGCCTTGGTTTGTATTTGGGTAATGATGGGTACCATGCAGGAGGAACTCTTCATACATGTAAATGTGCATCACATTCTAGATGAGAATTCTTATCACATTCTGGTGATGTGAATACTGGTGTTTATCTCTAGAATAGTGATGGAGATGTGCAGTAGGGAGGCAGCAAGAGAGGCACATCGTGACTGTGGAGATGTCTGCACACAGGCTCAAGTGATGCAGTGCTCAAGTGAAAGAGATGCAGGCATGCTGTCCTGTTGAATACAAACTTCTGTTTAGCATCTTTCCTATGGAAGGAACACACCTTACAATAACAGATCAAGTGCATAGTAGTGGTGGTTACACTGAAGAAAAACTGCCAAGACAGAAGAACTGACCAAGTACATAATAATTTTTTTAGTATTATATTTCAGCTAATATTGTCAAGAAAAAAATGGCCATTACAGTGAAGGGAAATTGTCAGGACAGTGAAACCCTTTAGAAAAGGGGTGCTGAAGGCCACGACACAGCTAGTGGCTGAGCACTGGCCCATATACCCTGGCCCTGGACTCTCTCCAGCACTGGAAACAAGCAATACACAACAACAACAAAAACCAGTTTCTGCAGCAGTAATTTACACTTATTTCTATTTTCTTGTTTTAGGCATTTTAAAGAGAAGTTTCAGTGCATCGGGAAGAGAAAGGCATTCACAGGCAAGGTATGTTGTTTTGAGGGACAGCAGACTTAGCAGTGTATTTATTCTAGGCAGCACTGAGCCACGTGGAGCTAAGTTGCCCCAGGATTAACAGAAGTCACTGTGGGCATGTGGACATAGCAACTGTGAGTGTCTGCCTCCCAGAGCTAGCAACTATGGCTGCGTAGTGTGCTGAAGGGTGCTAAGCCTCAGCATGGGCATTGTGTACTGTGCCTTCTGGTTCTGTGACATCCAAACAGCCAGTCACTCTGAGGATACACTGAACCGAGACATGGAATACCTATGCTCAGTGCACCTAAGACCATGGGTCCTTAAGATAGGGATATGTGACTCAGTCCACAGCAAATGGGGGCAAGGTAAGGGACGCACACACACTTCTTCCCGAGGATCTGCACCCCCCCATAGTGTGCTTGTGAGTCTTGCTCACATATAAAGGCAGAACTCCTTTATACAGTCACACCCAGCCAAGGACAGTGATATATATATATATATATATATATATATATATATATATATATATATATATATATATGATGTATAAGATGTCTGATTTATATCAGATTTATATCATATATATGCATCCTTTTTTTTTTTTTAAGAGAAAGGAGAAATTGTTAAGGGGCATCAGTTGTCTTTGTGACCGTAGCCTCTTAAGGTAAGAACTAAAACTAAAGTATCAGATTTGGCCCTTGAAAGTCCCATGATAGTTAGGAGAACATTTTGGGTGGCATTGGCTGAGGATGGAGTGAACCTCAAAGGCTAAGATGAGCAGATAGCAGAGGGCTGCTCAGAGGCCCAAGCATCCTTAACGCTGAAGCAGTGACAGCACCAGCCAGCAGTGCAGGCCAGTTCTGACATCCAGCTGCATGCCCCAGTCAAGAGGGCTTTACATAAGAATGGAAATTTCTAACCAGATGAATTCAGACATTTTGAAAGTGCCAAGTAATTCTAACCTTGATTTCTATAAGGATCTGTGGGAATTTTCCTCATTTGTAATAGTTCTATTTTCATCTAGCCCTTTGAAAATGACAACAAAAATCCCATGAACAAAAAACCTCATATATTTCATATCTTGAGAGGATTATTTTTTATAAACTCTAGAAATTAGTTAAGTGTTTTGTAAAAAATTGTATAAATCAGAGTTATGGGTAGAAGTTCGTCATGCAGGGACATTGCACAGTCATATCTTTACCATGTACTTATCAATCTGTGAACACAAGTGGCCAAAACATCAAAGGTTCCAAAACCCCGTTCCAAGGTGGCTGAGAACTGTCTTAAAGCCCATGTCTGTATCTGTGTCACGTAGTGGGATGTTCTGTGTGCCAAGCCCCCAGGAAGCACAGTTGTCACTGCAGCCCCAGTACAGACTGAGCAAAGTGACACAAGGCAGACCTGAGTGGGGCTGGGCTGGGGCGGAGGAAACAGCTCTGTCACACAAAGCCGGGGCAAAGAAATCAAAATAGTCTTTACTCTTTCCCAGGTAGTTCTAATGGCCTCTGAGTTAAAATGAGATCATTCTAAAGTATAATTTCTATTTCTCTTGTAGGCATTAAGTAAAGCTAACATTCTTTTTTTATTCATTTTGCTTAGGGTTTTTCTCAACTTCTTAGTGTATTAATGTGAAAAGTGATCTAATCTTCTAAAATATGTAGAAACCAGATGATAAATTTAAATATAAAGGAAGACCATGACACTACATTCTATAGTAAAAATAAATAGGCAAGTCGACCTGGAGATGCCTTTGGCTTTTCTGTAGCCAGCACAGCTAGTGCCAAGGTGACCCTGGGTGGCTGTGGTTAAACAGAACAGAGAGCATACTTAGGCAAGAACTTCTCAAATTTGATCACCCCAGACAGAAGCTGGAAGATTTGTGGGGACCATGAGTTCAAGGCCAGATTGGGCAACATTACAAGAACCCCATCTCAAAAATGCAAATCATCTTCTCAAGTTCTGGTCGTTTATTACAGAGTGCCAGTCTTAGTCTGAACTGTGCAAGGGTTCTTCCTTTACTCTCCTGGTCCAGTGTGTTGCACACAGATGTTTGTTGGATGCTTGTTATAGTATCTTAATGAATTATCTCATTCAATTTCTGAGTCTCTTACTGTAAAGGGTTGAAATCTTGTTCACTTCCTTGAATTAATTTAGTGTTAGCCCACTTCAAAAGAAAAATTCTGTTACTTAGGCAACAGGATTTCTCCATGCCTAACTTGCCTTCTGTTGCCAAGGCAACAGGGTGTAGTTGGCTGGCTGCTCTGAAACATTGGATGTTTGCAGCATCAGAGATTCCTGCAGTGAATACCTGCTTTGTGAGCATGGTTTCATTAAAGGTTGTGCTCCTGACTCCAGTTCTCATGAAGAGAGATGGCTGCAGAGATTTCTGACCATGCAGCATCACTGATGTGATTATAAGGGCCCTCGAGCTGTCCCAGGACCCATGATCCTTCCCTCCCAGTAGCCCTCTCACCATCTACTTGTGGCTACTCTGTGTCCTCTTCTCATTCATAATCTGGGTCTCATTTTGCATTTATTGAATGTGTGTGCTCCATCACTGCTTACCCAGACTAACCAGGCCTCAGCGAGCCTCACCATCCAGCAGTCTTGCTAGCCATACACAATAAGCAGTACTGTGCAGCTGTGAGAGCAGTATTCCTTTTCTAAAATCCTGCCTCGTTTGCCTGCATCTATCAGTACAGTCTGCAGGGAAGGCCTGGAGTCTGGTCCCATCTCCTCACAGCTATACCAGCTCTGTTAACACTGCAGTGGGTGAAGACCTTGACTAAACTCGAGCCCAACCCCCATCAAGTTCCCTGTCACAGCTGTCATGGTGATGAATGTTGAGGATTCTGGCTACCTTGTATATCAAGGTTGCAGTAACCTCACAGGATGTGTTCTTAGTCTTGTAAGCCAAGATGCTCATTTCTGATGATGTAGTTAAAGGATTTCCTTGAAAGAAAATTCTAGAGCATTATCTCTTTCATGGCCCATATTTTAATGACAAAATAATTATCCAAGTTATTCACACTTTTCTGACAAAATAATTACCAAAGCAATTCATACTATACTTGCATCAACTCAGAATAAAATCTCTTTTAAAAACCATGGAATGTGGCTGTATTCTCTGTCTTACTGCCGACTGCAGTGGGCGGACTTGCAGACTAAATCTCCGCTCATCACTTTTGACTCTTCAAGGCATACAAGCTGTGGAGCAGGTTATGCTGGGTCCAAGGACGGGTAGAGGTCATGGCTTTCAGTGTCCTTTCAGCCTCTAAAACACTGTTACTGTCACCAGCTTCAGGAGGTATTTTGTGCCCATTTTCAAACTTTCATTAGACAGGCTCTTCAGTATGCTACGTCTTCCCACCTGTCTGATGCTTGTCCACGTTAAACCATCCCTGTGAGCAGCTTGAGCTATAGTGGACATGTTGTCATCTGGACCAGGACGCTCCACAGGTCATAAGCATTCTGTGTCCCTCAGTCTAGAGTGTCCCCGGCTCTGTATCACCCCCACCATCTGTCCATCTATTGCTGGGCATTACCACGGCTTCTATTCGCAGTGGATATATGCTTTTTTGGAGTTAAAAATGGCTGTCTGTTCTTGCGACTGGTGATTTATCTTTGAAGAAATTAATGGTTTTCTTCTGCACTGAACAGTAGTAACCTCAGAAGCTCTGAGACTATGAGGATGGTTTTTTTCATCCTGGTGTGTAGTACAGGGCCTCCAAGGAAACAGTGTGTGTGTGTGTGTGTGTGTGTGTGATATTATGTCCCTAATGCTTAATTTTTAAAGATTGATTTTATTCTAATTATTTTTTAATTTATTTTTTTCTTAATTGAATATTTTCTTTATTTACATTTCAAATGTTATCCCCTTTCCCCAGTTCCCCTGGGAACCTATGCCACCCCCCACCCCTGCTTCAATGAGGGTGTTTCCCCATCCACCCACCCACTCACTTCTGCCTTCCTGCCCTTGAATTCCCCTACACTGGGTCATCCAGCCTTCACATGACCAATGGCCTCTCCTCCCATTGATGTCCAACAAGGTCATCTTCTGCTACATATGCAGCTGGAGCCATGGTCCCTCCATGTGTACTCCTTCGTTAGTAGTTAAGTCCCTGGGAGCTCTGGTAGGGGGGTTCTGGTTGGTTGATATTGTTGTTCTTCCTATGGGGTTGCAAACCCCTTCAGCTCCTTCAGTCCTTTCTTAAACTCCTCCATTGGGGACAACACACACAGTTGGTTGGCTGAGAGCATCTGCATTTGTATTTGTCAGGCACTGGCAGAGCCTCTCGGGAGATAGATATATCAGGCTCTTATCAGTATGTACATCTTGGTATCCGCAATAGTGTCTGGGTTTGGTGACTGCATATAAGGGAGATCCCCAGGTGAGGCGGTCTCTGGATGGCCTTTCCTTCAGTCTCTGCTCCAACTTTGTATTTGCTCCTGTCCACTTCTAAGAAGGACTGAAGTACCCACTATGGTCTTCCTTTTCTTGAGCTTTATGTGGTCTGTGAATTGTATCTTGGGTATTACGAGTTTTTTTTTTTTTTTTTTTAGCTAATATCCACTTATCAGTGAGTACATACCATGTGTGTTCTTTTGTGATTGGATTACCTCACTCAGGATGATATTTTCATTCATTTGCCTAAGAATTTCATGAATCCATTGTTTTTGAGAGCTGAGTAGTACTCCATTGTGTAAATGAACCAAATTTTCTGTATATATTTCTCTGTTGAGGGACATCTGGGTTATTTACAGATTCTGGCTATTAAAAATATGCCTGCTATGAACATAGTGGAGCATGTGTCTTTATTACATGTTGCAGCATCTTTTGGGTATATTCCTAGGAGTGGTATACCTGGGTCCTTGGGTAGTATTATCCAATTTTTTGAGGAACTGACAAACTGACTTCCAGAGTGGTTGTACCAGCTTTCAATCCCACCAGCAATGGAGGAGTGTTCCTCTTTCTTTACATCCTCAACAGCATTTGCTGTCCCCTGAATTTTTGATCTTAGCCATTCTGACTGTTGAGAGGTGGAATCTTAGGGTTTTGATTTGCTTTTCCCTGATGACTAAGGATGTTCAACATTTCTTTAGGTGTTTCTAGGCTATTCAAGTTTCCTTAGTTCAGAATTCTCTGTTTAGCTCTGGTCCCCAGTTTTTAATAGGGATAATTGATTTTATGGAGTTTTACTCCTTGAATTTTTTGTATGTATTGGATATTAGACCTCTATTGAAAGTAGAATTGATAAAAGTTTTTTTCACAATCTATTGGTTGCCATTTTGTTTTATTGACAGTATCCATTGCCTTAGAGAAGTTTTGCAATTTCATGAGGTTCCATTTGTTGTTTTTTCATTCAATATATTCTTTATTTACATTTCAAGTGATTTTCTCTTCCTTGGATTCCCCTTCCCCGAAAGTCCCATAAGCCCTCTTCCCTTCCCTGTTCCCCAATCCACCCCTTCCCACTTCCCTGTCCTGGTATTCCCTTACACTGCTGCACTGAGTCTTTCCAGGACCAGGGGCCACTCCTTCCTTATTCTTGGGTGTCATTTGATATGTGCATTGTGTCTTGGGTATTCCAAGCTTCTAGGCTAATATCCATTTATCAGTGAGTGCATACCATGAGTATTCTTTTGAGACTGGGTTACCTCATTTAGGATGATGTTCTCCAGTTCCATCCATTTGTATAAGAATTTCATGAATTCATTGTTTCTAATGGCTGAATAGTACTCCGTTGTGTACATAAACCACATTTTCTGTATCCATTCCTCTGTTGAGTGACATCTGGGTTCTTTCCAGCTTCTGGCTATTATAAATAGGGCTGCTATGAACATAGCAGAGCATGTACCCTTATTGCAGGCTGTTAATTCTTAAATTTAGAGCATAAGCCATTGTTGTTCTGTTTGGGAAATTTCCCCCTGTGTCCATGTGTTTGAGAGGCTCTTCCCTACTTTCTTTTCTATTAGTTTCAGTGTGTCTGGTTTTATGAGGGGGACCTTGATCTACTTGGACTTGAATTTTGTCCAAGGAGAAAATAATGGACCAATAAACATTCTTCTACATGCTGACACCCAGTTGAAACAGCACCATTTGTTTAAAATCCTGTCTTTTTTCTACTGGATAACTTTACATTTTTTGTCTGAGATTAAGTGAACATAGATGCATGCGTTCATTTCTGGGTCTTCAATTCTATTCCATTGATCTTCATGCATGTCTCTTTATCAGTACCATAAAGTTCTTATCACTATTGCTCTGTAGTATAGCTTGAAGTCAGGGATGGTGATTGTTAAGAATAATTTTAGCTACCTTGACATTATTGTTATTCAAAATGAATTTGAAAATTGTTCTTTCTAACTCTATAAAGAATTGAGTTGGAATTTTGATGAAGATTGCATTGAATCTGTAGATTGCTTTAGGTAAGATGGCCATTTTTACTATTTTTAATCCTGCCAATCCACTAGCGTGGGAGATCTTTCCATGTCCTGAGGTCTTCTTCAATTTCTTTCTTCAGAGACATGAAGTTCTTGTCATACAGATCATTCACTTGCCTTGTTAGAGTCACACCAAGGTATTTTATATTATTTGCAACTATTGTGAAGGGTGTTGTTTACCTAATTTCTTCTCAGGCTGTTTATTCTTTGAGTATAGGAAGGCTACTGATTTTTTGAGTTAATATTATATCCATCCACTTTGCTGAAATTTTTTTTATCAGGTTTAGAAATTCCCTGGTGGATTTTTTGGGGTCCCTTATCTATACTATCATATCATCTGCCAATAGTGATATTTTGACTTCTTCCTTTCCAATTTGTATCCCATTGACCTCCTTTTGTTGTCTAATTGCTCTAGCTAGAACCTCAAGTACTATATTGTACAGATGGGGAGAGAGTGTTCAACCTTGTCTAGTCCTTAATTTTAGTGGGATTGCTTCAAGTTTTTCTCCATTTAGTTTGATATTGGCTACTGGTTTGCTGTATATTGCTTTTGCTGTTTAGGTATGGGCCTTGAATTCTTGATCTTTCCAAGACTTTTAATATGAAGGAAGGTGGAATTTTGTCAAATGCTTTATCAGCCGCTAATGAAATGATATGTGATTTTTTTCTTTGAGTTTGTTTATGTGGTGGATTACATGGATGGAGTTCCGTATATTAAACCATCCCTGCATCCCTGGGATGAAGGCTACTTGACTGTGGTGAATGATCTTTTTTGATGTGTTCTTAGATTTGGTTTGTGAGAATTTATTGAGTATTTTTGCATTGATATTCATAAGGGAAATTGGTCTGAAGTTCCCTTTCTTTTTTGTGTCTTTGTGTGGTTTAGGTATAAACATAATTGTGGCTTCATTGAACAAATTAAGTAGTGTTACTTCTCTTTATATTTTGTGGAATAGTTTAAAGAGTATTGGTATTATGTCTTCTTTGAAGGTCTAGTAGAATTCTGTACAAATCCCATCTGATCCTGGCCTTTTTTATTTTTATTTATTTATTTATTTTTTGGTTGGAAGACTTTTAATGGCTGCTTCTATTTCTGGGACTGTTTAGATGGTTTATCTCTTCCTGATTTAACTATGGTACCTGGTATCTGTCTAGAAAATTATACATTTCATCTAGATTTTCCAGTTTTGTTCAGTAAATGCTTTTTTAGTAGGATCTGATGATTTTTTGAGTTTCATCCATTTCTGTTGTTTTATCTTGCTTTTCATTTTTGATTTTTGTTAATTTGGATATTGCCTCTGTGCCCTCTGTTTAGTCTGGCTATGGGTTTATCTATCTTGTTGATTTTTTTCAAAGAACCAGCTCCTGGTTTGGTTGATTCTTTGTATCGTTCTTTTTGTTTCTACTTGGTTGATTTCAGCCCTGAGTTTGAATATTTCCTGCTGTCTACTCCTCTTGGGTGTATTAGCTTCTTTTTTGTTTCAGTGATTTCAGGTGTGCTGTCAAGCTGCTAGTGTGTGATCTCTCCCGTTTCTTTTTGGGAGGCATTTAGAGCTATGAGTTTTCCTCTTAGCACTGCTTTCATTGTGTCCCATAAATTTTGGTATGTTATGGTTTCATTTTCATTAAATTCTAAAAAGTTTTTAATTTCTTTATTTCTGCCTTTACCAAGCTATCATCGAGTAGAGTGCTGTGCAGTTTCCATGTGTATGAGGGCTTTCCATTGTTTTTGTTGTTATTGAAGATCAGCCTTAGTTGTGGTGATCTGATAGGATGCATGGGATTATTTCAATCTTCTATCTGTTGAAGCCTGTTTTGTTACTAATTATATGGTCAATTTTGGAAAAGATACCATGAGGTGCTGAGAAGGTATATTCCTTTGTTTTAGGATAAAATGCTCTATAGACATCTGTTTAACCCATTTGGTTCATAACTTCTGCTAGTTTTACTGTGTCTCTGTTTTGTTTCTGTTTCCATGATATGTGTATTGCTGAGAGTTGGGTGTTGAAGTATCCCACTATTACTTTGTGAGGTACAATGTATGCTTTGAGCTTTAGTAGAGTTTCTTTTATGAATGTGGGTACCCTTACATTATGAGCATAGATGTTCAGAATTGAAAGATCATCTTGGTAGATTTTTCCTTTGAGGAGTATGAAGTGTCCTTCCTTTTTTGATAAATTTTGGTTGAAAATTGATTTTATTTGCTATTAGAATAGATAATTCAGTGTGTTCATGGGGCCATTTTCTTGGAAAATTGTTTTCCAGTCCTCTTTTCTTAGGTAGTGTATGTCTTTGTCACTGAGATGTGTTTCTTGTATGCAGAAAAATTCTGGCTCCTGTTTATATATCCAGTCTATCAGGTCTGTGCCTTTATACTGGAGAATTGAGTCAATTGAAGTTAAGAGATATTAAGGAAAAGTGATTGTTGCTTTCTGTTATTACTAATATTATTATTATTATTGGATAGATGTGGAATTAAGTTTATATGGCTAGTTTCTTTTGGCTTGTTAAAAGATTATTTTCTTGCTTTTTCTAGGATGTAGTTTCTTTCCTTGTGTTGGAGTTGTCCATCTATTATCCTTGGTAGGTCTATATTTGTGGGAAGATATTTTGTAAAATTGTTTTTGTCATGGAATATCTTGTTCTCTCCATCTATGATAATTGAGAGTTGCTGGGTATAGTAGCCTTGGCTTGCACTTGTGTTCTCTTAGGGTCTTTATGGCATATTCCCAGGATCTTCTAGCTTCTGCCTATTTTCTTGCCCTTGCCTCTAACCATCTGGTTATCTCTAGTAGTGCCCTCATTCTCTATGATTGGATCCTGTCCCTCCTGAGATCTGGGTTGTGACAGAATTCCTCAGAGTCCCGTAATCTCTGTAATCCTGTGATTCTGTGATCCTGTTATCCTGAGATTCTGCATGTGTCTGAGCTCCTGGTAGTCAAGCTGCCTCTGGGATCCTAGTATCCTGGTGTGACCAAGCTCTTGAGATCCTGTGATCCTATAATCCTGGCATGTTAGAGCACTTAAGAGAAGAGCTTCCTCTGGGTCTTGTGGGACTGGGTGCAGAACTAGCACCCAAGGTCTGCTTAGGGCATTGGCTCTGATCAGAAGGAACCTGTGCCACTGACAGGTTGTAAGTTGCTGAGTCCCTGGATCCCACTGTTTTCAGTTAATTTACTTTATTTTTAAACATGTGTCTGTCTTTATGTGCATCTGTGATTATATATGCCCACAGAATACAGAAGAGGGTATTGAATCTTCTGGAACTTAGAGTTGTAGGTTAGTGTAAGCTATCTTATTCTGGGAATCAAATCTGGGTCCTCTTCAAGAGCAGTATGTGCTGTTAATCACTGAGCCATCTTCCCAGCCTTTACCTTAAAGCTTACTTAAAAGGAATCTAAAATCCTACAGAGCAGCACACAGCTTGGAGCAGCTGGTCAGAGATTCCAGATGCAGGTCCTGTGTCTTATGCTATATACACTTAATAGGAACATTTAAAATAAAATACCTCTTAGGACAATGAAATGACCATCCAGATAACTCAGTTTGTGTCTTACCTGCCTTCCCAAACCATACATAAACACAAAGGAAAGTTTTCCACAATTTACATTTTGGTTCACCTTTTGGTGAGGAGAGCCGTGAGGTGTCAGACACAGTCGCTCTATGGCCTGCTATAGCAGTGCTAAGGCAGTGAGAAAGGATGGTGACTGACACCTCCTACAGAAAGGTCTGCAAAATTGAATATGCAGAGAGCTGGGCACAGGCATTGACTTGAACAGTCAGAACTGTGGCAAGTGTAATGGAGGTATCACATGTTACTTTAAATGTAAAAGTATAAAATATTATTCATTTAAAATATTGACATTTTAGATCTAGTTGATGAAATAAAATGCAAGGTGAATCTCACCGTTTTACATTTTGAAAATGTGTCTACCTAGGAAGTTTTATGTCAGTGCTTAAAGGCGGTAGAAAGGAAAAAGGGAGAAGTCATTTGTGAGACTGAGATTTAGGGACTTTTCTAGTGTTTAAACTGGACTAGTTGGTAAAGGCGTGCAAACTTTGTCATGCATATTAACTTAGGTATAAGCTACAAGTGAATACTGAAAATCTGTGATGAAATAAAATGGCTGGAGCAAGACAACTGTCAGCCAAGCTTACCGTGAGTCCTCTCATCCCGGGCTGCTGAGCAGACTCCCACCATTCTCCTCACTGGTGTTCAGTAAGGACCTGCTAGATCGTGTAGCATCACCTTTTAAGGTGCAGAAAACTACTAAGAAATAGGCTTTTTATCACATGTCAAAGGGTTGCTCATTAGTGTCCCTGATATGGATGGCGGCTACCTCCACACAGGAGAAGGCTCTGGGACCGCCTTAAAATGATCTTACAATCTAAACTTTCGAGACGAGGAGAAAGGATGTTAACAGCGCTGGAGACCCCAGGGAGGAGCAATTACTACAATATAAATTCATTTCCCCTCATAGAAATATATGGGGGTTAGTTTTTATTTCTCATTTCAAGGGCAAATCATGGAAAATACAAGACATAAAAGTTAATATCAGTTGTTTTAATATACAAATCACTGCCAGTCAAAGTTTACCTACATCGCAAGTTCGAGAGTAGCCTAAGTTACATGAGACTCTACCATTCATTATATATATATATATATATATATATATATATATATATATATATATATATATATATGTTTTTTCATAAACACACTTATTTGTGTATGTGTAAATATATATATATATATATATATATGTGTGTGTGTGTGTGTGTGTGTGTGTGTGTGTGATATAACCCTGGAAGAACAAGGTGTGTCTATTTACCACTAGAAAGTCTATCCTACATTCAAAATGTTGATTTCTCTCTTTACTAAATACAGAAAAATGCAATTTTCAGTAACTGCTTATCATTAGGTGGAACTTTCCTAATGGCTCTTGTCTGACTTTGTTTCCAGGGACTTCATTGGTGGACTAGGATCAAGACCAAGACCAGGTAACTCAAGTTCACCCCTGTTATGCCTTCCCACAAGCCAGTGTGAGCAAGCTTGTCAGCTCACCCCTCTCCTCCTTTCTCTTCAGCTTTGCCACCTCTCCGCCTGCTTGGGAAAGTGCCAGTCTCATACCCAGGGCCCATCTAAGGAAGGAGAGGACAAGTCAGTGCAGGTTGGCAGTTCTAGCACCTGCCTGATGTGACTCTTCACAGTCCCAAACATTTTGATATTAAGTATATAACTAGTGACCCCCAAGTTGAGCCTAATGTATCTTGACTGATGATGCTCCAGGGGAAATGGTGACACAGCAGAATTGTGACTGACTTGCCCACCACTGCTGCAGTTCAGTGGCACCAAGGAACAAAATATTATAGGGTGTTTTCCCCAAATTTGCATTTCTGCCTTCTCGAGACTATTAATTACATAAGCTATAAAGTATATATGACTACTCCAAAAAATAGTGGCAGTTTTATATAAATATTTGAAAACTCAGCCTCTCCAATTCCAGAAGGTTCTTTTCCCCCCATTTTTTCTTGACATAGTTTTTCTTATTTGCTCTGTCACAGTTACTTTTCTAGATAGTTATTTTTGTTTGGTTGAAATGAAACTATTACATAATTTCTTTAAGTTAAAAATTATCCTTAGAACTTATTTATCTGTATTAGTCTGTCTGGACTTATGCATGCCTGCTCTGGTACATGCATGCAAGCCAGGGACCCGCTGTGTGGTAGCAGGTGTCTCCTTCCATGGCAGTTGCTAGGGACTGAACTCATATCACTGGGCTTAAACAACAAGTGACTTTACCCACGGAGCCATCTCACCAACCCCAAATTATGTCATGAGACATAAATGTTTGTATGATGCTGTGGGATGAGAAGGACAGTTTTCTAATTTCTAGTGAGGACAACTAAGGAAGCCCAGGGTCCGGTAGTAACTGTAGACAGTGCAGCAGATGATTGATCATTCTGCTTTGAACCTATGAGCAAGCATGATGCTCGAACAACATGTTTTATTTTAGTACATAGGCTATTTGGAATTATTCTCTGGTGCAGTTTCACTTTTATTCCTTAATTCATCTTATTTGGTGCATTTAATGTTTGTACTGATAATATGGGTAGGGTTTCAGTAATTTTAGGCCATGTCTCTCCAGTCACTAAATTTCCTTGGAAAGTGTTATGGACTTTCACAGTTGAAGACTGTCACAATGTCAGCATAGGTGCAAAGCAAGATGATTGGATTGTTAAAATGCCCCAAAGTACTGCATGGACCCTGGCTGTGATGCCGCTAGCCTGGGGAATGTGAACTAAGAACATGGTAAGTGTGGGTCTAGACAATCGCTGGTTTCGGCTCTTTAGCAGTGGAGCAGAGCTCCTCCACATGCGGGCAGCCCTGGGCCTGTGCAGTTTATCACAGGGATTCGTTGTTTTCTGAAGGGTGGGTTAAGTTCATATGGTATAACGTTTGATTTTAAGAAAATGATTTATATTGCAAAGTTAGATGTGATCTCTTTATATTTTGCATTTCAAAAAGTGTTGATTTAATTATTAAACTTTGAGTCACATGGCACTAAAGCATTTTAAGTGTCAGCTGGGGAATGCTGCCTTTTACTACCAGAATGAGAGTTTCATTTTTGCTTATCTTGTGGAGCACATCCATGCATGGGGAGGAGCAGGCACCCGTGAGCTAGCCTGCTTCTTACTCCAAACATTGGCTCTTCGCTTTCCTCCATTAATGCTAAATTTCTTTTCTGCCTTTTGTCAAAGTGCTTTTGAAAGCCTGGCCAGTAAATCTGGAGCAGCATTGGCCTAACAAGTGACAAGCAGCTGGCAGTAGGCAGTTTGCTTGGCCACACCACCTGCTGGCATCCTCACTCCTGGCACACCTCCAGGCGACCCCAATTTCCACCATAGGTGTTAGGGTGTCCACTGAACCACACACCAGCAGGCTTAGTTATGATGAAGATACACACTACAACATGTGTGGATGATTTGTGTAGTTTTTAAAAGTATGTTCTATTATTGTATTTTTACTTATTTAACATTAAATCCATCTTTCCTAGGTGGAGAGAAACATGTTAGAAATTAAACATAACATCTATGGCCCCAAATTTCCTAAATAGTCTGTTAAAAATGTCAGGGAAGTGAGAGTTCAGTCAGGCTTTGAGCAAGTATCCACTACACAAGAATCACTCTCCTGTGCTGTGCAACGCAGACCAGGTGGGAACCGTGAGCTGTCCTACACAGCCATTCAGACTGGTTCTTAGGGGTGTCTGAACCCACAGTGTGATAACAGTAGGACTGGCAGACACCCCAGTCCTGTAAAACCATGAATGCCAAACTGCTGTAGTTAGTGCTGTTTAAAGGCTCTATGCCGTATCTGTATCTTATCCTGTTAACTAGATTATAGCAACACTATGTTATATTCATATTTCCTGGACTGAGTAAAATGTAGCCTCCTGTTTACAGAACTGAAAGCTTAGGGTGGAAGTGTAAGGAATTGGCCACGAATCTGTGCATAAGTTATTTTAGTCACTTGAGATACTTTCTGCAATTGCCTAAATACAATTTATGCCATTTCTCTAAGCTTTCTCAATTTAAACCATATATTTAAAAAAAAACAGTTTATATTATCTCTGTAATGGGGAGCCAGCAGTACTCTTTGCTGTAAATAGATGGTAGTTCTAAACATAAAAAAATCTTTAAAGAACATTTCTGTGCATGTGCGTGCATTTGTATAGTTTGTGAATGAGCTCATGTGTGTGCATGTGTTTGTGTAAATGTGTGTGTGAAGGTGTGGTAGATGCCAGAGATTGAGGCCTGCCTTAACGTTTTGGGCAGTATGTGACTGTGCCTGGGGCTTATGTGTTCACTAGGCCAGGTGGTCAGGACATTTCAGGATACTCCTGTGTCAACTTCCCCATTGTTGAAATGGCAGAGATGCTGTTTAGATGGGCTGGAGCTCCTAATCTAGGTCCCTATGTCAATGATCAGTGCTTTACCCAGGGAGCATCTGAGACTCCAAGTCATTTTTTTTCTAATTTTATTAAACTTTTTATTTTGTTTTATTTGATTTGATATATTCTTCATTTACATTTCAAATGATTTCCCCTTTTCTGGCTCCCCACTCCCCGAAAGTCCCATAAGCCCTCTTTCCTCCCCCTGTTTCCCCATCTACTCCTTCCCACTTCCATGTTCTGGTATTCCCCTATACTGCTTCACTGACTCTTTCCAGAACCAGGGGCCACTCCTCTGTTCTTCTTGGACATCATTTAATATGTGGATTATGTCTTGTGCATTCAAAGTTTCTAGGCTAATATCCACTTATCAGTGAGTGCATACCATCATTAATCTTTTGAGACTGGATTACCTCACTTAGTATGATGTTCTACATCTCCATCCATTTGTCTAAGAATTTCATGAATTCATTGTTTCTAATGGCTGAATAGTACTCCATTGTGTAAATATACCACATTTTTTTGTATCCATTCCTCTGTTGAGGGACAACTGGGTTCTATCCAGCTTCTGGCTACTACAAATAGGGCTGATATGAACATAGTGGAGCATGTGTCCTTATTGCATGCCAGAGAATTCTCTGGGTATATATGCCCAGGAGTGGTATAGCAGGGTCCTCCAGAACTGTCATGCCCAGATTTCTGAGGAACCACCAGACAGATTTCCAAAGTGGTTGCACCATCTTGCAATCCCACCAGCAGTGGAGGAGTGTTCCTCTTTCTCCACATCCTCGCCAGCACCTGCTGTCTCCTGATTTTTTGACCTTACCATTCTGACTGGTGTGAGGTGAAATCTCAGGGTTGTTTTGATTTGCATTTCCCTAATGATTAATGATGTTGAACATTTAAGGTGCTTCTCAGCCCTCCGAAGTTCTTCATGTGAAAATTCTTTGTTTAGCTCCGTATCCCACTTTTTAATGGGGTTGTTTGGTTCTTTGGGTTCTACCTTCATGAGTTCTTTGTATATATTAGATATTAGTCCTCTGTCGGATTTAGGGTTGGTGAAGATCCTTTCCCAATCTGTTGGTTGACATTTTGTCCTTTTGACAGTGTCCTTTGTCTTACAGAAACTTTGTAGTTTTACGAGGTCCCATTTGTCAATTCTTGATCTTAGAGAATAAGCTATTGGTGTTCTATTCAGGAACTTTTTCCCTGTGCCCATGTCTTCAAGGGTCTTCCCCATTTTCTTTTCTATTAGTTTCAGTGTGTCAAGTTTTATGTGGAGGTCCTTGATCCATTTGGAGTTGAGATACAAGGAGATAAGAATGGATTGATTCACATTCTTCTGCATGCTGACCTCCAATTGAACCAGCACCATTTGTTGAAAAGACTATCTTTTTTCCAATGGATGCTTTCAGCCCCTTTGTCGAAGATCAAGTGGCCATAGGAGTGTGGGTTCATTTCTGGGTCTTCAATCCTATTCCATTGATTGGCTTGCCTGACATTGTACCAATACCATGCATTTTTTTTATCACTATTGCTCTCTAGTGAAGTTTGAGGTCTGGGCTACTGAATCCCCCAGAAGTTCTTTTACTGTTGAGAATAGTTTTAGCTATCTTGGGTTTTTTGTTATTCCAGATGAATTTGAGAATTTCTCTTTCTAGCTCTATGAAGAACTGAGTTGGGATTTTGATAAGGATTGCATTGAATCTGTAGATTGCGTCTGGCAAGATAGCCATTTTAACTATAATCCTACCAATCCACAAGCATGGAAGATTTTTCCATTTTCTGAGATCTTCTTCGATTTCCTTCTTTAAAGATCTGAAGTTCTTGTCATATAGGTCTTTCACTTGTTTGGTTAGAGTCACCCCAAGATACTTTATGCTGTTTGTGGTTATTGTGAAGGGTGTCATTTCCCTAATTTCTTTCTCAGTCTGCTTATCCTTTGAGTATATAAAGGCTACTGATTTGCTTGAGTTGATTTTGTAGCCAGCCACTTTGCTGAAGTTGTTTATCAGCTGTAGGAGTTCTCTAGTACAGTTTTTTGGGTCACTTAAGTATACTATCATATCATCTGCAAATAGTGATAGTTTGACTTCTTCCTTTCCAATTGTATCCCTTTGACCTCCTTATGTTGTCTAATTACTCTAGCTAGGACTTCAAGAACTATATTGAAAAGATATGGAGAAAGGGGGCAGCATTGTCTAGTCCCTGATTTTAGTGGGATTGGTTCAAGTTTCTCTCCATTTAGTTTGATGTAGGCTACTGGTTTTCTGTATATTGCTTTTCCTATGTTTAGATATGGGCCTTGAATTCCTGTCCTTTCTAAGACTTTTAGCATGAAAGGATGCTGAAGTTTGTCAAATGCTTTTTCAGCATCTAATGAAATGATCATGTAGTTTTTTTTCTTTGAGTTTGTTTATGTAGTGGATTGCATTGATGGATTTCTGTATATTGAACCAGCATCCCTGGGATGAAGCCTACTTGATCACAGTGGATGATCATTTTAATGTGTTCTTGGATTCGGTGGGTGAGAATTTTATTGAGTATTTTTGCATAGATATTCATAAGGGAAATTGGCCTGAAGTTCTCTTTCCTTGTTGGATCTTTGTGTGGTTTTGGTATCAGTGAATTTGTGGCTTCATGGAATGAATTGAACACAGTGTTCCTTCTGTGTCCATTTTGTGGAATAGTTTGAAAAGTGTTGGTGTTAGATCTTCTTTGAAGGTCTGATAGAATTCTGCACTAAAACCATCTGGTCCTGTGCTTTTTTTGGTCGGAAGACTATCTATGACCCCCTTCTAATTTTTTTAGGGGTTATGGGTCTGTTTAGATTATTTGATCCTGATTTAATTTTAGTATTTGGTATCTGTCTAAGAAATTGTCCATTTCCTCCAGATTCTCCAGTTACGTTGAGTACAGGCTTTTGAAGTAGGATCTGATGATTTTTTGAGTTTCCTCGGTTTCTACTGTAATATCTCCCTTTCCATTTCTAATTTTGTTAATTTGGATACTGTCTCTGTGCCCTTTGGTTAGTCTGGCTAAGGGCTTATCTATCTTGTTAATTTTTTCAAAGAACCAGCTCCTGGTTTTGTTGATTCTTTGTATGGTTCTCTTAGTTTCTACTTGATTGATTTCAGCCCTGAGTTTGATGATTTCCTGTCTCCTTCTCCTCCTGGGTGAATTAGCTTCTTTTTGTTCCAGGGCTTTCAGTTGTTCCATTAATCTTCTACTGTATGTTCTCTCCAATTTCTTTTTGGAAGCACTCAAACCTATGAGTTTTCTCTTAGCACTGCTTTCATTGTGTCCCATAGATTTGGCCATAGTTTTGCCTTCATTTTCATTAAATTCTAAAAAATCTTTGATTTATTTCTTTATTTCTTCCTTGACCAAAGTATCATTGAGTAGAGTATTGTTCAATTTCCATGTGTATGTGGGCTTTCTCTTGTTTTTATTGTTATTAAAGACCACTTTTACTCCATAGTTATCTGATAGGAGGCATGGGATTATTTCAATCTTCTTATATTTGTTGAGGTCTGTCTTATGACCAACTATATGATCAATTTTTGAAGAAGGAACCATGAGGTGCTGAGAAAAAGGTATATTCTTTTGCTTTGGGATGAAAAGTTCTCTATAAATTCAGTTGGTCCAAAGCTTCAATTAATTTCACTGTCTCCCTGTTTAGTTTCTGTTTTCCTGATTGGTCTATTGATGAGACTGGGGTGTTGAAGTCACCCAAAATTATTGTGTTAGGTGCAATGTGTGCTTTGAGCTTTAGTAAAGTTTCTGTTATGAATGAAGGCGCCCTTGTATTTGGAGCATAGATGTTCAGGATTGAGAGTTATTCTTTTTGGATTTTTCCTTTGACCAGCAAGACATGTCCTTCCATGTCTCTTTTGATGACATTAGGTTGAAAGTCAATTTTATCTGATATTAGAATGGCAACTCCGACTTGTTTCCTGAGACCATTTGCTTGTAGAATTGTCTTCCAGCCTTTTACTCTAAGGTAGTTTTTGTCTTTGACACTGAGGTGTGTTTCCTGTATGCAGCAAAATGTAGGGTCCTGTTTATGTAACCAGTCTGTTAGTCTATGTCTTTTTATTGGGGAATTGATTCCATTGATGTTAAGAGGTATTAAGGAGTAGTGGTCATTGCTTCCTATCATTTTTGATGTTAATTTTATACTTGTGTGGTTATCTTCTTTTGGGGTTTGATGAAAGAATTTTAATATCCTGCTTTTTTCAGGGTATAGTTTCCCTCGTTGTAATGGTGTTTCCCCCCTATTATCCTTTGTAGGGCTGGGTTTGTGGAAAGATATTGTGTAAATTTGGTTTTGTCATGGAATATCTTGTTTTCTCCATATATAGTGATTGAGAGTTTCTCTGGGTATAATAGTCTTGGCTGGCATTTGTGTTCTCTTAGAGTCTGTATGAGCTCTACCCAGGATCTTCTAGCTTTCATGGTCTCTGGTGAGAAGTCTGGTGTAATTCTGATAGGTCTTCCTTTATATGTTACTTGCCCTTTTTCTCTTACTGCCCTAAGTATTCTTTCTTTGTTTAGTACATTTGGGGTTTTGATTATTATGTGATGGGAGGTATTTCTGTTCTGGTCCAGTCTGTTTGGAGTTCTGTAGGCTTCTTGTTTATTCATGGGCATCCCTCTCTTTAGGTTAGGGAAGTTTTCTTCCATAATTTTGTTGAAGATATTTGCTGGCCCTTTAAGTTGTAAATCTTCACTCTCATCAATGCTTATAATCCTTAGGTTTGGCTTTCTCATTGTGTCCTGGATTTCCTGGATGTTTTGGGTTATAAGCTTTTTGCATTTTGCATTTTCTTTGACTGTTGAGTCCATGGTTTCTATGGTATCTTCGGCATCTGAGATTCTTTCTTCTATCTTTTGTATTCTGTTGTTGATATTTGTGTTTATGCCCCCTGATTTCTTCTTAAGGTTTTCTATCTCCAAAGTTGTCTCCCTTTGTGCTTTCTTAGTTGTTTCTACTTCTGTTTTTAGATCCTGGAAGTTTTTGCTCAGTTCCTTCACTTGCTTGTTTGTATTTTCCAGTAATTCTTTGAGAGATTTTTGTGTTTCCTCTTTCATAACTTCTGCCTGTTGATCAAAATTCTCCTGTATTACTTTAAGTGATTTTTGCATCTCTTCCTTATTGGCTACTATCTTCTGACCCATATTTCCTGAATTTCTTTAAGTGATTTTTGTGTTTCCCTTGTAAGGGCTTCCAGCTTTTGATCATTTTTCTCCTGAATTTCTTTAAGAGATTTATTTATGTCCTTCATGTGTTCCTCTAATAGCATCCTTACCAGTGATTTTAAATCCAACTCTTGTTTTTCTGGCATGTTGGGGTATCCAGGACTTGCTGTTGTTGGAGAATTGGGTTCAGATGCTGCCATAATGCCTTGGTTTCTGTTAATAATGTTCCTACATTTGACTTTAGCCATCTAGTTCTCACTGGTGTTAGATGGTCTTATTGTCACAGGCTGGTGCTTCTACCTACTGTGGACCTTTAAGGCTATTTCTGCAACACTGTATGACTGGGTTTCCTCTGGCACAGATTGCTGATATGCTGCCTTCCTCTTTTGTGCCTTTGGAGCCCTGTTCAGTCTTGTCTCAAGCAATGTTATACTTGGTTTGTCAAGATGAATCAGGTGTTCCTGGGACTGCTCTGTCATGGAGCAAAGATGGTGGCGGGGGTTGGGTGGGGGGGAGTGTGGGTGGGGGTCACTCCCTCTGTTGATTCTCACGTAGGACACAGGCCTCACAACAGACCAGCTGGCAGATGAACCGTCTATGTGCTCATGTCCTGGGCTCAGGCGGACCCCTGGCGGTTTGTACCCCCAGAGATCTTAAGCTTGGGTAATACAGTACCTAGTGATGCTTTTCTGCCCTGGCAGGTAGCAAATATGGCCTCGGGGAGTCTCTCCCTCTGCTGTTCTTCACGCAGGACACAGGCCTCATGACTGGTGGGCTTTTCTGCCCCGGAGGGCAGTGAATTATTTTATTTTTTATTAGATATTTTCTTTATTTACATTTCAAATATTATCCCCTTTCATTGTTTCCCCTCTGAAAACCCACTGTCCCTGTTTCCTCCCCCTGTTCACCAACCGACCCACTCCTGCTTCCCTGTCCTGGCATTTCCCTATACTGGGGCATCGAGCCTGCATAGGACCCAGGGCCTCTCCTCCCATTGATATCTGACAACACCATCCTCTGCTGCACATGGGGCTAGAGCCATGGGTCCTTCCATGTGAACCCTTTGCTTGGTGGTTTAGTCCCTGGTAACTCTGGGGGTACTGGTTGGTTGCCCTATGGGATATTGTTGTTCTTCCTATGGGGCTGCAAATCCCTGCAGTTCCTTGGGACCTTTCTCTAGCTCCTCCATTGGGGACTGTGCTTAGTTCATTGGTTGGCTGTGAGAATCTACTTGTGTATTTTTCAGGTGCTGGCAGAGCCTCTTAGGAGACAGTTGTATCATGCTCCTGTCAGCAAGCGCTTGTTGGCATTTGCAATAGTGTCTGGGTTTGGTAACCATGTATGGGATGGAACTCCAGGTGGGGCAGTTTCTGGATGCCCTTTTCTTCAGTCTGTGCTCCACACTTTGTAACTTTTCCCATGGGTATTTTTGTTCCCCCTTATAAGAAGGACCAATATATCTACACTTTGTTCTTCCTTCTTCTTGAGCTTCATGTGGTCTGCGAATTGTATCTTGGGTATTCCAAGCTTTTGGGCTAATATCCACTTATCAGTGAGTGCATACCACGTGTGTTCTTTTGTGACCAGGTTGCCTCACTCAGGATGATATTTCCTAGTTCCATCCATTTGCCTAAGAATTTCATGAATTCATTGTTTTTAATAGCTAAGTAGTACTCAATTGTGTAAATGAACTACATTTTCTGTATCCATTTCTCTGTTGAGGGACATCTGAGTTCTTTACAGATTCTGGCTTTTATAAGTAAGGCTGCTATGAACATAGTAGAGCATGTGTCCTTATTATATCTTCTAGGTATATGCCCAGCTGTGGTATATAGTTGGGTCCTCGGGTAATATTATCCAATTTTCTGAGGAACCGCCAAACTGACTTCCAGAGTGATTATACCAGTTTGCAATCCTACCAGCAATGAAGGAGTGTTCCTCTTTCTCCATATCCTCAACAGTTTCTGCTGTCACCTGAGGTTTTGATCTTAGTCATTCTCACTGTTGTGAGGTGGAATCTCAGGGTTTTGATCTGCATTTCCCTGATGACTAAGGATATTCAATATTTCTTTAGGTGCTTCATAGGCATTTGGTATTCCTCAGTTGAGAATACTTTGTTTAGTTCTGTACCCCATTTTTAATAGGATTATTTGTTTCTCTGGAGTCTAAATTCTTGAGTACTTTGTATATATTGGATATTAGACCTCTATTGGATATAGGATTGGTAAGGATCTTTTTTCAATCTGTTGGTTGCCATCTTGTCCTGTTGACAGTGTCCTTTGCCTTACAGAAACTTTGCACATTTATGAGGTCCCAGGTGTCCATTTGTGATCTTAGAGCATAAGCTTCAGGCTATTTTCACCTGTGCCCATGTGCTCTAGGCTCTTCCCCACATTCTTTTCTATTAGTTTCAGTGTGTCTGGTTTTATGTGGAGGTCCTTGATCCACTCGCACTTGAGCTTTTTACAAGGAGAAAACAATGGATCAATAAACATTCTTCTACATACTAACTACCAGTTGAACCAGCATCATTTGTCAAAAATGCTTTTTTCCATTTAATGGTTTTAGTTCCTTGAACAAAGATCAAGTGACAATAGGTGCATGGGTTCATTTCTGGGTCTTCAGTTCTATTCCATTGATCTTCCTGTCTTGTCACTGTACCAATACCATGAAGTTTAGCACAATTACTCTGTAATACGACTTGAGGTCAGAGATGGTGATTCCCCCAGAAGTTCTTTTATTGTCTGTAGCTGCCCGCAGCCACATGCGAACCAGATACCTGGAAGAGAATTCTGGGGGTAAACGGGAAGGGGGCGAAAGAGAAATTGAGTCAAGACGACAATTGCTGATAGAGACCAACTTTACTATTATTTTGCCAGCAGGTCGCCTACTTCAAGTCTGGCGGGTCTCTGCTGGTCTCCAGGTGAGACTGCCCTGAGGCAGCCTTGGTCATCAAGGTGAAACACCAGCGGAAGAGTGGGGGCTGCCAGCCAGCTCAATGCTGTGGGGGAAGGGACAATTGTCGAGAATAGTTTTCTCTATCCTGTTTTTTTTTGTTTTTTTTTTTTTTTTTTTTTTTTTTGTATTTCGGATGAATTTACAAGTCACTCTTTCTAACTCTATGAAGAATTGAGTTGGAATTTAGATGGGTATTGCATTAATTGTGAATCTACATGCATGGGGAAGCATGTAGATTGCTTTTAGCAAGATGATCATTTTCCCTATATTTAATCCTGCCCATGAGCATGGGAGATCCTTCCACCTTCTGAGATCTTCTTCAATTTCTTTCTTCAGAGACTTGAAGTTCTTGTCATGCAGATCTTTCATTTGCTTGGTTAGAGTCACAACAAGGTATTTTATATTATTTGTGACTATTGTGAAGGGTGTTGTTTCCCTAATTTCTTTCTCATCCTGTTTATCCCTTGAGTAGAGGAAGGGTACTGATTTGTTTGAGTTAATTTTATATCTAGCCACTTCGCTGAAGTTGTTAATCAGGTTTGTGAGTTCTCTGGTGGAATTTTTGGGGTCCCTTAAGTATACTATCATATCATCTGCAAATAGTGATATTTTGACTTCTTCCTTTCTAATCTGTATCCCTTTGACCTCCTTTTGTTTTCTAATTTCTCTAGGTAGAACTTCAAGTACTATATTGAACAGATAGGGAGAGAGTGGTCAGCTTTGTCTAGCTCTTGATTTTAGTGGGATTGCTTCAAGTTTCTCTACACTTAGTTTGATGTTGGCTACTGGTTTGCTATATATTGCTTTTTCTATGTTTAGGTATGGGTCTTTAATTCCTGATCTTTCCAAGACTTTTAACATGAAGGGATGATGAATATTGTCAAACACTTTTTCAGCATCCTATGAGATGATCATGTGGTTCTTTTTCTTTGAGTTTATTTATGTAATAGTTTACATTGATGTATTCACTTATATTGAACAGTCCCTGAATCCCTAGGATGAAGTGTCCTTGATTGTGGTGAATGAATGTTTTGATGTGTTCTTGGATTTGGTTGACAAGAATTTTATTGAGTATTTTTGCATCAATATTCATTAGGGAAATTGGTCTAAAGTTATTTTTCTTTGTTTGGTCTTTCTTAGGTTTTGGTATAAGTATAATTGTGGCTTCATAGAATGAATTGCACAGTGTTCCTTCTGTTTTTTTTTTCTGGAATATTTTGAAGAGTATTGGTATTAAGTCTTCTCTGAAGGTCTGATAGAATTCTCCACTAAATTCATCTGGTCCTAGGTTTTTCTTTTTGGGGGGGGGACTATTAATGACTGCTTCTATTTCTATAGAAGATATGGGACATGTTAGATCATGTATCTGATCCTGATTTAACTTTTGTACCTGCTATCTGTCTAGAAAATTGTCCATTTCATTCAGATTTTTCAGTTTTGTTCAGTATAGGCTTTTGTAGTAGGATCTGATGGCTTTTTGGATTTCCTCAGTTTCTGTTATGTCTCCCTTTTCATTTATGATTTTGTTGATTTGGTACTGTCTCTATACCCTCTTATTAGTCTGGCTAACGGTTTATGTATAATGTTGATTTTCTCAAATAACCAGCTCCAGCATTTTGTTGATTCTTTGTTTAGTTCTTTTTGTTTTGTTTCTACTTGGTTGATTTTATCCCTGAGTTTCATTATCTCCTGCTGTCTAATCCTCTTGGGTGTATTAGCTTCTTTTTGTTCTAGAGCTTTCAGATGCTCTGTTCAGCTGCTAGTGTATGCTCTTTCCAGTTTCTTTTGGAGGTACTCAGATCTATGAGTTTTCCTCTTAGCACTGCTTTCATTGTGTTCTTACGTTTGGGTATGATGTGCCTTCATTTTCATTAAATCCTAAACAGTCTTTATTTCTATTTTCTTCCTTGACCAAGTTATCATTGAGTAGAAAATTGTTCAGCCTCCATGTGTATGTGGGCTTTCTATTATTTTTGTTGTTATTGAAGACCAACCTTAGTCCTTGATGATCTGATAGGATGCATGGTATTATTGCAATCTTTTTATATATTTTGAGTCCTGTTTTGTGACTGATTTTGGAGAAGGTACTGTGAAGTGTTGAGAAGACGGTATATTCTTTTCTTTTAGTATAATTTGTTCTATGGATAACTGTCAAATCTATTTGGTTCCTAGCTTCTGTTGCTTTCACTATGTCTCTGTTTAGTTTCTGTTTCCCTGATCTGTCCATTGATGAGAATGGGGTGTTAAAGTCTCCCACTGTTATTGTGCAAGGTGCAATGTGTGTTTTGAACCTTAGTAAAGTTTCTTTTATGAATGTGGGTACCCTTACATTTTGAGCATAGATGTTCAGAATTGATATTTCTTCTTGCTAGGTTTCTCCAAAGGCTAACATGAAAAATTTTCACCTGGTCTGACATGCTGAATCCTAGTCAGTGAAAATGTGCAAAATAATGGTCAGGTTGTACATATCTTATGTGTAGACAAACTATTGTGTATTTAGAGTTCATATGAACTGTGAATGAAATCTGTATTCAGACTTTAGTCCCACTCCAGAGATAACTCATCAAGTATGTACAAATACGACCAAATACAAAGCAGCCCAATCTTCAAAGTATTTCTGTTCAAAACACTTCAGATGAAGGCTTCTCATCTGAATTTTTTCTATTAGGCTTGAAACTTGGATGGGAGAGGGAGGGATAACTTTGCTTTACCAATGATGACTTGCTTCCTAGCTCTTCATGCCCAGGGAGCACTGAGCAAGGTGTGCCATATCCCAGGATGATACTGCCTTTTGATGAGCATGTTTTTAATAATTTTTCTCTATTTGATTTTTAATTATGTATATGTGTGCCTGTTTGTATGGGGTTATGTATATATGAATGTAGGTGCCAACAGAGTCCAGAGGCATCAGATCTACCAGTCTAGAGTTAGAGGTGGTTATGAGCTGTGTGACATGGGTTCTTAGAACTGTTCTCAGATCCTCTGCAAAACCGTCAAGAGCTCTTAGTCACTGGGCCACCTCTTTGGCCCCCATTTCTTTATCTTCGAATTCAATAGTCAAGGAATGATGATCTTGTGAGGACTCAGAGATGCTTTTTACAAGTTTCTGCTGTGCTTTATTGAGATTTCCTTTGTTAATGCAATTAATATAAATTTCTTTACCTTAGTCTCAGGCAGATTTTTTAGACAAGGGTAAAAACCAACCATTTTCTTTACCAATTTTCCACAATACTGAAATTCTTTTCTACTGAAACCTCTTGGGCCACATCAGCACAGTTCAAATCACTCTCAGCAATGAAGTCTTCCATATTTCTACTAGGATTGCCCATTAAGTCTCACTTAAAGGATTCCAATGCTTTCCAAATACAAAGTCCCAAAATCCACATTCACCCAAACAAAAGCATGGTCAGACATATCACAGCAATACCCCAGTCCCTGCTACCAACTTCTGTCTTAGGGTTTTACTGCTGTGAACAGACACCATGACAAAGGCAACTCTTAAAAATCACAACATTTAATTGGGGCTGGCTTACAGGTTCAGAAGTCCAGTCCATTATCATTAAGGCTGGAACATGCCAGCATCAGGCAGACATGGTGC
This sequence comes from Apodemus sylvaticus, assembly GCF_947179515.1. NCBI lineage: Eukaryota > Metazoa > Chordata > Mammalia > Rodentia > Muridae > Apodemus > Apodemus sylvaticus. Next base: position 113,569,052 of record NC_067479.1, read on the forward strand.
AGGGATTGCTGAGAGTTCTACATCTTCATTTGAAGGCTGCTAGGAAAAGAGTGGCTTCTAGGATGCTAGGATGAGGGTATTAAAGCCCACATCCACAGTGACACACCTACTCCAACAAGGCCACAACCTCCTAATAGTGCCCCTCCCTTGGCCAAGAGCATATACAAACCATCACACCCATGGTTTACACACATATGATTACAGAGGTTGAATTTTTTTTTACAGATTCAGGAGGTAACCAAGATCAAACAACAGTAAATGTCATTCTCTGAGGATAACACTGCAGCAGCCATCTTGGCTCTGTTCTCCATAGAAAGCTGCCACATGTTCTGTGCACATTGTCAACCTCCTGCAGTTTCTTCCTTTTCACTGTTCTTCAAGGAAGCTAGGGCTGGGCAGCATGCTTCTTCTGAAAGCATGCTGTTGGTACCTGGAAGAGAAAACACTCAATCCAGGCCTCTACCTCCATCTCTAGGCCTTTGTCACTGTCTGTGTGGCTCCTGGTTTCATTTTCTTCTGAGCACTGACTGTATCTTTCATGACCCTGTACAACCAGGGCAGAGATGGCTGATGATGTCACTTGAGAAATTCTTGTGCTTGGAGAACTCTAGTCACGTGTGCCCTCCATCATGCCAGAGCTGTGTTCCATGTTTAGTAGAGGCCTCCTCACTCATTACAGTCCTCACAGCACGTTCACACCCTACCCCCATTCCTGGCTGGTCTTTACAGAGCTATATTTCCCACTTTTCAGAAGGCCCTGCCTCCTTTACTGCTATTTTTTCTGTCTATCTCAGAGTTTCTGATTCTTGGCAGGCAGAACTCAGAAAACTAACTGGCTGATACTTTATCCTGGCTGTTAGAATCGAATGCTTTCTTTCTTGTTGTTCTGTTTTTAGTAAAAGAAACTGTAAAGAATTATAAAATTAAAATTCTAAACCTTTATTTTATTAAGAATAATTTTATTACATTTTTAAATTTTAAGATCAAACAATGTATGTATGTATAATAGTGTGCTATGTGAAATACATTGGTAGCATATTATAGATGATTATTCTTACATATTCCTTCTCTCTCTCTCTTTCTAAATGTGTGCATGTGTGTGTCTGTGTCATGGTGTATGAGGCAGGTTATAGTGTGTATGTGGTATGTATGATGTGCATGTATTGTGTTTGTAATAGGTATGTGTTGTGTTTGTGGTATGTATGTGTTGTGTGTGTTGTGTATGTGTTGTATGTGTGTATGCATGCATACAGGTGTGTGTGCACACAGGTGTGTGTGCACACAGGTGTGTGTGCACACAGGTCTGTGTGTGTGTGTGTGTGTGTGTGTGTGTGTGTGTGTGCATCCAGAGCCTTGATTATTCATTGGTGTTTTAGGCAAACTTGTCTTATAAAATATCCTTATTTGTAAGAGGGCTATTTAGGAATAGTCTGGAAACTGATGGGAGAAGAAAGAAGGGCAGTGACTGAATTATAAAGGGATATACTATCCCTTAGACACATGTGGCTGTGTCATGCTGACATGACATGTGCAATTAATATGTATTTATTAAAAAATTTTGGACATATCTGTCAATGCTTAAGAAGTGCAGTACTGACAGGGAGTTAATCTGGAAAATGTATAAAGAGGAAATTATGCAAAAGTAGATAACATGATGTGACTGGGATTGCCATGATCTTGGTTATCTCCAATCAGTAAATAAGGAAAAATAAAAGAATATATTTACTTGGTTTTTACTCGCTCTTGTTTGCCTCAGGGCTCAGTTACACTTTACTGTAGGGGTTCAATGAATCTGAGTGTCAGCTCAGATACAGATTGAAGAAGCTTGCTTCCCAGACTGCCCTTAACTGCACACTGAAGTTGTCTGGAAAATCCATTGCTTGCAAGTCTTAAAGGAGGATCCCTTGCACATGAGTTTCATTTTGAAATTGCCTTTATTCCCTAAAGCCAACTCAAGCCACAGGGTAGTATCTGTGACAGACACACCACTCCCACAGGAGTCTTAATTTAACCACAGTGTGACAGTAGCAGATATCTCAGAGATTTCTGGCAGGGTGTGGGACTTAGAATCAAGTTATTCTATGTATTAGTGGTGAGAATTATCTTTGAATCAAAGATAAGTAACAGATCGACTAGAAATATATAATACTTTTAACATAAAATTTAAAGGGAGTAGAATTTAGGATATGAAAAGAACATTTGCGAATCAATAAAATATAAGCCATTATCCAATAGCAATGAAAATAGAACCTAGTAATTTCACTAGCTTTCAAAACTACAAAGTAGGAAAAAATACAAATTGACATAATTAGGATTTGATAGTACGTAGTGTTGATCCAGGTATGGAAAAATGCATTCACTTCTGTTCGGAGTGTGAAATAATTCAGTCCCTTTAGGAGATATTTGTTTCGATGAGAAATGACTAATTCTTTGGCCTTGGTTTCCCTTGGCTCCTCAGTGAGACGTGCACTATATGCATTGTTGACAGCTGAGAGAAATTGATGTCAGCCGGAGGTCCTTGCCCGACAGAAGTTACTAAGCAAAGTGCAGGGAGCACAGGCAAATTGCAGCTTCTTCTAGGGTTGCAAGGAATGAGCCAGAACTCATTTATCCATGATGCACTGAAAAATAACAGCCCCTACCAGCAGTGTCAGGGACATAGTATGTCACTATGTAGCTGAAAAGGAGGTGGAGGGGAAAGAAGAGGAGAAAACGAAAGGGAGTTTTCATATATACATATGCATACATACACATGCACACGCACATACACATACATACACACACATACACACACATACATACACATACACACACATACATACACATACATACACATGAACACACACATACACATACACACACATACATACACATACATACACATGAACACACACATACACATACACACACATATACACACATACATAAATACACATGCACACACACATACACACATACATACACATGCACACACATACACATGCACACACACACACATACATACACACACATGCACACACATACACATGCACACACATATATACATACATGCACATGCACACACACATACACACATACATACACATGCACACACATACACACACATACATACACATGCACACACACACATACACATACACACATACATACACATGCACACACACATACACACATATACACACATACATACATACATATTCTTTATATGGTTTTACCTTTCACACTGTTGGATATGGCCATCAACAAGAAGTACACTGTTGCTAACTGAACAGCCATTGCTGGGTGTGGCATACCCTTCAGCTCCCCAGTTCTGTTCCATGTCACTGTGCTAACTTTTCAGTGTTGCTCATAACCTATTAAACTGATGTCAGGGCTCAAAGATAGTTTGAAAGTTATTGTTGGGAGTTGTGCACCTGTGTAAAGTGGATATTGCAGGAGGCAGAAAGGTAACACTCACAGCTAATGTCAACAGTTATTTCTGAGTGAGTGACCCTGAGGAGATGTGCTTCCAGAGCCTTGAGCTCATCTGTAATAATGTTTTTGTGCATTTGTTTGCTTGATTCATGTAGGGCTTTTGCAATTAAACATTTAGCATCTATTTTAAGAAAGCAACTGATGAAAGCTATTTTTGAAAGGCAAGGGCTTCCTAGAACTGAGAAGCAGTGGTTGGATAGACTTAAAACCCAGATTTTTTAGTTAACGTGCATAGCTGTATGTTGAACTGCAAACATTCTAGCTAACTCCTTGTCTTTGTGTTTAGGGCCACAGATGAGCACATTTGTGGTAGAATCAAGTCTGTGGTACCCACTCAAATTGCTGTCACAAGCCTAATACTGCTTGGCCATGCTGCAAGCCTTTAGCTCCAAATCATGATGAATGAGCCAACGTGAAGGTGGCACACACCTGAGGCCTCCAGCAGGAACTTAGTGCCATTACACGGTTCTGTCTTCAGGACCTTAGACAGAAGTCCAGCCTTTAGGGGGTCTCTGGGAGGGGAGTGCAGCTTCAGAGGTTGGGGCTACTGTTCCCCAGGCTGGTGTGCACTGTGGAGAACAGCCAGCAGTGCTGCTCTAGGCTAAGCTCTTGTGATTTGATTTCTCAGCTTTTACCCCAAGGGTAATTTATGAAATCACATCTTAATGATCCAATAATTGATGCTTACAATGAGTTTTCAGAAGAGACAGAGCCTTTACATCTAAACAAGAAATTAGCCTCAGATGGTACAGAGCTGGGTCATTTCTTGTGCTAATTTTCCAAACAAGTACATAGAGCTATCCATAAGGAAAAATCTTCATATTTTATTTCCCTTTTTGTTTTGTGTCTAAAATGGATAATTTCAAGTTTTTAAATAGCCATATAAAATTCTGTTTAAATGTTTTGAAAACAAACCATTTATGGTAAGACTCACAGCTTTTTTTTTTCTGAAAGCACATGTAAGAATCATCTTTCAAATTGCAGCTATTGCTGAAGCAATTACTATAACAGATTTAATTTCTTAAATGCTTGAAATGGTATGGAAGGAAGAAAAGGAGATCTTAGAAACATAATTTTAATAAGATTATGGTAAATGAGTATAAGATATTATAGGTGTGTGGGTGTGTGTGTGTGTTCCAGAGGAAAGAGAGGGGATATCATATTCTGGCATCTTCTATGTTCTCCATTGCAATTTGTGAATGAGAAGAGGTGGGTGTGGCTAGTGAGGGAGGGAGGCCACTCCTATACTAGCTTTGCAGTCCTCAAGAACAGACCACTGTGCTGAGGAATATGAAGTGGGGGAGGGGAGGAAGCAGCTCCTGCTCACACTGACAGCCACTGGCCGGAATCTGTGAAGGTGCAGTGGATTTACAGGGAGAATTCAGGACAAGTTAACCCAGAAAGAAATCGAAGTAGACATTAAGAGTCACAATAATTAAGAATTTGAACAGTACTTAATTCTACTATAGAGTTTTTGGTGTTTGTGTTTAGTAGTGTTGATAGACAGTCTGTATAGTTTATTACTTAAAACAAGCAAGCAAGCAAGCAAGCAAGCAAGCAAGCAAGCAAGCAAACGAGCAAATGAAAAGCCCTCTTTAGAACTTCATATCTGAGGCACCATTTTGTTCCAATGGCAGGCTCCTGCAATCACAGACAAAATATCCAAGGGCACTTAGTATCTCAAATGTTATGCAAGTGATATTTTGTTTCATCAGTGCTTGAGGGGTCGAGGGAAAGACCAGCTTATTTCACATTCTAAACACTGAACTGTTACCGTGTCCCATTGGTGAGATGAGATTTTGGCTTCATTCTCCCCCAGAATTTGACTCCATTTTGCACTAAGGCTGCTTTTGTAAGAGACCTTGACTAACTGTAGACTTTATCACTCCCAGCATCTGCAGGCATTGCTGTATCGCAGCGGAAGGTGCGGCAGATCTGCGACCCCATTCAGCAGATCCTGATCCAGCTGCATAAAGTCATCTACATCACGCAGGTCAGTGTCTACAGTGGTATACCTCTCAGCCACAGGGCCAAAGCTAACACAGCTGAAAACACACAGCCTTGTGGGGTCCTGAGTTATAGTGACCACAGAATTGTTTCCACCCCTCCAACCACACGTGTATGTATGCGGGGACTGGCCTAGAAGTAAATCTGTCCAGTTTTTTCCATGGCTTCTGCCTGTACTCTTCATCCTAAAACAGATGTTCACACAAGTGGATTTTTATTGTGATGTGCAGAGGGGGATAGAACTGGGTTGCTTTTCTACAAGCAGCTCTATCATAGGGATAAAGGGAATGGGACCTCTCCTTTCTTTTATTCTTTTTTTCTTCCTTCCTTCCTTCCTTCCTTCCTTCCTTCCTTCCTTCCTTCCTTCCTTCCTTCCTTCCTTCCTTCCTTCCTTCCTTCCTTTCTTTCTCTTTTTCTTTTTTTAGTATTATTTAATATTTTTATTGGATATTTTATTTATTTACATTTCTAATGTTATCCCCTTTCTCACTTTCCTCTCTGCAGACCCCTTCCCCCTTCCATTGCTTCTATGATGGTGCTCCCCCATTCCCCCACCCACTCCCTGGCATTCCCCTACACTGGGGCATGGAGCCTTCATAGGACCAAGGGCCTCTCCTCCCATTGATACCAGATAAGGCCATCCTCTCCTACATATGCAGCTAGAGCCACGGGTCTCTCCATGTGTACTCTTGGGTTGGTGTTTTAGTCGCTGGGAGCTCTGGGGGGAATCTGGTTGGTTGATATTGTTGTTCTTCCTATGGGGAAGAACCCCTTCAACTCCTTCAGTCCTTTCCTTACCTCCTTCATTGGCATCTCCATGTTCAATCCAATGGTTGGCTGGGAGCATTCACATCTGTATTTGTCAGGCTCTGGCAGAGCCTCTCAGGAGAGAGCTATATCAGGTTCCTGTCAGCAAGCACTTCTTGTCAACCACAATAGTGTCTGGGTTTGGTGTAAATATAGGGGAAAGGTCCCCAGGAGGGGAAGTATCTGGATGGCTTTTTCTTCAGTCTCTGCTCCACACTTTGTCCCCATATTTCCTTTATATGGGAGCATTTCTGGGGGACCTCTGCTTTCATCTGATTTGACAACATAGCTTCTCAAGGATATGAAAACCAGACTTCTCTCCCCCATTTCCATAATACCCAGGACTACTAAGACTTTCTATTTGTGAATCTGAGTAATACTTCAGTTCTGAGAAGTTCAGGGCTGAAGACTAGCTATTGGTTATGGACCTACTAGATCTAATGCTGAACAACTGGGTACTCTTTCATCTAAAGCATGGGCTACTAACTAGTGACTAACTAGTTTTATTTTTAAAGAAGTACAGATATTCTTTTGCTTTAGGATGAAATGTTCTCTCTCTCTCTCTCTCTCTCTCTCTATATATATATATATATATATATATATATATATGTATATAGACAGATAGATAGATTATATATATAATATATAGATTATATATATAATCTATCTATCTGTCTATATATATATATATATATATATATATGTTAAATACAATTGGTCCAATGCTTCAATTAGTTTCACTGTGTCCCTTTTTAGTTTCTGTTTTCCTGATCTGTCCATTGAGGAGAGTGGAGTGTTGAAGTCACCCACAATTATTGTGTTAGGTGCAATGTGTGCTTTTGAGCTTTAGTAAAGTTTCTTTTATGAATTAGGGTGCCCTTGCATTTGGAGCATAGATGTTCAGAATGGAGGGTTCTTTTCTTGGTGGATTTTTCCCTTGACCAGTAAAAAGCGACCTTCTGTGTCTCCTTTGATGACTTTAAGTTGAAAGTCAATTTTATCTGATATTAGAATGGCTACTCTGATTTGTTTCCTAAGACCATTTGCTTGTAAAATTGTTTTCCAGCCTTTTACTCTGAGGTAGTGTTTGTCTTTGGCACTGAGGTGTGTTTCCTGCAGGCAGCAAGATGTAGGGTCCTGTTTACATATCCAATCTGTTGATCTATGTCTTTTTAATGGGGAATTGAGTCCATCGATGTTAAGAGATATTACGAAATAGTGATTATTACTTCCTGTCATTTTTGATGTTATTTTCATATTTGATTGGTTATCTTCTTTAGGGTTTGATGAAAGAAGGTTACTATCCTACTGTTTCCAGGGTGTAGTTTCCCTCCTTGTATTGGTGTTTTCCACCTATTATCCTTTGTAGGGCTGGGTTTGTGGAAGGATACTGTGTAAATTTGGTTTTATCATGGAATAACTTGGTTTCTCCATCTATGGTGATTGAGAATTTCGCTGGGTATAGTAGTCTTGGCTGGCATTTGTGTTCTCTTAGAGTCTGTATGACTGTAGTCACTAATAAGTGGATATTAGCCCAGAAGCTCTGAATATCCAAGACACAATTCGAAAATCAAATGATTCCCAAGAAGAAGGAAGGAGAGGTCCATGATTCTGGGAAGGCTTGATCCAGCATTGTAGGGGAGTACCAGGACAGAAAAGAAGAAGGGGGTTTATTGGAGAATGGACAGAGAGACGAGGGCTTATGGGAGTTATGGGGAGGGGGGATCCAGGAAAGGAAAAATCATTTGGAATGTAAGCAAAGAATATAGAAAAGAAAAAATAAATAAAAAAAAAGAAAATTAACAACTCTTTTCTGTAAATGTGGCCAGGGAAAATCCAAGCAAAAATCTGATTTGGAACTGTTCAGCAATAAATGACCAAGTAGCCACAGCTAGGAAACAGGGATAGTTTTAAAGCTAAACTAAAATGTAAAATAAAGCGCTTTGTCTAAAAAAAAAAAAGTATAGATATTTGGGTAAGAAAATAAGTACTTTGAGGTTCAAGATAGTGTCATCTGATGCTTTTGTCCAGTAGTTTGTGCATTTGTCCTGTAATTAGTGAGCACCTATTAAAGCAACAGATACTGTTCTAAGCTTTGGGAGGCACAGCTTTCTTATGATGTTTAATCTTAATTTCTAACTTTCTGGGCATTAGAATCACTATGAATGAAACGTCTGTGAAGGGCTATGAGGGTCACATTAATTAAAGTTGGAAGATCCATCGCCATTGTGGCAGTGTCACGAACTGGGGTCCTGGGCTGAGTAACGAAGAAAAGGGGAACTGAACATGAGCAGGGTGACATCCAGGGCAACCAGCTGTGTTCTGCTTCTGGATGGAACCTTCCCTGTGCTAGAACTTCAAGTGCTATAACTTAAGTCAGAGTAAAATTTATCTCCTTTCTCCCTCCTTCCTTCCCTCCTTTCTTTCTCCCTCCCTCCTTTTCTCCCCCCTTCTCTTTCTGTCCCTCCATCCCTCCTTTCCCTTTTCTCTCTCTCCATTCCTCACCTTCTTCCTCCCTCCACTTGTCCCTCCCTCCCTCCCTTTTTTCTCTCTCCTTCCCTCCCTCCTTTTCTCCTTTTTTCTCCCCCCTTTCCCTCCCTCTCTCCCTTTCTCCTTCTCTCCTTTCTTCCCTTCCACTCTTCCTCTCTCCTTCCTCCCTTTCTCCCTCCTTCTATTACTTTTGTCAGTTACCCCCACTAAACACAAGCTTTTCTCAGAGCAATTAATCTGCAGGAAGCAGCCCATCCAATGCAGAATCTTGAGTCTAAGTCCTGACACCGGTGGGCTTATCTGGATCCTGTGCTCTATTAATTCCTTCCCATATAATAACCATCGAATATACAGTCTCACACATTCTGAGGTGGCACTGCTTTGTACAGTCTGTGAGGTTGAGGGCACGTGAACCACTTCTTCCCAAGCACCATACAAATCATCTCCCATGAATTGTATGGAGAGCTGATAGGTTACGGATATTATCCTCATCCCTGGGTGTCTTGTGGAGAACATGCATGATTTTTAATGATCTCTGTGGCCAGTGTTGCCCCAAACCTAGAATTCTTATCAGTAACCTTGTCAGCTGCCCTTCTGGACCCAAGAATCTAAAATTGATGAATTTTCTCACTATTTTCTGCTGTCAGCCTGACTCTTAGGTAATCACACAGAATATCTTGACTGACTAAGTGAAAGTGTGTGAAACAATATAAGCACATATCTGGGAGGGAACATGGTTAACGAATGTGAGTATCAGCTGCCAGATCAGAGAGTAAACATATCATATCGAAATTAATGTCCATTTATGCACTAGCCCAGAAATTTAGAGAAATATCCCTTAGCATTATAGGAAGATCTGGAATAGCTCTTTAGTTAACCTGTTCATCATTAAACTGAGAGAAATGTCCTTCTAAATTTAGCATACCTTCTGTATATAAATCCCTATGTGGTAAGTAAACTCTTTAATGGATGTATACTCTCTCTTTATGGGATTCCATGCATTTTAAAGCAAAGATGAAACTCTTGTGAATGTGTCATTATTCCCTTAAACTGTAGGTGGGCCCGATGAGTTTTGTAATTTTTAGCGATGGCATGTATTCATTCCATGCTGCTAGTTCAGACATAACAACTGTAGGTTTTTCCAAATGTGCTTTGAGAACAGTTTCAGCTTCATGTTATTAATACAGCAAAGAAAAGCTCCCCTCTGGGAACTTTACCAAACAGTGCTCAATACAGCCAGTGTCATCATTGGAAGGAGAGGAACACCGATGAGATGAGATGAGATGTTGGTTCAGAGGACAAAGGAAGCCTGTTCAAAGTATTATTGACTTGAGGCAACCCCTTCCCACTGTCCTCCTGAGGACTGGAGGAGAAACTGACAAAACACCTTGCTTCTGTTTCTGTCCAGTTTCCATGGAGACATACCTGCAAAACTCATCTAATGGTAACAATTCTTCAAGTCAGAATGTTAGAATCTTCTTCTTACTTCAATTATACATCATAACCTAGAAGGGTTCATTAATCTGCAAAGACAATCTTAATGCTAGCATGCCAAGAAGGCAATGAGTAGTTCATCTCACATGCTGGAAATCATCTGAGCAGCTGGAGATTAATGCTCAAATATTACCTTGTAGTTATTGCATAGGTAATACTCGCAGAGCCGAAGGAATCAGACTGGCTTTAATTCTCTACTATACTTTAACCAGTTTGTTAAATACATGCTTTGAAGTCATCATCTAACAACTTAAAAAATTACAACACATCTATTTCCAAGAGAAGAGATAGGAAGATTTGGGAGGACCTGCAGCGTTGCCCATCACTGGGGTGCTAGCCACAGCAGATGTCCCGGACTCTCAGTGAACCACACTGAGTTATGCAGCAGCAGTGCAAAGCATGATTCCATTTCTCATACCAAATCTGTTTTTAGGGACTTTAAATTCTAAGAGAAGTGTGAGATTTTATTTCTTTAAATGGTAATCTTAAAACATTTGCTTTTAACATTTAGGGAAAAATTGTTAAGCGGTAAAATGTCAAAATAGAATAAAATGCTATTTTGGTCTACTATTTATCCAGTGGAACCCTGCACATTGCTGGTGCCTTGCTAATGTATAACTAGGCAGAGAAGGCAGGGTTTTGGAATGAATTCATATTGATGCAAGTTTTAGAAGTCATGCAGACCTGGATTTTTCCTTCTTTTATTACTTTGTGTAGTATAATAAAAAACCATTTCCAATTTGAACTGAAGAACATATTACCTTTTCTAGAACCATTTTCTATGTCAGGAAAATGGGCATTCTTGTGGACTATGTGTGTCTCAGATGCAATGAGTTCATGAGAATGTTTATAAGCTCTGAGGTACAGTATGGCAGTCGTGTGCTCGTGGTGTTGGCTTAGGGATAAGGCTGATACAAACACCTATACTTCAGAAGGACAGTGTGTGGCCCATCCTTTACTTACCTAGAAATAGAACCTTCTTTGAAGGTTTGATGTGGGAGAGATGCAAGAATGCAAGCAGAGAGGAGTGCTCAGTGTCCGGCCAGCATGGGCTGTGGGTTTTGGTTCTGTTTTTATATTGACTACATTATTATACTTACTTCATCTACAGATGAGCCATCACCATTCTATGTAAAGTTTCCAGGTCTCTCTGGAGCTTTATAGATGGGACACTGTGCTAACAGTATTTATCCACTGAGACACAGTACTTGCTTGTACTGTTTGTGTGAGGATCTTAGGGAAGTGAACTTACTAAAGTGAGCTCAGGTGATTCATGCATTGAATTCAGGGGCAATAGGTGAACCTCTAGGTTAACCACAGCCCCTATCAAGTTAAATAAATAGCAAGACTTGTCAAGATCTCTGTGACAATTATTCTGATACCTTTCAACCTTAGGCAGAGCCCATTGGTGATCCACATCTTCAATATCCGGTTGTAGCATGCAGAATCTGAGGCCTTTCCCTTTCACAGATTTGCTGCAATAAAGCAGGGAGGTTGCTAACTGGACCTAGGGCACCACTGCCCTCTGCTGTTTGCTTCAGGGAGGTGGAGCCTTCTGATAGAAAGCAATAGGGAATCACCAAGTCCTGTCTTTCTAGGCTTGGTCTCCATCTTCTCAGTGTCCCACTCCTCCCCTCTCAAAGAGACCAATGCTGAAAACTGTGTTCTTCTCCTTACACGTTGCTCCATTAGTCCATGTGAAAGGCAAAAATAATGGTGAATTTGGAGGGCTTTGAGTCAGCCTGCCTTCATGGTGGCACATATATTTTATTGACTCCAAATAGTTACAAGGTAGCAACTCAAACTGAAGTCCAAGACTGTGAAGCAGGGCTTGGGTGTGATCATCTCTGCAGTGTTCCTGCCTCTCTTTGTCATCATTTGGTTTGAGTTTATAGCTTTCTGGAGGTTTTTTTTTTTTTTTTTAGTTGGGAGCACTTATTTCACCCCCAGCCAATCCCCTCTCCTCAACTCTTTTAAAGTTGAACTATTAAAAAAAAAAAAAAGAGCTTATCGAGGCAGAGAACCCCAATAATTCTGATTCTACTTCTTTTGTGGTATTCTTCTTCCAGACCTCACCCCATCCTCCATGCCACCAGAACTCTGATTCCCCATGTAAATCTTGCCTGCAAAGCCCTGCAATTGGGTGGTTGTTTTAAATCCTCCTCTTTTGTAAGATTCTGCAACGACTGCCTATATATTTATGGAAGCCACATTATCCTATCCAGGTCATAATGCATGTCAATCCATGCTTTCCTGGGAATGCTGGCCCCTAGCATTTTGTTTCTGTCCAGTGGAACTGTCACAGGCAGATAAACTGACAGATACAGAGTGGTCGAGATTTTGTATTTCCTGGTCCAAAGTATCAGATATTCTGAAGGCTGTGGCTGGGTGCTTGGTATGGTCCTGGCATGTGACAAACACCTACACATGAATAGAATGTGCTTCCCCTGTCAAGGCACTTTACTAAGTAGAACATGCATGCACATAGCTGTTATATGAAGAGTGAGATCAGTAAGGGTAACCGTGAAATGATGAAACAGCAGATACATCCCTCTATATGGAGTCTGAAAACTGTAGCATATAATTTGCTAATTCAGATTATTCTTCAGATTTTTGAGGGTGTGTTGTGCTGGCCATGTATAACTGCTCCCTGTAGGGGCTGATACACAGGAGATGCTGGTTGTAATGGCTGTCCTCTTGCTTTCTACAGCTCCCTCCAGCACTGCACCATGATCTGAAGAGAAGGGTTATAGAGAGATTCAAGAAGTCCCTTTTCAGCCAGCAGAGTAATCCGTGTAACCTGAAATCTGAAATTAAGAAGGTATGTGTTCTCCATGTAGGCACTTATCCATGAGAGATGTCTTCCTCCCAACCCTGCTCCCTCATCTTTGCCTACTGTTTAGGGGTAATGCTTAACCAAATGGGTCCACCTCACCTCTGATTTCCCGTCCTTTCTGTGGCTATTATTTCCAGGTGACTGACTGACATGGCTCCTTCCTTGTCACTACATGTTTGCTTAAGAATATATGTTATCTTTAATTTAAAAATATGTATATTGCAGCCTGCCTTCGAAGGATCTGTCCCAGTATTTTTGAGAAGGCTATTCAGTGATCCCCGTAAAAATGCATTTTCTGCCTGAAACAGTTACCCAACCATGTGAAGCCATCGTTTTAACCATCTATGGGGGTAGAATGAACTTATTCTTCCCATCTTCAACATTCTGTGGCCTTTCATGTTTGGGTACAACAAAAGTTTCTCTTCACATATGCAGAATCTAAATGGTTATAACAAATGGGTAGAAAGTTGATTACCTGTGGTGTCATGAGTTGGAGACAGGAAACCCACTTTGTCCTAGAAGTCATATAAGCCCTCTGACCTGTCTCTGAAGGTCCCATGATGAGCAAAGTCTAGCTACCTTATTGGAGATAATTTGATCCCTCAGTGTCTCCTCCTCCTCCTCTTCTTAAATGTCCTCGTATGCTTGGATGAGGGTATTGTGTTGGACTCTTCCCCTGAGGGGTTTTGTCCATTAGTGAGTCTACTTTTAAGCTTATCACTCAGGAAATACACAAGGCTCTTTGATTTAAAAAAAAAAAGTAAGCAGCCTGTTTCTGCTGTGTTGGCACATAGCCATAGTGAGGCCTGGGCCATTGATGTATACACCAGAGGCAGCTGCAGGTAGGTCAACAAAGCAGGAAACCATTCCTCAGAGACAAGAGAGTGAGCTGCCCTTCACACGCTGTGTCAGTAAACAAGACAAAGATGAGGCAATGGTGAGATGGAGCATAGGCACAGGAGGTTTACACCTACCTACAAGAAATATACTTTTAAACACCAGAAACTCAAGTTTCCCACAAAAGACTAAGATGCTTGGCATTCATGTTCTTATTAAAGTGATATTGAGAACAAACCAATTTAAATACAAATTGTTTGTAGCAGAAATTCTGGTTTTGTGAGATGAAAGCTTCTACTTCAAAAGGTGTTCAGAGATCCATTTGCCTCCCGCTCTGTGGATTTCCCTTGTGCCTTCCTGGAACGCAAGTCCTTGTGGTCTTTCTGATGCAGACTCTCCTGAATTTCTTTCTTCCCAAACAGTGAAGTCAATTTCTTTTCTTAAATCACTCTTTCTGCTGCCATCCTTGGCTTCCTTCCTGTGTTTTGAGAGCATCTCTAGCCAGTATCCTGACCTGAGAAAAAAGGCAGGATTGTTGGAGGACAGGAGTTCTGGGGAGCTCATGTGAGAGTCTCACTGAGCCAGCCTGGTCCACACACCTGCCTCAAGCCCAACAAAGAGCCAAATTCATAGTGAAAAACAGGTAAAGAGACTTAGTCAATGTACCCACATTGGGAAGAGGGGCACAGAAGTCCAGCCTTCCAGGCTGCAGTGATCTTCAGGATCCTAAGGGGATAGCAGCTCTTAAATAGGAGGAGATATGAGTCTGTTCCTGGCTCTAATCTTTCAAGGTGATCTGAGAAGCTGTCTGAACTCTGGTATCTCTATCCAGGAGACAAATTCTCCTCTGGCACCAAGTTTCAGCCTTTTTCTTCTCCTAGCATGGGATTTCTGAGGAAACTCTCAATTCCTTGGAATTTCCTTGTTTCCAAGTCTGATTGATAATGGTAGGACCACAAATTCATCTTTAGAATAGTCTTATCTTTGTCAAGATGGTTTTTGGTGGGGCTGGGTGAGTTCTGTTTATTGTAAGCAGGGTTAAGAGGCAGGTCACAATGTCTAGTGAAGGATGCATGGATCTTTTCTGATGAGCTAGTGGCAGCTCACAACACACCCAATGGGTCTCCTCTACTTGGGGCAGAGGACACTCACAGCTGGGGTTCAGTTGTAGTGACAGATGTGAGCACAGTCCCATTCTTCTAAGGGAAGGTAGGCTACATAGTGGAGTAAAAACATGCTACCCTGGACTAGGTGTCAGCTCCTCCATTGTGGCCTGGCTGAGGCTTCCCTGGCACAGCCCCTCTTCCACGTCCAGCTCACTTTTCCACTCCTGTGATTTAAACAGCTTTCATCCTCCTGTGTGTCTCCTGGGAACAGCCAGTCTCTTACCTTTGATTTCCCAGCATTGTGCACATCCTGGCCTATGGTCAGTGTTTCATGTGTAATTCACATTAGTGAATGACTCATCAGTATCATGTACTTATATTTTGTATTGGGGTCTTTGTAATGGTTTATGGTTCTTGGGTGAGCATTGTCAGCCCAGATAGAACATTTTCAACTATGATTCATTATGATTTCTCCATAGACCACCTACCCTTATTTTACCCCTTCCTCTTCTGTATTTATATCTCTCCCCTTCCCTTATTAGAGTTCCACTATTTTTCTGATTTCTTCCTTCTGGTCACTTGTATCCTGCTATTATTCCTCTCTATATATTCATCTCTCTATTGATCCTCTTCCCGACAATGATGTCATTTTGTTTGCCTGGATTTTGCAGTCACTAGAGGTTTTTATCCTCACAACAGAAGATACTGAGTTGTAAGCCTCCAATGAGAGAGAATATGTGAGTTTTGTTTTTCTGGGTGTAAAATAAACTCACTGAATCTGATCAATCTAGTTCTACATGATTTTAATGATAATTTAATAAAGCAAATATATATT
Source organism: Apodemus sylvaticus (assembly GCF_947179515.1). Taxonomy (NCBI): domain Eukaryota; kingdom Metazoa; phylum Chordata; class Mammalia; order Rodentia; family Muridae; genus Apodemus; species Apodemus sylvaticus. The sequence continues at coordinate 113,584,938 of NC_067479.1, forward strand.
TTTTCATGAACCATGCTGAAATATTATGAATATAAAATATATTGTACAGAATTTGTTATCTAATTCCTGAAGTAGGAACATACATAGAAAGGGAAATAGAAGAGAGATAAATGAGTCAGTTTTGGCCACATGTAAGCAGAGAGCTAGGCACACATAGTTCTGTGTATTATCTCTACTTTTATGAACATTTGAGGTTTGTGTACATGGATGTACTGTGCATTTTCCTGTGGTATAGGGATGATAGAAGTTGGGGGGTTCCTTGACAGTTACAGAGACTTTCTTCCCTCAGGCAAGTAAACACTGGGTGTGAGAGTCACTAACAATAAATGACCACCAAAGCCATCTTGGATCAGTGGCTTCTGAACTCCAAGAATGAATTTAATGGACAAAGGCAGAATGAGGTGTTTGTTTGTTTGGTTTGTTTGTTTTTCATTTTCAATTTAACTGAGCTAAAGTTCTTTGAGAGGAGGGAGCCACAATTGAGAAAATGCCTCCATAAGATGGACCTACAGGCAAGTCCACGGGGCAGTTTCTTACTTAGTGATTGATGTGGGTGAACCTAGGCATTCTGGATAGTGCCACCCCTGGGAAGGCGATTCTGGGTACAGAAGAAAGAAGGTTGACTAAGCCAAGAGGAGCAAAACCAGTAAGCAGCACTCGCCCATGGTCTCTGCTTCTGTTCCTGACTCCAAGTTCCTGCCCTGACTTCCTTGGATGGTAAATTGTGATGTGAAAGACATGAGCTGAAATAAACCCTTTCCTCCCCACATGGCTTTTGGTTATGGTGTTTATGACAACAATAGAAACCTTAACAAAGAGGGCAAGTTTCAGAAAGGAGTTTGTTGTAAGACAGGTGAGAGCTGAAGACAAAGGTCACCTGTAGCAGGAGCATGTCACCATCGTCAACAGACTTGACCTTCAGCTGTTTAGAGATTTCCCATGATTTGTGGAAGAAATTGGGTTGAGGCATGGAGAGGAGCTGCTCAGTCTAGCTGGCCTCTCCATGAGATATCTGTGCTAGGTGTGCACAGTTAGTTTGCTTACTCACTCATGTTTAGCTTTAATGGAGCTATGTAAAAGATGGAAGACAACAGGAAGGTGCGCTGGCGACTGCAGCCCCTAATCACTTCTGGCATGTCTGCCTTCTGACTAGCACAGAACAAACGGTGTTTCTAGCTTCTGGCGAAGGACAACAATTGAAGTCACTATTCCCAAATTGTCTGACCAGCTAGTATCTCCTGTTCTCATTATCCTCCTCTCTGAAGAGCTGTAACTGCTCTGCAGGACTTGGACTGACTGATCTTGGGTACTTCAAGCTGAGTGGGGCCATCAGGTATCACCCCTCCAATGGGCCTATCTGAAAGACCTCCAAATGCATGGTTGCTTGCATCTGCATACCAGCTGGGTGAAATGAGGAAAGAAGCATTTCCCTGGCACCCAGCTAAAGACATGAGGGGAAGAGCAAAGAGCAAAGGCAAATGGAGTGCAGATGCACCAAGACAGGGGCCCCATGAACAGCAGAGAGTTTCGTTCCACTGAGAATAGGCATGGATTTATAAAGAAGCCGCAGACAGAAAACTAGGACCACCAAAATACCCAGATCCCCTCTTAATCTCTCCTTGCTGATTAGTCTTTTAAAGCTACCAGTGGGACAAAGGCCACGGAGGTGCACAGGGTGTGTCAACACTGCTAATTTGGGAGCACAGTGGGGAACTGAAGGGGAAAAACATTTTGCATCTGCATCTGAAGGTAGAATCTGGGGAGGCCACAGAGATCTGTGGCCCTCCTTGTAGGCAGTCCATCAAAGTCCCCTTACAGACCAAGTTGAAAAAAAAAACAGTTTGTAATCTAGAGAATATGGGTACACAGAAAATAAAAGTATCTTAAAGAACTCAGAGGGTGATGGCATCAAAAGACTCTTTCATCACCCTGACCCTGTCACAGAACCTGGAAGTGTGGTCTTCGCTCTGGGAATCACTTGTTGGCCTGTACAAGCTGGGCCTAAATTAGGGTTACCAGCATTCTGTGCATCTCTCAGACTTGGCACTGGGCAGTCACAAATCTATGCAGGCTTCCAAGGTGCAGCTGTTTCAAAGTGCTAGTTATCCTAGCAGCTATCTATGTCCATCTTTACCAGTTGTGTAGTCAACTAATGTGCTACAGAGCAGTTACACTATTCAGGTACACTTTGGACTTCTAGCTGTGGACACTGTAATACATGGAAAGAAGAGAAATCCTTAATATGATTTCCCCAGGCCATGATCAATATTTCTGAAAAAAGAATCATTCCCTAGCTCTCAGAGGGAAGGATGAATGGATACTGGTTTGTGGCAGGAAAGGTTAAAGCTGTGGGCCTCAGGCAGCTTTGTCTCCAGCCTAACGAAGCTCAGCTCATTTCCTCTAGTACCCTATCCTGGGATATAAGGGATGATGAAAAGAAAGAATGAAAAGGAGAAGTATTTTCCCATAAACCCCAACTAATGCAAGACCTTAGAAAAAGTGAAAGTCAGAAAAACCAGAAAAGAGAGATGGAGGGACTGCCGTGGGAAGGGTGAAACAGGAGAGGGGAGCCAGGCGTGTCACACAACTCCTGTGCTCACTTTTCCTGATTCCCAGGCTGGTAACCAATACATTTCAGCAAAAACCAGTGGTGGCATCTGGCATCGAGTGTACTTTGGAGCAACAGAGGCATTCTCACCGCAAGTGAGCATAACTCTGGATGTGTGTGAGGGCCCTGGACAATCAATGGCCACCAATAAGCTTGTCCTGTCAGCCTGAAGAGTGAACTGCACGGGCAAGGGGAAAGGTGAGTTTTAGACAGGAGTTTGTACCATAGGCAAGACCTGAAGAATAAGGATGGAACCAGAACAGCTTCCAAGGAAGGGACTGCCTGTCAGGGTTGCTGTGTCTGTGAGTTAATTAACCTTTTCTGGATTGAGGCATGGGATGGGGGCTGGGTATGGTACATGTACGAAGAAGTGACACAGGGGAGCCTCTGAAGAGAGCAAGTAATGTCATCCACTGAGAACAAGCATGAGTTCATATAAGAGCTTAGTATTACCTACCCTAGGAAGAAAAGGAGAAGACTTTGATTTGTGAAAGAAAAAAATGAAAATAGATATTGGTCATTTCTGATAACAAAGAGCTTATCAAAAGCTAATAAGAAACTAAAGGAAGCTGCAGATTAGAGAACATGGGACATTAGGCAACATGTTCTGGTTTCTGATATGGCATCCAGTCTCAGGGGACAGGGGAGTTAAGTGAAATTATAACAGAGGGGCAGAGAGTGTGGAGTGGTGAGGTGATCTGTGCTGCATCCCCTCACTTCTAGTGTCTGGTTCCACTGATGTTTGGTTCTATGTCTTCCTGAGTTCTCTTTGCTGGTTAGGTCCCATTCCATTTGTGATGTTGGTCTCCAGCAGAGGACTAGAATTTCTGATATGGAAAAGAAGGTGATTGGGAAACCGAGTGACTGTATTTGTCTTCTCTTCTTGCCTGCTTCTCAGTAATGTCTGCCTTGAATGCTTGTTCTTAATTGACTATGCACTTAAATGCCACAGTACTTGTCCCAAATCAGAGATGTCTTGGAGCCAGGTGGTGACAGCCATAGTCTAATATATTCTACTATTCTCTAATATTTGATATTTCATAAATGTATGCAATCATTTGCACTTCTGAACTGAGCATGCTCTCTAGTGCAGAGAAAGGGCCTTATGTGTCATGCAAAGGGAGAAAGCATGGTAAAGGCAGGTCTTCGGCAAGCTGAGTACTCACAACACTATTATGAGAATACTAACACCTATAGCTCACTCTAGCCCTATGGACTGTGAGTTGGAATGCGTTGTTTCCTCTGTGTCTCCACCTACTAGTCAACAGTCTTTGCTGTCTGGCACATCCAGAATTAGAATCACCTTCAGCTCCCTATGCCCACATCAAGATCACTAGAAACATCATCCTTTCTTTTCTGTCTGAATGTCAATCCCTTTGGACTCTATCATTTTTGTCCTCAAGTCTCTCAAGCCAAGGATTAGAAGGCTCACTTGACCATTGGTTGTAGGCTGGGCTCTAGTTCAGATTCTAAAATTGCTGCTGTGCTCCTTGTAAATGGCCTTTCCAGTTTCCTTATTCACAAGTCTGATGCTAATGTTTACCCTATGAGAAGTTGAGTGGTAAGAGCCAAACTGATTTTGCCTTGATGTCTTAAGTCCTTAGCCAGTGGCAGTGAGTTCAGCTGTGGTTATTAAAAATCTCCTGCTTCTATGCCACCTGGGTAAAGTTGTCCACCACTCCTTCTGACAACCCTCCCACTTTCCATGGTGCCATTTCTGCATTGCCTGTTTTTGCACACATGTTTTTTTTTTTTTTATATACTTCTCTATGTATTCCTGTCAGATACCAAGGAGCATCAAAGGTGGTTTCCAAATTCTCCAGCCCCAGGGGCAATTTAAGGGTTTGTGTGTGTGTGTGTGTGTGTGTGTGTGTGTATGTGTATGTGTGTATGTGTGTGTGTGTGTGATTTTTTGGTTCTTTTTAATAACTTGATTGCACAGCTCTCAAGTGTGAACTCTGTACATGACAGCCTCAAATGAGCCACAATGTCAAATGGGTGGTCACTGTAACACATGGTAAGTGGTCTGAGGTAAGGAGATTAATTTGTTAAAAGAATATTTACGCCTAGTATCTAAACTACAAAAAAGACCCTTGGAACAGTCTAGAATAAAAATAAAATCACATCTATATTTGAACATAAGACCAATGAATTTTGCCTGCAGTCTTTGTCTGTGAGCCCTTTCCTAGTTCCTGGAAATCTGTGACCCTCAAGCTAAAGGAATGTACCGATATGACACACAACTGTAAGTCTTAAACAACTTGTTCTTAAAGGATGAATACTAACCCACAAACCTATGGCCACTTGATCCTCGACAAAGAGGCTGAAAACATCCAATGGAAAAAAGATAGCCTTTTCAACAAATGGTGCTGGTTCAACTGGAGGTCAGCATGCAGAAGAATGCGAATTGATCCATCCTTGTCTCCTTGTACTAAGCTCAAATCCAAATGGATCAAGGACCTCCACATAAAGCCAGACACTCTGAAGCTAATAGAAAAGAAACTGGGGAAGACCCTTGAGGACATCGGTACAGGGAGAAAGTTTCTGAACAGAACACCAATAGCGTATGCTCTAAGATCAAGAATTGACAAATGGGACCTCATAAAATTACAAAGTTTCTGTAAGGAAAAGGACACCATCAAGAGGACAAATCGGCAACCAACAAATTGGGAAAAGATCTTCTCCAATCCTACATCAGATAGAGGGCTAATATCCAATATATATAAAGAACTCAAGAAGTTAGACTCCAGAAAACCAAACAACCCTATTAAAAAATGGGGTACAGAGTTAAACAAAGAATTCTCACCTGAAGAACTTCGGATGGCGGAGAAGCATCTTAAAAAAATGCTCAACTTCATTAGTCATTAGGGAAATGCAAATCAAAACAACCCTGAGATTTCATCTTACACCAGTCAGAATGGCTAAGATTAAAAATTCAGGAGACAGCAGGTGTTGGAGAAGGTGTGGAGAAAGAGGAACACTCCTCCACTGCTGGTGGAGTTGCAAATTGGTACAACCACTCTGGAAATCAGTCTGGCGGTTCCTCCGAAAACTGGGCACCTCACTTCCAGAAGATCCTGCTATACCACTCCTGGGCATATACCCAGAGGATTCCCCACCATGTAATAAGGATACATGCTCTACTATGTTCATAGCAGCCCTATTTATAATTGCCAGATGCTGGAAAGAACCCAGGTATCCCTCAACAGAAGAGTGGATGCAAAAAATGTGGTATATCTACACAATGGAGTACTATTCAGCCATTAGAAACAATGAATTCATGAAATTCTTAGGCAAATGGATGGAGCTGGAAAACATCATACTAAGTGAGGTAACCCAGACTCAAAAGGTGAATCATGGTATGCACTCACTAATAAGTGGATATTAACCTAGAAAACTGGAATACCCAAAACATAATCCACACATCAAATGAGGTACAAGAAGAAAGGAGGAGTGGCCCCTTGTTCTGGAAAGACTCAGTGAAGCAGTATTCAGCAAAACCAGAACGGGGAAGTGGGAAGGGGTGGGTGGGAGGACAGGGGAAGAGAAGGGGGCTTACGGGACTTTCGGGGAGTGGGGGGCTAGAAAACAGGAAATCATGTGAAATGTAAATAAATATTATATCGGAAAAAAAAGGATGAATACTGCTTCCTAATAGCAGTCCCCTTCCAATTCTTCTCCCCATCCCACTGCTGTCAACCCTTTCTGCTGTGGCAGAACCTTGACAGGTCTACTGCAGTGAAGATTCCATCTCCTGATACTTCCTAGAGAACCAGCCACTCAGGGCAGTTGAGAACCAGCCACCCAGGGCATTTGAGAACCAGACACTCAGGGCATTTGAGAACTAGCCACTAGGGCATTTGCCATTTCTGCTGTGGAGAATTTTGCCAGGTCTGCCACAGTGAAGACACCATCTCCTGATACTTCATAGAGAACTAGCCACACGCAGGTCACTTGGAGTATGGAGAGGCCTGGGAGCACAGGAGAGCTGGTCTCCCAGGAGAGCCTACATACCTGAGTGCACAGAGAGAATGTGAATCCCAAGAATTCATATACACAGATAAGCCAAAATCAGAGACATCAAGACCAGCTAACACCAGAGAAAGCTAGATGGAAAAAGGCAAATGCAAGATCATTACCAACAGAAATCAAGGCAATATGGCACCATCAGAACCCAGTTCTCCCACAAGAGCAAATACTGGATACCCCAACACACTGGAAAATCAAGAACTGGATTTAAAATCACATCTCACGATGTGATAGAGGACTTCAAGAAGGACATAAATAACTCCCTTAAAGAAATACAAGAGAACATCAGTCAACAGGTAGAATCTCTTAAAGAGGAAACCCAAAAATCCCTTAAAGAAATATATGAGAACATGGGTCAACAGGTAGAAGTCCTTAAAGAGGAAACACAAAAATCCCTTAAAGAAGCAAAGGAGAACACGGGTCAACAGGTAGAAACCCTTAAAGAGGAAATGTAAAAATCACTTAAAGAAATACAGGAAAACATGGGTCAACAAGTAGAAGACCTTAAAGAGCAAACACAAAAATCCCTTAAAGAATTTCAGGAAAAAACAAACAAACATATGAAGGAACTGCACAAAACTATCCAGGATCTAAAAAGGGAAGTAGAAACAATAAAGAAATCACAAAGTGAGATATCTCAGGAGATAGACAACCTTGGAAAGAATTCATAGATACAAGCATCAACAACAGACTACAAGAGATAGAAGAATCCCAGGAGCTGAAGATACCATAGAAAACATTGACTCAACAGTCAAAGAAAATGCAAAATGCAAAAAGTTTGTAACCCAAAACATTCAGGAAATCCAGGGCACAATGAGAAGAACAAACCTAAGGATTATAGGTATAGAAGAAAGCAAGGATTTACAACTTAAAAGGCCAGCAAATATCTTCAAGAAAATTATAGAAGAAAACTTCCCTAACCTAAAGAAAGAGATGCCCATGAACATATAAGAAGCCTACAGAACTCCAAACAGCCTGGACCAGAGCAGAAATACCTCCTGTTACATAATAATTAAAACACCAAATGCACTAAACAAAGAAAGAATATTAAAAGCAGTAAGGGAAAAAGGTCGAGTAACATATAAAGGCTTATCTATCAGAATTAGACCAGACTTCTCACTGGAAACTATGAAGGCTAGAAAATCCTGGGCAGATGTCATATAGACCCTAAAAGAACATAAATGTCAGCCTAGGCTACTATACCCAGCAAAACTCTCAATTACCACAGGTGGAGAAACCAAGATATTCCATGACAAAACCAAATTTACACAATATTTTTTCACAAACCCAGCGCTTCAAAGGATAATGGGTGGAAAATACCAACACAAGGCTGGAAACTATACCCTGGAAAAAGCAATAAAGTAATTTTCTTTCAACAAACCACACAAACAGAATTGCACCTTTAACTATGAAAATACAGGAAACAATAATCACCTTTCCTCAATATCTCTTAACATCAATGGACTCAATTCTCCAATTAAAAAAAATAACAGACTGGATATGTAAACAGGTCCCAACATTTTGCTGCATATAGAAACCCATCTCAGTGACAAAGACACTCATTACCTCAGAGTCAAAGGTTGAAAACAGTTTTCCAAGAAAATGGTCCCAAGAAACAAGCTGGAGTGGCCATAATTATATCAGATAAAATTGACTTTCAAGCAAAAGTTGTCAAAAAAGATAAGGTGGGACATTTCATACTTATCAAAGGAAAAATCTACCAAGATGAACTCTCAATTCTGAACATCTATGCTCCAAATGTAACGTCACTCACATTTATAAAAGAAACTTTACTAAAGCTCAAAGAACAAATTGCACCTCATTTAAATATAGTGGGAGACTTCAACACTCCATTCTCAACAGTGGACAAATCATGGAAACAGAAACTAAGCAGAGACACAGTGAAACTAACTAAAGTTATAGGCCAAATGGATCTAACATATTTATAGAACATTTCATCCTCAAGCAAAAGAATATACCTCCTCCTCAGCACCTCATGGTACCTTCTCCAAAAATGACCATATAATTGGTCACAAAACAGGCCTCAACAGATACAGGAATATTGAAATAATTCCATGCACCCTATCAGATCACCATGGCCTAAGGCTGGTCTTGAGTTCAAACAAAAACAACAAAAACACACATACACATGGACATAGAATAATGCTCTACTCAATGATAGCTTGGTCAAGGGAGAAATAAAGAAAGAAATTAAAGATTTTTTAGAATTTAATGAAAATGAGGACGCACCATACCAAAACTTATGCGACATAATGAAAGCAGTGCTAAGAGGAAAACTCATAGCTCTAAGTGCCTCCAAAAAGAAATTAGAGAGATCTTACACTAGCAGCTTGACAACACACCTGAAAGCTCTAGAACAAAAGGAAGCAAATACACCCAAGAGGAGTAGACAGCAGGAAATAATCAAACTCAGGGATAAAACCAACCAAGTAGAAACAAAACTAACTATACAAAGAATCAACAAAGCCAGGGTCTGGTTCTTTGAGAAAATCAACAAGATAGATAAACCTTTAGCCAGACTAACCAGAGGACTCAGAGGCACTACCCAAATTAATAAAATCAGAAAAGAAAGGGAAGACATAACAACAGAAACTGTAGAAATTCAAAAAATCATCAGATCCTACTACAAGAACTTATACTCAACAAAATTGGAAAATGTGGAAGAAATAGACAATTTTCTAGATACATACCAGGTGCCAACTTTGAAACAGGATCAGATAAACCATCTAAATAGTACCATAAGTCCTGAAGAAATAGAAGCAGTTGTTAATAGTTTCCCAACAAAAAAAAAAAGCTCAGGACCAGATGGGATAAGCGGTGAATTTTATCAGATCTTCAAAGAAGAGCTAATACTGATACTCTTCAAACTATTCTACAAAATAGAAATTCAAGGAATAATTCCCAATTCATTCTATGAAGCCACAATAATGCTTATACTTGAACCAAAGGCCAAACAAGGAAAGAGAACATCAGATCAGTTTCTCTTATAAACATTGATGCAAAAATTCTCAACAAAGTTCTGGCCAACTGAATCCAAGAATGCATCAAAACAATAATTCACCACAATCAAGTAGGCTTCATCTCAGGCATGCAAGGATGGTTCAATGTATGGAAATCTATCAATGTAATACACTACATAAACAAACTCAAAGAAAAAAACCACATGGTCATTTCAATAGATGTTGAAAAAGCTTTTGACAAAATTTAACATCCCTTCATGATAAAAGTCTTGGAGATATCAAGAATTCAAGGCCCATACCTAAACATAGTGAAAGCAATATACTGTCAGCTGGTGGCTAACATCAAAATAAATGGAGAGAAACTTGAAGCAATCCTACTAGAATCAGGCACCAGACAAGGCTGCCCACTCTCTCCCTATCTATTCAATATAGTACTGCCAGTCCTAGCCAAAGCAATTAGACAACAAAAGGATATCAAAGGTATACAGATTGGAAGGGAAGAAGTCAAAATGTCACTATTTGCAGATGATATGATTATATACTTAAGTGGCCCCCAAAATTCCACCAGAGAACTCCTAAAGCTATTAAACAACTTCAGCAAAGTGGCTGGATATAAAATTTACTCAAACAAACCAGTAGTCTTCCTCTACTCAAGGGATAAAGGAGCTGAGAAAGAAATTAGGGAAATGACACCCTTCACAATAGTCACAAATAGTATTACATACCTTGGTGTGACTCTCACCAAGCAAGTGAAAGATCTGTATGACAAGAACTTCAAGCCTCTGAAGAAAGAAATCATAGATCTCAAAAGATGGAAGGATCTCCCATGCGCATGGAGTGGAAGGATTAATATAGTAAAAATACCCATCTTGCCAAAAGCAATCTATAGATTCAATGCAATCCCCATCAAAATTCCACACTAATTCTTCATAGAGTTAGAAAGAACAATCTGCAAATTGTCTTGGAATAACAAAACCCAGGATAAAGAAATCTATTCTCCAAAACAAAAGATCTACTTGGGGAATCACCATCTCCAATCTCAAATTCTACTACAGAGCAATAGTCCTAAAAACTGTGTGGTATTGGTACAGAGACAGGCAGGAAGATCAATGGAATAGAATTGAAGACCTAGATATGAACCCACATACCTAACATCACTTGATATTTGACAAAGGAGCTAAAAGCATTCAGTGGAAAAAAGACAGCAGTTTTAAAAAGTGGTGCTGGATCAACTGGAGGTCAGCATGCAGAAAAAAATGCAAATAGACCCATTCTTATCTCCTTGTACAAAGCTCAAGTCCAAGTGGATCAAGGACCTCCACATAAAACCAGATACATTGAAAGTTATAGAGGAGAACTTGGGGAAAAAGCTTGAACACATGGGCAAAGGGGAAATGTCTTGAATAGAACACCAATGGCTTATCCTTTAAGAACAAGAATCACAAATGGGACCTCATAAAATTGCAAAGCTTCTGTAAGGCAAATGACACTATCAATAGGACAATATGGCAACCAACAGATTGAGATTGGGAAAACATCTTTACTAATCCTACATTTGATAGAGGGCTAATACACAATGTATACAAAGAACTCTAGAAGTTAGACTCCAGAGTATCAAATAGCCCTATTTAAAAATGGGGTACAAAGTTAAATAGGGAATTTTCAACTGAGGAAACTCGAATGGCTCTTGTACTGGCTGGTTTTGTGTGTCAACTTGACACAGGCTGGAGTTATCACAGAGAAAGGAGTTTCAGTTGGGGAACTGCCTCCATGAGATCCAACTGTGGGGCAACTGAGGGAAGCCAGGAAGGGGGTATACCATTTGAAATGTAAATGAAGAATATATTCAATTAAAAGAAAAAAAGAAAAGAAAAAAATCTGAATACCAATAAAAGAGCCACCCTTTCGCTGCTATCTTAAAATGGCAGTCTTGAGGTCCCTCGATCACATGCTACATTCTTTTACTTGAGGCTTTAGGTCTCTTAGTAGCTATGGAATCTTTAGGACTACAAGGAGCACTTAATAGTTAAAGTAAATAAGATTTCTGTAATGAGGGTGAACATTTCAGATATCCAGTTCATCCCTTGCTGAAACAGCTTCATCTGAAGACATTTTAACACCAGGAAGTTGTTCTCAGGATCACAGGAAATATTCCAAGGCTTAGTGAGAATGACTGTTGTTAGCCAGGCTGGAGGAAAGGTGGAGTGCCCAGGGCCATCAGATCCTTCTGCATTCAGGATCTGACAGCCTTTTCACCCTATACATAAGTTGTCAGCTGCCTCTGAAGAACAGTAAATGTTCAAGAATGAAAAAGACAGGACCTTTTCTTGTAATATAGTATGTTTTGTGTGTGTGCGCGCGCGCGCGCGCGCGCGCGTGTGTGTGTGTGTGTGTGTGTGTGTGTGTGTAGAATTAAGATGGAGGGGGAGACAGAGAAGGTAGATAGATGTGGAACGAGTAGGACATGTGCACACACACACACACACACACACACACACACACACCATGCATCTTCTAGGTGACAGGTGGAACACGTGGTGAGTTATGGTTTCTGCTGCCAGTCTTCTCAAGTTATTGGCAATGGATGTGCTTAGCTCATAACAGTTTGCAAATCCAAATTAACTACTACTGCCCCATTCAAATTGTGCTGTCTGCTTCTGGTTTATTAATACTTGATGCTTTAATAGTATATTAACTCAGGCACTAAAACTTGGCCAATCCAAGTGTTGGGTGGAATTAAAGGTATAAAGAGTTGGAAAATATTTATAGCCTAAAATTCCATTAAGAAATTCTATTTAAAAATTCAACTGCACAGAAGAACATTAAACAGTTGGGACTTAATAAATTCTGTCACTGGGTGAATAGAGTGTTAGGAATTAATGTTTGGAGAACCAAGTTAATTAATAGTAATTTAGAAAAAGATGTATTAAGAAACTTGTTTGCCATGGTCCAACAAGAAGGGGGGCTGGATTTGGAGTAAGTATATTGTTCTGTGGAATAACTGGGCTTTATTACTCCTACGCCTGATTAAAAATAACATCTTGCTGTCCCAGGCCCAGGCCATTGTATTTACATTGCTTTTCTTTTGCCTTTACAAAGCATGTTTTCCTCACGTGACTACAGAACTGTCTGACTTGCCTTCACTGTAATTTTCTGCTTCCAGTCTTTCAGTTTTTTGGAAGCTGGATGGTGTTTCTCTTTTTATCAGGTACCACAGACCCCCCCAACATTCTCACACTGAGAAAGAAAGCTCCAGAACTGAATGAGATACCTTGCCCAGAAGTGGCCTGCCTTCTGTCTGCTGTCTGTCTGCCTCTGATGCGCTTTTGCATTTTCCTTTTTCAGCTGTCTCAGGGCTCTCCGGAACTCATTGAACAGAACTTTCTTACCTCAGATTATCACTTACTTCACCATTCACGGGCTGCAAACAACTGGTCCCCAAGTGACCCTGCAGGTAAGAGGGACCTGGCTTCTACAAAAAGCAAGCAGAAAGAGCAGTTTTGCTCATATAAACATCTGTCCTAAAATACCACCTCCACCACATACACACAAAAAATGGTGTATTTCTGTTTGTTCACTGAGGCAGCAGTTAGAGATACACTGAATAGGATGTAGAGGTTCCTAGAGACCATGTCTCCACACAGGCTGCTCCTTTTGTTGCTTATTAATACTATAAACAATTGCAGGGTCTCTCTGGGTGAACTGTATTTCCTTTCATTTCTTTTTTTCTTGGTTGCCTGATGAAGTCAAATCTAGGAAGATGAGAGGCAGAAATGGAAGGCTTCAATATTCAAATTGGAGACAACGTGAGGTACACTCAAAGCATCCACATCAGGATCTGACTTTCTGTTTTCTTTTTAGAATAATGCTACACAGGGAAGCTGGGTAGCATGCGATCCTAGACACAGACTCTGGATTTCTGATTCAGATCTCAGGTCAGCCACTAAGTAGCTGATTTTGCGCCTCTGAAGCTCAGTGCCTCCTTTAACATGGGAGTAAACATAAGAACATCACACTGAAATGATGGGCAAGATAAGCCATTTACAGGCCGTATAGTCGGTGTGAGGGGTCTGGCAGGCATAGCAAGAGCCAGGCCTTTGGAAGGACTCTGCATGGCAATATCCTTGAGATGCCTAAGGAGGAGAAGCAGAATCCTATTCTGCTGATATTGAAGAGTCCCCAGCAACTGCAAGAGTGCCGGACACAGACTCCAGAAGAGAAGTTTCACAGTTAGATAAATATTTGATAGCTTTCAGGGGTATATTGTTGTTAGGTAAAAAATCATTTTTTGCATGTTGTCAAGCTTTGTCTGAATGTGTATTCTTGTCACAAATCAAATCTTGGTTGATACAGTGTCATTTAAACAGAACCTGAGAAATCCCGAGCAAGATAACATGATGTCATTTGCTTTTAATAGCTGCTCCCTGATTGGATCAGTTCACCTCCTGGTCAAACTCATCAAAGTAACTGAGGTGCTTTGGTAGAAGTCTCCCAGAAGCCGAAGACTGGGCTAACTAACTCCTTCTAGGGTAGCTAGCCACCCTACTGCAGAGCAGAGGCTTAGCAAAACCTCATGCCAGAACTGGCTACACTATGGGCAACACCTTAAAACAGGGCTTTAAAAAGAGCCAATACTCTGTCTTCATGTTCCTCCCCAGGCAACTTAATAACTCTTCTCTTGTCTGCCTCCAGGGAGCATCCTCAAAGGTCAATGTGAGTTGGCTCAAGGGAAACTGACAATTGGTTTTGGCAGCTTCCCAATGCATTCAGGTGCTATGTGTCTGGAATCACCTTGACACACAGCCCCTTACCTTCCTTATCCTTGGCCAGTTTTCACTAAGCATTGCTCCTAAGTCTTTGTTTATTGCTTTGTAATGGCCTTACCTGGAGCAGTCAAACATAGAAGAGAAACAAGGCCAAGACATTTTGGAATTCACTTATTATTAATAAAATTTATTTGTGTGTGTGTGTGTGTGTGTGTAGTTCACAGACAGTATTATGGAGTCCAGGGAGGGATCAAATTCAGGTCACCAGGCTTATGACCTGCTCAATCATCTCTCTGGCCCTGAAAATTGCTTTTGAGTCTTTATAGTTAAGAAGTTGACTATATACACTGCCATTAAAATATTAATTGCCAGTAATGTATAAGTAAGGAGTTATGAATCAAAGGTTGACGTTCTGTAACTGTTAAATTTCAGGTCCACCCAGAAGCCTTGAAGTGGAAGAGGGAATCACATACGAGCAGATGCAGGTAGAGCTTCCAATGCCCCTGAATGCTTTTACTTGTATTGCTTGTAATCCTGTATTAACCAGACTGTCTGTCGATTGCAGACTGTGATTGAAGAAGTCCTAGAGGAAAGTGGCTATTACAACTTTACAACCAAGAGGTGAGATCCAGGGTTTACTTTTAAAGGTGAAAGATTAGTTGAGGTACAGTTGGCCATTAGCTCTGCTTTCTCCATCCTTGACTCCTGAAAACTGCATTTCTACAAATTAATTTTAGATAGCATTATATTTGCTTTGAGTAGACACAAACATGGGGGAATAGGTGTTGCCCCGCTTCCATGGAGACATCACTACTGTGTTCTACAATGAAGCAGAAGTTTACTACATAATAGCTATTGGCTGCTTATGAGATAATGTGCTGGAGACAATGGGAAAGCATTCATGGAAGCCATTGTTGGTTACCTTCCTCAGGAAGCACCCATTCCTGCTGATTCTGGCCTTTCCTGAGGATGGACAAAGAAGTGATTAAATACCAGAGAAATTCAATGGAAAAGAAGTCAGGCCCTGCCATTTGGGGGTTGGCCAGCATGTGTGGAAGTACTATGTCTGGAAGGGCATGCATGGGCTACGGTAGTCGCAGTTCACAGAGTTTGTCCCTCTGTGTTCCTGAACTGTCTACATATAGCATGTACTCCAGATGCTCGGGGCTGTTTTAGGATATGGGGTCCTTTTGAGTGTGTTCCCCCAATCAGGCTTCTCTTGGGGGAAGAACACACTCTCTACTGCTGTCAGAAGAGCTACTTAGTGTTAGCTTTCTAAATTATCCTGGAAGTGTTTCGTAAGGACAGCTAGTAGCCTGGAAAATGAGGACTCAAGATCAGCTTGCAAAGGTCATTACAGAGAAATTACATTCTTCTTTGAGCTCAATTCAGTCTCTTGCTTGTCTCTTCCCACTACTATCCAGCCAGCCTTTATTATGAATTACAAATGAGATTATTCAACCACTTGCTCTTTTGGCTTGATAACATATTTCTAAAATACAATCTTTGCAATCTTAGCACTGCCCTGTGATTTGGGACTGCAGAGTCAAAATGAGTCATCTTCATCTTGCAAGGGTCCATGGTTGTTAGACATCACCATCCTTCAGGTGTTCTTCTCCCAGCATCCCTGTGGAGATATATGCATTCTCACTTTTTGCTCTGCTCCAGTGCTGGGCAAATAAGCTTTTTGTGCTTGGTGTGCATGTCTCTGTTCTTGACTTTCACCATCTTATTATTTCAAGTGTCCTTGGCTTGAAGTTGTGGGGCATACGTTGTCATTCTACAACTGTTGTCACTGTGTCTGTATTCACACAGATGCTCAGGAATAAGAGAAACAAATAGCTTCACATTCTTGTAGAAAAATGGAAGACTGTATTAATGAAAAATTAGGTGTGTGCATTTATAGAGTCTTAATGCTTGACATTATTGGTTTATTTTATTGTACTTCTCTCTTCTCATCTATGACTAAATGTAAACCATACAATCTAAGCTTGAAACACAGCGGATCACAGCTAACTGATTCAGTGACTGTCCAGGTGATCTGTGCATAAGTGCTTGCCCTGCAAATATAAGGGGCCCCTACCCCGACACACACTCATGCTAAAAATAGCTAAAACAGGCACAGGGACTGCAGAGATGGCTCAGTGATTAAGAACATTGGCTACTTTTCTTGAGTTCAATTGCCAGCACCCTTATAGTGGATCACAACTGTCTAACTCTGGTTCAGGGGATTCAATACCCTCTTCTGGCCTTCCTGGGCACCAGGCATACATGTGTTACACAAACATATAGGAAGCCAGAACACCTCTAGACATAAAATACTTTGTTTATAAAATACAAAATTTAGAGATAAGAAAAAAAGGAAGTAGAAAGTCAGGTGTGGTCATACATGCTTGTAATCTCAGCACTTATTCCTTAGGCTCTGAACGCTCAGCCTAATCAGACAGTTCTCCTTGTCTTTCACCATGTGGGTCCCAGGGACTGAACTCAGGTTATCAGGCCCATTGGTAAATGCCTTTCCCCTCTGAGCCAGGTTGCTGGCCACTAAGATTGTTTAACAACATTTTTGTCATGATATACATAAATAGAAGATAGAAGCAGCTTTGAGAAGCATATATAGAGAAGATAAAAACAATGTGTGTCAGGTCTGCTTGCGTTGCTTTGTCTGTTGAGACTGATGAACCTGTGATATAGGTAAATGAACACAGATGTTCACAGGGCATTCTGTTACTTTGGATGACATTGATTTTCCAGTGTGAAGAATCACTGGTTTTTGTCGGGCTTAGAATTTAAGAAAAGTCCTGTTATTAACAAGTTTCAGCAAAAGATCAGAGCTCTCTGAGAGTTCCCATTTTATTAATTACTTTATTCATTGTGGTTTATTTATTATACTTGTTTGCTTAAGCCAGGGGTATTGAAATTTGAAGGTTGGATGGAAATGTTTGTGACTCTATGGCACTGTTTCCACTTCTAGATCTTCTAGGTGTCACTCTTTTCCATGGGGGACCAAGAGCTACACAGCCCAAAGATGAGAGCCCTGCAGCAGAAAAAAATGGAGTTTCCTGGTCAAGTTCTCGTTCCGGTGGGCTTCAGTCGAGATGTGACAGCAAGATGCCCAGGACAGCATAGGAAAGAGCTACATGCTGCGGGAGTGTTTTTACAGTCCTAGGGGCTGTGCGGCAGCCACAGTGCTGGTCTCTGTCCTCACTGTGCATTGCATGCACAGTAACAGGCTATCTGTGTGCTTCTGGGGAAAAACACAGCAAAATGGTGACCAGGGCTGGCATGGAGCAGCAACACAGAAATTCCCTTAAGGTTAAATGTGAAAACAACTTATATTTTTCAAAGGAACATTTTATATTCAAGATAGCTGAAACTAAGCTTAAAAGTATGTAGCCCTCCATATACACAGAGTAGTTTTAGATAAAATAATTACAAAGACCCAGTGCAAAATATTAGGTATCCCATTTTTTAATATTAAAAGAAATTCAGAACATGGTAGTTTATAAGAACTGCAAGACTGGTTCTCTCTGATCCACTTGGGTGCTAGAGGTTCTGAAACATGACACAGTGTAGACAGTATTTGTAACCTTGCACACAAGTATACAAGTTTGGATACTCAAATCGCAGCTAGAGTAGTAGAGTCTATTTCTATACATATGTGTCTATGGCATATGTTCAGGGATGGAGGGAGCTTGCTTAGGCTGATGCTGCTACTCAAGCTTGCTGTGTTTCTAGGGCACATTAAAGAAGTGATAGACTATGAAAGAGATGACAGTTCTTATTCTAGACCTTACTAAATTACCTGTGTGTAAGAAAAGCATTTATTGTTTGAGAACTCCCCCAAAGTTATAAACTATAAATTCCTTCTTTATCCACTGAGATGGTCCAAAGAGAAGTTAATCCTAGGAGTGAGACTATCATACCATCTCTATGTAGGGCAGATACTAGGCCACTGGGCTCGAATTACTCATCTTCAACTGGTTTCTGATAACTCCCACATGGCACCAACTCAAACTGTACATGTCCCCACTTCAGGAACAACTCATTGCACATAATTAGCAAGTTTAACTTCCCATCACTTTTGTTGTCTTTAATTACATTGCTGTATTTAGCATGTTTGAATAGTGCAATAATATTGGCCATCACTAGAACACAGTATAACCTTCCTGAATAGTATGCAAATCACTTTATTCAAAGTCATACTATTTCTTAGAATTAGTGTGTTTAACACTTAAATCACACCTCCGTTCTCCTTGATCACACACTAACCGATGCTTTTGAGGGTTACTAATGGTATTTTTGTCTTTAAGCCAAGATAACAACTAAAATACCTATAATTTTAAATATTAAAGTGATGAAACAACTCAATTTCAGCTTTCAAAAAAATTCTATCTGTATATGAATTTCACATACAGAATCCAAACATTATTATTGATTCATTGAAGCAATGCTTTATTTCTGTCTGCATAGTAATTGCTTAGCTTAACTGATATGTGGCAGATGGCAGAGCCGTAGAAGGACATAGGCTAGAGTCATGACAGAAACCCCTCATAGAATGCACTAAGCTGTGGCGTGAATACTCAGAGAGGCAAATTCTTTCTCAAGTGACAATGCATATAAATATAAAATAATGACACCCATTGCCTTGGTAAAGAAAAAAATTAATTGAGGTATTTTTTTAATGAGTGCAGTTAAAATGTGAAAGAGATACAGTTTTTCTGTACCTTTTTTAGGTCATAGGAGTGGTATTTGTTATAGAACAATTAGCAAAATTGTAAAATTGGTAAAATAAGCCAACACTAAAATAAGCCCTATTACAGCTGCTCAGGCCCAGCTGTGCAGTAGCTGCTGAGATTCCTAAAGGAAAGTGTGTATGTGCTCCCCTATTGCATTTCCATTCCCCTATCTCTGTAGCCAAGGACTCCTTATCCTGCATGTCGGCACTGTCTAAGGAAGCCATTTTCCTGCAGTAAAGTTTGCCTTCCAAAGTGCTCATTCTGTGACCTTCAGACTGGAACAAGATCAGTCATTTTGTCTTCATCAGTGGATTTGTCTTTACTGCAAAGAAGTGGCTACTTGAGACTAACACGCCTCATAATCTCTTCTTGATTGCATTTACATTTTTCTTTTTGTCTTGTATAATTTTTAATGATTTGTTGTACAATGAAATCCTGTGAGTTGTTGAATCCATCTCATTCCCAGTGACCGAATATTATATAGGGTAGAATTTGAATTAATCTCTACAGATAACTTTTGATGCACAAATGCTTCAGCTAATTATGTTTTGACCCAGCAGCTCTTTCTGTTTTTCTGTACTTGAAACTTTAATTCATTCTTTAAAAGCAAAATGCTCCATTCTCAGGAAATTGGCTATAGCAAAGATATTTCATCTTGTATTTTTTCTTGTCTTGTGACAGATGTGCAGTCTTCAAGGGAAGAAGGAGAGCAGCAGACAGACACAGATGTTAGAGGAATTTCAGAAACACACATGCACACATGCATGCATATTGGGGAGCATTATTATGAAATTTATACAAATTAAGGTCTTCCTACATGAGTGCCACCTGATACTTATTAAATGTAATGCATTTTAGTGCTTAGGGACAAATAGGGAACTGGATGATTATATCTAATTCCATTGATATCACCACCAAGTCACCACTTATATTTGAGATTTGTGAAGACAATAATATTGACTAGTTCATTCTATCAGTATTAATAAGCATGGAACATACATATACCCCCTCTTTAATCTCTCTTTCTCTCTGGGATTACTTAAGTGAGCATGATGTGTTCCTTTAGAAATGCCCACATCATGTGTGTGTGTGTGTGTGTGTGTGTGTAGATATAAAAAATTGATCTGAAGCAACTTTTATTGTTCACTTCCTACTCTTTTGAACATGTTGGTTTCAGTGAGTACCAAAACCACCGACCAGACAGTGCAGGCCACCTGATGAGGGCCACCTCTCAGCATCCAAAGCATGTAGCAGTGAATGGAAGCTGAAGGCTACCACACCCTGACCTTAAGCCTGTGTGAAACTCTGTCTGAACAGTAAATCCTTTATGTTCAAGACCTGGATGTGATACATATATGTTTGTTGCCTTTTGGATTGTGGTAATGTCCTCTGGTGTAAGGTGACAGCTTTGAATGTGCTGTTTCTATGGTTACAATGCTCTGCGAGCACATGCCACTGTTGGCTGCTGTTGACCCACATGGTTGATAACTCACATGTCTCAAGGAAGCAACTTCATGAAGAGACTTTTGTTAACTTGCATGTAACAAATGTGGCTGTTATGACTTCACTGCTGATACTATTTTGAGATTTTTAAGAGGGACAGAGAAGATGTTGCAATTTTGATGAGGTGACAGATGGATATTACTAGCTTATGCATCCTCTGGGCTATAGTCATTTGCAAAAGTAAGAATGGTATGTCCTGAAGTCCCAGAAGCTTCTTCACATGGGAAGACTGCTGGACTTCGTGTCTGTGCAGCATTTGACTCATTAGATTGGGATGTGTAAGTTGGTTCATATTGTAGAAAAGGGTTCACCTTCCTTGAAAGTGGGCTCTCGTGTTTCTGAAAGCAGTTGAATGCTGCTCCCCTTCCTTTCATTATACTCTGTGAAGCCAGCTCTCCTCTGTCTATTATCAGAAATAAGAAAATCACACGAATAGTGTGGCTGCTACATGAGCTATTCCAGGTAGCTTATCTGTTTCCTCTGAACAAGGTATTTAATCATTACGGAAAATAATGTTAGATGCAAGGTGGATGACCAGCAGGCAAGATGGATGCTTGGAATTGATATGGTGAGGTCACTAATGTACACTTGACTAAGTATTGGAAAACATGTCAAGAAAGAACTGTCTCCCCCAAACAAAGAGAGTCTATACCAGAAACAATGATCTGAGGAAGGCAATGCTTAAGGACTTGTCACTGGTTAGCCATACAATAAAGAACCCTTACTGAATGTATTATCCGACCATTTAGTTCTATATGCTGAATGCCATTGAAGCCAAGGTTGTAAGAAAGAATTCAAGACATAGAAGTGCTATTAAGTTTTAGCTAAATCCCTGACATTCCCTGTCATCTTTGCCTCATAGTTCAGTGAATTTGAGCAGGATGGTACTGTTTAGGGGAGCTTCATGCTGTGACAGAACATAGCATTTGTGGGGACCCAGAACTTCTGCCTTGTAAAGCTGACAGATTTTCCAAGGAAATTAATTCTCAAACACAATCTTTCTTTCCAAAGATAGAGGGCATAAAATTCCCAGGCCAGGGCATCACCCAGAGGTGCCTCATTGGCGGAACAGTTGATCAAAAGCCCAAGAGATCCCTGCTGTTGTGTCATCTGGGACTAGCAACTGGGCACAGTCACAGCAAGCTGGCCTCTCAGACATCAGCAGAGCTCCATCAAATTCTCACGATATCAAGAGTCCTCAGGGCAGATCCCTGTGAGGCATGGAGGAGGAGGCACTGGGCTCCATGTAGAACCGCTGCTGCTGTTGGTGGTGCTATGGACTGAGTCCAGAGCACAGTGCATAGTAAACAAGCACCCCACTCCGTTCCTAAACAAAAAACTGGCCCCAAAGCGGCAGCCTTATCTGCTTGTAAGTCAACATGGCTGTGTCACTGGGGCCCTGATTTCTTCCCCATCTTCCAGTTCAGGCTCATTTTGTATGACAATAAATTTTTTTACAAAACAATTTAGAAAAATTTGAATGGCTGGATGCAGGGATGTGTGAATACAGTTGCTCAGTGTGATTGGGCAAGGAACACTGTGGATATTTCCAGGACTTGCCAGTAGACTGCACCATGACTAGCTGTGGAAAGATCCCATTGTTTTCTTCCTCCAAACTAGGAAACAGAGATCAGATAGAAGAAAAATCATTTCAGTATTTTGCTTCCTGACATTTACTAGGTATGAACTTAATTGAAGGGCTTCCTGACTTCGATGATTTCTAGTGGTGAGTCCATGAATATCAAAAAGTGTGGTGCTGTCCTGAGAGGACCTGCAGCCTCTGTTCTCTCTCCCACAACACAGAGTTGTTTCCTGAGATAGGATCTTGTTTTGCTCTCGCACTCTCCATTCAGGTCACCCAAGTTTTGCAAGCCTTCAATGCTCTCATCCCTAGCCGCAGAAGAGAGCCTACATTTTAGGGGGACACCAGCAGTATAACAGCAGCAAGTATGTCTGTTGTCTGCCCCCCAAAGATCTCTCTGAACACAGTGAGTCTCTAATGCAACCACACAGTCATAAGATAAAAAAGGGAAAGAGATGCCTCTATGGAAGATTCCTCTGAAAGATGAAAGCATATGTTATTTTTCCTGCTATTGTGTAAATGTGCTTTATAAAATGCTAAAGAAAATAAAAATGTATTTTCAAATTATTGGAAAACAATTTCTCTTTTGTTAAGAATAAGTGGTCACTTCTTAACTTTTCCATTCTCTCCTTTGTGTTTTAAATCTCCTCCCTGACCTCCCCCTCCCACATGTCCTCTTCTCCCTTCCCCTTCCCATCTTCCCCCTTCATTCTGAGACCATTTTACTAGCTGGATCCAGTTGGTGTGGATCTTGCAAAGTATTCCATACTCCTTACTCCAGCCTTCTCATTGATAATATTACAGATGTGTATCACCACATAATTCTACCTAAGCAGCCACATATATCTGTAAACACATATATCTCGGTGTCCCTGGCCTATAATTGGTGAGTTCTTGCAACAAATATGCATTGACATAAATATTGTCAATACTGGCAGGTGAGCTAGCCACCAAGCCGGACCCCAGAGAACTCTTGGTGGAAAGAGAGAAGGACCCACAATTCTCACATCCTTTCTCCTCTTGGTGTCCCCAGAATTATCTATCCAGCACCCAGATATGGTTTTATGACAAGAACAAAAGCTAAAGAAAGAATGCATGACTTCTTTGTCAAGTTCCAGAGTGTGTCAGGCTCTCCCTTTTCCCCCTGAACCAAGCAGATCTCATGCTTGAAGCCAGCACGAGTGTGGAAAGATGGATCAAGTGCTGACGGCTCCATAGCAATTGCTATGAATTGAGTACTCTGGAGCAACACTGCACTATAGTTTTTAGAACCCTAAACACAGCTCAGCTAATCTTCTGCTAAGTGTCTCACTGCTGGAGTCAAATGCTGACTGGAGTCAATCAAATGCTACTTGCCAAGCTGGTGAGATCATTGACACTTTGGGGACTGAGATCCTCACATCTAAATACTGCCTACAGCTCCGGCCACATGACTCAGTCCATAGACAGTACACACCAAGGTGTCCGGCTTTCTCTGCGGTGAGTAGAGACAGTACCTTTTGAAACAAGCAACAACAAACAAAACAAAGCAATGTGGATCACACTGTACTGTTGGCATAGTGAGCAGGGATGTTGATCAAGGGGAGGAGACTGAGGTAGTCTGCTGGGCAAGCTTAGCAACCAAGACCTTTACCTGCACTGAGGCACACATGCACCCTGCTTCAAACAAAGCAATGCATAGACCAACTCCCCCTTATAATAGATGCATCTTTGAATATATCCTGGATCTAGGTGCAGTGAGCCTATCCAGCCTGGACTGATCAAGGCTCATGACACACTGTCTTCAACGTGAACTTTTAGAGAGAACCCCTACTTACCATGCCCTGTGCATGACTGGGGGACATGCTTAATAAAAGCCTAGAAGTGCCTACCCCTTGTCCCTGACAACCAATTCTTCCTGCTGTATACACAAAAGGAAGTAATCCTTAGTTCTTAGGTCCCATTGCTCCCTTGTTAGTATATCTACCCCGCACATTTGCTGTTGTCTCAAACTTCTGCTGCTTAGCCATTTGTGTACCTTTCTTCAATTAAGACACACATAACAACTGGAAATGCCAAGTCCAGACAACAACCGCCAGGATCAGATCCCATGCACAAGCACAGGTCAGTGATGTTACAGTGGAGTCTTTCTGTCCCAGAGTGTAATACCAAACACGACAGGAGGCAAGGGCCTGACATTCACCCCCCAGAACAACACACACATACAAAGCCCCCTAAAGCCCCTAATCCCCTAAGTGTATTTGTACATTGTAGCCGCCTGCAGCTACATGTAAACTGGGTTACCTGTTGAGAGAATTTTGGGGTCATAGGGAAGAGCGGCGAAAAGTAAGTACGGCTAAGTCAATGTTCACTGATCGAAGCCGTAAACTTTAATGGCGCCGGACCTTTTAACAGTTCGGGCAAACCCTTCCCCCCAGACTCCAGGCTGAGTTCCGGTGGAAGTTGTCTAGCTTCTCTTGGAGGTCTTCGTCTTGACTGCTCCGGCAGCTGGGTGGGTCACCTGTTTAATTCAGGAATCCCTATACCAGGAAGAACAATGAACTTAACCTTTACTACGTGCACTCCACCCTAGGTGGAGCAGAATCCTGGCTAACTGGGAGAAGTTAACCTTGACCAAAGTCAAACTCTGACCAAGTGCAAGACTGCCCCAATATGGCTCTGTACATGTCCTCCCTTTTTTTATTAATTTGAACACGAGGAGGTAGAAAACAAGTGGATAAATATCCTTCATAAGAAGGCGGGCCTTAACCAGGAGGGGAAGCATTGACCGTAATTCCTCTTAAATATTGTATAACGTCTTTTTCAGAGGAGGGGTAATAGGCTCCCTTATTATTTTAAGGACAGCCTCTCGACGTTAACCCCTATGCAATTAGGTGTACTTCCTGGGGACTCAGAAGCAGAAATTCACCTCCCCATGCAGTGCTTTGCCTCGCACGTCTCGCTGGTACCCATGTTTGTTCAAAAACAAACACACATAGATCTGAGTTCTATGTGGCTCCCTCTTTGGAGATCCACTTGTGTAAGTTTTGAAGCCAGGGGGGTCTGCAAGTGTCTTTAACAGACATGTAATCTCTCCATCCAGGTGAGCCTGGGTGGAGACAGCCAGTCTGCTTAACAGACAAGGTCAAGAGTTAAAGGTGGAATAGGATTAACTTGTCCCAGAAGTATCCAATTCAGTTGTAAATTAACAACTTTAAGGACCCAAGGCTTGGCCTCTGAGGTGGGAGAGGTAGCCTTGTGAATCAAGAATTAAGCTGTTACTTCTCAGGAAAAGTGGAGACTATATGTTAAATTAACACAGCTGGCTGAAGATTGTTAGCCATCTTCAAAATTGGAATCTTCAATATTGGAATTATTTCTAGACCAGTCTATGGTTGAGTCAGCTGAGCACAATAAGGAGAAGAGTCATTTTAACTCTTCTAATTAATTTTTCCTAAGCTAGCTTAACAGTCTCCATGTTCTGTCCCACAAAGTCTAAAAGCTTGAAGCTAGGCAATTTATCTAACCTGGGACATTTAACAATTGAGGTAAGTCAAGAACATATATCCAATATAGCTCTTATGTTACCATGGTCTGGGCATTCAGCAAGCACACAGTCAGCATATCTTCTGCAGCATTCTGTGGAAAAAACAGAGGACATGCCTTCTCCCCCAATATTAAATCAGGATCATGGCATATGTTAGTAAGTGAATTCCTTCATTTCACCTAGACATCAATATGCCTAATTACAAGATGTCATATACATTTAGCAAGGAGTTTCTTGGCATCTAAATTTTAAAATTTTCTTAAAAACATGCAAGCATAATTTAAATTATATGTACAGGGACACGATTTCCCCTCTCTTCTTTCTTCCAAGAAGATATTGTTTTATTAATTTAAGTTGGAACACAAAGTATAAACCATAACATAGGCAATAACTATGTAATTATATAAAATATAGTTGCTTTTTCTGTTAGAGCAGTTGCAACTAGACAGCCTAAAAATGAATCATTAGTCACATGTACATATTTTTTTAATCTTTTAAATTAGAAATATGAATATCATTTATCTGTAATAACTAAGTCCTCTAGGATTAACACCATTACGTGGTAGAGGTAGAAATTGAGGACATCAAGAACAAATCTTTATAATTTGATGTGTACAAAATATAAAATTATTTCAAAAACCTAAAGGACAGTCATTTAGAGAACATATCCTTTGTTCTTAGAAATTTGAATCACATTTGTATAAACTGTAGAAATTAAGAATTAGCAGTATTAAAAATGGACCAATCTTAAGCAATTATAAAACCATGAGCTATGTATATCTACTATTATTAAAAGCTTGACCTTTAACATCTTAAAAATAGCTGCTATAGCACCCAATTCAGGTATCTGTGTTGAAGCAGGGAGAAACTTAAAGGAATAAACATGTGATCTGATAGTACAAATTATCTTTTGGATAACAATTATTAATTTTGCCTAAAAATGCTTGCCATGTAATAGACCAACCATTAATAATAAATTTGATTGTTGCTTGAAGCAAGGAACAAACGTTTCCTACCTTGAAAACAGAGGTTTAAGACCTTCTGTGGCAAGCTTAAAATGAGGTAAATAAGATAAAGCCAATTAATATATCCTAACAACCTTTGAAAGCCATTTACCTAAAAATTCTAAAAGTCTATAGGAGCAAGGGCCTGTAACAAACATTCTATGAACATTATACACTGAAAATTTTAAGATCTTAACTTCTAGTATTGAAACAGAGACAAAACACTTTTTCTCACAAGACATAAGGCTGTTAGCCATTCCTTGAGGCAAAACTTTCTAATGAAATTGTTTTGTTGTCTCTTTAAAATTAGAAGCAAATGCTTTTATAATTATCAGAATGTAAAGCAAAAAACCAACCCTTTAAATTTACAATAATTTTGTAGGGAGTAGACAGGCCAAATGTTAATGCTTTTATAGCCTCCTCGACCTTTCATAGATTTGAACTGCATTTTAACCCACACCTGGATAAGTCAAAAACCTTTTTTTTTTTTTTTTTTTTTTTTTTTTTTTTTTAAAACCAAACACTCCCTAGGTGGGGCCTGTAAGGCAGAAACAATTTCTCAAAACTTCCTCACTAGCTTCCCCTGAGGCAGCTCTAAGCTTTGCATTAACTCAAATGTAAATTTTTTTTATCTGCCCTAGGATCCACCTTGAGTCCTTGGCAAGGACTTTGTATGAGATTCCTCAAATGTAAATATCTTCTAATCTGAGCCTTTTATCTAAGACCAGAACCAAACCTACAAGGAAGTTGAGGATTAAACAAAAGAAACCTGTAATTTCATGGTCAAGGGAACCTACTTGATATCAAATACATTTCTACAGAGATCTCCTTTTTAATTTTGGAGACAGCAGTATCACTCTTAAAATTATCTTAATTACAAAATGTTAACAATTACGAGCCTGCAAACTGAAAACTGTAGCCAATGACACACTGATTTTTATTGTAACTCAATGTTTTCTTGCAATATTAGAGCACAATTGTAATTTTGGAAGCAAATCTCAATTTTAAACAATCTATTTTCTTTAAAATTAATGGCAAACACATATTTACAGCACAAGGTTTGTATGCCAGTTCTTATGTTCAAGTGTATAACAGTGTAACTTATTAAAGAGACAATATTTTAGATCTTAATCTTCATTAAGTCTAATCTCCAGGCCAAGATTCACATGAAACACCATGCCAATTTAGGAGCGTCCCAAAGGCCTGTATTTCCTGGATTGCGTCATGCCATGTGGTGTTCAAAATGGCGACTACCCTAAACTACCAGCCTTAATCGTCATGCCACGTGTTCAAAATGGCGACTACCCTAAACTACCAGCCTTAACCATCATGCCACGTGTTCAAAATGGCGACTACCCTAAACTACCAGCCTTAACCATCATGCCACGTGTTCAAAATGGCGACTACCCTAAACTACCAGCCTTAACCTAACTTTTGTTAATAACATTATACCTTTTAAATCATGTGCAGTGACTTAAGCCAATACTCTATAGTCAAGACATGCAAAATATACCTTTAAATCCAATTATAAACAAGAACAAAGCATGAGTGGCGTTAGGCCACGTGTAGTTAGTTAAGATAGCTCTAACACTGAATCACCAGTTTTAAACTAACCTTTTCTTAATAACACTATACCTTTTACATAATAACCAATTAATTTATAACTCTTTAGTCAAGAAATGTAAAGCCTTATATCATTAAAACCAATTAGAAACAAGTATAAAGCGACTACATGAATTTCACAAGCCAAACCAAAGTCTTCCCAAATCTTGAGGTTTCTGGGCTTTAAGAGCGGCTTTTTCCCCAGCCATGTTTCTGTCTTGGGTGAGTGAGCTACGCTGCTGCAGCGTGGCTTTGAATCAATCCCCACACAAACTGTGGCTAGCTCAAAAGGTTACCAGCAGATGTAATCTTTACCAATTTTTTCTTTTTAACATGAAACAGTCATTCACACAAAGACACAGAGAGGACATAAACATACACATAGACAGTCGGTGCACCGGGACAAACACGGAAAGATACACAGAAAGTTAAGCGTGCTTGTTAAGCAATTGCATCCATTTTCCTCTTTAAACAGCTCTTAGAAGCTGTGGACATATGCCTATTTTTAAAAACCCCTTTCTTTTCGCCGAAATCAGCTCTTACGAGCTTTGGGCAAATGCCTACCAAATTCCTTCCCCATATTTCCCTATCTTATCAACCCAAGCAGTCCTGCGCTGGGTCCACGCAGTATGCTTGAAAAACTGTATCCATTCCTGCACTCACAACCATAGACACGAATTCACTAGCGCTAGTTTTGCCCTCTATGTTGCTTACCGTGCGGACACCATTAATTTTCACCTTTTCCTGCGAAGCTTCGCTGGATAGGGCTACCTCAGGAAATTCTCTCGTGCCAGGTCTTCCCACGTTCAGGCGCCACTATGTAGCCGCCTGCAGCTACATGTAAACTGGGTTACCTGTTGAGAGAATTTTGGGGTCATAGGGAAGAGCGGCGAAAAGTAAGTACGGCTAAGTCAATGTTCACTGATCGAAGCCGTAAACTTTAATGGCGCCGGACCTTTTAACAGTTCGGGCAAACCCTTCCCCCCAGACTCCAGGCTGAGTTCCGGTGGAAGTTGTCTAGCTTCTCTTGGAGGTCTTCGTCTTGACTGCTCCGGCAGCTGGGTGGGTCACCTGTTTAATTCAGGAATCCCTATACCAGGAAGAACAATGAACTTAACCTTTACTACGTGCACTCCACCCTAGGTGGAGCAGAATCCTGGCTAACTGGGAGAAGTTAACCTTGACCAAAGTCAAACTCTGACCAAGTGCAAGACTGCCCCAATATGGCTCTGTACAGTACATGATATAAAAAGTGAACACAACTAAGAATTTGGTCCATTGGCTCCTGGACTTGGGTTCAAATGCTTGCTTTCTAGTTTTCTACTTGGACTTCAGATCAAGGGCCATGTGTATTGAGAATGGGGAACTTACCTTGAGGAGAACTCACTACAGGCCTCCAAGAGACCCAAAATGGAAGCCGGGATGTGTAGAAGGGATAATGGGGGGAAGTGCTGAGACTGTCTCTCTGCCTCAACACCGTGGGTACCCACACATCCACCACACTGCAGGTGAATGACACTGGGTCTGATACCATGTGTGAACCTGATCTTTCTCCCTTCCTGTAGCCCCATGCCTCACCTCTCACTGCAGTCCCATCTTAAGCCATGGACACCTGGAGCTGTCTTTGCTACTTTATAGTTTTTTCTTCCACCCTTCTCCACCCATTTTCTTCCACCCATTTTCTTCCACTCTTTCAACCCTCTAACACTAGATAGGAGAGAAAAACAGAGGAAAAGAAAGAGATCCCTGAATAAAGTCCAGGGTCAGAAGGGGCAATGTTATTGTTAGACTACTTTCTGCTGATTATGGGTGTCTAGTTCCTTGGGGCACATTTGATCTTCATAGTCAGGATATCTAATTTCTTGTTGTTGTTTCTTCTTTGCACATGACCACTAAACAAACCATGGCTGCTACCATCACTACCACTACCACTCAACCAACCAACAACTAACCGGCAGATGACTACTCTACCTCTTGAGGCCCTAGCATTTATAGGCTTGCAAAAAATGTCCTCAGAATTCCAAATGTCACACAATCACAAAAACTATCTGCAGCTGGCAAAAATGACATCCCTGCTAGAGCAAGAGGCAAATCATCAGCAGCTGAACAATCTGAAGGTCAATCTGAAGCAGCCTCATATCCCATACCTGGCATTAAGATGTAAATATATAGTATTTCTGTGTTTTTCAAAGAAACCAAAACTCCAAAGTTGTTACTACAGATACCCTGTTCTGGCAAGACAGACTTTCATATGTTGCAGGGGTGGAAGTTTTTGAAAATGAGATTAAATGGTAAGGAATGGCTCATTAAGCAACTTTGACCTAGCTCCTAAAATCATTCCTGCTGCAAATTATTTTTCCTTGTTCTTTGGAATGGGTTGTCTTCTCAATTTAAATAGCATGGGGGAAATTATCACTTCTCTTCAGCTAGAGTATGACAAAATGTTAGGAGAGGTACATCAAGATTAACATCAGGGAAGAAAGTTTTCTGAGGAAGATGGTACCCTTCCTAACATGGGCACTATCTAAGAAACAGCATGTTCAAAAACAAACAAACGCAAAAACAAAAACAGCAAAACAAAACAACACACCACCAAAAGAAAACAAAAACTAACCAAACAAATCAAAGCAAACATAAGAAAAAAAAAACACTCAAGAAATACAAAACGAGGACAGTGGGCAGGGTGGGTGTAGAAGACCATCCGCCTGTGTGCCTAGGTGCTTTGGGGGATCTTTCCTCTGTTCACCATTCTTGGGAGTGTTTCTTCCTTTTGCAGTAAGCTAGCCATTTGGCTATTTCTATTCTGTGCTTAACCTAAGAGGCATGACTTATTCATTTCCCTGCTCACCCCCATTTGGATCTTCACCTGACTGCTTTTCTTTCTTTCTTTCTTTAGTCCTAGTAAAACATGTCCTTGAGCATCTTTCTAAAGGTTTGAGTCTGTTTCTAAATTGTTTTATTGATGATACTGAAATGCCCCAAAGGGAACCTCAGCTTTCCTGGTCAGAGGTCACCATTTCAATTTAAACTGCTGTGACCTTCACATCTGCTGAGGTCATTCATGGAAAACATCCATGACCCATGTCCACAGTTTAACAGCTGCAGAGAACAACTGAGAATGGGGGCCAGCTTTCTGAGTTAACAGCTGCTGGCCACACAGTTTTGGTGTCCTGGCTTTTTAGCCTCTAGAATGCTAGACACACCATAGCAGAAAGAGCTCTAAACAACTAGTGGTTCTGTGTCAGACACCAGTATTCAGGGAGCACTCAGAGAGAGGCCTTGGGAGACTTCACTATACAAGTTCAGAAATGTGTTTGGTGTCTCTTCGGTGTGGAAGAACACAGAGGGCCAGAAAGAGACTCAGCTATTAAGAGGATATATCAAAGAGGTCGTGCTTGGCACAGAATGCCCTAGGCTGGGTTTCTTTCATGACTATTCTTTAGCACACTCAGTGTGTGCTCTGCCATGTTACAATGTAGCTTTTTCAGCTTCTGATCTGGATGAGAGTGACAAATGGGAAGATTGCAGGCATGCCTCTGCTACTGAGCCATTAGAATAATTTCTCTCCAGAGTGCCATTTTTTTAGAGTAATGTATCCATTTCTATTTTTTATTCCCCCTACTCTATGGAAAGATGAATACAAATGGGCAGAAGAGGGGACAGATGACAGTGACACTCCTGCTACCTGGAGCAGGTATTAGGTCTGTACAGCTGTTATTGCTTTTTAGGGATTTGTTTTCAGCCTGGTGTGGTGGCACTTACACCCAAGAATCTCTGGAATACCAGTCCAAGAGCTACCTGGTGACACCTTCTCTCAAAACATCCAGTGACAGCTGCTGCCTAACCTCATACTTTCCTCTTGTCAATAGGTCATGGACATCTTATATATCAAGGAAATGATCTACATATCATTCCAGCAAACTACAGCTGAAGGGTGGAAGCCCTTCCGGCCCTGCTTCTGTAAACACAGTTTTGTGAGAACCCTGCCTTACCTGTCCATAGGTGTGGCTTCTTACTGCTTTTGAGTCACAATGACAGGACTGAAGGAAACCCACTTTGAGATCTTGTCAGCCTTGCCATTGTTCACTCTGTCCCTATGGAGGGATAATTACATTGTTTCATTTTGAATTGTGTTTACATTGTTTGTATTTGCAAGAGAAACAGGGCTGAACATCTTTATCAGTGTTTATTCTTTATCTTCCACAGGGACACACTCTTAAGGAGGAGACTTCACAGAGCTAAAGGTTTTATTCTCAACCTTTCTAATTATCTATCTATCTATCTATCTATCTATCTATCTATCTATCTATCTATCATCTATTTATCTACCTACCTACCTATCTATGGTACTAACAATGTTTAGTACTTGCTCAATTCTCTTTCTTGTATTTACAAGGCTAAGTGGGCACAGTACGAGTGCTTCAAGCCACACAGAGCCCCTTGGGCAGTTTGGTTCGAGGTGAGTTCCAGTACTAAACTCACACTAGCAGCCTTAGGAACCACTGGAAAAGGATCTAGGTGTTCTAAGTCCCTATGGTTTTACTCTCTAGTCTAGTCCACACCACAGTCCTCATGAAAACAACATTATATTGTTCTTTTTTTCTTTTTAATTTATTTATTTTATTTTTAATTGGATACTTTATTTATTTACATTTTAAATGTTATCTCCTTTCCCAGTATCCCCTCTTCAACCCCCCCCTGCATCCCATCTCCCTTACCCTGCTTCTATGAGGGTGCTCCCCAACCCAGCCACCCACTCCTACCTCACTGCCCTAGCTTTTTTCTACACTGGGGCATTGAGCCTTTACAAGACCAAGGTCTCCCCTCTCATTGATAAAGTCCCTTCAGTTCTTTCTGTCCTTCGTCTACTTCTCCATTGGAGTCCCTGTGCTCATTCCGATGGTTGGCTGAGAGCATCCATGTTTGTATTGGTCAGAATCAGCAATCATTTCTTGGCATCTACCATAGTGTCTGGGTTTGGTGTCTGCATGTGAGATGAATTCCCAGGTGGGACAGTCTCTGGATGGCCTTTCCTCCAGTCTTTGTCCCTGTATTTCCGTTAGACAGGAGCAATATTGGGTTAAAATTTTGGAGATGGGTGAGTGGCCCCATCCCTCAACTGGGGAGGGTGGGATGCTTAACTTCTGGATGTGGTCTCTACAGGTTCACCCTCCCCTTTGAGGGATATTTCAGCTAATGTCATCCGTAGGGGTTCTGGGAGGCTCTTGCTTTCCTGGCATCTGGAACTTTCTGATCACTACCCCCAGTATCCCATCCCCCATTGCTACACACCTCTATTCAATTTCCTGACACTTTATCTCGGCCATCTCCTCTCATACTGGAATCTTCTCTTCTTTTTCCCCTCCCCCTCTTATCTTTCTCTTAAGTCCCTCCCACTCCCTACTTCCCTTAATTATTTTGTTTCCTCTTTTAAGTAGGACCGAAGTATTCATTCACTCTTTGGTCTTCCTTCTTCTTGAGCTTCATGTGGTCCATAAGTTGTACCATTAGTATTCTATGCTCTATGCCTAATACCCACTTATCGGTGAGTACATACCATGTGTTGTCTTTTGTGGCTAAGTGAATTTCATGAAATCATTGTTTTTAATAGCTGAGTAGTATTTCATTGTGTAAATGTACCACAATTTTTGTATCCATTCCTCTGTTGAGGGACATCTGGGTTCTTTCCAGCTTCTGGCTATTATAAAGTTGCTATGGACATAGTGGAGCATGTGTCCTTATTACATGTTGGAGCATCTTCTGGGTATATGCCCAGGAGTGGTATAGCTAGGTCCTCAGGTAATGCTATGTCCAATTTTTGAGAAACCGCCAGACTGATTTCCAGCTTGCAATCCCACCAACAATGGAAGAGTGTTCCTCTTTATCTACGTTCTCAACAGCATCTGCTGTCACCTGAAGTTTTGATCTTAGCCATTCTGACTGGTATGAGGTAGAATCTCAGGATCATTTTGATTTGTATTTCCCTGATAACTAAGGATATTGAATGTTTCTTTAGGTGCTTCTTGGCTATTCGAGTTTCCTCAGCTAAGAATTCTCTGTTTAGCTCTGTACTCCATTTTTTAATAGGCTTATTTGGTTCTCTGCAATCTAACTTCTTGAGTTCATTGTATATATTGGATATTAGTCCTCTAACAGATGTAGCATTGGTAAAGATCGTTTCCCAATCTGTTAGTTGCTGTTTTGTCCTATTGACAGTGTCCTTTGCCTTACAGAAGCTTTGCAGTTTTGTGAGGTCCCATTTGTCAATTCCTGATCTTAGAGCATAAGCCATTGGTGTTCTGTTCAGGAAATTTTCCTCTCTACCTATGTGTTTGAGGCTTTTTACCATGTTCTCTTCTATTAGATTCAGTGTGTTTGGTTTTATGTGGAGGTCTTGATTCACTTGGACTTGAGCTCATTTATATATGGTGTGTGCTTGTACATGTGGGTGTGGACAGGTGTGTGCATGTCTGGATGGAGGCCAACAGCTGTTGCTAGGAATTTTTTTCACTTATATTTCCACCTTATTTCCTTTGGAGGAATGGTTTCTCATCAGGCCCAGAGCTCATCAATAAGGCTAGTCTCACCAGCCACACTGCTCTGTGCATCTCCCAAAATGAAGGAGCAGGGTAGGGGTTAGCATTATGCAGTTCAGGTTGGCCTTAAATATTTTCTGGTCCTCCTGCCTCCGCTACTCAATCCTGTAATCACAGTTTCAAGTCCTACCCATATCTCCAGGCTCCACCCCGATGCCTACTGTAGGATCATGAAAGGCAGCCTGGTTTCTGGTTGAGCTAAGGTTGGAAACTCCAGTGACCTTGAGGAACCATAGGCATTTTTGTCACACTCCTGGACACCAGGCTCCTGCCAGGAGGCTGCAACCTTCTATAATTTTGTGGCCATCAGTCAAGTAAGGGCAATGCCCCAAGCCCCTGCACTTGTAGAGAATGTAACCACAGGTCACATAGCCTCAAGACAGATCTTCATTTTAATGAGGTAGCTAAGGCCTGGAGGCTTAGGCAATAAGTTTCCCTTACCAAACACTCTTTCCTGAAAAAGATACTTAACCTCAGGCCCAGCCTGAAAAAACGGGGTATGGTTTTACTCAATGTCACTCTCTGCCATGACAGTAATTGTCTTAAAACCATGGCCTGTCTCTTTTCATTGGGATCCACTGTGGGGAGCAATGGAGCAGGTCTTCACCTAGCCTTATCTAATCTCCTGCAGGAGGCCTCTCAGTGCTCCCAGCTATGGCTTCCACCAAGCCAAGGTGCCCAGGGAACAAGCCAAGAACTCTCCTCCTAGCAGGACCCAGCCAGAGCTCTCCCCTCTTTTCCCCTTTGACCCTAGGTTAGATCCAGCCCACATGCCCCAACTCCATTACCAGTTGTTCTGTGGCTTTCAGCTGCATCTGGGTGCCTACAAGCCTGAGAACCAGATGCCCCTCCCCCTGCCTCCATGCAGGTCTGGGGACTCCAGAGCCAGCTCTGGCAGTCCCTGGGGACCTCAGACTGTGCTTCCCACCCCCAGAATGGTATTCCACAACTTTTCATAGCCTGATACCCATCCGGCCCCAGAGTGAGGTAAGTGCAGTCAAAACTTACTGTGTCCTTCCTCCTGAGTGGCCCGAACCCTAACCCAACACCTTACAACCACACATTCAAAAATTAAAAAAAAAAAAGTCATGGTCTGCAGTTAAGTGTTTCAACTTTGGAGAGTGGAATGGCTCAGTTGGCTCCAGCTTCCTCACGTTTCATTCATTCCTGTCTCCCTGCTCCTGACTCTGTGTTCATGTTAACTGGTTGTATAAGGAACACAAGCAGCAAGGCAGCGATGATCTCTATGCAGATTTTCAGGTAACCCATCAGTACTTGCACTGACATGACTGTCACCGTGAAGCACTATGCCATTCATACCTGAGGTAACTTCATGGGGCACACGAATAGGCTGCAATTTGTGTTCTCTTTGCCCTACCCCTCACTGTAATCTGCTCTCACATGGTGAGCATCCTCACCAGAGGCTCCCTTTCCTTGTGCATCTGAGTGGCACCTCCTTTGGCAGCACAATATCACTATGCAATGATCTTGCTGCACATTTTCTTTGGCCTGTGATGTAGTATTTGGGATTTAAGTTTCAGGGCTGCTGCATTTTACAAATATTACTTTTAGAAAAGTTTACATTTCAATGCAGTAGTTTTTACTTGATGGGGAATTTACACCATACATAAAAACAGGACAGGAAGATGAGCCTGGAGTTCTCAAGCTTGGCCCTGTTTCTTCCAACCCTTAGTCTAAGTATAGGCTGTGCAGCTGCAAAGGTAGCATGTGGTACTCCCTAAGCTTTCTGGGTGGACAGGATGGGAGGGAGCACTGCTTGTAGCTCTCTGCTTTCCTACACCTCATTGCTCCAAAGCAGTGGTTCTCAACCTTGCTAATGCTATAGCCTTATGCTGTAAACTATACCCCCAACTATAATGTTATTTTTGTTATCAAAGATATTTGACACGCAACCTCCCCCAAGGGGCTGCGACCCACACATTGGGAGCTGCTGCTCTAGAATTTGCCCTCTAACCTGAGATAAGGTCACGGCAAGCTCAAGGGCTTCATCTAATCCATCTCCCTGCCTTCCAGTCTTCCTGGTTACCAGCTGTGGCTCTAGAGCAGAGGAACAGAGTGTGAACTGGGCCCTGACTCTGAGGTTCTCCAGGAGGGGAGTCCCTTCACTACCTGCCTTCTTCTGCTCTTCTGCATCCTCTCTGCTGCCTGTCTAGTTTCCTACTGTGGGTTTTGGGCTCACATAGATAAATTACTTATCCTCAAATTCTGATCTCAGGATATACCTTCTTTCCCTTTTCTGAGAAAGCCCCAGAAAAGAATTGCCCTACTACACATTCTCTTACACTATTTGCACACATCTCTGCTGCTATTGCTCGACTAGGAGGCAGCAGAGGCACATGGTCTGTGCCATTCCCTTCTGCACAGGCTCCTTGCCATCTGTGAACTTGTCTCACTGCAGGCTCTCACGTGTTTTGAATATGTGTATTGTAGGTTAGCTCTGCATCTCTGAGCAGGCCTGGCTGTATCCTGGCATAGTCTGGATGCATCAGCAGTTTTCTCTGAACCTCTTTTGTCATTGGCATCTTTGCTGAGGACTTGTAATATTATTTTAAGCTTCCTTGGACCTCAACCAGCATAGCAAGGAGTAGCTATTGAAGAATCACAGAGGTGTCAAAGGTTATTCAAATCTGTAATTATAAAAAGTTCAGCCTAATAGCACTTGGGGAGTTGTGAATGTTTGTAGGATGATTGCCAAGCAGGAAGGTTAGGCTAATGAGGATGGGCCCAGGACCTAGCCAAAAAGAGTAGATGCAATCTCCAAATGAGGCTGGGCCTACCAGCTCCCATTTGGCAGAGCATCTGAGAAGGCATTATGGTAACCCTTTGGATGAGACCAGAGACATCAGCTAGCTATAGTCCAGTGACCATATCAGCTTTGTCCATGTTTTCCTTTCTCAAGTTCTCAAAAAGAAACTGCTTGATCTTTTCTAGGTATTCATCAGTGTTCCGGTTACTCACATTGGAAAGACTGATGTTCTTAAAATATTGTCCAAAGTATTCAAACTAGTCACTATATGGTAGCTCCTTAGGGATCTCTGTGTCCAGGGCCAGGGCTGGCACAGAGTAGCATTATGGATGGTCCCTCCTTCCAGCACTAGCATAGACAAGATGAAACTCTTGGACAAGTTCCAAACTTGGCATTCTATCTTTAATGGTCAGATAGAAGCAATCTAACTACTTCCTGGACAGGGGATCTGAGCCCCTGTAAGGCCACTGTACTTGGTAGGAACTTCTCCATTACTTTGGGTATGATAGGCTTGAAAATGGTTTCATGGGATTTATCATTGATCTCACCTCATGATAGTTAACAGCATAGTACTTGCCTTTGACATCCCTAATATGCTGTAGGTCCCCAGTTCCTGAGAAGTACTCTTAGTATTTGTAAACAAGTACTCTTAGTATTTGTAAACAAATACTCTTAGTATTTGTAAAAGGACACAGTCATGACTTTGTGGTACAGAAGACCTCTTCTGTACCATCTTCATAGTCAATATCAGTGTCAATATACATTTGATGACACTTGAACAGTTTCAAGAAGACCTAGACAGTATCATTGGTATTACAAAAGCCAAATACTTCACACTTCTTTGTATGACACAGGCTACAAGCCAAGTTCACAGCAATGTGTATCTGCTGCACCTGTCACAGAGCTGTTAGTAGACAACCAATAGAACTCAAAGAAGCCATCAAATACTGGACAGATCTCACCAACATTTAATCTCTGTATTTGCATGCAATACTCAGACATATTGTCCGGGCAATATAATATAAGAATTTAATGTAGTCAACACAGTGGTACTTGTTCATCTCCTCAGCATTGAGTTAGATACTATAGGTGAACACAAAGTTTGACTAATGCCATTTTGGTGAGGCTTCATTGGGTGACTTTGTCCATAATAGTAGTTTCCAGCACTCCTGTCATAGTAGTAACAGATATTCCTGCATTATCATGTTCCCAGCCGAGCTCTCCCATCAGACTCCAGATAAACACACCAAAACAATACCCCATCAAAGACATTGTCCATCATGATCAAACAGGCTTCATCCCAGAATGCAAGGATAGTTCAACATACAAAAATAAGTCAATGTAATTCACCATATAAGTAAATGGAAAGAAAAAACCCATATGACCATATCATTTGACATTGAAAAAGCCTTTGACGAAATCCAATACCCTTTCATGATAAATTTCTGGGTGAAATCAGAGATATAAGGGACATACCTAAATGGAATAAAAACAATTTATAACAAACTTATAGCCAACATCAAATTAAAAAGAGAGAATCTCAATACAATTTCACTAAAATCAGGAACAAGACAAGATTGTCCATTCTCTTCATATCTAGTCAATATAATACTTGATGTTTTAGTTGAAGCAATAAGAAAACTGAAGGAGATCAAGGACATCCAAACTAAAAAGGAAGAAATCAAAGTATTGTTCTGTTGGAGTTCAGCAGGAAACCCAGGAGAGTTCAAGAACTGCAGAGTCCTCTGTGACTTCACATGAGAGTTTCTTTGGACCCAGATCACAGTCCTCCCCACAGCGTAGGCCAGGAGTATGGCCCAGAGCTTGGGTGTTAGGCACATTATATACAGAATAATTAAGAATTCTTTGAATGTTTAGGGCAATGGGGGAGGGAAGGCGGGTTAGGTGAGTCATAATTCAGACAGGATACCATTTGGCAGGGCAGAAACCTCAAAGCTGAAAGAGGGACTTTTCTGACCTAAAGGTTATCTTTTGTGCAGCTATTAGGTACTAGTTTTATGGCTTTCCATAACTGTCTGTGGCCTCTAATTGCCTTTTTTCCATATGATTTAAGTGTGGGAACCTAATCTCTCTTCCCCCAGGACAGACACCAGCTGTACCTCTTATCTGGGAGAGTGCTGGTCTAGGTGCCACTGGAGCTAGGGAGTTTTTGCCATTTGTCTCACTTGAGCTGGCACCCGTGGCTCCTTGAGTTTTTTCAGAGCCTCTAGAGGGAAGGAGGGGGAACTCCCCTCATTTGCTGCAGGGGAGGCAGTGACTGGGGAAAGCCAAATGCAGAGGTAAGCAAGCTACTTGCTTGCTCCACCTTGCTTGCTGAGGGGAAGTCTAAGGTGTGGGGAAGAGAGAGTGCAGAAACAAGCTGCCCATGCATTTCAGTATCACTATTCACAGGTGATACAATACTATACATAAGTGACACCCAAAATTCTACCAGAGAACTCCTCCAAGTTGACAAACATTTTCTGCAAAGTGGCTGGATACAAGATTAATTCACACAAGTCAGTAACTCTCCTTTATACAAAGGACAAAAGACTGAGAAAGAAATCAAGGAAACATCTTCTGTAGTAGCCTCAAATAATATAAAATATCGTACAGTAACTCTGATCAAGCAAGTGAAAGACTTGTTTGGTAAATACTTCAAGTCACTGAAGAAAGAAATTGAAGAAAATATCAGAAGATGGAAGACCTTCCAGGACCATGTATAAGTAAGATTAGCAGAGTAAAACAGGTCTTCCCATCAAAAGCATTCTACAGATCTAACTTAATCCCCATCACAATTCCAACAAAGTTCTTTACAGACATTGAAAGGACAATTTTTAACTTCTTATGGAAAAAGAAAAAAATCCTCGATGACCAAAACAGTCCTGAACAATACAAGAATTCATGGAGGTATCAATATCCCTGATTTTAAGTTGTGTTATAGATCTATAATAATAATTTAAAAAACATATTCTATTGGCCTATTGATCAATAGAATCAAATTGAAGACCTAGGCATAAATCCACACAACTATGGTCACCTGATGCTTGAAACATATAATGGGAAAAAGAAAGCATCTTTAACAAATGGTGCTGGTTTAACTGGATGTTTGCATGTGGAAAACTACACATAGATCTACATTTATCACTCTGCACAAAACTCAAGTCCAGTTTGATCAAAGACCTCAATTATAACCGCATACACTGAACCTGAGAGAAGAGAAAGCAAGAAATAGCCTTGAAAACAATGGCACAGGAAACAACTTTCAGAAAAGAACATCAATAGTGCAGGTATCTTAAATAACAATTAATAAATTCAACCCCATAAGAAGAACAATAATATGAACCAACCAGACCTCCCCAAAGTTCCCAGGGACTAAACTACCCAACTAAAGAGTACATATGGAAGGACCCATTGCTCCAGCTAGATATGTAGCAGAGGACTGCCTTGTAGGCATCACTGGGTGGGGGGAGCCACTTGGTCTTGTGGATGCTTGATGATGCAGGGTAGGGGAATTCTAGGATACTGAGGCAGGAGTGGGTAGGAGGGTAGGGGGCACACTCATAGAGGCAGGGGGAGGGAGAAGGGGATAGGGGACTTGTGGAGGGGAAACTTGGAAGGGGATACCATTTGAAATATAAATAAATAAAATAATCAATAAGATTAAAAATAAACAAAAATAAATGGTACCTCATGAAACTCAAAAGTTTCTGTAAGGCAAAGGACACTGGCAATCAAACAAAATGGCACCTGAAAAAAGAAAAAACTTCACCAACTCCACATATGATTGAGGTCTAATAATCTAAAATACATAAAGTACTCAAGGAACTAAAACATAAACAACCCAGATAATCCAATTAAAAATGATACAGATTAGAGAGAAGAGTGTCTCAGGGTAGGAGGAGAAAGAAGATGGCCTCTGAGAAGAACCCACATGGCATTTTCCAGCCACAAGTAGCTATAATTTCACAGGGTTAGAAATATTGGAATAAAGCTTTTATCATCTTGTAAATTGTGAAGTTATTGATACATAAATCTGATTGGGTAATTTAGCTTTAAGAGTTATGATTCTACCAAGCAAATAGGCATTGAGATGGCTGACCATGGGGTGCATGCCCTTGGTTTAGTGGTAGTAGCCCCACCCCATATACCAGAGAGATGACCTGGGAGAAGCCCTGTGTTCCAGAGTGCCCAGAGGATTGGTGGGCCTGCAGGAGCATAAGAATGTGGTCCAGCACTGTAGAGATTTGGCAAGATTGGTTTTTTAATATTTCCTGCAACAGGTACGTGGATCTCTGTGGCCTTGAGGCCAGGCTAGTTTACATAGTGAGTTCAAGGATAGCCAGGAGTATATAGTAAGACCATTTCAAAAGATATTATTTTATTACTTACTTAAACATCATGGAGATATTTGCCAAAAGAAAGCAAGCAAAAAGCCATGTGTACTAAAGATTTCTTGCCAAAGTGACTATTTTCTCTAAACTATATTTAATGTTGTGAAAAACAAGTAAGTTTGAAGTTTGACACCTATATTTGTCTGTTTCCATGAAGAAGTTGAAATAGTTTAAAACAAAGAGAATACAGCTAAGTGATCTATCAGTAGAATCAATTTCCTTCAGTAGAATTAAAGTCAAAACAGCAAGGAGTACAAGGAGCACAGGAGTGACAGAGCAGTTGGGAAAGGGTCCATCCAGCCTCCACCAGCTCCCAGGAATTGAGCAGTACCACAGATGTCTGTGTACCAATCCTGCCAGGGGAGAGCTGGTCTGCAGGCAGTGATTTGACTCCTGGGTTCAGAGGTGAGGCCGCCATTTTCTCTCTGGTGATTGAACAGGCAGGTATAGCCAGGGCTCAGGGAACATAGGAGTGGCAGAGCACCTGGGACAGGGTCCGTCCAGCTTCCACCTGTACCCAGGAACTGGGCTGAGCCACAGCATTCTGTGCCAGTGGAGAACTGGTCACCCAGGAGTACTGAGGCAGGCTTGTAGGCCCACAGAAGGGACAAGTTCCAGCTAGAGACAGCAGGACCAACTAACACCAGAGATAACCAGATGGCAAAAGGCAAACATAGGAATGTTACCAACAGAAATCAAGGCAATATGGCACCATCTGATCACAATTCTCCTACAACAGCAAGTCCTGGATGCCCCAATACACTGGAAAAGCAAGATTTGGATTTAAAATCACAGCTCATGATGCTGATAGAGGGCTTCAAGAAGGACATAAATAACTCCTTTAAAGAAATACAGGAGAACACAGATACCAGGTAGAAACCCTTAAAGAATTACAGGAGCATGTATCCTTATTTCATGCAGGGGAATCCTCTGGGTATATGCCCAGGAGTGGTATAGCGGGATCCTCTGGAAGTATCATTCCAAGTTTTCTGAGGAACTGCCAGACTGATTTCCAGAGTGGTAGTACCAGCTTGCAAACCCACCTGCAGTGGAGGAGTGTTCCTCTTTCTCCACATCCTCGCCAGCACCTGCTTTCTCCTGACCTTTTGGTCTTAGCCATTCTGACTGGTGTGAGATGAAATCTCAGGGTTGTTTTGATTTGCATTTCCCTGATGACTAAGGATGTTGAACATTTCTTTAGGTGCTTCTCAGCCATTCGATATTCCTCAGGTGAAAATTCTTTGTTTAGCTTTGTACCCCATTTTTAAGGGGGATATTTGGCTCTCTGGAGTCTACCTTCTTGAATTCTTTGTATATCTTGGATATAAGCCCTCTGTCAAATGTAGTGTTGGTAAAGATCTTTTCCCAATTTGTTGGTTCCTGTTTTGTCCTTTTGACAATGTCCTTTGCCTTCCAGAAACTTTGTAGTTTTATGAGGTCCTATTTGTCGATTCTTCATCTTAGAGCATAAGCTATTGGTGTTCTGTTGAGGAAATTTCCCCCTGTGCCCATGTCCTCAAGGGTCTTCCCCAGTTTCTTTTCTATTAGTCTCAGTGTGTCTGGTTTTATGTGAAGGTTCTTGATCCACTTGGACTTGAGCTTAGTACAAGGAGATAAGAATGGATCAATTTGTATTCTTTTGCATGCTGACCTCCAGTTGAACCAGCACCTATCACTCTGGAAATCAATCTGGCAGTTCCTCAGAAAACTGGGAATGATACTTCAGGAGGACCTCACTATACCACTCCTGGACATATACCCAGAGGATTCCCCAGCACGTAATAAGGATACATGCTCCACTACGTTCATAGCAGCTCTATTTATAATAGCCAGAAGCTGTAAAGAACCCAGATGTCCCTCAACAGAGGAATGGATACAGAAAATGTGGTATATATACACCATGGAGTACTATTCAGCCATTAGAAACAATGAATTCATGAAATTCTTAGACAAATGGATGGAACTGGAGATCATCATCCTAAGTGAGGTAACCCAGTCTTAAAGAACACTCATGGCATGTACTCACTGATAAACAGATATTAGCCTAGAAGGTTGGAATGCCCAAGACACAATTCACATATCAAATGATGCCCAAGAAAAAGGAAAGAGTGGCCCCTGGTCCCAGAAAGACTCAGTACAGCAGTGTAGGGGAATACCAGTACAGGGAAGTGGGAACAGGTAAATTGGGGAACAGGTGGAAGGAAGAGGGCTTATGGGACTTATGGGGATTGGGGAATCCAGGAAAGGGAAAATCACTTGAAATGTAAATAAAGAATATA
Source organism: Apodemus sylvaticus (assembly GCF_947179515.1). NCBI lineage: Eukaryota > Metazoa > Chordata > Mammalia > Rodentia > Muridae > Apodemus > Apodemus sylvaticus. The sequence continues at coordinate 113,629,314 of NC_067479.1, forward strand.
TCAAATAAAAAAACAGAATTATAGGAAAGCACAACCAATCAGGTGAAGAAATTGAACAAAACTATCCAGGATCTAAAAATGGAGGTAGAAATAATAAAGAAATCACAAAGGGAAACAACTCTGGACATAGAAAACCTAGGAAAGAAGTCAGGAGTAATGGAGGCAAGCATCAATAACAGAATACAAGAGATAGAAGAGAGAATCTCAGATACAGAAGATACCATAGAAAGCATTGACACAATAGTCAAAGAAAACCCAAAATGCAAAAATCTCCTAACCTAAAACATCCAGGAAATCCAGGAAAAAATGAGAACAGCAAACCAAAGGATTGTAGGTATAGAAGAGAGTGAAGATTTCCAACTTAAGGGGCCAGTAAATGTCTTCAAAAAAATATAGAAGAAAACTTCCCTAAACTAAAGAAAGAGATGCCCGTGAACATATAAGAAGCATACAGAATCCAAATAGACTGGACCTGAAAAGAAATTCCTACCATCACTTAATAATCAAAACACCAAATGCACTAAAGAAAGAAAGAATATTAACAGCAGTAAGGGAAAAAGGTCAAGTAACATATAAGGGCAGACCTATCAAAATTACACCAGACTTCTCACCAGAGACTATGAAAGCCAAAAGATCCTGGGCAGATGTCACACAGATCCTAAGGAAACACAAATGCCAACCCAGGCTACTATACCCAGCTCAATTACTATAGATGGAGAAATCAAGGTATTCCATGACAAAATAAATTTACATAACATCTTTCCACAAATCCAGCCCATCCAAGGATAATGAATAGAAAACACCAACAAAAGGGTAGACATTACATACTAGAAAAAGCAAGAAATTAATCTTCTTTTAAGAAACCAAAAGAAGAGAGCCACAGAAACATAACTCCACCTCTAATAAAAAATAACAGGAAGCAACAATCATGTTTCCTTAATACATCTTCATTTCAATGGACTCAATTCTCCAATAAAAAGATATAGACTAACAGGCCAGAAGCACAAGCAGGACCCAACATTTTGCTGCATACAGGAAACATACTTCAGGCACAAAGACAAATACTACCCCAGAGTAAAAGGCTGTAAAACAATTTTACAAGCAAATGGTCCCAAGAACCAAGCTGGTGTAGCCATTCTAATATTGAATAAAATCAAATTTCAACCTAAAGTAATCAAAAAAAGATAAGAAAGGACACTTCTTACTCATCATAGGAAAAATATACCAAGATGAACTCTCAAATTTCAACATATATGCTCTAAATACAAGGGCACCCACATTCATAAAGGAAACTTTTTTAAAGTTCAAATCACACACTATGCTCCACACAATAATGGGGGGAGGTTTCAACACCCAACTCTCAGCAATGGACAGATCAGGGAAACACAAACTAAACAGCGAAACATTGAAACTAACAAAAGTTATGAACTAAATGGGTTTTACAGATATCTGTAGAACATTTTATCTTAAAACAAAAGACTATACCTTCTTCCCAGTATCTTCCTGAGAAAATTGACCATATACTCAGTGACAAAACAGACCTCAGCATATATAAGAAGATTGAAATAAATCCATGTACCCTATCAGATCACCATGGAATAAGGCTGGTCTTCAATAACAACAAAAACAACAGAAAGCCTACATACACACAGAAACTGAACAACATTCTACTCAACAATAACTTGGTCAAGGAAGAAATAAAGAAATGAATGACATTTTAGAATTTAATGAAAACAAAGGCACAACATACTCAGACTTATGGGGCACAATGAAATCAGTCCTAAGAAGAAAACTAATATCTCTGAATGCCTCCAAAAAGAAAATAGAAGGAGTATACACTAACAGCTTGACAGCATAGCTGAAGGCTCTAGAACAAAAAGAAGCAAATACACCCGAGTAGTAGACAGCAGGAAATCCAAGTAGAAACCAAAAGAACTATACAAAGAATCAACCAAACTAGGAGCTGTCTTTGAAAGAAACTAACAAGATAGATAAAACTAACCAGAGGGCACAGAGACAGTATCTAAATCATCAAAATCAGAAATGAAAAGAGAGACATAACAACAGAAACTGTGGAAATTAAAAAAAATCAGATCCTACTACAAAAGTCTGTACTCAACAAAAGTGGAAGATCTAGATGACATGAACAACTTTCTAGACAGATACCAGGTACTAAAGTTAAATCAGGATCAGATAAATCCCATAGAAATATTTCCCTAAAGAAATAGAAGCAGTTATTAATAGTATCTCAACCAAAAGAAGCAGCCCAGGACCACATGGGTTTAATGCAAAGTTCTATCTGACCTTCAAAGAAGACCTAATACCAATACTCTTCCAACTATTCCACAAAATAGAAACAGAACGAACACTACCCAATTTGTTCTGTGAAGTCACAATTACTCTGATAACTAAACCACACAAAGACCCAGCAAAGAAAGAGAATGCTAGATGAATTTCCCTTATGAATAGTGATGCAAAAATTATCAATAAAATTCTTGCCAACTAAATCCAAGAACATATCAAAATGATCATCCACAATGATCAAGTGAGCTTCATCCCATGGATGCAGGGATGGTTCAATATATGAAAATACTATAGAATATTTATATAATATACTATATAAACAAACTCAAAGAAAAAACTCATGATCATTTCATTAGATGCTGAGAAAGCATTTGATAAAACCCAACACCTCTTGATGATAAAAGTCTTGCAAAGATCAGGAATTCAAGGCCCATGCCTAACATATTAAAAGCAATATACAACAAACCAGTAGCCAACAACAAACTAAATGGAGAGAAGCTTAAAACAATCCCACTGAAATCAGTGACTAGACAAGCCTGTCCACACTCTCACTATCTGTTCAATATAGTACTCAGTCTTAGCCAGAGCAATTAGACAACAAAAGGAGGTCAAAGGTATACAAATTGGAAAGGAAGAAGTCAAACTATGACTCTTTGCAGATGATATGATAGGATACGTAAGGGACCCTAAAAATCCCACCAGAGAACTTACAAACCTGATAAACAACTTCAGCAAAGTGGCTGGATAAAAAATTAACTCAAAAAATTAGTATCCTTCTTATACTCAAAGGATAAAGAGGCTGAGAAAAATTATTGAAATGATGCCTTTTTCAATAGTCACAAATATTATAAAATACCTTGGTGTGACTTTAACCATGCAAGTGAAAAATCTTTATGACAACAATTTCAAGTCTCTGAAGAAAGAAATTGAAGATCTCAGAAGATGAAAAGGTCTTCCACACTCATTAATTGGCAGGGCTCATATAATAAAAATGGCCATCTTGCTAAAAGCAATCTATAGATTCAATGAAATTCTCATCAAAATTCAAACTCAATTCTTCATGGAGTTAGAAAGAGCAATTTCCAAATTTATCTGGAATAACAAAAAAACCCAGGATAGCGAAAACTATTTTGTACAATAGAAGAACTTTTGGGGAAATCACCATGCCTGACCTCAAACTATACTACAGAGAAATAGTGACAAAAACTGTATGGTATTGTTACAGTGACTGGTAGGTAGATCAATGGAATAGAATTGAATAGCCAGAAAATGAACCCTTACACCTATGGTCACTTGATCTTTGACAAAGGAGCTAAAACCATCCAGTGGGGAAAAAAAGACAGTATTATCAACAAATGGTGCTGGTCAACTGGCAGTCAACATAGAGAAGGATGCAAATTGATCCATTCTTTTTTTTTTTCATTCTTTTTTTTTATTCGATATAATTTATTTACATTTCAAATGATTTTCCCTTTTCTAGCCCCCCCCCCCACTCCCCGAAAGTCCCGTAAGCCCCCTTATCTTCCCCTGTCCTCCCTCCCACCCCTTCCCACTTCCCCGTTCTGGTTTTGCCAAATACTGTTTCACTGAGTCTTTCCAGAACCAGGGACCACTCCTGCTTTCTTCTTGTATCTCATTTGATGTGTGGATTATGTTTTGGGTATTCCAGTTTTCTAGGTTAATAACCACTTATTAGTGAGTGCATACCATGATTCACCTTTTGAGTCTGGGTTACCTCACTTAGTATGATGTTCTCTAGCTCCATCCATTTGCCTAAGAATTTCATGAATTCATTGTTTCTAATGGCTGAATAGTACTCCATTGTGTAGATATACCACATTTTTTGTATCCACTCTTCTGTTGAGGGATACCTGGGTTCTTTCCAGCATCTGGCAATTATAAATAGGGCTGCTATGAACATAGTAGAGCATGTATCCTTATTACATGGTGGGGAATCCTCTGGGTATATGCCCAGGAGTGGTATAGCAGGATCTTCTGGAAGTGAGGTGCCCAGTTTTCGGAGGAACCGCCAGACTGCTTTCCAGAGTGGTTGTACCAATTTGCAACCCCACCAGCAGTGGAGGAGTGTTCCTCTTTCTCCGCACCCTCTCCAACACCTGCTGTCTCCTGAATTTTTAATCTTAGCCATTCTGACTGGTGTAAGATGAAATCTTAGGGTTGTTTTGATTTGCATTTCCCTAATGACTAATGAAGTTGAGCATTTTTTAAGATGCTTCTCCGCCATCCGAAGTTCTTCAGGTGAGAATTCTTTGTTTAACTCTGTACCCCATTTTTTAATAGGGTTGTTCAGTTTTCTGGAGTCTAACTTCTTGAGTTCTTTATATATATTGGATATTAGCCCTCTATCTGATGTAGGATTGGTGAAGATCTTTTCCCAATTTGTTGGTTGCCGATCTGTCCTCTTGATGGTGTCCTTTGCCTTACAGAAACTCTGTAACCTTATGAGGTCCCATTTGTCAATTCTTGCTCTTAGAGCATACGCTATTGGTGTTCTGTTGAGAAACTTTCTCCCTGTACCGATGTCCTCAAGGGTCTTCCCCAGTTTCTTTTCTATTAGCTTCAGAGTGTCTGGCTTTATGTGGAGGTCCTTGATCCATTTGGATTTGAGCTTAGTACAAGGAGACAAGGATGGATCAAATTGATCCATTCTTATCTCTCTGTACAAAGCTCTAGTCCAAGTGGGTCAAGGGCCTTCACATAAAACCAGATACATTGAATCTAATGGAAGAGAAAGTGGGGAAGAACCTGGATCACATGGGCACAGGGAAAATTTTCCTGAATAGAACAATAGCTTATGTTCTAAGATCAAGAATTGACAAATTAGACCTCATAAAATTGCAAAGCTTCTCCAAGGCAAAAAACACTGTCAACAGGACAAAACAGCATCCAACAGAGTGGGAAAAGATCTTTACCAATCCTACATCTGATAGGGGGGTAATATCTAATACGTACAAAGAACTCAAGAAGTTAGACTCCAGAGAACCTAATAACCCTATTAAAATGGGGTACAGAGCTAAACAAAGAATTCTCAACTGAGGAATACCAGATGGCTGAGAAACACCCAAAGAAATGGTCAGCATCCTTAATCATCAGGGAAATGCAAATCAAAACAACCCTGAGATTCCACCTCACAACAGTCAGAATGGCCAAGATCAAAAACTCAGGGGACAGCAAATGCTGGAGAGGGTGTGGAGAAAGAGAAACATTCTTCCATTGCTGGTGGGATTGCAAGCTGGTAAGATCACTCTGGAAGTCAGTCTGGCAATTCCTCAGAAAATTGGACATAGTATTTACTACCTGAGGACTCAGCTATACCACTCCTGGGCATATACCCAAAAGATGCTCCAGCATGTAATAAGGAAATATGCTCCGCTATGTTCATAGCAGCCTTATTTATAATAGCCAGAAGTTGGAAAGAACCCAGATGTCTTTCAACAGAGGAATGGATACAGAAAATGTGGTACATTTACACAGTGGAGTACTACTCAGCTATTAAAAACAATGAATTCATGAAATTCTTAGTCAAATGGATGGAGTTAGAAAATATCATTCTGAGTGAGGTAACCCAATCATAAAAGAACACACATTGTATGCACTTGCTGATAAGTGGATATTAGTCCAAAAGCTTGGAATACCCAAGATACAAAGTTACAGACTACATGAAGCTCAAGAAGAAGACAGACCGAAGTATGGATACTTTGATCCTTATTGGAAAGTGGGTCAAAATACCCATGGCTCACAGCCAACCAATAAACTGAGCATAGTGTCCCCAATGGAGCAGCTAGAGAAAGGACACAATGAGCTAAAGATGTTTGCAGCCTGGCAGGAGGAACAATTATACTTACCAACCAGTACTCCCAGAGCTCCCAGGGACTAAACCACCAACCGAAGTGTACACATGGAGGGAACCATGGCTCCAGCTATATATGTAGCAGAAGATGGTCATTTCAGACATCAGTGAGAGGAGAGGCCATTGGTCCTATGAAGGCTTTATTCCCCAGATAGGTGAATGCAAGTCAGGAAGTTGGGAGGGGGGCAAGGGAGCAGGGGGGCAGGGATGGAATACAGAGTTTTTGGAGGGGTAATGAAGAAAGAGGATACCATTTGAAATGTAAATAAAGCAAATATCTAATAAAAATGTGTAAACTCAAAGAAAAAAAGAAAAGAAAATGAAGTAAAAAAATAAAAGTGAAAAAATGGTACAGATCTAAATAGAGAATTCTCACCCAAGGAATTGCAAATGGTCGAGAAACAGTAAAAGAAATGTTCAGTGCTCTAAGAGGCCCTGCACTTTGTCTAGGCAACACAGTGGAGCTGGCCTTGATGGGGAAGGCATAGGTGAACCAACTCTGAGAGTGTGAAGACAGGAGAACTGGCCCAGCCTTTTGCTAGCTGCAGCTCTTGGGACAGTGGAGCTGGCATCTCTATTAGGCAGCAGAGTGGAGCTGGCTCTGGAGGTATGGGTGCAGATAAGCCTGCCCCTAGGGCATGAGAACCAGAGAGTTAACCCTCCTCCTGCTGATGCCAGCACTGGGTGGGCTAGCCAGAGCAGTGCCTGATAGTACACATGTGAGCAAGCCAGTGAGCTGGCCAGCTCAGCCACCACACAGGCCCAGATCCAGGGCATTGTGTTGGCCCACTCCAAACTCTACATCATTTGTGAACTATTGGAGTGAATGAATGGCCTGGTTCTCCTTGTTCAAAACTGCAGGTTCTCCATGACTCAGGGTACCAACAGGATTACCCGGATAAGTCCCAGTGAAGATCCAATAGTGATGGTGTGACAGAAGCCAGAGACCTTGAACCAGATCAATAAATCATTACAATGAACATTTGCAAATGAAGATGTGTGGACAGAGGGATATACTGTGTGACACACTGTGGCACACTATAGCTTCTGCCATGAGATGGAAGCTACGCTCTGCTTTGTTTTTGTTTTTGTTTTTTTTTGTGTGTTTTTGTATTTTTCAGGGAGGTTGCAAGGGCAGAGGGCAGATGGTAGGGGTCAGAGAGATGAGTGCGATGCGGGTGCATGATGTGAAACTCATCAAGAACTTATAAAAAAAAAGTTGAAAAAAAAGAAATGTTCAGCATCTTTCATCATCAGAGACACGAAAATCAAAATGATTTTGAGATCCCATCTTCTACCTGTCAGAATGGCTACAAGATCAATAACATGGTGACAGCTCATAGTGGAGAGGATGTGGAGCAAGGGGAGCATTCCTCCATTGCTGGTAGGTGTGCAATTTTGTATAGCCTCCATGGGATTCAATATTGCAGTTCCTCAGAAAATTTGGAATTGAGCTACCTCAAGACCCAGCTATATCACTCTTAAGCATATACTCAAGCATGCTCCATCCTACCATAGGACACTTGATGGACTTCATGTTCTTAGTGGCTTTATCATAATAGCCAGAAACTGGAAACAACCTCAACGATGTCTCTTAACTGAAGAGTAAAAATAGTAATTGTTGTACATTTACTCAATGGAGTATTAATTGACTGTTAAAATAACACCATGAAATTTTCAGACAAATAGAATTATAAAAAAAATCATTCTAAGTAACAGAGATCCAGAAAGACAAAAGTGCTATCTCTCATAATTGTATATTATCTATTAAGTAAATATAATCAAGCTACATTATATTATCTATAAGTAAATATAATCCCAGACCCAGAGAAGTTAGGTAAAGAAGGGGGGTCTTGGGGAAACACATGGAGTTCCTAGGGAAGGGGAAATAGAATAAAATTTATAGGTGGATGTGGGTGGGAGGGCCTGGGAGCCAGAGTGATCAGAGTGGAGTGGAATAGAGGGATAGAAGGAGAAGCAGCTGGAATTGAAGGGGGTGCATTTGGAAGGTGGTATGAAAATCTAGTGTATGGAAAGTTTCTGGAATCTCTGAGTGTGACTCTAGTGAAGACTCCTAGTAATGGAAGTGAAGGAACCTGAACTAGTCATCTTTTATATCTATGCAAGGCTTCCAGTGGAAAGACTGGCTTGCTTTTGGTTGATCTTTTGGCTGAGGGCATACCATGAAGATCCATAAACAACTCAGAATGACTCTAGGACAGAGGGCCACCCTCTCTCTGAAACCTGAAAATGAGGCCCCATTGCCAAGGACAGCATCCACAGAGCTCATTGAGTGTGGAGGGGTAGAACTAGTGTCTGCATGGGGTCTTCACCCCTGTTTTCTAGACTCTTAGAAGCAAGGATATACAATGTAGGCTTCAGAAAGAGAGACTTAGACACCAACCCAATCACGAAACCACTACCTACAACCTGTCCTGTGGGCAAGATATTCTGGGACAATGGTGGTTCAGAACTTGTTGAAATGGCCAATCAATGTCTGGTTGAATTTGAGGCTGATGCCAGCCAGAAAAGAAAGCCCATTTCTTAGACTGCCTGGACAGAGATATATAGCCCAGAGACCTAGGGTAGAACCAATCATAACTGGGGGTGGGGGGAGAAAAGAGAGAAAAAAAGAATTAAATTACCAGCAATATTTTGCTTGAAATAATATCAGAATGACTATCCCACTCCACTCCAACACACACACACACACACACACACACACACACACACACACACACACACACACACACCCTGGTGGAAACCATAGCAGTTTCAGTCTTAGAAATGTGTGTCCTGAACTCTGCAGCAAACAGCTTTCTCTTAAGGCAGATCTCCAAGCTTAGATCAATGTAATCAATGTCAAGTGCCAAGCTCTTTTCCTTTCTCAGTTCAGTTCAGGTTGTGGGGCCAGATACTAGACTAGAGGCCAGTTGTGAAAAAGAGTCTTTATAGTAATGTTGGGCCATGTAGCCAAAAAAATGAGAGCAGGAATCTATGTTCATGGTTGTCAGTTTTCTTAAAATTAAATTTTCTAGTAGTGATTTTTTTAAAATGAAAATTAATTTGAGGAATGCCTTATTGGGCATCAGTGGGAGGAGTGGTCTTTGGTCAGGTAAAGGCTCAATAAAGGCCCCAACAAAGGGAAATGGATGGGGCGGGGAGTTGGGGGGAAGTGGGAGTGTGTAGGGTAGAGGGGGTAGGAGGAGGGGTAGGGAATCATTGGGGAGGGGGGCTTTTGGGAGGGTGGAAATTGGGAAAGGTTTTACCATTGGCAATGTAAATGAAGAAGATACTCAATAAAAAAAGAAAATAAGTAATTTGAATAATATACCTTGGTTTCTCAATATATAAAAAGTATTACAATTTCAGCATGTTAGTACAAAAATTACTAAGGAAGTATTTTGCTTTAGGGTACCTTTTGTCCTAAGCTTTTTAACTGATCTATAATCCACCAAGCACCTCACAGCCTGGCTGGGTCAAAGGTCAGCACTGATATCTACAGGTACTTAGGATCCACAGGTACTACACCATGTATGGAGAGGCAGAGCTGTAAAGCCTTGGGAAGGAGTTTTGCTGCAGAGAGCCAGTGCTGGGGCTTGGGGCTCTCCACTCCCAAGGGACTCAGGAGGCTTTGCTTTTCTACCTCCAGAGGGTTCCCATCCCTGACATTTCTTCAGCAAAAGGCCTGGTGTGTGGCCTCCCTAGGGAAAGTCTCAGGGACACAGTGGAGAAACTCTTTTGGAACCAGACTGCTGTGAGCGAACAGGTGAGACACATTCTGTAAACCTCTTTCCATTAAGAATGTCCATCTATGGCTGGAGAGATGGCTCAGCGGTTAAGAGCACTGACTGATCTTCCAGAGGTCCTGAGTTCAATTCCCAGCAACCACATGGTGGCTCACAACCATCTGTAATGGGATCTGATGCCCTCTTCTGGTGTATCTGAAGATAGCTACAGTGTGTGTGTGTATATATATATATATATATATATATATATATATAAGCAAATCTTAAAAAAAAAGAAAAGAATGTCCATCTAGCAGGCCGAATGTGACCTTTCAGTTGGAGAAGTGGAGATGCAGCTCAGAAGCAGATGGAAGATGTGCAGTTGACCTTGAGCTATGATCAAGAAGGAAGCATCAGGCCGGAGACTTACATATCCCCCTTATTTACTGATGTACTCAAGTACCCACAGTAGCCAAATAAGGTTCCTGTTGCCACCTTGTCTGTCTTGGTCTCACTAGTTTTGAGAGCAGAGAAAAGAGAGACACATTCACTTCCTGAACCACTGACTGACTTACCCAAAGCAGAGAACAGGTGCTTTCCTTGACTGAGTTTGTTTATATTTAAAAATGAATGTCATAGAAGGACATAGGTGAAACACAGCTGTAATCCTAGCACTTGGGAGGGTAAGACAGGAAGGGGGCTAGTTCAGGGATTACATCCCAAAGCTAGGTTGGGAAGAAGAAGACCATGATTAAATAAGAATAGATAAACAAATGTATAAATAGTATAATATTCTCCACATGGTTGAGTTGCGAGATCAATAAAGACATGCTCATGGCCCCCCACCATACCAACACACAGTAAGCACGGTGAGTATGAACTTCCTTTCTGCCTAACCTCCTCTGTTTTACAGATGGAAAAGCTGCCGGGCACATGAGAACAGATGCTTAGTAAGCTGCTATTGAACTTGTAACCCCATGCTTGAGGGCAAATCATGTGAACATCACAGTTGAAATATAGAATGTTCTCACCTCTTGGAATCTCCTCGAGTTTGAGAGATGCATTCAACTGAGACTCTAAAGCTAAGCTCCCTAGACAGGCTCCGGATCACACCTCTACTCCAGATCACACCTCTACTCCAGATCACACCTCTACTCCAGATCACACCTCTACTCCAGATCACACCTCTACTCTAGCTTCAGGCTTCATTACAGGTACAGCATCGAAGCTTGTCTGTTCCCTGCCCTTCTGGAAAAGAACTGGATGGGCTAAAAAGAGAAAAAAAAGAGTATTGATTCAGTGTAGCCTGTAGCCTAACCTGTCAACTCGGAATTCTGGTTGGTCTTACACACCTCTTGCACTCTCTGCTGCAATTATCAGATGAGATAAGGTAATGCTTGAAACAGTTCCTGCAGCGTTGGGCTCTCTGAAATGTGAGCCTCAATTTTATTAAAAAATTCATTTGGAATTTGTTTTTGAATTTCATTAATTTATCAATTCAGTTTTCATCTGGACCACTGCACCTTCTGATTCCCCCTTCACAGAGACCCTCTCTGCTCCTCCTTCCCCTTCTCTATTAGGGTGGGGCCCCCTCTAAGTATCCTCCCATACTGGCACATCAAGTCTCTGCAGGCTTAGGTGCATCTTCTCTCATTAAAGCCAGACAAGCCAGCCCAGTTGGGGGAACAGATACTACCGACAGGCAACTGTAGGAACAGCTCCCACTCCAGTTGTTGGGGACCCACATAGAGACTGAGACGGACATTGTGTACACATGCACACATGTGCTAGGGACCTCAGACCAGCCCATGTATGCTCTTTGGTTGGTGGTTCAGTCTCTGAGAGCCCCCAAGGGTCCAGATTAGTTGAGTGTTGGTCTTCCTGTGGAGTTCCTATCCTTCCCCCAACTCTCCCACAAAAATTCCAGAGCTCTGTCCAGTGTTTGACTGTAGGTCTCTGCATCTGTTTCAGGCAACTGCTGGGTGGAGTCTCTCAGAAGACAGTTATGTTTGACTCCTCTCTGCAAGCATCAAAGAATATCATTAATAGTGTCAGTTATTGGTGCTTGTCCATTTGATGGGCTAAAGTTGGGCAATTATTGGTTAGCCTTTCCCTCATTCTTTGGTGAGCCACACTTTTAAATAAAATTTCCCAGTCTTCCTCAGGCCACATGTCCACTGTCAAGACTGAATATCTCTTGTGTCCTATCTGTTTCTCCTGAGATGAGGAAAAGCAGAATATGAACGACTTTTCTGGAATGTTCGAAGAGGTGCTGCTGGATGGCCTACTTTGCTTTCTGTTGCTCTTGTGACCAAATGCAATTTGGGGAGGAAGGCATTACTCCATCTTGCTGATTACAGTCCATCCTTGAGGGGAGTCAGGGCAGGAACTTAAAGCAGAAAGCACAGGGCAATGTTGTTATCAGCTTGTTTCTCATCTCATGCTCAGCTGGCTTCTTTTAAACTCATGACCATCTGCCCAGCAGTGGCACCGCCCACAGTTCATGGGGCCTCCCAAATCCATCAACAAAAGGCCATACAGACTTGCCAACAGGCCGATTTGAGCCTCCTCAGATAAACCTTGGCTGAGGTTTATCCAAGTTGACACTGAAGCTAACCAGGAGACCAACAGTTTCTGCAACATCTACTACACGTGTGGTTTAGGTGGTTGGCTGGGATGCTCACTCCTGAAGTTTTATGTATATCCATCTACAGCCATCTTGTTCCACTCCATCTACATATGATTCTCGAATATGAGAGGTAACCTGTGTCTGAAGTGGTTCAGTGTTGATTTCTAACACTGAGCAGAGAAGGCTGAGGAGTCAGGTATGACATAACTTTTGGCTTTCATTGCTTTTATTGGTTGGTGCCCAACCGTCCTGCCCAGTACCCATCAACTTTGTAATGATGCTGTGTAAGCTCTAGGAGCTCCACTTTTGGACCTCAGGATGAAGCTGTTTGTAACCATGACAACATGTTAAGCATCATGATCACAACAGCCCAGCCCCCATATCAGATAGATTGGATTTCACTTTTTTTTTTTTCTGGTTACAGATGGTGAAAGGTCTAAGAACAGTCTGCACAGTGAACAATGAACTGGGGGGCACAGAAGTGCAGACTGTCACTTATGAGAAGCCTAAGCACTTTAGGGCACTAAAGTGGTAAACATCCCCAGGGGAGGTGGCAGAGGTCTTAGAAGGTCCGTGGGATTATCTCATGGTTGTGTCATCTGCAGAAGTTTGGAGGCCTGATACAGAGGTGTAGCTGCCCGCAGCCACATGTAAACCGTGTTACCTGTTGAGAGAATCTGGAAGAGGGGCGAAAAGAAAGCTCGGCCAAGTCAATGTTCACTGATCAAAGCCGTAAACTTTAATGGCGCCGGACCTTTTAAAAGTTTGGGCAAACCCTTCCCCCCCAGACTCCAGGCTGAGTTCCGGTGGAAGTTGTCTAGCTTCTCTTGGAGGTCTTCGTCTTGACTGCTCCGGCAGCTGGGTGGGTCACTTGCTTAATTCAGGAATTCCTGTACCTGGAGGAACAATGAACTTAACCTTTACTATGAGCGCTCCACCCTAGGTGGAGCAGGATCCTGGCTAACTGGGAGAAGTTAACCTTGACCAAAGTCAAACTCTGACCAAGTGCAAGACTGCCCCAATATGGCTCTGTACACAGAGGTAGGCTGAGCCAGGGCGCCACTGACACGTGAGCCTGAGCAGGTGCCAAGAAACAGGACCACGAGCTTCCTCCTTCTCTTTCTCCTTTTCTTTATCCATTTCTTTCCCTTTTCTTTCTCCATTTCATTCCTTTTTCTTTCTCAATTTCTTTCTCCATTTCCTTCCTTCTTCCTTCCTTCTTTCTTTCTTTTTCTTTCTTTCTTTCTTTCTTTCTTTCTTTCTTTCTTTCTTTCTTTCTTTCTTTCTTCCTTTCTTTCTTTCTTTCCTTCTTTCCTTCCTTCCTTCTTTCCTTCCTCTCTCCCTCCCTGCTTGCTTGCTTTCTTTCTTTCTTTCTTTCTTTCTTTCTTTCTTTCTTTCTTTCTTTCTTTCTTTCTCTTTCTTTCTTTCTTTCTTTCTTTCTTTCTTTCTTTCTTTCTTTCTTTCTTTCTTTCTTTCTTTCTTTCTTTCTTTCTTTTTTCCTTTCTTCCTTCCTTCCTTCTTTTATCTCTCTCCCCCCACAAACATATACACACAAACACATACATAGACACACACACACACATAAACACATACACCCAGATACAGACATACCCACACATACACACAGACATATAGACATGCCCAGACACAGACACAGAGACAGAGATACATACACACAGACACATCCCATATACACAGATATGCCCATATACACACAGAGAGATGAACACACACAGACACATAAAGGTAGACACATACAGAAACACATACAAAAGCAGACACATATACACAATACACCGATACATACACACAGAAACATGCACATAGACACACAGGCACAGTCTCATATGCAAACACACACAATACACAGACACACACAGATTCAGACATCATCACACACGCATACATACACATACAAACATACACACACACACACACACACACACACACACACACAGAATTCTGCCAAAGCAGTCCCTGAACACATGAGAAGCAGTTACTTGGGTACTGACTTGGGCAGCGATCCCTGCAGAGTGCTTGTGATTCTGTGTTTTCAGCGCTGGAGAGAGAAATATTCACATCCGATAGGATAATCGACTGCAATGCAAGCAGGCCTGTGGGCTGTGGGAAGTGTGCAGTCGTCAGCCATGGCAGCCATGAGCAGGAGCTTCTCAAGAGGCAAAGAGGTGCTGTGAAATCTTCCTGGCGTTGGCTCCTTTGAAGCTTTCTTATCATATCCACATTTTTTTAATCAAACAAATATCCCAACAATATTGACATAAACGGAAAACTTTTTTTTAAGAAAACGTTTTTTGTTGGTTCTTTGTGAATTTCACATCATGAACTCCAATCCCACTCGTTTCCACCTCCCCTGTACCTAACCCCCAACCCTTGCAACCTCCCTCAACAGAGAAAAGAATAAATCTTGTGGAAGCTGTAGTGTGTCCCACGGTATCCCATTTTCTCCAAACGTACTTGCTTTCAAGGTTTATTACAATGACTTATTGTCCTTGTAGGAGGCCTCTGGCTTCTGCTACTCTATCAGGACCGGCACATCACTGGGACTCTCCTCTGGGATATCTTGCTGTTGCTTTGTGTCATGGACATCCCATAGTTTTGGATCTGTGGTAGCAGCCCCTCTAGCATTCCAGAACTTCATCAATGGGGTAGATATTGGGATGGTTAGTCACTGTTTCCTGGCAGAAGGGATTGGCAGTTTTCACAAGACTTTCCCAAGGTGTAGAACTCCCTGTAGGATTCAGGAAATTTATGTTGTTCCGTGTGTTTACACTGAGCAACACTCAGTCTTCAAGTCAAACCTTGTGAGCTAGAGGAAGCTGTTATGATGTCACTGAGGGATGTGGACAGGTTTTGGGGGTTGTATCTGGTGTTGTGAACTTGAGATGCTCAATAAGGAAGATGGGCACCTTCACTGGGAGATGGTACTTATGGGCGTTTTTAGTTACTGTCACTTTCTTCTTTTCTGCCTGGAGGACGACAGGCATTCATGGGAAGGTGCTATTGAATGATAACATTCTGGCTAGACAGCTCAGAGATTCATCCTTGATGCCTGGTATTATTGATGACCTGGGAAGAGAGCTGGTACATAGCAGAGTATGGACCATGCTCCAGTCTACATGAGATATTTGTTTATCCCTGGATGCTACCCACAGGCCTCCTATCCAGGTGGACCCTAAGGAAGTCATGTGGCTTTAATTCTCTACTTCTCCTCCACCTCTTACTGTAGTGCTTTTTCTTAGTGCTGCAGGAATGAGACAGAGCAGCTGCATGTCTTCATGCCAAGTCTATTAATGACCATAAAACATTTGCTCTTTGCCGCTCAGAATGCCAAGGCTCATACAGAGAACCCCTTTCCTTTTCAAAGCAACTGTCTTGTCTAAAGACTATTGAAGGATATTATGACATCCAAAGCTATGCAGCCACCCTTTCTCTCTCAGAACATTTCTTCCTTTCCTTCTTGTCATAATAACAGTAACCTGAGGGCTTGCTATAGAACAGAGAACCCTGTTTTCTGTGTGTATAATGCAGGGAGTGGATGACAGAGAAATGCAGAGAGGAACAAGGACTCCATGTGACAGACTGGCTGGATTCACACAGTTAACATTGCCGAGTAACACAGAGGAGAGCCATGGGGTGGGCTAGTTGTCACCTTCCAGTCTTTATGCTTTCATTGTTTCCCTCAAATGAACAAACTCTAACTTCACTCAGGTTTCTGGCCTTAGAATCACGTTCTCCAGGAACAGTGGACATTGTGCCTTTTGCTTCAGTTGACAGAAGCGAGGGAGCATGTTGAGCTGAGAGAGCTGTGGGGCTGAGCTTTTCAGTGGTCACTTGGGTGTGCTCACTTGAAGCTTGCTGTAGTGTCTTGCTACACTCAGAGGGTAGAGCCAGAAACACTGAGAAGAGCAAAGAGTGCAGACTGTAACTGAGGCCTCTGTGGCATCACTACAGCTGTGAGCTAGCCCAGTCTGAAGCCTGCTTTATTTTTGGCCTCTCCCTTACTGCTTTATCCAGTTTGAGCAAGTAGTTCCATTTTCTTCAGAACAAACAATCTGTGCTTGCTTAAAGAACTGCCGGGGAATATCAGACAGGAACAAAGCTCGTAAAGCACATTGATTAGTTACGTTTCTATTGACTATGAGAAAACATCATGACCAAGGTGACTTATAGAAGAATTTGTTTGGGCTTCCAGCTGACGAGGAAGAGGTCGTCATGGTGAGGCAGCAAGCATGGCGGGGCAGCAAGCAGCAGCTATGGCGGCTGGAGGAAGAGGCACAAGCTCAAAGAGGAGACAGGAACCTGGCAGTGGGGCAGGGCTTTCAGCTCTCAGATACCACTCCTGGTTACATTCATCCCACAGCAAGGTCATGGCCACTCCACCCCATCCCCAAAGTGCCACCAATAGGGACCAAATGTTAAGCACAAGAACCTATGAGGGACATTTCTCACTCAAACCACCACAAGCATGCATTGCTTATGGATCTCATGGGCCTACCTGTAGGGCTGCATCCATCTTTCTGATCCTGGCATGTATGTTCTCCATATGTCTTACTCTTGAATTTCCGCATTTTCTATTTTCAATTCTAAGTTGTGACAACCAAGATAGAAAAGAATATGTGTTTGCATATGTGTGTTTATGCATATATATTTGTGTTTGAAAGCATGTATGTTATATACTCATATGTGTTTATTAATATATCTATGTGTTTTCTATATGCTTCTATATATTATCTATCTATCATCTATTGGTGTGTCTGTTTTTTATATATGGATCTATATGTTATCTATTTATTTATCATCTGTCTATCATCTATCTGTCTATCTGTCATCTATCTATCTATCTATCATCTATCTAACTACCTGCTTGCCTGCCTACCTACATACCTATGTACATGTGTATGCATGTAAATTGTTACCAGAGTTGTAGGGTTGGAGTCTGTGCCCTGGAAGCCATAACAAGCTAGCTTTGGCTCTCCATCTTCAGAAGCCAATTAGATAACCAAGAAAAGATGGAAAACATTAAAAAAGATTTATTAAATACATGCACATGTGGAAGAAGAACTAAGAGGCTCAGGACCCTCTGAAGTACAACTTTGAGGTCCTAACATGAGGGTAGGGTCTAAAAAAAGGCAAGAGGAATGCATAGTTAAGTAGTCCTGTCAGGGTGTGGTCTTGACTACCATGATTGTTTCACACAATCTGTCTTGCTAGGCTGTCTGACAAACTGTCAGAACAGTGTAAAATCTGTTTATGGGAGAACACCCCCCACCACCACTTAACATCAAAATTCCAACTTTTTTATTTTGCCCATGTGATATTCCTGGGGAAATCCCAAATTTTTGGAGATCATCCTTTCAATAGTCAGATAACCACAAGGGGATGGCAAACTGTCTTTAAAACATATTTATTGTTGCCAGTATGGCTACATTTCCTCTTTTCTGTTTCAATACTTTATTCTTTTTTAATATTTAATGATTATCGACTACATGCTAAGAAATATGCCTACACCAGGGAAAACAGTCAGCAAGTTCTAATCATGACATATGAAGACTTTATATTATAGTGGGTAGAGACAGACAATAAATAAATAAGCAAGAAAAATACATTGCTTCATCCCTTGGCTCCATATGTTCTTCTGACCTTGCACTTAATTCACTTCTAATGATCATTTTAACACTTCATTCTTGAGGTGAAAAATGCTTATTTGAGAAATAAATATGGTAAATAGCTTACAAATAGGAGCTAAGTTTTAAAAAATATTCAGTTAGTGAGGTGGTTTGAATGAAAATGGCCCCATAAGCCCATAAAAAGTGGTACTTTAGGAAGTGTGTCCTTATTGGAGTAGGTGTATGTGGCCTTATTGGGAGAAGTGTGTCACTGGGGGCAGGCTTTGCGGTTTCAGATGCTAAAGCCATGTTCAGTATCTCATTCTCTCAGCTTCTCTCCAGGGCTGAGTCTGCCTGCACTCTCCCATTCTTAACCACCCCAATGTTAATGCTCTGATCCTCTGAATTGTAAGCCAGCCCCAATTAAATGCTTTCCTTTATAAGAGTCACCATAGCTATGGTGACTCCTCACAGCAATGAAACCCTAACTAAGACAGTTATTGACAGATTGTGGTGTCGACAAGCCATTTGCTTTCATCTCTTTCTTGGCTTGTTTACTTTTGTAAGAGCTAGAACAATCAACTCCATCTTGGTTTGAGGAAGGAACTGGTTATGAATTTTAGGATAGCCTCAAATGTACCAATTTCTGTCTTTAGCTTCCCATATGCTGGGATTATAGGAAAGTAGTACAAAGACCACATTGACATCATTTCTGCTCTGATAACATCCTCTTCTTAGGATGATATTTTTGCAGTGTATTGCTAACTTCTGGGTGGTTTGGTCTCTGTTGTCCCTATGTATCTAACAGATTTCATGTTGTGACTCACACATGAAATCATGATTTCACATGATTCCAAAATGTGTCAAATTATTAGTACCAATAAACCCTTTGTGGCTAATTTAAAGTATCTTAAAAGTAATTTAAAGCATCTTGAAATTATTGCTTACAAATGTCAATAGACAATAGTTAGTTACAAAGAAGGTGTGTATGTATATGTATGTGTATGAACATATATGTGTGCATATATGCATAAGTGTGTATGTTTGTGTGTCTGTACATCAAAAGCTATGACTCATCTCTTGATTCTTCAAAGGCCCTGGGAAGGATTTTGTTTATGTTATTGTCACATACATACCACATTTCTTTTCTCTTAGGATTTTGCCAGATGTTCCTTGGTTTATCTCACATCGGGCTCCTTGGACCCCTCAGGATTCCCACTCACTCTCTTAATACTCTTTAAGTTCTCTCTGGGTCAGATATTTTCCATCTTCCTGGTGCTTGGTATCTCCACAACATTCTTTAGCTTGTTTGAGTTTGGTATTAATGGTACATCGTACTTCTGAGCCATTGTACAATGAACTTCTGATGCATAACCCCTGCCTCCCTGGAATTTGTGGTCATCACAGGTCAGCTTTCCCATTCTGTCTCTGTCTCCAAGAACCACCAGCTTATGGAGACCGCACTAAGATCCTGGGCTTTTCATTTTGCTTTGTTTGTTTTCCAGAATAAATAGAGAGAACTGGGAATCTAGGAATTGAGAGCTGCTGCTCTCTGAGGCAGAAAATAAAGAATGTTAAATGTGCCATCTTTCAGAGCAGGAAAGGCATTTTCAACTCCATTACATTTATGTAATTAGGGAGTAGTAATCCAGACTTAAGAATACTATGATTGTGTGTTTTGGCTAGGAGATCGGCTAAGTAAACAGTTATCTTGGTTTGATTGAAATTTATTTCTTAAGGTTAATTCAGTGTTTAATTTTAGAGGCATATATCTCTCAAGGGGAAATATACTGCTCAATTCCTTATTGGGTGAAGCACTAATTCCTTTCATGAATATTACTTCATGATCAGTTTCTCAGTATTACTTCAGAGTTCATTAACAGCCCTTCCTGCTAAAGGAAGTCATTGACAGTTGTGTGTCAAGGGTTATTGCAGATGACCTAGAAAACAAGGGACCACTTGATAGAGAATATTTAAAGTTTACTTGGCCAGTAGTTTTCAAATGCTTTTGTCTACATGATAATTAAATAGATTTTTTTGTGTGTGCTCTTTTCTTTCTCTGACATGGCGGAAGTGGTATAAAGGGTCACGTTTACATTTACCAAGCAGATGAGGGTTTCCATCTCACTCAGTGTTCCGTGGCAGTACTTAGATTCCATTGCATGTGAGAATCTCCTAGGAGATTTTTCACAAATCCCAGAGGTAGAGCTGCATCCCACACCAAATCCCCAGTACTTTATGAGCTCCCAGGATGTTCCAGAGAGTGGTGGGGATGAAATCATTATCATTCATGCCCACCTTGTACACTGGCACTTGATGGATAGGAGTGGGCTGTAGAGACAACATCTGAATGTAGCACTGCTCTGGATGCTTTCACCTTTCACCTGTATATAGCCTCTCATGTTCAAACAGACAAACAAACAAACAAGCAACCCTCATTCCTTCATTCCTTCCTCCCAGAACTTGGAATTAAAGTAAAGTCCTTTGGATATACTAGGTAGGCACTCTTCCACTAAGTCACATCTCCAGCCCATCCCTAGAGGATTCTAGGCCCCAACATTTCTAGATACAAACTGATATATTTAAGTATCTTTGCACAGTATTTATGTTAGCACTTAATCAATTTTCTATATTCCATTATTTTACTTTCTCTTTTATTTTGGTTGTAGCTGATTTCTAGGACTATATGATGGTGGCAAGGCAGTCATGCCAATCACTGGGATCCCTGAAACAGTGGATGCTCCCCATCTCCCTTTCCCCACCTCCTACCAGGATCCTGAGGCGTATTCAGTTACATGGGAACTTTCTAACTTGTTGCATTTTCCTCTGTGGATACACATAGCTGTGGCATGGTCTCAGTTTTATGTTTGATTGATTATATTGAAATTTGATTCTCATCATGAGGCATTAAGTGTGTTGCAGTGATTGTAGTAAGGCTATGGTACTGAAGGGCAGGGTTTGTGGGGGCAGCTAGGTATATACTATTAAGATCACTGGATTAGAGCTGAATGTTTAATCTTTGTAACTTTATAATGCTGTATAAAAACAGAGGGTTCACACACATACTCACTCCTGTGTTCCTGTTTCTTGCCGTGTATACTCCAAGCTGTCTTGCTATTTTTATAGGAAGAAAGTCATCTCTAGATAGGATCTTCGAATTTTCAAATCTGTAAGCTAAATCACCTCATTGCTTATTCAATCACAGGCATTTTGTTACAGCAGTGAAAAACCGGCCAATGTATACTTCCTGAAATGGGTGGTCACTGGGACTCTGACTTTCTGTGTAGAGCTGAAAAGCAGGTGCCTTTGCTCCTCTAGCTGAGGCCTGCAGGTGGCAAGTGGAACCCCTGCCTGCTCCTTTCCTGGTATGCTGGGCAGTGATCACTGACATTTAGATAAATAAAGGGTTGTATTCTTGGGTCTGTGTAGCTAATTTCCTCTTGTCATTTACAAACCTCAGGAGATGGCCTGGTGTGACAAAAGGCATTGCAGGAACATCTGAACTTTAAGGAGGAAATGGAACAGTTGACTTGTGTGAGAACAGCTGGGTAGAAAATGGACTTCATGTTCTTCTGATCTTGCCAGTTAGGCTCCTCCTCCCTCCTCTAGCATTGCTTGTTACTAAAGGTAAAAATATACAGTGGGAATGGAGGGACTCAGGACAGAGGAGAGCAGGAACCAGGGGATCAACCCTAGAAAACAATTACGAAGAACTGTCGATACTCACCAGTGCCAGGCCAGATGAGGGAAGATACCCACTGTTTCCCATCAGCCAGATTTTTCAATGGCCTCCCCAGAGACTTCCTCTCCCTGGACCAGCCTTGCAGGCTTGACAGGTAGGCCAGAGACAGACAGTTCAGGTCATGAGTCTGTCCTATTTGCAGGCCTTTCAAGAGCGCGAAGCCCAGGATCTGTTTTGGCAGCCAGTTTCCAGCCTACAGTGTGGATGTGCTTTACTGGCAGCTGGAACAGAAGGCAGAGCTGGTGGGTACGGATTTTCTGCTAGCTTAGTTTAAAGTGCACAGGGATTCCAGCAAAACAGCCATGCCTACAGGGAGGTAACTTCTGAGAAATCTTGGTCTCTGCCTCATTCTGGGGATTGCTCGCTTGGCAGAGAGCTAAGAAATTGAACAGGCAGCCTGCCTCCAATGGGGGAAGTCAGAACATCCTGGTGAATAAAACTGTGCTAAACACAGTGGGCTCTCTTCTTGGTTGACAGAAGCAGCTCAAGACACAAACAGCTTGTGGCAATGACCCAGGAATGTTACCAAGGAGTTAATTTAGTCTCTCTGCAGGAGTAGAAGAGCCCAAACAGCAGATCGACTGACAGATGAATGCAGGGATAAAACCCCGTCTATGGACAGCCTAACTGGTCATAGCATCGGGAATGGACTCTTACCTACGATGTGTAAGCCTGTTCATCCTCAGGATGACTAGTGTCTATGACTTTCTCAGGAATGACAAGTTTTCATGCCTCACAGATTTCATTTCCCAAACCAAGTTCCAGACAAACTGTGTGAGCTGGTTACACTAGCTGACCTGAGACACATTTGACTTTGCTTTTGTCCCCTCTAAAGTGCAGACGTGACACCTACTGTCCATCAAATAAGTGAGACAGTAGCATGGAAGGGATTTGCAGCAGACACTTCTCTGTTCCTTCCTGGAACCCAGCTGCCCACATAGAAATGTGTGGTAGAAATGGACTTTGCCTCATTTTCCAAAAGAGAAGTTTTGCCACCAAAATTTGTTTGGCGTGTCTGCAAACCACTTCTAACCATGCCTCACCCTTTGTGCTATGCTCAGCTGCCCAGAACTGTCTTCTACTGTGCTTGTCCTCCAGATATAAATAAAAGTCCTGTTTCCTGTAGTTGAAAAATTGACTTCTAATGATTAGAGGAGGAGCCAGGGCACTCCACCAGAACTTCTGGTCTCAAGCTGAGGCTGTAATCATTTATAATTGGGTAGGTAACACTTACATGGACAAAAGACACAGGCACAGCACACACAAATGTTTCACTTTTTACTGAAGGCATTGGTATCAGAAAGAAAGATGTGGTGGCATGTGAGTGAGTTCCACTTTTCCTCAGACTGGACCTGTCTTATCCTCCAGTACTAATCACTATCCCTGAGAAGAGAAGGGCATTTTCTGTGCAAAGCCTATTTAACTCTTTCTCCTTTTCTTGTTTTCTGTGTCAGAGTTTCCCAGGGAATAGAAACAACAGAACAAATATAAATTACAATTGGGAATTATTAGATGGATTGCATAATAGGGGCTGTGTAGTCCCACGGTGGTTGTCTGAGTACTGGAGAGGCTCAGAAGCTGGGATATGTTCAGTTCACAAGGCTTAATATTACAGCAGTGGGTCCCAGTCTGCTTCTAAAGGCTTAAGGGATTTCTGGAGGGTCATTAGAAGAGTCCACATGGGAAAGCTAAAGATGTTGGGTTTCTAGGTCATTGAAAGAAGGCAGCAGAGGGAAACATAGAGTAAATGCACTGACCAGCAAGGAGCAAAGGCAGGCAAACAAAAGCAGCAGTATATTCCCCTTAACCTCTATATCTGGGCTGGTACTGCTGTCCTTTCTGGGTAGGATCTTTCAAAGACCAGTGTTGAAGCACATCTCTTGATTGATCCAAGATCCCATCAAACTGCCAACCAAGATAAACATGCCCTAAGGAAAGCTTCCTTTCGTGAGGCTCCAGAAAGTTAAATTTTCTGTGCAGAATAGTGATGCTCTGCAGAACAGTATGTCGTGTATTGACACATCTTTCCATGCAGCAGACAGACACGCTTTGGGTTCTAAGGGAAACAGAACTCTGTTGAAACTGTTCACTCTGCTGCTTCTGGGCGAAAGAAGCCTGGATGGTAGCCAGAAATCATAGCTGTGTCTCAACAAAACATTATTTACAAAAACAAGTGCCCATCATTCCTGCTTGTGTCACCCAGTTCTTTTAGCTGCACTGAACATATTGTATGAGTCATGAATTGCCTCTTTGTACTAAAAAAATGGAGGCTCAGACAGAAATAATGACAGGGACTGCCCTGCTATGTTATGACTTTTGGTGATTTGCTTGTTTTCTGTGTTAATTTATAAGCTCCTGACCTTGTCTGTAGTTATGGTAACCAACACAGTTTGAGGCTAATAATTCCTGCACAGCTATGACTTGCCATCATCTCTAGTCTCAGTGTGAGAACCCCTGCTGACTCTATTTGTAGAAGGAAGATTTCCAGAACAGACCATGGATCAGAGATGGGCTGCTGAGATGTTCTGTGTGGAGTTAAGAGAGCAGATGGAAGTCCATGGCTCCTCAGGAGTTGGTTTTGGAAGCCACACTGGTACTGAGGCTGAGTGTGGCTACGCTTTGGGATGCTGTTGAGTGAGTATAGATGCTTTCTCCAGAAACAGATGAGTGAAGTACACAGGTGATGTCACCAGCCTAGAGCTCCCGAGGACTCTGAGGCTCAGGGAGCAAGAAGAGGGAAGTTACTAAGCACCAGTTCCCAGAGCCCCACACTCCATTTTATAGCCAGGCCCCTTGGCATTCTGAGTCCTGGGCCACATTAACTTGCCAGTAAGTTTCCTTACATGCCTTTCTTTTCCCTATATCTTCACAGTCTAGCCGAAGGCTCTGTGTCGCTCTGTATAGCTTTTTGTGCATTTTGTGAAGGTTTGTCTCTGTATATTCAATGTTTAATTTTGTAGTGCAGAACATCATGGGCTATCCCACTCACCTTCCTTACTTGCTCACTGGTTTAGGAAAAAGACTCTGACCAATGCCTTGGCAGGAATGGGGAGTGAGAACTCCTTTGCAGAGTGGGGGTCTCTGGGGAAGGAGAGGGATCTCATCAGCAGGACACAGCAAGAAGAGCAGACATGCCACGGTGCAAGAGAGGTAAAGAACTAGCCCTGTGGTGGGATGTAGGCTAGAATGGTCAGGATAATTTTGATGAGGTAGCTGAGAATCTGCCTAGCAGTATGCCTAAACTTTAATAAATATTAATAACTCTGTGTCATGATTTAACCCTAGCAGGCAAGAGGAGGTCCTGCTAGCTATATTATTCCTCTTTTTCTTTTACTTCTGTGCTTTCAAAGCCACCAGTGACTTCTGTCTGCTTGCACCGCTGACACTGTGTGAACTTCATAAATGTCTGAAAGTCAAGTCAGAGAAAATAGAATGTCACAGGAATGTAACACTGGAGTGTGGGAAGATCATGAGTTTGAAATAAGGGGCATCCAGCTTTGGCTTGTGACTGTCCCATGTGCTGGCTTTGTGGTCATAGGATACTAGTATGACTTGCTTGAGCCTGAATAGCTTTGTCTGTAAAACCACACAGGCATTGGACTGTCTGATTGGATGCAATGGAGATAGAAGGAAGAGCTGCAGCTAGGTGTCACAATATGGTGCTGCCACCAGTTAGGGTCCCTGCAGAAGGCACTGCAAACTGTCTACATCTGCCTTGGAAGACAGAAGGATGTGGATTGGTTTAATGTTACCAAAGAACCTCAGGAGATGCTCAAGAGTTGAAATTAGAGATACAAAAAAGTACAGTGAGATTGTGTAGCCTTGCAATATTCTGAAGAAAGAACTCTATACGATGAAGGGAAACAGCTAGTTCAACACATGAGGTAAATATTTCATCTGAGAAGTGTTCTTTATGTGGGTGTGAGCCTGCCCTCCCAGCCTTCCTGATACATGGGAAATTGTAACTCTCTGCTACTCACCGTCTGTCTCTTTTCTCTGTGGTCCTTTGGTGATGCTTCTGAGGACATCCGGCCGACCCCTCCCCAACTCATCCTGTGCTTTCTATCCTGAACTGAAGGATGACTTTGTCAAGCTTCTACAATATGCACTCTGAACAAGTCTTGCCAGTCCCTCTGGCTTCCCATGTGTGTAATAGAATTCATTTTGGCCAGCTATCTGCCAGGCAACAGTGCTTTTAGCTGAATGAGACTCATCTTCATGGAGCCGCAGTGCTCACAACTCCTCTGCTAAGGAACAAAGGGCAGCATTTGATGCCTTCCAGCCTCTAGGACAAGAATAAAGTCTGCTGGGCTTCCTGATAAAGGACGCATGAGGTCAAGCACCGCTCACTGACTGGAAGCAACCTGGGACATGCCATTCAGGGTATCATTGCTTCTTGCACATGGTACAGTATGTGCTCACATGTTCAGGTTGGACACACAATTTGGCCTTTGATACAACCAAAAAAATTAGCCAACATGGGCATGAACAGCAGGATTTTACTGCTATAATAATATACTGCACTCTTTTATAGTATGTTTGTCTATATTTAAGTAGAATATTCTTATCCGTCTGGAACTGTAGGCTAATAATAAACTCTCTTCTCCTTAAGGGGCCTTGATTATGGTGTTTTATCACAGCAACACCAAAAGTGACTAATACAACGATCTTTCACTTTCCCTAGCCTCGCTGTGTGACATGGCATGGACGTCTCTATTGGCTCTTCAGGCCAGGGATACCCCTCCCTATGCTCCTAGCCCTTTACACAAAGCTGGTATTAACTGGATGCCCCATCCCGCCAAACACTTGGTAACTTACAAATGGATGGGAGATTAGTATTACACAGAGCACTGAAGTGGCTTTGAGCCAGAGGAAGAACAGGGTCATGATAAATCCTGTATCTGGATGTCAGTAGGTGTCCTTCATAGTACCCCAAGTATGTAGCCCTGATAGCTAAGTCCTGACTTCTGGTCTAGGGCCATGCTGGGCTTTTCTAAGGTTTTCAACAGATGGAAAATAGAAAGCAACAAAATCAAGTTCAAGTGATCATCATTAGGGTTTGCCTCACATGAGTATAACAAGCACACTGAGCGAGTTAGCACATTGATGAGCCCCTGATTTCAATGAATGTCAGCCTTGATTGCACATGTTTGTTACTTCTGTACACCCCAAGTGAATCAAAGTTGAATAATCTTCATATCAATGGATGGTAATGAACTTGAACCCATGGAACCCGTGGCAGATTAAGTCTGTGTCTGTCCTTATTCCAAGTTCACACCCATCCCCAGCATGGGCCACAGCTTGCTGAAGCCCCAGCACAGAAATCTGTCACCTGTATGGGGTATTTCAAATCCTGGTCAGAAGTGGGTCTGGAGGAATTTGCTTTCCTTGTACAGTGACACGCTCAGTGCTCACGAGGGCTGTGGGATAAGTGGGGGAGCACACTGTAACTTAGAAGTAAGCCATTTTTGTCTCTCTATCTTTTTAGGGGGCAGGGCTTGGGGTGTTTGGAACTGTCCAGTCTCCGGGGGATACTTATTTGAGTTTGTTCAATGAACAAATGGATGAATGAAAGAATAAATGAATGAATGAATGAACAGATGAGTAAGGAATGAAGCTATACACATGACTAGGAGTGTTCAGGTGACACCCACATTCCTCGCATTTCTAAGTACTGTTGGTGCAATGGAATCAATCAAGCATTTTCACACTAGCACCCTGAAAATGGGATGCACTGTTTCCCTCGTGAGCGGTTTCACTTTGCACACTGCACTGTAGGGCCTAAAGGGAGTCAAGTAAGTCTCCTTGTTCCTTCTTCCTTCTCACCAATGGGAAGAAAATCTAAGCACTGAGGACACTGCATTTAACAGCACGTACAAATTGCTTGGCAAAATGGACACTCAGTTAACGCTGTTTCTCTTTCTTAGTAAAGATTTCTGAGTAACTGAGTGGTCTGTGGAAGGGCATTGTTTGGAGGGTATGTTCTAGGTGTGAAGATGTGGTCAGTTTCATTCATTCCCCAGGAGGAAGACCATAGAGGCACAGAATGCTGTGGCCTGAGAACTCACTACCCCAGAGCATAGGCACCTGACAGCATGGCAGAATAGCTGCGAAGCTGTGTTCACATGAACAGCAGTGAGCAAACTGCTTGGTAGGGTGACATGTCACTAACCTTCTCTTTGGGTGATGGTGTCAGTTCTGCCCCTTGTGACTTGGAGAAAGCCCTGGCGTCCCAGCACGAAGGCAAAAATAGACATAGTCAGAGGGCCTTGTGTTTTAGATGTCACTGCTTTAGATTACTGTGTCTTGTTGGAGTAGACAGGATCAGTCCCACCTAGTTCTCTCCCAAGTATTTAGATCTTAAATTAAGAATGACAAAACATCTGAAGAATGAATCACCAGAAAAGTGATAGTTATAGTGGTCAGAAAGGCCTGGAGGTAGGCTGGGGTCTAACAGGACAAGACTTCCTTCTCTATTTTCTCTTCTCCCTCAGCTCTGCTTCCAAGCCACGACTGAACTCCACTCCCCAGGCTGTGCAAGAGATGAAACCGAAATTACAATGGTGGATGAGGCTCTGGGTGTGGGAAGGACCTGTTCTAAAGCGCAGAGCACGGGATGGTAGGAGAGTGAGCTGGGCAGTGGGAGAGCCTCTCCAGAGCAGTGCCCTGCCGTTCCCCCCTGTTACAGAGAAAGAAGGAATCAAAGATAAAGGGGAAAGTTCGTGGAAAGAATAAACAGAAGGTTCCATTCCTTGGTGTCTTTTCTTTGGTCAGAGGATGCCTTTGGCAAAAGGAGTTGCTGAAGCATAGATACATCAAAATATGCTTTCAGATGGCTGGGTCAGAAAAGTGTTTGGAATGCGTGTTCACCTGCTCACTGTGAAACAGAGCCCTGCTTCTGCTCTCCTGTCTGAAAGGAGGGGAGGCAGCAGCAGCCAGAGTGATCCGGAAATTGCTGCTGGCCAATCTAGAGGAAGGTCAAAGGGCACTTGTGAGACTCTCCAATAGAGTCAGAGTAGATTTGGTGTGAAGGAATATTCAAATATTGCACTAAATAATTTAACATTATTGAGATCCTCAAATTAAAGGGACAGTCAAGGTGGAAGATACGAAATCCTACCTGTGACGTTGCATACAACATTGTTCGTTGATCTATCTGTATGCTGACAAAGAAAAGGTCTCAATATGACATTGTCATACGCATATCATGAGTCTTACTTACATTTGCACCCTATATTCAACATTGTTAAGGTTTTATTAGTATACTAGCTGCACAGAATAAGAAATCAAATCATTGTTTTCATGCAGATATTAATTGCTTTACATTTATTTATATCGCTGTGTGTATATATGAGGGATGAGACCAATGGGCTACATATGTAGGGCTCAGAGGACAACTTACAGGAGTTGAGTTTCTTCTACCATGTACGCCCGAGAGATTGAACTCAGGCCTCTCTCTCTCCTCTCTCTCTCTCTCTCTCTCTCTCTCTCTCTCTCTCTCTCTCTCTCTGTCTCTGTCTCTCTCTCTTTCTCCCTCCCTCCCTCCTTCATGTTAAATCAAGTCTTAATTGTGCCTGCCATTCAGCCATCCTTCAGTCCTGTACTATGTATTTGTAAAAGTATCTGCTCAGAAATGCTCAACTTCATTAGTCATTAGGGAAATGCAAATCAAAACAACCCTAAGATTTCATCTTACACCAGTCAGAATGGCTAAGATTAAAAATTCAGGAGACAGCAGGTGTTGGAGAGGGTGCGGAGAAAGAGGAACACTCCTCCACTGCTGGTGGGGTTGCAAATTGGTACAACCACTCTGGAAAGCAGTCTGGCGGTTCCTCCGAAAACTGGGCACCTCACTTCCAGAAGATCCTGCTATACCACTCCTGGGCATATACCCAGAGGATTCCCCACCATGTAATAAGGATACATGCTCTACTATGTTCATAGCAGCCCTATTTATAATTGCCAGATGCTGGAAAGAACCCAGGTATCCCTCAACAGAAGAGTGGATACAAAAAATGTGGTATATCTACACAATGGAGTACTATTCAGCCATTAGAAACAATGAATTCATGAAATTCTTAGGCAAATGGATGGAGCTAGAGAACATCATACTAAGTGAGGTAACCCAGACTCAAAAGGTGAATCATGGTATGCACTCACTAATAAGTGGTTATTAACCTAGAAAACTGGAATACCCAAAACATAATCCACACATCAAATGAGATACAAGAAGAAAGCAGGAGTGGTCCCTGGTTCTGGAAAGACTCAGTGAAACAGTATTTGGCAAAACCAGAACGGGGAACTGGGAAGGGGTGGGAGGGAGGACAGGGGAAGAGAAGGGGGCTTACGGGACTTTCGGGGAGTGGGGGGGGCTAGAAAAGGGAAATCATTTGAAATGTAAATAAATTATATCGAATAAAAAAAAAGAATGAAAAAAAAAACAAAAAAAAAACAAAAAAAAAGTATCTGCTCAGTTTACTTATCCACTATTTATGCACTGTTAATTTGATATTTAGCATTCAATTTTTACGTTCTTTATATGCAGTGGATATTAACCCCCCTTAGGGTGCATTTCCGACCTTAATTGCTGGGCAGGCATTTTTACCTCTGCATAATCCTACTTGTCTTTCAATTCCCACAACTATTTCTTGAGTTATCAGAGTAAACTTTGTCCTGTGGACCTGGCAGGGCCACTGCTTTATGAACTCGTAGCACCAGTTGCTGCCTCCATATGCCCTGCATCGTGACTCACATAGGATTTCTTTCCTCCTGGGCTCCCATGGTTCTGCCTGTGTTCCTCTTCACTGGGCAGAATTTCTTTATATTTCTTCTGTAGAATGACTTACGGTTATGAATTGCTTTATTAACATGTATCTTAAATCTGTTTTTTTCCTTCAGCTTGCTTGATACAGTGACCTTGGTTGAATTATTTTCGTTCATTATTTCACAGTCTCTTGTCCTTTAGTGCTTTTACTGAGATGTGCTATTGTGATTACTTAGCCTTAGGATGTGAGTAGGCACTGTTCTTCTATGGTTGGCCATATTCCTTCTTTGCATGGTTGGTGTTTGATATTAATACAGCCTAGGGAGGATCTTTTTTTTGTCATGTCCACTCAGATGTTAGATGGCTCTTGTGCTTGCTGCCTACTTCTTTTCTGATGTGTTATTACCTCAGACTGGGTTTTCTGTCCCTTTAATCTGTACCTGAGCATCTTCTACACTAACAATAGAAAAGTTTGCTATTTTAGTATCAGAGCAGTATAATTTTTCATAGTTTCTTATTTTTTCACTTACTACTGAATGCCTTAATCCATCAACTTTGCTGTGTTTAATTTTTTAAATTTATTATTATTTTTTTACTTATTCACTTTTTATTCAGCTCACTGCCCTCCTTCCAATGACCCCCCTACAATTCTTTCCCCCATTCCCCTCCCCTTCTCCTCTGAGCAGATGGCCCCGCAGCATCCCCAACCCAGGGACATCAAGTCTTTGTGAGGCTAGGTGCATCCTCTCCCACCAAGGCCAGACAAGGCAGACCAGCTAGAAGAACATATCCCATATAGAGGCTACAACTTTTAGGGTAGTCCTGACTCCAGTTGTTCGGGACCCACATGAAGATCAAGCTGTATATTTGCTACATACTTGCAGGGAGGCATAGGTCTAGCCTATGTATGTTTCTTGGTTGCTACCCCAAGGGTCCAGGTTAGTTGACTTAGTTGGTCTTCCCATAGAGTTCCTATCCCCATAGAGACTGCATTATTGTTAACTTGATGCGAGTTAGAGTCATCAGGGGAGAGTGAATCTCAGGTGAGAAGACACCTCCATCAGATTGGCCTATGTGGCATTTTCATGATTGGTGTGGGAGGGCTCAGCCCACTATGGGTTGTAGCATTCCCGGGCAGTGGTCTTGGGTTGAATAAGGAGACAAGCAAAGCAAGCCATGGAAAGCAAGACAGTAAGCTGCATTTCTTTATTATCTCTTCTTCATGTCCTGCCTCCAGGAATCTGACTTGAGTCTCTGAATTTGTTCCCCTCAATTATGAGACCGATCAGGATATGTAGGCCAAATCAACCCTTCTCTGCCCAAGATTATTTTGGTCATGATGTTTTATTACAACAAGGTAAATCAAATCAGGACAATCTGCAAACCCTGAAATATTTTCTGTTTCACCTAGCTTATTAGTAAGAATTTCCACCAGGTTTTTATTTATGTAATTTTGTATTTCCAAGATTTCTGTTTGATTCTTGCTTTAATAATCTGAATCGTTTTAATAAACATCTCTTTCATGTCTTGTATCATATTCCCTGACTCATTTAGCTATTTTCTTTATTGTTTTGGAATTTCTTGATGCTTTATTAAACAAATTCTTTGAATTATTTGTCTGGCATTTTATTAAGTTCAATCTCTTTGGAGTTAGTTACCAGAGAATTGTAAACATTCGGAGGACATGTTTTTCATATCTCTTAACATTTATTAGTTGATGTTTATACATCTATTTGGGCACACAATTTTTTTACTTTTACTTGATGATATTTTAAATGATTATTGTTGTTGTGTATGTGCCATGTCAATCAATTAACCTGTTAGTAAGTGTAATTAATTAAAAAGATCTTAATTTTAAAGATCAAAACTGTTGCCTCTACTGGAGTACAATTTTGAGGGCTGCTTATGTATACTATCATACCATCTTCAAATAGTGATATCTTTATTTCTCCTTTGCCATTTTGTATTCCCTTGATCTCTTTTTGTTGTCTTATTGTTCAAGCTAGCACTTCAACTACTATATTAGATAGACATGGGGAGAGTGGGCATCCTTTTTTTGTCCCCTATTTCAGTGGGATTGCTTCAAGTATGTCTTCACTTAATTTGATATTGACTCTTGGTTTACGATAAATTGCTTTTATTATGTTTAGGTATGGTCCTTGAATTCCTGATCTCTCCAATATTTTTAACATAAATAAACAAAATTTCCATTATGCATCCACACTACATTTTAACTTAAATAATCTATCAATGGACATCCAGGCTGGCTCCACATTGTGGCTCTTGGGAACAGTGGAGCCATACTGGGTACACAGTGTCTCTGTAGTCTGCTGACTTGCATGCCTCTTGGTATACAGTCAGATTTAGTATAGCTGGCTCGTATGTCAGTTCTAATTTTAGCTTTGTGGGGGAGCATCCATGTTGATTGTCAGTGGTTATAGCAGCCAACCTCTCTGCCAGCATGTGTTAGACTTCCTCGTTCCCCACCCCTCCAGCACGGGTTGTCCTTTGCCTACTTGATGATGGGCATTCTGACTGGGATGAGGTGTAATCTCGCTGAGGTTCTGGTTTTTATTTCTCTAATGGTTAACAATGTTGAGTGGTTTTATGTGTTACTGACCATTTGTGTTTCTTCTGAGAATGTCTCTTTGCCACTTACTGTCTGGATGGTTGTCACCAGCTTTACTTCCCTATGGTAGAAACTCTGGCCTCACCCACCTCCTTGTTTTCTGGGTTAATGTCAGTCTGTGTTGGTCAAGGCCTGATGCTCTTTTGGATCCTGAATGATGGGCCATGTGGGGACAAGAAATTTCATAGTTCCAGAAATGGAAAATCCAAGTGCTTTTTCAGTGTGATTAGACTCCGTAACTAATCCATTATTGAGGTAATTACTTTTTAATTTGCTGAAATGTTAGAGCACAGCTGGCTGCCACACCAGGATGAAAACAACTGCTTGGGGCTGTTGGAGTCAAAGGGATTAAACCTAGAATGACAAGAGCAGAATGTTTTGCTGGGGGCGGGGGTTGGGGGTTGGGGGTGGGGGGTGGACTGTGTCTGATGATGTACTGTTCAGTGCTGCAAGGACCCAAACACAGACCATGGACAAGGAGATAATAAAGAAGAGAAGTTCACTCTGAGAATGGACTTGAAAATACTAATAGATCACTAACTGTTAATTTTGTCACTGCCATTCAGAACATATGGATTTATTTCATAAGCGCCAGCAAAACGTGATGCTTCAGAGGCAAATTGTTCCTGTTAATATCTCAGAAAACAAAAGCAACCACATTGATATGACAGCCAGTATCCTTCAAAGAAAGACAAATGTTTTCTTTAATTTCATCTTTTATATCTGCTCCATGCCTGCTAGGAGCTGAGTAACTTCCTATGGAGGGCTCCTGCTAATCACATAACGACAGGGCATTTCCTACAGTTTTCCATTTGGAAATGTAAGGTGACAGGCTTAAAGAGGGATCTGGGCTGGAAATTTATTGCCTACTGCTTGGGTTCTCCTGTCCCCCTGTTTCTACTTCCAGTGTGTGGCACTGGACATAAGGGTCTGAGCAACTATGGGTAGAATACCAACTTGACAATGTAGGGTGGATTTCATCTAGGTGAACAGTCTATGCATATAATGAGCTGGGAAAAAGGACACCCAGGCTTCACCTCTGGAAGCCACATGCCAGGTTCTACACATTTGGGAACCTCAGCTCTTAGGTCACACTGAGTGACATTTGTCATGTGACTAAACTCTCATGACTTCTGACATCCAATAGATGTACTTTGCGGTAATTTTAGTAACAGATGTTTTCCCTTTTAATGAGAGTAAAACAAATTCACTTGAAAGTTAAAAGAAATTAGAGTCCAGTATCATGAGTAATTGTGTCATCCTTGAAAGCTCACTATTATTGTTAGATTTATGAGGCAGTATATAGAGACAGAAGGCAGAAAAAGACCAGAACCTACCTTTCAATAGATGAGACTGTGTTTGTTACCACACATAGCAAGGGGGAGCCTGTCTCCTTTGGGAAGTGGAGGGGTCTGCATGGGGATATGGAAGCTGGCTGGGACTCTTTATAAGTGTGGGGTGAGGGACTTGTGTGTGGTGAGTTGTTGCAGTTGTAGGGAGCTATGTGGGTTTTACTCTCTCCTTCCTGAAACTGATTGCTCAAGGTGAGCAGATGATCTTGGATACAGGCTGTCCCAACAGACATTTCTCTTTGGGCTGACTGAATAAGTCCACCTGTAATCTCCCAGGAGTCCTGTTTTTATAACTGAGACACTTTATCAATTACCATTTTGCTATATTTCCTTCCAGGTAAGTTTGTCATCTAATTACCAAGCTGTTGATTTTTCCAGGTGTTTGGTGTGAGACCTAACATATAATATATATACATATATAACATATATATGTATGTATATTATATGTATATATATGAAGTGCCAATGTA
Source organism: Apodemus sylvaticus (assembly GCF_947179515.1). Lineage (NCBI taxonomy): Eukaryota > Metazoa > Chordata > Mammalia > Rodentia > Muridae > Apodemus > Apodemus sylvaticus. The sequence goes on from NC_067479.1 coordinate 113,664,430, forward strand.
TTATTTATTATATATTATGTCTTTTAAAATTACACTTCTTAACCTTTATAAATCATTTTAATAATTAACATAAAATGCTCTCTCTATACGATATATATATATCATATATATGATATATATGAAGTACATTTAATAACTCCCCAGCCTTCCCTGTAATGGACTGTATAAAAATCTCTTATACCTTCGGTCATTTTCAAGTTCTTGTCTTTAGAAAGAATGCTAATATACAAATCTTGGGACAAAGTCTTTGCACATGGCCTAATTGTTTTTATTTATTTATTTATTTATTCATTCATTCATTCATTTATTTTGTATTTATTTCAAGACAACTCTAAGAGTGGAAATGCTGGATCAGAGGTTATATGCACTTTAAACAGTAGTCTTGTCTGTCACCAAATTTCTTTCCAGGAACGTTGTGTCAACTTCTTCCTGTAGAAGAAAATAATCCTAGCAAAAGGGATTCCTGTCATTCCTGCTGTATAGAATGAACATCTGTCATGCACAATGTGTACTGGGACAGCACCTCCTACCCATGCCCCCACTGCCAATATCTGCAGGGTGATTAACATTTCAGGAAGGGGCCATGGTGGCCAAGGTTTGTTGAGACCCTCTGGCAGTTGTCAATGGAGGGTCATAAGGGCACCAACTAAACTCAAGTCCCAGTGACTTTAGCTAAGTGCTACAATCTCCTTTTGATCTTAGTTGTATGTTCTGAATGGAAATAATGAGAGAATCTATACATAGAGTTGTGTAAAATTTAAATACCGACATGTAAAGTATACAATGTTTGGCCTACCATGGAGAAAGTGTCATGACTTATAAGTGTTCAGTGTTATTACTTCAACAAAGGAAACAGGAGAAACAGGTACAATAGAAATAGAACAACCTATACAGCTTAGTTGTTAAAAATAAGTTTGTTGAACTAGGTTGAACTGGCTCATAGCAAGTCAGTATTGTCATTCTAATGCCTTTCTGAATGTGGGCTTTTGCTCTATAGCAATGTGAAGAAAATCAAGGCCATAGGTACATATCAAGACAAGGACAAGTGCTAAGAGTGATTAGGGGGGCAATCCCTTCTGAAAACTATAGTGAACTTCACAAGGACACCTTGTTAGGGTGAAGGAGTGCTGTGTAGGGTGGAAGGTTCTATGAATCAGAAAACCAAAGGCTGTATGCAGGTAATGCTATTCCAATCTGAGAACCTGGTAGGGGTTGGAATGGCTCCAACAGAGTGAGTGCTGGGCCTCAGAGATGAGGGGGGAACTCAGAGCTGCCAGCTTATTGAGACCAGAAGTGATACAGAGGGGAGCAGAGACAAGAGCTCTAAAGCCAGATTCACAAGAACTGGAGACAACAAGGGTCACTGGCAAAAACCTGGCGCTGCATGTTACCTAGCAACCAACTTTAGCCAATTGGTGTCCTTCTCCTGAGAACCAGCTCTTTTTTCTCTTTTCCTGCCTCTCCTCCCCAATATCCTCCCTGGTTTCCCTCCTTTTTTTTTCTTTTTCTTAGCCTAGCTAGAGGTCAAAGAAAGAGAACCCTTTAAGCAGAGAGTCACCCTGGGGTCTGTGAAAAGAACTGCCAGCACTGTCAGCCCCTTGCCTTTGCCTTTGCTGTTGGATTTAATGAGAGCAGTAAAGGGTTTTTTGGTGGGGTTGGAATGACTGCTCACTAGTTAAGAGCGGGCACCCTAGATCCATTCACCTCGCTCATGTTAGGAAGCTCACAAGCATAGCTCCAAGGGATCCAACACCCTTTTCTGGCCCTGGAAGACACCTGAACACACACACACACACACACACACACACACATGCACACACACACAAAATTTGTTTATATGTTTTTTTTTAAATTTTTGTAATAATCCTACTTAGAGAGTCACAGAGCATGGACAGAATGTACATCATCCACCAGTTTCTGCACTGTTAACGCTGAGTTACTATGGACTGCCAAATCTGCAAATCCAGAAACCTGCACAATAACGACCAGATAGAGTACACGTCACTGGACTTCACCATGTCTCTTATGATCCCCTTCTCTGTCTGTCTGTGTCTGTCTGTCTGTCTGCTTGCCTGCCTGTCTGTTTGTCTCTGCCTGCCTCTGCCTCTGCCTGTCTCTGTGCCCATGTTTCTCTGTCTATGTCTCTGTCTCACTCAGTCTCTCCTTCTGCTCCAGGGTCCAATTCTAGGTACTACATAGTATTTGGAGGCCACATCTCCCATTTCCATTGGTCCATGAGAGATTTCAAAGCTCTTTCTTTCTTTCTTTCTTTCTTTCTTTCTTTCTTTCTTTCTTTCTTTCTTTCTTTCTTTTTTTCTTTCTTTCTTTCTATTTTAAAAAAGTCTTGACGTCTTGGCTAGTTATTCTGTAAGATGATTTCATTGGTTTGAATAGGTTTGGCCTCTAGAGACTTACATGTTTGGATCCTTGGCCCATGGGGAATGATACTATTAGGAGATATGTCCTTGTTGGAATAGGTGTGTCCTTGTTGGAGGAAATATGTCACTGTGCATATTTGTAGGCTTTGCCAGGCTTCTCCTAATGGCCTTCAGATGAATATGTAGAACTCTCAGCTCCTCCTGCACTATGCCTGACTGGACACTGCCATGCTCCTGCCTTGATGATAATGAACAGAACCTCTGAATCTCTAAGCCAGTCCCAATAAAATGTTGCCCTTTATAAAAGTTGCCTTGGTCATTGTGTCTGTTCACAACAGCAAAACCTTAAGACAATGGCCCATCTAATTTTTTCTAAACAGCTCATCCTTCCCCAGGATAAACCAAAATTATGGGTTTTTTGAAATAAAATTATAGGGTTAAAGTGATGGCGAATAAAAAATGAAATAAAAGGTGGGAGACATGTATAGAGAAGAATTTTATAGTGTATTTAAGGGAGGAAGCAGGCAGAGGAAAGAGTCCAGGCTGAGCATGGTTGTCAGACTAAACCTGACTATGAGCAGAAGGAGGAGAAAAGAGAGCCGCAGAGTAGAGAGAAAGGCAGCTGGGGCCAGAGAGCAGCTGTAGCGAAATGACTGGTGTGTGTGTGTGTGTGTGTGTGTGTGTGTGAGAGAGAGAGAGAGAGAGAGAGAGAGAGAGAGAGAGAGAGAGAGAGGGCACGTGTGCGTGTGCGTATGCGTATGCATATGTATCAAGCTGGGGAGAAGGAATCAGAAGCCCCGCCCCTGGGAGGGAGGGGCGTAGGGTAGGGTGCTGGATGAGAAAGGCTGGGAGGAGCCACATGTCCTGAGTGAGACTTGTCCCAGGTCTCCTTGAGACATGTGGTATCTATTCAGTTCAGAAAGTCAGATTTACATAGACTGCCTGTGTGGTTTAGAACACTAGATCCCCATTGTGAGGGTCTGAGGATTTGGGAATAATCCACAATGAAAACCAATTTCAAGCCAACAAAAGTTTCTTTATTCAAAAAACTGACACATCAGCGAGACAGCTGAATTTGGGACCCAAACTGTGTCAATGAAAGGCAGAATAGGGCAACCCTTTAAAGCAAAAAACCACAAACCAGGAGAGGTAGGTTCAAGGGAAGGGTGTCCAAAGGGTCATATGCTGTATGCTTGCAACTGTTTTTTGACTCCTGGCATCCTGAGCAGGTTACTGCTTGTCAAATACTCAGAGGGCTTTCCTGATAACCTGACCTAGATCGCCAGCCAGCCAGTCAAAGCAACCATGAGGTTTCAGTCCTAACTGGGTGCTAACCAACAAGGTATGGGGTGGGACGCTGTGGTGTAGTTCATACGGAAACCTGGGGCCAGAAGCTGTTTCTGGAATTTAGCTGTTTCTTAGAATTCAGCCTAGGACAAGATGGAGTCTCTGAGGCTAATGTGGCGTCTAGCACCCGTCAGATTCATGGTTCCTTTCACTCTGATGAGAGAATGGTGGCTTCTCAGGAAAACAAAAAGTACAGAATTCTAGGTGCTGGTGCTGCAGATGTTTGAGGTTTAGAAGGCTTAGCTGTAGAGGTAGGTACTAAGATTACGGTTCTTAACCTCCAGGGAGCCAGCCACTGGCCACTGATGGGCTCAGGAGTCATGCCCTCTGAAGCCTCCCCTAAGCAGTTCCGTTAGCCAGACACCTACACAGAGGAAGTCACAAGCAAAGTGCTATTGCCGCAGCACTGTGAGGTGCCCAGTGGGGTTGGGATGGCACTCACAGTGACTGTCCCCTGTGTACGGTGGCCTCCAGCTACCACTTCCTGCAGGGAAAGACTTTAGACAGCTCAGCAGGCTCTGCACTGACTCTCCCTTGCTCCTGTGCAGTCAGCCAATTGCCCCAGCAGAATTATCCTCTCGGGTTCTGATTAGAGAAACCAAGTCATGACAAAGGTGTTTGTGAAATCAAGTGTGAGCCTCTAACCTAGAGCAACACTCCAGGTCTAGAAAGCGGTGAGTTAAATCTTGTTTAATTTGTAACCATTAAAATTTATTTTTTTAAAATTTTGGTTGACAATATAACATTGAATACTTTAGCTCAGGATTCTGAAAGGGACAGCCACTAGTAGGTAATTGCTGTTATTTGAATAGTCTGACCGACAGTTCCCTTGATCTGGCATGCTCATTCTGTGACAGGGCAGCAAGAGTGCCTTTGGTATGCACTGGCTTACAGGACTGGACTAGTAATGTTGCTGTGTTTATATCAACCTCTCTGAGAGACAGAGAGACTGAACTGATCTTAAGGTCCCATGCGGGGAGTTCATGAAGTGCAGTTTCCAGAAGTGTGGATCCCAGAAGTGTTTTTTGCTTCTCCCCCCAAATCTGCCTTTTCAGCCTTGGTTGGGTTTCGGTTGCTATGCTAAGCACCGTGGCTGACAGTAACTTGGAAAGGAAAGCATTTGTTTCATCTCAAAATTTCATGTCAAGTTCATTCCCAAAGGAATGCACAGTGGCATCCCGGAGGCTGGAACTGTGGAGACCACCGAAGAAAGCTGATGTCTGGCTTGTCTGCAGAGCACCTGGTGGAGGCCAGCCTGGACCCAGTCATAGATCCCCTTTGGCCCTCAGCTTTCTGTGTGCTGACCTTAAGGAAACACTTCCTAGAAGATTTCATCTCAATGATGCTTATCTCTCATCAATTAAAGCTGATTCTTTAGTTATCACCAGAAACCACAGATTCTTCTTTTTTTTAATTTTCTATATTCTTTGCTTACATTCCAAATGATTTACCTTTTCCCTGTTACCCCTCCTCATAAGTCCCTTAAGACCTCTTCCCTCTGCCAGTTCCCCAATCAACCCCCTCCCACTTCTCTGTCCCTCAGTGGAGGAATGGATACAGAAAATATGGTATATTTATACAATGGAATACTTCTCAGCAATAAAAAAACAATGAATCAATGAATTCATGAAATTCTTAGGCAAATGGCTGGAACTGGAAAATATCATCCTAAATGAGGTAACCCAATCACAAAAGAACACACATGGAATGCAGTCACTGATCAGTGGATATTAACCCAGAAGCTCTGAATACCCAAGACATAACTCACATATGAAATGATTCCCAAGAAGAAGGAAGGAGAGGGCCCTGGTCCTGGAAAGGCTTAAAAGCACAAATTCTTAATTCCAAATATAGGAATATGCCCCATGGACTCTCTGAGGGACCTTTAGACACTGGCCATACTGCCATTGCCAGGATTTGAGGTTAGAAGTTATGAGCTTTAGCAGGAAGCACAGAGGAGTCCCGTGTTGGACACAGAATCTCTGCCTTAGCTGAGGACTGTCAGCTTTGGGCCTCAGGCCTGGCGTTTCTGGGTTGCCATCTGAGGTCTGAAGCTGGAAAGAACTCCCACCATGGTTCAAGCTTGCTATGCTCTCCTGGAGAGTTTGGCCTGGATTCTAGAATTACACAGAAAGTCAAGAGTATTGTGGATGGCTTCCTAAAATAACAAAGAGAGAGAGAGAGAGAGTAAGCCAGAGACTCTCAAAGTAAATTCATCCACGATTTGTTTGTTTACAAAGCAAGTTTGCTTTGTGCTGAACCTCTGCTGTCAAGAACAAGCACAGAAGGTTGGCACTGCTCTTTTTCTTTGAAAATTGTATAATGAAGGAAATAGAGCTGTCTGAGAAATTGTAAATAAAACCTCTAACCCTAAGAAAGTATTCCAACATCTCTTGTTTTTTGGTTTCAGGGCTACTATGTAAATTTAAAGATCATTAAAACACCCCCAAACACAGAGGTTTTTTTGTATTATATAAGAAAAAATTAACATTCTTATCAAAAAACCATTGCACAGTTACACATTATTTATACCTTCCTGTTTTCCCAAAGAAAAGGAGAAGAATATCTTCTATTTGCATTTCGTGAGTTAATTTCTGTCTCCATAGAAGATAACTGGGATCAAATAATCCTTTTTTCTTTATTGAATCTGCTGTGGTCTATTGTTTTCACTGAAGGATATGAGAAAACACATGAGAAAAAGGGGCCTGTTTTCTTACACGTGTATAAATCAGACAGATAGGACCATTATATCACAGAGGCCTCACAGCATTGGTGTAACCCCAAGGAATCTCAAAACTGACACTGAGAATCAGTGTGCTAGCAGCCAGGAGGGCAGAAGGTTCATATTTGAAGTATGGAGGATCCATTCTTTCCAGACAGTGAAGGGCTCCCTGGGAGCCTCCACAGTCAGCCACACACAGAGCCAAGATCTGCCATGTCTACGGAGGAAGCGATCCACAAGCCACAGTGCCTAGGACGCTGAAAACTAATGATAAAAGGCATATACTTATTGTTAGAAATGCGTACGAGTTCCTAAGAGAATGATCCCATGATTCAAAGTATTTTGATAAATCAAAAGTTTTGTCTTTGCAAAAGGATGCACAGTTCCTTAGATGTCAGGATGAGTAGGCCACCCAGGACGAAGTCTGCTGAGTTTTCATCCTAAACTCAAAGGGTCCTTGTGCATCATTCTGATTGGCCAGAACAGGGCCTCACATGACTGACTAATAAGAATGATGACGTTCCTAGGAAGAAATGAAACCCAAGCATAGCTGTTGATTTTAGGTATTGCTACTCAGGAGAGTTTCACTGAGTAGCATCTAAGTCTTGTCTTAGCTACTTCGGTTTGTAAAACTATTTCCAGGCAGGGCTACATTCTTGGGAAGGGCTTGAGTTGGGGAGGAAGGTGTATCGCTCAACTCGGAATAGGTAGCTATGATTCTCTCATCATGTTTTAGATTAATAAACCAGACAGTGAGAAATAAACTTCCCAGGGTCACAGAGCCAATAATGGCATAGCTGGGATTCAAGGCCAGTACATGAGTGGCCAGAGTCAATCCTCTTAGCCAGCGTACCATATTTCTTCCTAAAAGGAGAGTGGCTAAGGATTAAACTACTGGTTTTTGTTGGGGACACTGCATTCATTGCAAACTGTGGCTGTAAACTGGTTCTGAGGGTGAATTCTTTTCTAAAAGGACTCAGTTCCAAAGTCGATGTTATACATGTGGGGTCACAGAACTTTTCTGGTTGGTTGCTCAGAAGTGTGGCTGAGCACCTCTGTATCTGAGCACTACTGAGGGTGTGCTAATTTAGCAAATGAGTGGCTTAACATACAGTTTTTTTAAATCTTTCAGTTAGAGGTTGAAAAGTACTGAATAGTTACCATCTAGCTTCCATCCAGTACATCTATTCAGAAATACTGAATAGTTTCTCTCATCTGAATAGTTTCTACCTTCTTCAAGGTATCAGCAGAGTTCATGGAGAAATCTATTCCCTGCCCTTTGTAGAATCCAGGGTCCACTAGAGGTCACTTGCTGGAAGCCTGTCCTTCTAGCTTTGGGGCCTACAGCATAATATTTCTTTGACTTTAACTGTTTGGCCTCCTTCTGCTATTCCAAGGATGCTTTTGATTATCCTGGGGTAAATCAAGGGAACTCAAAAGGATCAAAGTTCCAAAGTCCCCTTTGTGATGTGGCATTTAGTTTGTTTTCCATTGCTTTGATAAAACATTTGAAAACAAAACAAAACAGTTTGTAAAGGAAAGAGTTGATTTGGCTTACATTTCCATGTCATAGCCCACTATCGAGGGAAATCAGGGCAGGAACTGAAGCAGAGACTCTAGAAGTATGCTGCTTACTGGCTTGCTCTCCAGTGTCTGCTCAGCCTGCTTTCTTAATAACTCAACACCACCTGCCTAGGGGAGGCACTGCCCACAGTGGGTTGGACCCTCCCACATTAGTCATTAATCAAGAAAATTCCCCACAGGCCAATTGGATGGAGAAATGTTCTCAATTGAAATTTCCTTTTCCCACATGACTGTACCTTGTGTCAAGTTGACAAAACCTAACCAATGCATAAACTGATACCATATGAGCTAGGACACATTTTATAAAGCCAATCACCTGGAAACGCTCAAGGAAGATCCAAATGAGTGCTCTCCTTTTGTGGGAAACATTAACCATGAACCTGACAACTCTCTGCGGGGCTGGACCACACTCCTGTGCTCCTGCTGCTGCTGTTTGCTCTTAGCTAGCCCCTGCACTATCTGGCTCACTAGTCCTGGGAGCCACCAGCTCCCCTTCCACCGTCGGCTCTGTCCCACATTCTAGTAATCAATGGAACCACCAACCTTGCAGTTGCATATCACAATACCCAGTAACCCAGTAAAATCAAGACTCTTGAAGCTTAATTAACCAATCAAATTTATGGATCAATAATACCACAATTTACAAGATGGCAATACAATCATTCCAGAGCTGACTGATAATGATAAATGCTTTATCCCAACAATCTAACCTTATAATACCACAACTACTTGTGCCTGGTAAACGCCATGTGGGTTCATGCTTGCGGCTATCAGCCTTCTCTCAGATGCTTCCCTCTCCCCTCACCTCCTGCAACTCTCAGCTCTGCCTCTCTTTTCCCTGTCCAATCACTGACCCCCTCTGCACTAATGTAATTGGACAGGGAAAACTCTGTGACGCTCTCCTTTCTGTTAAATGAAAAGTGCTCCTTCCTCTCCTACAGATTCCAGATAATGCTGAACCACTGGGTACTTGATAGTTCCGATCTGGCTCATGGGTCAAGGCTTGCTCCTGACACATGTCTTCTCTGGAAGATTGCCAAAGCCATCTGTCTCAATGGCAACTTTCAGTCTGTGGTCATGATGTAAAGTGTGGAGCCATCAGAGGAAATATGTAACCATGATGTGCAATAGCATGGATAAAGTGCTTCAACCTCAAAACAACATTGCAGATATCAGAACTCTCTATGGTTTGGGCTCACTCATGAGAAAGTACTTTTCTATGTATCAAAACACATACTTCAGTGTTAGTAATTCCACCTAGTAAGCTCTAAGTGAAGCAGCTAGAGTCAGCTAGAGACTACTGGTCTGACTCCTGTCATCTGGATGATCAGCTGACACCCAGGGGAGGAAGCTCCAGTGTGAACACCCTCCCTTTCCTGCAGTTGCTTGTAGAGCCAGCTTCAAGGGAACTTCAGAGAACTCCTGCAGAGTTAGTTCCTGGTTCCATGTCCTCAAGGGGACTCAAGGCCAGCTGGGCCTCCTGTCTGCAACTTCCCAGGAGGGCAGCCAGCCTGTGAAAGAATGGTCTGTGCCCTGTGGAGAGCTCCAGAGAATCACCAGGCATCCCAGCAGCAGAAGCAGATGACACCAGGGTAGCCTACACGTCATCTTATAGCTATGTGAGGAAGCAAGGAAAATTGCCTAGAAGGAGGGAAGAGTGAAGAAAAGGGTAGGGGAGACGTGGAAGTCAGACTTGAAGTGCTTTTCAGGTGGATGCCTGCATGAAACTCTCATGTAGGGAACTTGTGGGGGAAAAAAAGGTGGGGTAGGGTGGCAGCAGGCCTGAAAGGCAGGCAGGCAGAGCTTGCATAGGAAAAAACTGGTGGGTGGGCCCACATAGGAGAAAAGTGTCAGACAATGCCCCCACCCCGCATAAAGGAAAACTTGCTAGGCCCCAGCACAACACCAGGATAGGGAAGGCAGGCGCCCAAGTACCTGTAGAGAGAGAGGCTGCCTGGCTAGTGGGGAGGGGGGTCCTTGATCAGAAGGAGGTGTCATTCTGGCATGGGTCTCCCATGTACCTGCAGTGGAAGCCTGGCTGAGAAGAGGCTGGGTCCTTTCCTGGTGGCCATGTTCTTATCATGTTCATGATAAGAAGAGACAGTTCACAGTTTCAATGCTTTTTTATAGAAAAGTAGGAAGAGAAAAGGAGATAGAGAAGAAAAGAGAGAAAGAGAAGATAGAGGGATGAGAGCTGGCCATGACCACACAGAAAGGGGAAACAGAGAGACAAGTGCAAGGATGAGAGAAAGAAGAGAGAGAGGCAAGAGAGAGCAAGGAAGGGCAAGAAGTCTCCTTTAATAGTGAGCTGGGTTACCTGGCAACAGTCAGGTAACCCTGGACCCTGAAAACCTGGCTGTGGCCAGGTGACTGTAGGGGTGGAGTCCAGTCAGAACACAAGGGGTCTGGGGTGTGGCCATACGTGACTGATGGCCACAGGATTATGGAGTTAAGGAGTCAGAAGTCTGGGAGCATGGCTCACTGGTTCTGTCTCTTGTAGCATGTTCTACTGGGTCTCCAGAGTAAGCCTTGCTCCACCAGGACACAGACTGCCTAACACAGTCCCACAGGAAATGAGGGTAGCTAAATTCCCCATATCCCAAACACAAAATAATCTGTTCAAAGACTTATTGTTTTATTTTATAGATTTATTTGTATGAGAAAATCCTAAAACACATCAAGCTTATTACCTGGACCAGACTCTCTCTCTCTCTCTCTCTCTCTCTCTCTCTCTCTCTCTCTCTCTCTCTTTCTTTCTCTCTCTCTCTCTCTCTCTCTCTCTCTCTCTCTCTCTCTCCCTCTCCCTCTCCCCCTCCCCCTCTCCCTCCCCCCCTCCCTCTCTCTCCCTCTCCCTCTCTCCCCTCTCCCTGCCACCCACATTCTCCCTCCCCCCCACTTTCTTTCTTTCTTTTTTTCTTTCTTTCTTTCTTTCTTTCTTTCTTTCTTTCTTTCTTTCTTTCTTTCTTTCTTTCTTTCTTTCTTCTTCCTTCCTTCCTTCCTTCCTTCCTTCCTTCCTTCTTCCTTCCTTCCTTCCTTCCTTCCTTCCTTTCTTTCTTTCTTTCTTTCTTTCTTTCTTTCTTCTTTCTTTCTTTCTTTCTTTTTTCTTTTTCTTTCTTTCTTTCTTTCTTTCTTTCTTTCTTTCTTTCTTTCTTTCTTTCTTTCTTTCTTTCTTAATTTTAAACAAGTTTCCCACTGTAGACCAGACTGGTCTGAAACTCATGGCACTCATCCTGAGCCTGTCCTGAGAGGTAGACTCACAGGCCTCAGTCACCACACTTAATGCTGTCTTTTCTCTCCCTTCTCTCCTGCAGACACCAGCAGTTCAGTCATGGCCTGACACAGCCATACTGCTTGCTTGTGGAAGATAATGGGCCTTGAGAGGGAGCTGGAGGGCTGAGCACTGGCTCTCACAGCACTATATGTGATCACAGCACTTCTAGAAGTTCTATTTTGTTTTGCTCTAGCTTCCTTCTTAATTTGGAGACTCTGGAGCCTTTGGATGAAAAGCTTTTCTATCCTGTCTACGTTTTGCTTCAGAGTGACCTCCAGCTTCCTCCATATTTGCAAGCACTTCTATTAGATCATTTACTTAAAATCCAGCCAGCCATTAGCTTACCTCCATCTGTGAAGATGTCTCATTGTTCATGGTAAAAAAATAAAAATAAAGATAACAATAGCAACAAAAAAAACCCCAGAAAATTAGTATGTCTGCTAATAAAGACATTTCCATTTCCATTTTATTTTATTTTATTTTATTTTCTGAGAGTATCTGGTACACATGGCCTGATTCAATATTTGAATGTAATGGCCTGAGAATTAGATTTCAGAAAAAAATAAACGAGATTGATGGAAACACTGTCCATGCCCAGGATCCAAGCCATCTGCAGGAGCGTTCTATTATCTGTTTCTTCACTCGAAGAGAAAGATTCATTTCTGCTTTCTCTGAGTGCAGCAGAGGGAAGGCTGAGGTTTTGCTTGAGAAAGCACTCTTATTATCCACTCCTATTTTTAGAACTTTTAGACGGCTGACTTATTGATGTGAGTTTATAATTTAGGCTTACAACCTTCAGAAATGAGACTTCCCTTCACAATTTCTCATGCGTTTTGAGCACAGAAGAAAATTTGGGGAAAAGGTTAGCAGAATCTGACTCAGCCTTAGAGTTTCAAAGACATTCACAAGGAAAAGAGTGCTGGTCCAGCCACTTCCTAGCGCCATTTTTAAAGAGCATGGCGTGTACTTGAAAGAGCTGGGGGAGGTCTGAGTTTTATGTAGTTAGCATTCGCTCATCCAGCATTCTTGTGACCTTTACTTTCTGTATAGAAGGCATATTAGGAATTTATAGTTGATAATCGAGGCATGCATGGGAGATCTTTTCAAGCAGCTCTTTGGAAGCAAGCTACAGTCACCATGATAGCTGCTGCTGTCTGATAGGGGAAGGGTACCTTCCACTCCCATAGAAATGCTAGGTGCTGTCTGACACTGATTGCTCCATCTTGAATGTGTGTCCTTTTAAAAATTCAAATTTAAGACTAATATCTAGTGTGGTAATATTAGGAAATAGGGTCCACTGAGCCCAGGAAACAGGCCTACCATCCTAGCTCTATGGAAAGCTGAAGTAGGGAGATACTGCTTCAAGTTTAAGGCCAGCCTGTGGCACTTAGTGAGAGACCTTGCCTCAAAATAAAGGTAAAAGAAGTGGGCATATAGCTCAGTGGTAGAGCATTTGTGTGGCGTGTTCAAAGCCTTAGACAGATGAGGGAGAAATGAGGCTTATGGAGGTGACTGGGTTGTGAGAGCAGTGCTTGAATATGTAGAGTTGTTGAATTAATCCTGAAACCTCTCTTGCCATTGGAGGACAGCAAAGATGCCACCCTGAGCAACCAGCCCTCATCAGATTCTAAACTAACTAGAACCTTGACCTTGGACTTCCCAGCATCAGTACTGTAATGGGGACTCTCTGGTTATATCTGAATTTCTGTGTGTGTAGCATTTAATTACAACAGCAGACTAGATGATGATGGATCTAAGTAAGACTGTTTCTTCTCCATGACAGGCCTCCATCACAGAATTTTTGGTCAATGGCCGAGGTCTCTTCTTCTCCTTTTGGCTTGCCACTGACCACACTGATAGTACAGAATCAACACTTTCCCCAAGATTAGTCAAGTCCAGAGTCATCCATCATCCAGGGTCTCTGGTCTGTGAAAGATTCAGTGGGCTCAGTCTTAGAGCCTTTCCCCACCTTGGCTGCTCTTCCTGATTCCTTTCTCTACCAACTTACATTTTCAAGAATCCTCACCATGGGTTCATAGTGAACATAAACTAAGTCACTACTATTTATTTTGTTGATGAATCTTAAATATTATCCTAATATAATTTACATTCACTGGTGAAATAAGAAAATAAAAACAGGATACAAGGATTGCAAGGGTGAATAAATGATTCTAGTCTTCAGAAGTTTTCATTGTTGACCTAACCAGATGCTTATTTATTTGGAAATGTGCTGTGGCTATCACATTCTTTTTCCTCCACAGACTCCTACTCTGTCTGTGCCTTGCTTCTTCACTACCTTAGTGTTTTGTCAGGCGTTGTGCAAGCAAAGGCTTGGCATGGGGTTGCCTGTGGGCCTCTGCTTGCTAAGTTCTCTATCCTTTAGTCCCTGATGTTCTAGCATTGTGGGCCTGATTCCTGGGGACACTGCTTCTCAAGGACTAGCTGATTACTCCTGAAAGCAAGTTTTTTCCCCAAGTGTGACTTTGATATACAAACCAACTGGTCCAAAGCCCATACCCTAGTGTTCTCCTTTATAATACTCCTAACTCCAAACCAATGCTATCCTGCAGTGTAAGTGCAACGTACCATCCCTGTGCCTTATCATTATCTAAAGTCTCCAACCCTAAGCTTGCTCTATGTGTCTACTCTACCTCAATCCATTTCCAGGAAACCCCAGTAAGGTTTCCAGGTTTATCTTTTCTATAAGCATGACTGGACTTAGAAACCCACTAGGAGACACATCTGTAGGCATGTGTTTAAGTGTTAACTGAAGAGAGGGTTAACTGAAGAGAGGGTTAACTGAAGAGAGGGTTAACTGAAGAGAGGGTTAATTGTAGAGGGCTGTAGCCAGAATATGACTGCCACTATCCTATGATGTGAAGAACCAGACTTAATAAAAGAGGGAAAGAGAAAGCCAGACAGTATTAGCATTCTACCCTCATTGCTTTCTCCACGGAGACCCGAGAGTCCTGGCAGCATGTGCCAGCTCTATTATGGGACCTTCAAATGAGAGCCAAAGTTAATGCTTTTTCTATTAGGGTGGTTCCACCACACATTTTGTCATGGCAAAGAAAAGAATAAGTTACATAGCTAAGCTCTCTACTCTGTTCCTGCTGCTTCCAGATGGTCTGATGCATCTTCGCATGGCTCTGTGTCCATGCACATTCAAAGGTTTCCTGTCCATCAGCCTCTTTGCTATGGTCATTTCCCACCTGTGTGTCTCATGCTATTAGAGCCTAATATATCTCAAAGAGTTGTATAACAGCATTCTATTATTATTATTATTATTATTTTCTATATTCTTTGTTTACATTTCAAATGATTTTCCCTTTCCCGGTTCCCCCCTCCCCTTAAGTCCCATAATCCCTCTTCCCTCCACCCATTCCCTAATCAACCCCCTCCCACTTCTCTGTCCTGGCAATCCCCTACAATGCTTCATCAAGCCTTTCCAGGATCAGAGCCCTCTCCTTTCTTCTTCTTGGGAATGATTTGATATGTGAGTTCTGTCTTGGGTATTCAGAGCTTCTGGGCTAATATCCACTTATCAGTGACTGAATTCCATGTGTGTTTTTTGTGAATGAGGTACCTCACTCAGGCTGATATTTTCCAATTCTAATCATTTGCCTAAGAATTTCATGAATTCATTGTTTTTAATTGCTGAGTATTATTCCATTCTGTAAATATACCACATTTTCTGTATCAATTCCTCCCTTTAGGGACATCTGGGTTCTTTCCAGCTTCTGGCTATTATAAATAAGGCTGCTATGAACATAGTGGAGCATGTGTCCTTATTGCATGGTGGGGAATCCTCTGGGTATATGCCCAGGAGTGGTATAGCAGGGTCCTCCGGAAGTGTCATGCCCAGATTTCTGAGGAACCACCAGACTGATTTCCAAAGTGGTTGTACCATCTTGCAATCCCACCAGCAGTGGAGGAGTGTTCCTCTTTCTCCACATCCTCGCCAACACCTGCTGTCTCCTGAGTTTTTAATCTTAGCCATTCTGACTGGTGTGAGGTGAAATCTCAGGGTTGTATTGATTTGCATCTCCCTAATGACTAATGATGCTGAACATTTCTTAAGGTGCTTCTCAGCCATTCGAAGTTCTTCAGGTGAAAATTCTTTGTTTAGCTCTGTTCCCTATTTTTTAATAAGGTTATTTGGTTCTCTGGTGTCTAACTTCTTGAGTTCTTTATAAATATATATAATGGATAATAGCCTTCTGTCAGATGTAGGGTTGGTGAAGATCTTTTCCCAATTTGTTGGTTGCCATTTTGTTCTTTTGACTGTGTCCTTTGCCTTACAGAAACTTTGTAATTTTATGAGGTCCCATTTGTCAATTCTTGATCTTAGAGCATAAGCTATTGGTGTTCCATTCAGGAACTTATCCCCTGTGCCCATGTCCTCAAGGGTCTTCCCCAGTTTCTTTTCTATTAGTTTCAGTGTGTCTGGTTTTATGTTGAGGTCCTTGATCCACTTGTAGTTGAGCTTAGTACAAGGGGATAAGAGTGGATCAATTTGCATTCTTTTGCATACTAACCTCCAGTTGAACCAGCACCATTTGTTGAAAAGGCTATATTTTTTCTACTGGAGGTTTTCAGCTCCTTTGTTGAAGATCAAGTGATCATAGCTATGTGGGTTCATTTCTGGGTCTTTGTCTCTTCCCCCACAACATTAAGCTGGCTGGCAACCCCCACTCTTGCGATGGGCTACCTCCGGCCTTTGTTCCTTGGAACAATAAGGCGCCTTCATTGCCTCAAGGCGGTTTCACCTGAGACCCAACAGAGACCTCGCCAGGCTCTAAGCAGGCGATCCGCTGAGATCTGGAGCCGAAGACTTCACGGCCTGCCCTTTGATGTGACCAGCCTCTGGGAGGGGTTGGCTTATTCCCCTAAGACTATAAATCTTGACATAGAAATATTAAAGTTAGGCTTGACCGGCATTGTCGCCTTGACTCAGTCTCTCTTTTCGCCCCCCTTCCCATCACCCTCGGAATTCTCTTCCAGGTAACCCGGTTTGTATGTGGCCGCTGGCGGCCTACAGGTCTTCAATCCTATTCCATTGATCTGCCTGCCTGTCAGTGTACCAATACCATGCAGTTTTTAACACCATTTCTCTGTAGCATTTCTTGAGGTCCAGGATACTGATTTCCCCAAAAATTCTTTTACCGTTGAGAATAGTTTTAGCTATCCTGTTTTGTTTTGTTTTGTTTTGTTTTGTTTTTTATTCCAGATGAGTTTGAGAATTGCTTTTTCTAACTCTGTGAAGAACTGAGTTGGGATTTTGATGGGGATTGCATTGAATCTGTAGATTGCTTTTGGCAAGATGGCCATTTAACTATATTAATCCTGCGGATCCATGAGCATGGCAGATTTTTCCATTTTCTGAGGTCTTCTTTGATTTCCTTCTTCAGAGACCTGAAGTTCTTGTCATATAGCCCTTTCACTTGTTTGGTTAGAGTCACACCAAGATACTTTATATTGTTTGTGGCTATTGTGAAGGGTGTCATTTCCCTAACTTCTTTCTCAGCCTGCTTATCCTTTGAGTATAGGAAGGCAACTGATTTGCTTGAGTTGATTTTATAACCAGCCACTTTGCTGAAGTTGTTTATCAGCTGTAGGAGTTCTCTGGTGGAGGTTTTCAGGTCACTTAAGTAGAATATCATGTCATCTGCAAATAGTGATAATTTGACTTCTTCCTTTCCAATTTTTATCCCCTTGACCTCCTTATGTTGTCTAATTGCTCTAGCTAGAACTTCAAGTACTATATTGAAAGATATGGAGAGAGAGGACAGCCTTGTCTAGTCCCTGATTTTAGTGTGATTGCTTTAAGTTTCTCTCCATTTAGTTTGATGTTGGCTACCAGTTTGCTGTATATTGCTTTAGCAATAGGTATGGGCCTTGAATTCCTGTTCTTTCCAGTACTTTTAGCATGAAAGGATGCTGGATTTTGTCAAATGATTTTTCTGCAGCTAATGAGATGATCATATTGTTTTTTTCTTTGAGTTTGTTTATGTAGTGGATAGCATTGATGGATTTCCTTATATTGAACCATCCCTGCATCCCTGGGATGAAGCCTACTTGATCATGGTGGATGATCGTTTTGATGTGTTCTTGGATTCGGTTGGCAAGAATTTTATTAAGTATTTTTTCATCAATATTCATAAGAGAAATTGGCCGGAAGTTCTCTTTCTTTGTTGGATCTTTGTGTGGTTTTGGTATCAGCGTAATTGTGGCTTCGTAGAACAAGTTGGGTAGAGTTCCTTCTGTTTCTATTTTGTGGAATAGTTTGAAGAGTATTGGTGTTAGGTCTTCTATGAAGGTCTGATAGAATTCTGCACTGAAGCCATCTGGTCCTGTGCTTTTTTTGGTTGGGAGACTTTCTATGGCCCTTTTTATTTCTTCAGGTGTTATGGGACTGTTTAGATGATCTATTTGATCCTGATTTAGTTTTGGTGTTGGAAATCTGTCTAGGAAACTCTCCATTTCCTCCAAATTCTCCAGTTGTGTTGAGTATAGGCTTTTGTAGTAGGAACTAATGATTTTTTGAATTTCCTGTTTCTGTTGTTATATCTCCCTTCTCATTTCTAAGTTTGTAAATCTGTATATTGTCTCTGTGCCCTTTAGTTAGTCTGGCCTAGGGTTTATCTATCTTGTTGATTTTCTCAAAGAACCAGCTCCTGGTTTTGTTGATTCTTTGTATAGATCTCTTTGTTTCTACTTGATTGATTTTGGCCCTGAGTTTGATGATTTCCTGACTTCTACTCCTCCTGGGTGAAATAGCTTCTTTTTGTTCCAGGGCTTTCAGGTGTGTCATTAAGCTGTTAGTATATGCTCTCTCCATTTTCTTTTTGGAAGGACTCAGGGCTATGAGTTTTCCTCTTAGCACTGCTTTCATCGTGTCCCATAGATTTGGATATGTTGTGTCTTAATTTTCATTAAGTTCTAAAAAGTCTTTAATTTCTTTATTTCTTCCTTGACCAAGGTATCATTGAGTAGAATATTGTTCAGTTTCCACGTGTATGTGGGTTTTCTGTTGTTTTTGTTGCTATTGAAGACCACTTTTACTCCGATCTGATAGGAGGCATAGGATTAGTTCGATCTTCTTATATTTGTTGAGTTCTGTCTTGTGACCAATTATATGGTCGATTTTGGAGAAGGTACCATGAGGTGCTGAGAAAAAGGTATATTCTTTTGCTTTAGGTTAAAATGTTCTCTATATATCTGTTAAATGTAATTGGTCCAAAGCTTCAATTAGTTTCACTGTGTCCCTGTTCAGTTTGTGTTTTCCTGATCAGTCCATTGAGGAAAGTGCAGTGTTGAAGTTACCCACAATGATTGTGTTTAGGTGCAATGTGTACTTTGAGCTTTAGTAAAGTTTCTTTCATGAATGAGGATGCCCTTGCATTTGGAGCATAGATGTTCAGGATTGAGAGTTCTTCTTGTTGTATTTTTCCTTTGACCAGCAAGTAGTGTCCCTGAGAGTCTCTTTTGACGACTTTGGGTTGAAAATCAATTTTATCTGATATTAGAATGGCTACTCCAGCTTGTTTCCTGAGACCATTTGCTTGTAAAATTGTCTTCCAGCCTTTTACTCTAAGGTAGTTTTTGTCTTTGACACTGAGGTGTGTTTCCTGTATGCAGCAAAATGTACGGTTCTGTTTATGTATCCAGTTGGTTAGTCTATGTCTTTTTATTGGGGCATTGAGCCCATTGATGTTAAGAGATATTATGGAATAGTAATTATTACTTCCTGTCATTTTTGATGTTATTTTTTAAATTTGATTGGTTATCTTCTTTTGGGTTTGATTAAAGAAGGCTGCTATCTTGCTTTTTCCAGGGTGAAGTTTCCCTCCTTATATTGGTGTTTTCCTCCTATTATCCTTTGTAGGGCTGGGTTTGTGGATAGATATTGGGTAAACTTGGTTTTGTCATGGAATATCTTAGTTTCTCCATCTATGGTGATTGAGAGTTTTGCTGGGTATAGTAGTTTTGTCTGGCATTTGTGTTCTCTTAGAGTCTGCATGAGATCTGCCCAGGATCTTCTAGCTTTCATAGTCTCAGGTGGGAAGTCTGGTGTGATTCTGATAGGTCTTCCTTTATATGTTACTTGGCCTTTTTCTCTTCCTGCCTTTAATATTCTTTCTTTGTTTAGTACATTTGGGGTTTTGATTATTATGTGACGGGAGGTATTTCTGTTCTGGTCCAGTCTGTTTGGAGTTCTGTAGGCTTCTTGTATATTCATGGGCATCTCTCTCTTTAGGTTAGGGAAGTTTTCTTCCATAATTTTATTGAAGATATTTGCTGGCCCTTTACGTTGTAAATCTTCACTCTCATCTATGCCTATAATCCTTAGGTTTGGTCTTCTCATTGTGTCCTGGATTTCCTGGATGTTTTGGGTTACAAGGTTTTTGCATTTTGCATTTTCTTTAACTGTTGAGTCCACGGGTTCTATGGTATCTTCAGCATCTGAGATTCTTTCTTCTATCTCTTGAATTCTGTTGTTGATATTTGCATCTATGTCCCCTGCCTTCTTACCAAAGTTTTCTATCTCCAAAGTTGTCTCCTTTTGAGTTTTCTCAGTTGTTTCTACTTCTGATTTTAGATCCTGGATGGTTTTGCTTAGCTCCTTCACTTTCTTGTTTGTGTTTTCCTGTAATTCTTTAAGTGATTTTTGTGTTTCCTCTTTCATGACCTCAGCCTGTTGACCAAAGTTCTCCTGTATTTCTTTAAGTGATTTTTGTGTTTCCTCCTTATTGGCTTTTGTATTCTCCCGAATTTCTTTCAATGATTTTTGTGTTTCCCTTGTAAGGGATTTTAATTTTTGATCCATTTTCTCCTGAATTTCTTTAGGTATGTCCTTCATGTATTCCTGTACCAGCATCACGACCAGTGATTTTAAATCCAAATCTTATTTTCCTCATGTGATGGGGTATCCAGGATGTGCTCTTAAAGGAGAATTGGGTTCAGATGCTGCCATATTGCCTTGATTTCTCTTAGTGACTTTCCTGTGTTTGCCTTTTGCCATCTAGTTCTCACTGGTGTTAGCTGGTCTTGTTGTCAAGCTGGACTCACCAGTGAAAGCTGCCTCTTCCCAGCTGGCCTCTGGTGCACAGCTGACATCTTGCACTGCCTGGAGACAGGGTGTTGTGGTCCAGGCTGTTCAGATCCCAAAGCAGACACCCGAAGGCTCCCACCCGTGGCCGGCTGGACTCACCAGAGCACAATGACTCCTCCCCGCCGGCCTCCTGGGTGCCCTTCTGGCCTCTTGCAGGGCCTGGAGAAGTCGTGTTATAGCCCAGGCTGTTCTGGATCCTGAAGCAGAGATCTGAAGGCTCATACCAGAGGCCTCAGGGCTGGAACCTAAGCTCTGTGGGGCCGACCCACTGGAGCATGCTGGCCCAGTCTGTGTCCGGGTACACACCAGGCCTATTGTACTTCCTCTCATTTGTTTTTCTCTTGTTCTATACATATCTGTTAAATCCATTTGGTTCGTAACTTCTGTTAGTTTCACTACATCTCTGTAATTCTGTTTCCATGATCTGTCCATTGATGAAAGTAGGGTGTTGAAATCTCCCATTATTATTGTGTGAGGTACAATGTGCGCTTTGAGCTTTACTAAAGTTTCTTTTATGAATGTGGGTTTCCTTGCTTTTGGAGCATAGATGTTCAGAATTAAGAGTCCATCTTGGTATTTTTTTTGGACAAGTATGAAGTGTACTTTATTATCTTTTTTGATAAGTTTTGGCTGAAAGTTGATTTTTTTTGATAACAGAATGGTTACACCTGCTCTTTTCTTGGTACCATTTGCTTAGAAAAATTTCTTCCAGTCTTTTACTCTGAGGTAATGTCTGTCTTTGTCACTGAGGTGCTTTTCCTGTATGCAGCAAAAAGATGGGTCCTGTTTATGTATCCAGTCTGTTAGCCTCTTTCTTTTCATTGGGGATTGGATTCCATTGATGTTTAGAGAGAATACCAATGACTGTTGCTTCCTGTTAATTTTGTTGTTAGAGGTGGAATTATGATTGTGTGGCTATCTTCTTTTGGATTTGTTGGAAGAAGATTACTTTCTTGCTTTTTCTAGGGTGTAGTTTCTTTTCTCGCGTTGGATTTTTCCATCTATTAAGATTTGTAGGGCTGGAGTGTAAATTTGGATTTGTCATGGAATATCTTGGTCTTTCTGCCTATGGTAATTGAGAGTATTGCTGGGTATAGTAGCCTTGGCTTGCATTTGTGCTCTCTTAGGGTCTGTCTGACATCTGCCCATGATCTTCTGGATTTTATAGTCTCCGTGAGAAGTTTGGCCTAAGTCTGATAGGTCTGCCTTTATATGTTACTTGACTATTTTCCCTTACTGATTTTAATATTCTTTCTTTGTTTTGTGTATTTGGTGTTTTGATTATTCTGTGACAGGAAGACTTTCTTTTCTGGTCCAGTCTGGAGTTCCATAGGGTTCTTGTATGTTCATGGACATTGCTTTCTTTAGGTTAGGGTAGCTTTCTTCTATAATTTTGTTGAAGATATTTACTGGCCCTTTAAGTAAGGAATCTTCACTCTCTTCTGTACCTATTATCCTTAAGTTTTGTGTTCTTATTGTGTCTTGGATTTCGTGGATATTTTATGTTAGGAGCTTTTTGCATTTTCTTTGACTATGGCCTTAATGTTTTCTATGGTATCTTCTCTGCCTGAGATTCTCTCTTCTATCTCTTGTATTCTGTTGGTGATACTTGCATCTATGACTCCTGATCTCTTTCCTAGGTTCTCTATCTCCAGGATTGTTTCCCTTTGTGATTTCCTTATTGTTTCTATTTCTATTTTCAGATCCTGGATGGTTTTGTTCAATTTCTTCACCTCTTTGGTTGTGTTTTCCTGTAATTCTTTAAGGTATTTTTGTGTTTCCTCTTTAAGGGTTTCTACCTGTTTACCTCTGTTCTCCATTATGTCTTTAAGGGTGTTTTTTATGTCCTTCTTAAAGTCCCATATCATTATCATGAGATGTGATTTTAAATCTTGCTTTTCCAGTGTGTGATATTTTTCAGGACTTGCTGTAATGGGAGAACTAGATTCCGACAATATCATGTAGACTTGGCTTATGTTGCTTATTATGTCCTTGTGCTGGCCTCTTGCAATCTGGTTATCTCTAGTGCTACCTACCCTTGCTGTCTCTGACTGGACCCTGTCCTTTTTGTGATCCTGGTTGTGTCAGAACTCCTTATAGTCCAGATTTCTTTGTGATTCTTAGATCCTTTGATCCTGAGATCCTGTTGTGTCAGAGCTCCTGAGAGTCAAGCTTTCCTTGGGCCTTGCAGCAGGTGTATGGGGAGCCAGAGTCCTAGGACTGCTCTGAGTGCAACTGGAAAGAACCTGTTCCTCTGGCAGCATGGGGAGTATGTTTCTCTGGTTCCTGTGGGGATCCCGGTTATGCTGGGTGTTGGGAAAGATGTTGTGACCTCAACTGTGATTTTGAGTGTCAGAGCTCCAGTGATCCTGGCTGTGTCTAATCTCCTAGGCATAAAGCTTTCTCTGTTATCCTGTGATCCTGTGGGTCCTGGTAGTGTTAGATCACCTGGGAGTTGGGCTTTCTCTGGGTGTTTTAGGAGTGGGTGCATAGCCAGCACCCCATATCTGATCCAGGTGCAGGTTCAAACTGGTAGGCTAGTTTCATTTTTTTTTTTTTTTTTTTTTGGTCCTTGTTAGGTTGCCTGTGTTCAGGTGGTCAGCCCTAGGCACATATGAGGAGCAGTAACTGGATTCAACATGTATATAGATAATAATGTTTATGAAGGAGAGGACATGAATTTGAGAGGATGGTAGGAAGAGATAGAGATGGATATGATAAAAATACAGTATACTTAAGTATAAAATTCTCAAAAATAGACATAGTAAAAAGAAAAAGGAATAAATAAATACATAAATAAATAGTTAAAAAGCCATACATAGATAGCTACATAAAGTAAATGAATTCACTGACTCGTCCTTCAGTCCACGTGGGGGCTTCAGCAGACTCCTGTATTTTGATGTGGTAGAGGATGAGTCCCACAATGTCACCTAATCCTCACAGAACTGACAATTTACAAGAGAATGCTTTGGTACTCTATTACTTTTTTGATTCTTTCTTTGTATGTATTTATCTTGCTTAAAAGCCAAAACAAACATGGGCACTGGGCCTAACAAAAGCCAAGACTTAGTGAGCTGCTGTCTTCCAAGCAATGCAATAAAATTCTTCCCATTTCAGCTTTCAGACTCTGTTTTTTTAAAAATCAAAATAGTGTCATTTGTTTTATAAATTTTCTCCTTGGTATAAAGCACCACAGCTGTATTTTTGCATCAGTTAAAAAGGTCTCCAAGGGCAAAATATCCCATCAGGTGAACATTCAATTTATACAACCAATCAGAAATTTAAAACTTGGGTTCTCACCAACCAAAGAGTACTCATGGCTCCAGCTGCATATGTAGCAGAGAAAGGCCTTGTTGGATATCTCTGAGAGGAGAGGCCCTTGGTCCTGTGAAGTCTCGATGTTCCATTGTACAGGAATACCAGGATAGGGAAGCTGGAATGGGTAGGTTAGTGAGCAGGGGTGTGTAGAGGGGATAGGGAGTTTTTGTCAGGGAAACCAGGAAAGAGAATAGATAATATTTGAAACATAAATAAAGAAGAAAATATCTAATAAAAATAAAAATCCCTTGGGTTCTATTATTTTATTACAGTAGTGATTGATTTTAGTAGACACAAGATTTAACACTTCAAAAAGAAAGAGAGAAAGAAAGGATGGAAGGAAGAAAAAAAGGGATAGGACTTTCTCATCAACAGAAGACAGTTCTGAGGCTTCTAGGGAGACATCACACAGGTTAGAGAGAGGCCCTTGTTATTTGTGCTCAGGATTATTGTCATTAAAGAAGTTTCAGCAGAGTTGTGATTCAGGCTAAAGTTCTGATTCTGCCTGGATCCTGAATGCTCCTCAGGCAAAAAGAACTAAGGTATAAGCAGTGGGATGTTTTATATTAGTTCAGATTGAATATGGGGGGATTAGGATCAAATCCAGATATATTTCTTAAACAACAACAGCTCTCAATTAATTTCATTTTATTTGGAATGGTTTCAATCATTAAAACTAAACCTTTTGCTCTGTTCAGTAATTAGAAACATTTTATAATCCCTAATAACTGTGTAACTAACCTCAAAGAAGGAGTATATGGTGAGCTGAAGCAGAACGGAAAACACTGACTTCTTAAGTGGGTCTGTGGCCACACTTTGAGTCTACTTCATAGACACTTCTATGTGGTTTCAGTTCAATCCCAAAGTAAATCTATCCTACCTTTTCACTATGATAAAAATGGCTGGGCTAGAGAACTGGCTCAGTAGTTCAGAACATTTTCTACTCTTGAAGAGGATCTTAGTTCAGTTCCCAGCATAGCCCCTGACAATTACCTATAACCTCAAGTTCAGGAGATCTAATGCCCATGTCTCTGTCTCTGTCTCTGTCTCTCTCTTATTCTCTCTCTCTCTCTCTCTCTCTCTCTCTCTCTCTCTCTCTCTCTCTCTCACACACACACACACACACACACACACACACACACTCACACACAGATTGATTCAGGGTACATTCATAGTCATGGCATTGTGTACCACACAGGCATTTGTATGTTTAGAGAGCTTGATAAATACTGCCACAGGCCCTCCAGGGGAAGGCTGTACCATTTTGGTAGTAGAGAATGTCTTAGACACTCCCTGTCACACTATTGTTGCTGGTATTTTTATTTTTACAATAAAGATTCAATCTTAACATTTTAATTTCCACTTTAATTACAAAAGAGACTAAATAATTTTTACATTTTTATGTACCATTTTGATTTTTACCTATGACTTGATTATTCGTGGCTTTTAAAGATCTTTTAATTTGTATATATGAGCATTTGGTCAGAAATGCACATCTGATTGTCTACTCATTTTATAAGTGATGGAAGTCTTTTATGGGAGACTCTATTGGCTTGACCCAAAACCAAAAGTGTGCATCGTGTGCCTTGGGGGACACACATTTGCCTCAGTAGAAACCCAACATACTACAGCTTCCGCAGTCTGTCCTCTTCAATTTAGGAGGGAAGGAAAAAGGCTTGGTTTTAAGATGAAAAATTGTTATGCTATTGCAGCAAGAACACTGAGCTTGGCTCTGCCCTCCTGCTTGACTGATACTTTTTACTTATTCTCTACTTCTACCCAATCGTCTTTTCTTCCCGGAAAAATGTTTTTTAAAGGTTAAAATAAACAATTATATTGAAAGACAAAAGTCAGAATGCAGTACATTCATTACCAGAAATTTGGTATGAGTTTAAAACAAAGTGATTCAGATAAATGCATAGACATGAGACCTATGATGTTATCAACTTCCAATATGAGGTGAGGTATTAGAATGTGTAGAGTTTGAATATGTCACAAACATCAAGAGACCATGCTCCCAGACCATGGGAAATCCTTTCCAGTACTCAGCTTTAGTCCACACATGACATAGTGTTAGTTCTGTGTATCATTTTCTAAAACTTGGAAAAGTGTCAGACAGAAAAATTCTGAAAAAGAAAGCCTTGATGTGGTCTTAAGAATATCATCAACACCAGAGGAACCTGCTGATAACCCCCTGTGTACAGAGCCATATTGGGGCAGTCATGCACATGGTTTGAGTTTGACACAATCCCTGGCTTCGGGCAGGAGTCTGCCTTTAGGACATAATAGGGAAGTAGGTTAAAGCAGGAATTTTTATCCTTGGGTGGAGTGCTAAGAGTGTACTTGACTATGGTCAAGGTTAACTTCTCCCAGATAGCCAGGATCCTGCTCTACCTAGGGTGGAGTGCTCGAAGTAAAGGTTAAGTTCATTATTCCTCCAGGTCTAGGAATTCCTGAATTAAGCAGGTGACCCACCCAGCTGCCATAGCAGTCAAGACGAGGACCTCCAAAAGAAGCTAGCCAACTTCCACCGGAACTCAGCCTGGAGTCTGGGGGGAAGGGTTTGCCCAAACTGTTAAAAGGTCTGGCGCCATTAAAGTTTCCAGCATTGATCAGTGAATATTGTCTTGGCCCTTTTTCTTTTCGCCCATTCCTTATCCATCCCTCAGCTTCTGTTCCAGCTACCCACTTCGTAATAGCTGCAGGCAGCTATGGAATCCAATACCCCTGCACTGGGCTGTTTGGTCACCTTTGTGTGTGTGAGCTTTGGCTTCCTGTGTGAGAAGGCCTTTCTCATTAGATGTGAAGTTTGTGATGATCCAGCTCTTACTTTGCTCTAAGATGCAGTGGCAGTAGGGACCCGCAAGAGTCTGTCTTGAGAGAATGTGCTCAGCAGTTTTCTTCTTTCTATCCTTCCCTTGGTCCACCTCCCTCCTTAGCTTTACAGTGGCTGTTTTCATCTTTGTGTCTGCAGAATGAATGAGAGCTCTCTGGTGACCAGTGGTCACCTTCCATGCTGTGTGCACAAGGGACAATTGCATATTTGAACATTGCTCACCTGAGACATTTGCTTTAGATTTTAGTCCTACAGCTTGAAGTTGTTACGGTGACTTTGCAAAAGTGAATTAGTTCAGATTGCCCATCAAATGAACATAGCAGTTCTAAAAGGAATTGTGTTTTATATACAGCACCAGGAAGGCAGGCATTCTTCTCTGTCACTGACTCTTTTGCACCTTCCAGGAGGCAGAACGCAGCAGTAGAACCAACGCGGAACTTGTGTTCTGATGGCATCATGGAACATCCCTTTCACAAGGCACCCATGTGACCTGTGTACACTAGATAATCAGGACTTCTAACTGGAAGTTGATAATTTTACAATTCTTATGAGTTTATTTGAATCTCATTGTCTTTTCCTTAGCCAAAATTTCTTGTAATGCATTTGTTACAGCTAGATGTCTGTCTTTCAGTATAATTTATTGTTTTCACTTATCCTCTCAAACTTTTCTTGTTTTTGCTTTTTAAATATTTTTAAATTTTTGTTCATTTATTTTGTGTATATGAGTACACTGTAGCTCTCTTTAGATACCCTAAGAGAGCACTTGATTCCATTTTAGATGGTTGATGCTAGGAATTGAGCTGATGACCTTTAGAAAGGTAGTCAGGGCTCTTAACCACTGAGCAATCTCTCCAGCCTCCTTGTTTCTGCCCCTTTAGTTTATTTTTTTCTATAAAAGTAAACTCTTTATTTTTGTAGAAGGGACGGTATCCTTCAGTTTCATTACTTTTTTTCTTTTCTTAACACTCCTTAACTGTGAATTCTGGGTATTGTTAGGCAGCTTTCTGAGAAGTTCTTCTCAGGCAAATAGGAGTCCCTCCTGGTACCCAGCTTTAGACTTCTCTCCCTCACATTCTGTGTGGTAAACTCTCAGCAGGGAGCCTCAGAACTTGGTTTTACAAGGCCACTTGAGGAGTAGGTGCTTTGGGTCTCACTCTCCGGATTCTTCATTGTAAATGCAATCATTTCTTGTAGCTTCTCTAAAGCTGTCAAGCAGCTTTCCAATTTTTGCCTCTGAAAATTACACTTGGAATCTGAAGAAAGCATAAAACAGAGCTTGAAAGACTTTAGTAATTAAAAAGGCTAGAAGAGTATATTAGGTTTGATGAAACTATATTAGGTTAGGCTAGATTTTATTAGGTGTAGATTAAGAAGAATAAATGCAAGATTTTGCTTTGTAACTTCAATCAGTTGTTATACAGGGCCATCAGCACTGGTCCTCTTGACAGTTGAGAGTATTGCCTTGTAGCTCTGTGACAGGACATTGTCTTCCTCAGCCGATACCTGTTCATTCACCCAGCTCCACATTTTCAAGTGTGCCTCCCCTGCCATTCATGTTTACAGAGTGATCTTTTAGGAAGAAGGGTCACAATGGGTACTAAACTGAACAAATTGTCCCATACACCACCTAGCTTGTAATGGCCATTCCGATTACTAGTTTTTAGTTGTGATGAGGTGTAAATTCCATGTTTATTAAACACAGTCCACCTACTAACCTACCTGGCAAAATGCTGAGAGATTGGGGAATATTATTTACAGTTCACATATGGGGAAACTGAAGCTTATCAAAATGAATAAGTTACTTGCCCAAAGGGCTACATTTAGTAGATACAGAGCTTAAACTTAGATTAGACTAACTTACACAGTATCTGCTCTGTTGTTAAGCTACTGTGGTCAACACCATGCCAATAATTTTCTATCACAAAGGTTAACAGTTGGTGGATAGTGTCTCTACCCCTGCTTGGAAAATGGGAGGCCTGAGGATGATGTGCTCTCGTGTGGGTTCAGAGACTCTCTGGGCTATAGTCTGGGGACATCTAACTATACATGGCAGAAAGAGAGCTGACTGATTCTTTCACTCTTACTGTAAGGCTAAGGGCACAGATTGTCACAGAATTCCATTTTCCGTGACCTTCCTGCTTCTCAACAGTTCAATCTCCAGACTGGCAGATTGGCAGGCAGACACCAATTCTGGGACAAAAAAGGGAAAATTCTCCTGCCTCATGGTGGCTTTCTTCTTCAAAGCCAGTGGGACCTCTGACTTCAGTCTGCTCTGTGGAATGTGGCATCATCATTTCTTTTGACTAAAAGCAAATCACAGGTTGGAAGGGGCTCACACAAAGGCAAAATTCATTAGGGGTCATATTAGATTCAATTTTGCTTCCTTTGGGAATCCAGTTAAGAGATGATGTTAAGAGGTGACAGAAATTAACATTTCTCTTGGATCTTAAATCCAAGGAATATTATTGGCCAAGGAACATTAATCAAGTGGTCTTATCCCCACAGAGCCTGAATTCTTGAGTCATGGTATGACCTGGATATCACATCTTACAAAATGTCTTCCTGATATAGACAGGGAAGCTGGACTCTTCTTGGGAAGGCTTATAATTACAGTTGCTCTGGAGGTTTGAAGCAACCCTAGGAGAGTTATTGGTGGAATCCAAGGCAAGCCTGGGTAATTTAGTGAACCTCCCCCCTTTCAAAACAAAAGGCTAAAAATGGCTGGAGATGTGGCTTTGTAATGGAGTACTTGCTAGTTTATGAGGCCCTGGTTTTAATCCCTAATACTGAAGACAGAAACTAGGGCTGGAGAGATACCTCAGCTGTTAAGAGTACTGGTTGCTCTTCCAAAGGCTCTGAGTTCAATTCCCAGCAACCACATGCTGGCTCACAGCCATTTATACTAGGATCTCATGCCCTCTTCTGGTATGCAGGTATACATGCAGATAGAACACTCATGTAAATAAAATAAATTAATAAAATAAATCCTTAAAAATAGAAAGCAGAAACTAAATATCAACCATATCTGAATCTAGCCAGGCCGGGAAACACTGATCTGTTTCAAATGCTTTATTTTACAGACATCAGAGGACTCAAGGCCCTGGTAAACTATGATTTTTATGATATCTACATCCTGAGGATACCACCTTGGTTTCCTAAATATGACATGCATTCCCAAAACTTAGTAAAAAATACATTCCTCCCCTGCCTAGCAGTCAGGGTTTCTCAGAATAGTCCTGACTATCCTGGAACTCACTCTATAGACCAGGCTGGCCTTAAACTCGGAGACCCTCCTGTTTCTCCCTCCCAAGTGCTGAGATTAAAGGCATGCACCACCATTACTTTGAAGAAAAATATATTTGTAGAATTTGCCATAAGATCTCTCAAGAATAACAAATCTTTAAATTGTAGGCAGATTTAGCCAAAGCCAAGGTAAATCTGTCCATTGTGTAGGCAGCTTAGTACTGACATGATTTTCCAAACTGTTTACTGTGCCCAGGTCCCAGAAAGGAAAAATGTAAGTAAAACACATTTGTAAAGTATATAGAAAAATAATTTCTGATGTTTGGGAAAAATGATTACCCCCCCGCCAGTCATTTAAGCCATATAGAATCTGATGCTTCTGTCAGAGGCTACATTGTATGACATGGACTGAACAGGTTCCTGGGCTGTGTTTAGAAAGGTGGGCAGATGTGTGTTTGCAGTGGAATATCCAAAATCCACAAGTGTTGATGATGCCCACTGAGGACTGATGTATTCCAACCTCTGATCTGATGATTGGTGGGTAAGAAATTTCTCTCCTTTTGCCCATGTCTCCTTATTTTTCTCAGCCACCTGCCCAGCTTGTGCTGCCATGAAACCTGTCACTTAACACAAATGCTTTCTGAGTTTGGGGGAAAAAAGCCACAGATTCCGGAGACACTGCATTCTACTGCTATCACTAGGGGTTAAGAAGTCCGTATCCTGTGCACATCTATATCCTGGGCATGAGGTTTGCCTGTCTTGAATCTCATTCTGGAACATTCTGGAAAAGTTGACCCTTTGTTTGGCCACTGAGGTCTCCTTTTGGAGTGCAACACAAAGATAACAGAGGTCCAGCAATAGAGGCCTGGTGTGCTTGTTGTTCCTTTAGCAGACTACTACCAGTGGTGGTCCTGAGCTAGACAAGTGACCTCACAAGGCTTTCCAGATGGTGACAGTACAAGTGCTTGTCCTCAAAATTCCCCACAGACAAGCTGAAGAACATGAACGCGACTATAGGAGTTTAAACCAGAGCTAGAGTGAGTGTGTTACCTCTTTCAGATTGTGATCTCTTACAGTTAAACTGAAATATGTTTGCAATTTCCACAGAGTCCTAAATATACAATTAAGCAGCAGGTGATTGTGACAATCACTGTAGAAAGTGGCGTGAGTCCCCGGGAGCCTGAAGGCCATAGCAATTATGCTTCTGCTGTTTCTTCAGGGATTTTTCTCTATATGGCAATTTTCTCTCCTCTTCATTAAAATAGTAACCAGTCACTGAGAAATGCAGCCTCAGTTTGGAGAGATGCGTGAGTCAGAGAGGAAGCATTTATATAACCAGCTCTCTGGCCTGGTGTAGGGCAGCAGAACTGGAAGGCTGAGAGCTGTCTGTCAGAAGACTGGGCAGTGGTGCAACCTCTGCAGATTTTGCCTTAACCACAGCATTATGCTCCCTTCTAGATTACCAAGCAAAACACCAATCTTCCAGAGAATTATTTCTGTTCTTCATTCAGATGAATTTGTCATGGAAAAGGCAAATTTTATTCAGATCTGTTCATATGATAAGATAGATCACCCATTACCTGCTATAAATGGATGATTAATGAAATTAACAAGAAAAACATATGCTGTTAAGATGGCTCAGGAGTCAAAGGCATATGCTGCCAATCCTGCTGACCTGAGTCCAGTCCATTTTAATCACACGATAGAAAGAGAAAACCAATTTCTTCAAATTTTCCTCTGACCTCTGTGATATGCCATGATCAAGTAACCATCTCTCTCGGTTTCTCTCTCTTTCACATACACAAAATAAGTAACTGTAATAAAAATTAAATTTAAAAATGCATGCAATACACTTGGTGTCGTGTTTATGTAATGAAGGCTTGATAAAATTGAGTTATTGCTGATATATTTAAGTAAGGACAGTATTAATAAAAATTAATTCTTCTTTCCTTCTTTCCTCTTCTTTCTCCTTCTCCTGCTTCTCCTCCTCCTCTTGCTCCTCCTCCTCTTCTCCTTCCCCTTCCTCTTCTTCTTCTTCTTCTTCTTCTTCTTCTTCTTCTTCTTCTTCTTCTTCTTCTTCTTCTTCTTCTTCTTCTTCTTCTTCTTCTTCTTCTTCTTCTTCTTCTTCTTTGTTTTCTATTTCAGGATCTGTGTCATCAATAGTTAATATATTTTTAACATTCCAAACATTCTTACTGAACAAATGCTACCATTGCCATCCGATTGGGAATCATAACACAAAAGAAATATAGTGAATTAATCACCATAGAACCAGAGGAGTGATTAACAGGTAGTCAGTTTAGACCAGAGTAGGAAAAAACAGGTTTATTGAAAAGCACTTCTCTGCTCAGGGTGATGGTGGCCACAGGTCTGTGAGAGTGGAGGGAGCAGAGGCAGGAGGTAGGGTTCGATGGCCATGAGTTTGACAGAAGGACTTCTGGAGAACATTTCAGTGAGATGACTCTATTTTTTTGTTGTTATTCTAGGAATAGAGTATGTAAGGGCTTTTAGGGGTATGGATAGAAAGGGGTGATTGGTCATAACACAGCAGTGAGTTATCATTTGGATGGAAAGGGTTGATTTTCTATAACTTAGCACCTAATTATCATATGAGCAGGCAGCTAGATCAGGACTTATGTACTGAGTCATGCAGCATTTGGGAAAAGCTCTGCTTCAGGTATTAACTCAAGCAAGGTCTGGCATCTGGGCTCAAAGAAAATCTCCAACCAACGTCAGGTAGAGAAAGCAAAGACTTGCTGAGAAAGGAATCCTCCATTTTGTGCATAGGTTGGAGAGCTATGCAGACATGGTGGACTGTGACCTTAATAGCAGGGTTCTCCAACAGAAAAGACTACGAGAGGTGATGGGTGAGCAGAAACAAGAATATTTTCTGTGGCATTACAAATGTTGCATGATCTGTCATCTCTTCTGGCCTAGGTTTTGTCTTCTCAGCTTCTTGCAATGTCCTTCCAGGACAACATAGGATCTGCAAGGATCTGATGGTTGTTACTCCAAGAGACTTTCTGGATCCTTGCTATAAATCTCTATAACCCCAATGCTTCTAGCATTTTTCATCCTGCACAACCAGTACCATGTGGATGATGCAGATAATTTCTGCTGCTGGTTCCAGATGTTCTCCTTGGACCATAGTTACAATGAAAGCTGTGTACCTTCAAGGATGAATATTAGAAAACACTTCCCTGGGTAGGTATTGAGCAAGAACCCCTTCAGATTTATCCTTTCAAATGAATTTACATTTTCACAATGCAGAACCCTTGATGCTGTGGTCTTGCTCTTAGAGCCTTTCCTCCTGACCCAGAAAAAAGCATGAACTTTTTCTTTGTGCTTCTAAATAATTCTATCTTCACCTTCCTTGTCTGGAACTTTAAACTGGCTCACAAGCCTTTTGTTGTCAAACTTCATTTTTCCCATTTGTTTGTTCTCATCTTAGATCTGAGTAAGAGCAGTGAGCAGTAAACTGAGCTCTGTGCTGCTGGGCATCCCACATTCCCAATTAGTCTATCATCTTTGAATTTAGGCTCACTGAAAGCCTAAGGACACGGGCATAATATAGTCACAGTTTTGCTACAATGTGACATGAATATCCTGTAGCTCAATTCCTAATAGAATCTTTGTTACTTCTCAAAACCTCAGGACAATGGAGATTTGTCTCAAGAGTCTCCATTGACTGTATGCTTAGCATTGTGGTTTTCCAAGCTGCTACTGAAATAGTCCATTCAAGTCTTCTTACAGGGTTCTAGGCCATCTCCAGGCCACAGCTCCAAATTATTTCCATTTTAAGAAGCCAGTTCCTAAGGTCCACCAGCCACATTGTCAGGATTACAATAGCTCTACACTTTGGCATCAATATTTTGTTTAGTTGAAGTACAGAGAAGTGTGAATGAATGCTGGCAGTCTACTTGCCTTCTCATTTTTAATCAGAGAAACACTCCACCTCATGCAGTGGTCCTACACATACACTGGCTGGGTCTTCCACCTCAGGCAACATCCCTGGATATTCCTTCACAGATACACCCAGAAGTTTGTTGGCATTCAAAATTAACCATCACAGGAGTGAAATCACACATTACCAGATTTAGATATGACTCCTTGATTGTAATGACATCCTTGGTCGTTCTGTATAATTTCTTTTTCCAGTGTTATTTCAATTGCTGGAATTTTCTAAGTTCAGTTCAGTTATTTCTTGCTCTATTACACAATATTAGTATCAGCACTAGATTTATTTGTTTCCCTAGTTTCTTTGTCCTACATCAACACTGATGCCACTTTCCCCTCCATCTTGTACTCCTCTGAAGGGCTCAGGTAGAGTTTTGAAAACATCCTTGAGTTTACTGAATGTGACCTCAGAGAAACTATCTTTCTTTTGGCCAAAAGTTGTACCTCAGATGTGAGTGAGTCACAGTCTCATGCTGCTGCATGCACTGCTGAGCATTCCTGTATTCGGTGCCCTTGCTGTACCCTAACCTCTGTTTCTAATGCCGCAGTGGTAGAGAACTGGATAAAAGAAGGATGGTAAGGTTCTCCTAGAATACTTCCAACCTTAGTATTTGGAAGTCTTTGATTTGCCTCTTCCGTAGAGATCTGGAAGGTTCTTCAGCAACATTGTTAAGTCCTTGAAAGAATGAGCATCAGTATTGTCTGATATTTTATGTTGATGAGAAGTTGGGGAATCCTCCTTAGATTGCCTTGATCCCTGTCTTTTCCAGGTTTGCAGCTTAGGTACCTCCAACCCTATTTTACTTTTTTTTCATTTTTGAATTGTTCTTCTTTTGCTGGTAGCTTTATCCTTCACCAACCTTACTCATGTTTCCAAGGTTTTTACATGTCCTTTTGTTTATTTTATTTTTAATTTTGAGATTATGATATAATTACATTACTTCTCCCTTGCTTTTCTCCCTCTAAATCTCTTTATATAGCCCTCTTTGCTCTTTCAAATTCATGTTTCCTTTTTTCCTTAATTTCTATTATATGCAAATGTGTATATACATTCTGATTTGGAATACATATATGCCTAAATATAACTTACTCAGTCATGCAGAGTTACCTGTATGTTTGTTTCCAGGGCTGATCTAATGCTCTCTCTAGGAGAAGACTATTTTCCCTGGTCTCAGCATTCCTTAGCTGCCTTTCGTTCTTTGTGTAGAATGGAGGACTTCTGGGCTTTCCCCTGCCCACTTCGGCGTGTCTATTGGTGCCCTTGCACAGCTCATCTCTAGTCTGTCATGTCAGTGGGACTTTATGGGCATATTGTGATACACAGTCTCACAATAAACTCCCTGAACTTTTGGCCTTTAGAATCTTTAGACCACTCTTCCACAATGTTCCCTGAACATTTGTTGTTTGTATCCATTGAGATTAACCTCCACAACTCTCTAGCTTGATTGTGGTTTTCTGTAATGATTTTCATATATTGCAAAGAGAAGTTTCCATAATGAGAGGTGAGAGATGCACTTGTCTGTGGGTTTAAGAATAAATACTTAGAATATACTTGGGGGTTATTTAGTAAATTGGTGGTTGAAGGTTCTTCTCTGATTTCTGTGATTTCCTTATCTCCATGTAGGCAACTTGGTTTCCATTACTAAACATGATTCTCCTCTTGACAAACAAGCCTTAATTTAATTACAGTGATGTTGTTTACTACCCAGATACACATTCCATTACTGTGCCCTTAAGGCTATCCTGCCATGCTCATCACTGTGGTTCACAGGCATCATAGATGGGGATGTGTTTGTTTTCTTCCCTCCTTTAGAAGTTTATAGGACACCTTATCCTAACATTGAAAACTTGTCTTCACGGGCATGGATTCAGGCCAGTTCCAGCTAGGGGCCTCTGGGCTGCGTGTCTGAAATTCATGACATCTTTCACAATAGAAATTTACCTTCTACAACTAAGGGCAGTACCAATGGTCTACAATGTTTAGAGAGTCTCTTGGACAGCTCTGACCAACTCAAAAGACTGCTCACGCCTGATGTTGGAGTTTCTATTAGGTGGTCTTTGGCTCTCAGAGGAGGCATTGTCAGATTGATGAGAAAATTTTATTTGAAATATAAATGTGTGTTTATATACAGACTTCCATGCATTATTGCTTACTATAAAGTAGATAAACTATGATTCCTTATGACTTTCAGACATCCTTGCTGTTATATTATCTTCTTTCCTTCTCCTGTATTTTCTCCCCTTTTTAACTAGACTTCCCACTCTTTTCTTATTTTCCTTCCATTCCTCACTTTATTGTTCCCCAGGCCCCTACAATGGTCTCCTTTTGCTTCCCCCATTTACGTAGTTACCCCAAGTTATGTGCTCACATCTGAAGACTTAGAACTAGGTCTGGATTACCGTACCTAACAGAATCTTTTCTAGTACTATCCATTTACCTGCAAAATTGCTGACTTATTTTTTTTAATAGTTGGATAACATTGTGTAATTCATACATACTACTTGTAATTCCTGACAATCTTCATCCCTTCTCTATCTGTTAGTTAATAAATAATAATTTGGTGGATCTTACTTGCTACAGACATTGTTGAAGGAATTGAGATTAATGATGTTGTTCAGACTCAAGAGATTGTGCTGTAATACCTATGTGACAAATGTAGAAACAGAAAGAAAAGGTTGCAGGCCAAGAGAGAAATAAGGAATAATGGAATAATGGAATAAGGAAGGCTTGGGGGAAGAATGTCTGAATGTTGCTGATTCAAGGAGATCCATCTTCACTTTACTGTTTCTTCCACAAGGTGGCATTGGAAATGCAGGTTCAGTGGAGGTAGAGAACACCCTGCTTGGATAGCCTCAACAGCTTTTAGGGGATACAGGGACTGCTCACATATTTGAAAGTTCACAAGAAAAGCCCACTTAGCAAGGCATGAGGTCATCAGGAATTGGATGTGACAATGAGAACTTCACCCTTCTGTGCCAGAGGCATAAAGAAGAAACTGGATCAGAACCATGAAAACTCAGGCCTCTTTCTGCCCTCTTTAGATAAGTATTTGTACATTATAGAATTAAGTGTATTCAATACAAATAGAAATAAATTTGGGGATCTGAGGAAGGAATATATACAGCAAAAGAAACTCTGCTTTACACACAATAAACAATCTCAATGAAGGGGTACAGAGCTGGGGGGGCAGGAAATTATGGATTCTGCAAAATTGAAGCCCAAAGGCATCACACACAAACACTACTCTAATGGAGAACACATTTCACTCCTCCCCTCCCAGGGCCTTGGATATGCCAAATGCATGCTCTACCAGTGAGCTATCCTCCAGCATCTCTGTATATATAATTTCTGTCCAGTTGTTTCACATGGTTGTGATTCTGTGGTGGTGTGTATATGCTTGGCCCAGGGAGTGGCATGATTAGGAGGAATGGCCTTATTGGAGTAAATGTGTCACTATGGGGGTGGGCTTTGAAACCCTACCCCTAGCTGCCCCTGAGATGATCTGCTCCTGGGTTCCTTTGGGTGAAGATATACAACTATCAGCTCCTCCTGTGCATGCCTGCCTGGATGCTGCCACGTTTCCTGCCTTGATGATAATGAACTGAACCTCTGAACTTGTAAGCTAGACCCAATTAAATGTCCTGTATAAGAGTTTCTTTGGACATTGTGTCTCTTCACAGCAATGGAAGCCTTAACTAAGATAGATTTCATCATTCTTTCCAGTCCACACAGGAATTGAAGTGCCAACTAAACATATAGCAGTCATCAAGGTCTAGTATTGTAGAAAGTGCAGTGGGAGTTTATAGATAACAGTGGGAAAGCCGTGACTGGTGTGGCAAGGAATTAGAGTTGAGAGTCGTCACAATGAATCCTGCTTGGCTTGCTCATATATGAACTGTTTACAGGCATGTATAAGTACACCAGTTACTATAAGCATACATAATCTTGCTCTCATCACTGATAGCCTAAAACTCCAATATCAACTGACTCTCATAGTCCTGGTTCCTAGTTTCATTTGCAAAGAAAAGAACCAGGGAAATCTGAAGAAATGACTTAGAGAACTAGGGAAGAAAGAACACAAGGTGAGCCTGGGTTGTTTTGCAGTGCCAGATAACACACAACCACTGCTCAGAAGCAGAAATGGAGCCCTCTGTGAGAGGGCCCAGCAGCCAATGCTAGACAATGTAAAGAAACGGAAACTAGCACACAAAATAAATACCCTCATGTCTGTGATGATAAAAATGATTGAGCAAGTTAATAAACAAGGGGAGGGTCACAGTTTTAAATATCCCCACAGGCTCACTGCTGGATGCTGGGTCACCCACTGTGGAGACATGTAAACAGAAGACCCCAGACCTAGAGATGGAAGGCATCTCTGTGGGCTGGGATGCTGGAATGCAAAATGCTACCCTAGTTACTTCCTATCTCTCTGTTCAATTATCACAACAGCATGGCTCAGAAGCTAAGGGTCAGAGCCAACGGTCCACTGGATGTGAGGGTCCATGGGCAGAAATCTCTGCAACCACGAGGGTAAAAAGGAACTTCGTTCCTTTGAGTTGTTTATCTCAGGAGTTTATCACAGCCATGGAAAGCTGACAATAGTGGGAGAAACAATGGTTTTCTGGTGGAATTCTAGGTAGTTGTGTAGACATTCCATCCTGAAGGAGGAAGCACAAAAACCATGTGGTGCTTCAGATATGTTCTAGTTGATTTCATAAAGCATTAGCTCAGGTGTAGAAACATGGTATACACCCTGCATAACCATGGATTGTGATTAAAATAACCATGTTAATCCTTTATTTAAATGAAAGGAGGAAGGCATGAGGGAGGGGTGATTATTTTCAGATCTTTATAAGTTGAGTTTCTGATCTGTCCTTAACCCCCTCCCCTCCCCCATATAACAATATTCCAATGAGCAGCTGTAAGCACTAGTGACTTACAACCATTTTGTCCATGCAGCTTTCAAGCATGGTGCAGGTTGGTGGGAGGAGTTGGGTATCTATGGAAACAAGCACAGTCTCAGTGTCCTGTATGAATTTGTATAAAGTAATAAAATGAATGACCACTCTGCAGGGGTTTTAAAACTAGTCCTTGTATCTCAGCTTCCTGGGCTCATGCTGTGATCCCTTCCCCTTGTGCTGACAGAGGCAGCAAGAATACTGAGTTGGGGCACTGACAGGACTTGGTCACTGTGATGGTTTATATATGATTGGTTCAGGGTGTGACCTTATTAGGAGGTGTGGCCTTGTTGGAGTAGGTGTGTTACTGTGGGTGTAGGCTTCAGACCCTCACCCTAGTTGCCTGGAAGTTAGTCTTCTACTAGCAGCCTTCAGATGAAGATGTAGAACTCTTGGCTCCTACTGCACCAAATCTGCCTGGATGCTGCCATGTTTCTACATTGATGACAATGAACTGAATCTCTGAGCCTGTAAGCCAGCCCCAATTAAATGTTGTCTTTTATAAACTTGCATTGGTCATGGTGTCTGTTCACAGCAGTGAAACCCTAACCAAGACAGTCACCATCAGGCAACAGTGGCCCATTTTGGCTTAGATTATGCTGTCTAGTTGTTATGAAAATAAATACGACCAAACTGCCTCTCCTGTCTGTTGAAGAACAATTGCTCCTAGGACGTACCCACACTCTACTACATCAGAAGCCTGGGTCTCATCAAGCTTTTTTCTGATACACACACACACACACACACACACACACACACATACACACACACATATGCACACACATGCATGTACATGCATGTACACACACACACTAACAATGGGTAAAATGGGTAATTTCTGGCAGGATTATTTCTTTCAGGCAATTTCAGTGCTTAGGATTGCTGGGTTATTAAGCTAAACAAACAAACAAACAAATAAACAAACAAACTCTGAAAACCAGCATATATAAGTAGAATTTTTATTGTTTGCTATGATAAGCCAGGAGGAGGTGGGCGTATGTTTGATCTTATCAGTCCTGCACTTCATCATTTTAAGTGTGATGATTTTGTTAACTCATTGATTCAAAAACAGTTGTTGCAACTCATGCAGCTGGAGAAGAGGAGAGTACTGAGAGCTGAGCAAATTTACAAACTCTTCTTTTTTATTTTTTTAATTGAGTATCTTGTTCATTTACAATGCCAATGGCAAAACCTTTCCCAATTTCCCTTCTCCGCAAAGCTCCCCTCCCAAATGATTCCCTACCCCTCCTCCCACCCCCTGCCTCCATGTCTATGCCCCTCTATCCGACATACTCCCATCTTCCCCCAACCCCCCCCCCCCCATCCATTTCCCTTTGTTGGGGCCTCTATTGAGCCTTTACCTGACCAAAGACCACTCCTCCCACTGATGCCCAACAAGGACACATTTTTGGCTGGAATTATGTGTACCCCTTGGTTGATGGTTCAGTCCCTGGGAGTCTTGGTGTGTCTGGGTGTCCAAAGTCATTGTTCTTCCCATGGGGCTATATACCTCTTCAGCTCCTCTAGACCACCCTCCAGATCCTCTGTTGGGGACTCCAAGCTCAGTCCAATAGTTGGTTGCTACTTTTTGCCTCTGTATTTGTAAGGCTATGGCAGGGCCCCTCTGGAGACGACCATGGCATGCTCCTTTTGGTACATGCCTCTCTGTTGTCATAGTGTTGGGGTTTGGTGATTATTTATAGGATGACTCCCCAGGTAGGGCACTCACTAGGTGGCCTTTACTTCAGACTCTGCTCCACACATTTCCTCCCTTATTGCTCCTGTGAGTATTTTGCTCCCTTTCTCAGAGGAACCATCGCACCCTCCCTTAAGTCCTTCTTCTTGAGCTTCCTGTGCTGGGTGAACTGTAAATTGTTTATTTTGAGCATTTGGACTAGCATCCACTTATTAGTGAATACATACCATGTGTGTTCTTTTGTGACTGGGTTACCTCGCTCAGGATGACACTTTCTAGTTCCATCCATTTACCTAAAAATTTCATGAATTCATTGTTTTTAATAGCTGAATAGTACTCCATTGTGTATGTATACCACAGTTTCTGTATCCATTCCTCTGTTGAGGGACATCTGGGTTCTTTCCAGCTTTTGGCTATTATAAATAAGGCTGCTATGAACATAGTGGAGCACGTGTCCTTATTACATGTAGGAGCACTTTCTGGGTATATGCCCAGGAGTGGTATAGCTGGGTCCACAAGTAGTACTATGTCTAATTTTCTGAGGAATCACCAAACTGATTTCCAGAGTGGTTTTACCAGCTTGCAATCCCACCAACAATGGAGAAGTGTTCCGTGAAGGGTCTATATGACAAGAACTTTAAGCCCCTGAAGAAAGAAATCGAAGAAAGTCTCAGAAGATGGAAAGATCTACCATGTTCATGGATTGGCAGGATCAATATGGTAAAAATGGCCATCTTGGCAAAAGCAATCTACAGATTCAATGTAATCCCCATCAAAATACCAACTCAATTCTTCACAGATCTAGAAAGGGCAATTCTCAAATTCATCTGGAATAGCAAAAAAACCAGGATAGCAAAAACTATTCTCCACACAAAAGATATTCTGGGGGAATCACCATTCTGGACCTCAAACTCTACTACAGAGTGATAGTGATAAAACCTGTTTGGTACTGGGATAAAGACAGGCAGAAAGATCAATGGAATAGAATTGAAGACACAGAAAAGAACCCACACACGTATGGTCACTTGATATTTGACAAAGGAGATAAAAATATACATTGGAAAAAAGACAACACTTTTAGCAAATGGTGCTGGATCAACTGCAGGTCTGCAGGCAGAAAAATGCAAATCGACCCATTCTTATCTCCTTGTACAAAGCTCAAGTCCAAGTGGATCAAAAATCTACACATAAAATCAGACACACTGAAGCTTATAGAGGAGAAAGTGGGGACAAACCTTGAACACATGGGCACAGGGGAAAAGTTTCTGAACAGAACACCAATGGCTTATGCTCTAAGAACAAGAACCAACAAATGGGACCTCATAAAAGAGCAAAGCTTCTGTAAGGCAAAGGACATAGTCAATAGGACAAAATGGCAACCAACAAATTGGGAAAAGATCTTTACTAACCCTACATCCTATAGAGGGCTAATATTCAACGTATACAAAGAACTCAAGAAGTTAGTCTCCAAAGAATCACAAACTCTTCTGATGGACTCTGACAGAAAATCTTTCTTAAACAATAATATCACAGGCCATTCTTTTCTGTGTTTTTCATTGACCAATATTGGTCTCTTGTTTATGCCTTATCTGATGTAGAAAATGTCACCAGATTTTGTTTTGATCCTCATCCACCCTCTGTGCTACCACCAGGCAGGTGCTGGGCTTCAGGAGAGCACAGAGACAGAGCTCCATGGGTGAGAAAGCAGTCTGAGGTATGGGAAAACTGGAGCTGGTTCAGGGGTCCCCAGGCCTGCAACAAGTCATGGGACCTGCAGGCTGAGGATAGCATCTAGCCTGGGCGGGGCAAGGGGGAATTTCTGGCTTAGCTCAGAGGTGTTTGTCCTTAGCTTGGTAGAGCTTGCCTGGAAGCACAGAGGGCATTCTAAGGGAGATTTAGCTGCTGCTCTGTAGACAAAGACCTTTTCCATGTTATGCATGGTAGTGGTAGATGAAAGAAACAGTCCATGTTTACCTATATCGTTTATTGGCTGCATAAATGGGTGCATACCTTACCATACCAACTTTGCAGTATGGACTGAAGATTAAATATCTTTTGCAGGGAGGAATGTTGGGGAATGTAAGCTTATTGGCTAAGCCCCCAGGGCCTCTAGGTATGTCATTAGCATAGAGAACTTTGTTCTGGGCCTACTTGACCACAGGTCATGTTTCCTTATGTGGGCAACATGCTTTAGGCCAGGAATCTGACAGGGAGCAGGGAGCTGTCTAAGTCTCAGGTATGTAACCATCAAGTCTCTGGCATGGTTTACTGTCCAACAATTTTGTACCATGGTGATCTCTACCAATAAGCAGGACAAGGAAAAGGCCATGAACAGGCTGGGTGACCAGGCATATCCACACTTCCATGTGACCCTCAAGGCATCCTGGATATGAGCAGAACACTGAAGATCTATTTACTACTGTTCTCTGATGGAAAAACTGGAGTGCCTTCAATATCTCAAAACAGATATTTAGTGAGATTAGAGGACTAAACAGATGGTAGCAAGTCTTACCATGGTCTGCCTCTGTCATAGTTTATTTTGTGATTAAATGACACCCATATCCCCTACTCCTTCTAAAATAAACTGGAGAGCTACAGTTTTGCTTTGAAGTGTTGTAGCCATGTTGAAGGCCATTGGCTCAGGAATACATAGGGAAACATTATCCAAGAAAGCTTTGTTATACAAATCAATGCTTGTACAGAAAAGGCTTGTTACCTTATTCAGATGTGGAATGTGAATGTGACAGCAGAGGCAACAGCAGTCAGAGTATAACCACATGGATAAAAGCCACTGGCAAAGGGTGATGGGGTGACACTGAATCTTAAGGAAGCTGTGCAACAATTACAGTCTGGCAAAGCTGGATGTCTTGTTACAGAAGAACTAAAAATGCAAGTCATTTTAACTGCATTTCAATTATAACATTGCAGGCTGTAACACCAACTGGTCCAACTACTTTCCACCCAAATTTTCTCACTTCTTCAGAGTGGAGCATGGAGGAGAAATGTCCTACCAGAACCATCTTCATGCTGTTGGCATTCTCTAGAGAAGTTGCTCCTATCACTTTCTCATGATTTGTCTAACTGATAGACAGTGACAGCCCATTGGAAGGGTGAGGCCCTGGCTGGGGCTCTGCAGAAGGGTTTGCTCTTGCAAGCTGAGATGTTGTGCTTTCCTTTTGAAGCACCTCAATCAGTGGTATCTTCTCTTGCTGATGACTGGGGTTTTTCCATTTCCAGTGTCCCACTCAGGAACTGGAGGACTGTTGGCTGAGGAGCTGGCCACCCTCTGTCTCCCAGGTGCTGAGCAGGAGGAGAGCCATGGCCTTCTCCTGGGTAGTTCTGGAGAAGGCTTTTAGAAGCAGGCAGTTGGTGCTGGGTCTGGCTCTCCTTTCTCCTCTCATATGTAGCAACTGAACCTTAGCAAGCCTGATAGGTCCTGTTTGTATCTAATTTTGTGCCTCTGTACATGGAGCAAAAATGTTTCTAAGGAAGAAATGAGTCTAGGTTCCTAGAAAAGAATCTTTTCCAGGTGACAATAGCTACAGGAAGAACCTTCAGTATCTGGCTCCACAGTTCTGATCTCTGAGAAGGGAAAATGTGTTTCCTTGTTCCTTGATCTGGGGCTCACTTAAATGTCTTTTTGTGGTCCACCTGGTTGTTTGTTGGCAGAGGTTAATTAAGCAGAGGCTTAATGAGTGGTACTTTAGACTCCCTGTTGAATGTTGGCCATTGCTATGAAGACAATACTC
This sequence comes from Apodemus sylvaticus, assembly GCF_947179515.1. Classification (NCBI taxonomy): domain Eukaryota; kingdom Metazoa; phylum Chordata; class Mammalia; order Rodentia; family Muridae; genus Apodemus; species Apodemus sylvaticus. Next base: position 113,708,605 of record NC_067479.1, read on the forward strand.
AGGTCTAGCTGCCCTGTTAGTTACTTGCCTGTCTATGACTAAAATACCCAAGAATACAACTTGAAAGCAGGAGGGATCATATCCCAGGTTCTCAGAAATCAAGCTAGGGTTGCAGACCATATATGAGCAGACCTTTATGGTGGTGGGAACATGTGGAGGAAGATGATGCTTATGTCACACCAGATGGGAAGCAGAAACAGAGAGGATGGGACTGTGGACTGGGAGTACTTTCAAAGGGATTCCAAAAGTGACCTATTTCATTCAGACCTCTTCTAAAGCTCCCACCTGTACCCATAATAGCACCTCTGCCTGGGAACACACATTACACAGTCAGTTGTGTGGGGGTACTTAAGAGTTAAATCATAACATGGTCCCAGGAGGAGGAGAAGGAATTCGTGGTGTCAAGATGTTCCCAGCTGTCTTAGAGCAACCAAGTCCCAGCCAGTGTAAAGATTCAAGAGAATAATTGAAAGTATGTTCTTTTAAGCCATTGAGTTTTGGGTAGCTCATTACACACACATTTGTGACATGACTGGTCTTCTTATCAATCATTCCCACATTGTGTGGTGTGCATTCAATGTACAGGCGCCTGCTCTTCCTCTTTACATTTGGTGCCTCCCTGGCATAGCATCTCTGAGATAATTTCAAGCCAGGCATAGCATTTGTCACTTGCTTTATCAAGTCATTTTCACATTCTCTCCACTGACTCAAGCCTATGAAGGGGACAGTAAAATTTATGGAGGTGATAATTGCATCTAATGAATTTTTCAAATGAAATTTCCCAGGAGGGTAATTGGAACTAGAAACGACATTTTTTTTTTCTCGAAACCCATCAGGACTAGTGAAGTGTGGCGTTTTTGCCTGGACTACAGCGAGTTCTTAGGACTCTTTTTAAGTTCTCAGATTTGTCACAGGTTGCTGCTCTTCTGATGCTCTATTCATGGCTTTAGTCTGCCCAGCAGTATGCAGGCAGAGAGATCTACTTCAGCATAGCTTCCTCTTTCTTCTTAGGAAGTGTCCATCTGATTTCTTTTATATAAATAAAATATTTTGAGGAGGCTGGGAGGAATATTTGGTAGTCGATTACAGATAGACTCTAGATGCGGATGGATGGTGTATACACTTTACAGGTAGACAGCAGGCAGTGCTGCTCCTCACACTGCTTTGGACTGATCTGGACTGTGCTCTGCTTGGCTCACCTTAAGGGTCTATTTCAAATCACTAAAACGTTCATTTCAGGGAACGAGTTATTTACCAGCAAACTGGGAGGACAGCTTCCATCCTGAATTTCCAACATTAATCACCCCAAATGCCTGAGGAATGTTTCTGTTATCTGTATCTATAACACACCCACACACTGTTAGGACTTGCCTAAGCATATATTGATTTAGTATGTAGCTGGACTTCCCCAAGTTATGAGAAAGCTTTCATAGAAAGATGACTAGAAGAACCTGACTATTTCATTTCCTTGTTACTGAAGGCAGGATAGAGTTCTGCTGAGGCCATAGCAAATGCTATTTGCAGGCAAACAAGAGAGCTGTAGTTGGTGAGGGATAAGGCATAGTGTAGCAGTCGCTATTCAACCATTCCTCTTCAACACAAAACACTTCAAGTTCAATATACAGTTGATACTTGTATCTATTGAATACTGCTTGGATGCTTACTAAAATACTCATTTTCAAAAAGGGGACATATTAGCATCTCAGCAAGAATGAGGATATTCAAAAAGACATGTGTGCCCTGCTACTTGGCCATCTGACTATTGAAACAATGGAACTTAAATCACTGAAATGTCCCCTGGAAGAATGAGAAGACTGAAACATAGTGCCAGCTAAAGGGCTAAAATATCTCAAGACAGAGATTTTATATAATCTGACAATTGTCTGATAAGGTAGGTGATTCAGGAGCTGAGACAAAGATGGGTCTGTGATGGGTGGACTCACACCTTGACCAAAACTATTTAATTATGCACACACCTTGCCTTCTATTTAAACCCACACTTCATGTTAGGACCCCAAGATATACTTGTGTGTGTGTGTGTGTGTGTGTGTGTGTGTTTTGTGGGGTGATACATTACTACACCTTTTTGCTCCTTTGTGGCTATGTAGAATGAAAGCCTTTTCCCTGATTTTCAGGATTATCTGTTTATTAATTAGACTTCTGAAAACATGCTGCTCAGCCTGGTTTGTTAGGGCTGACATTGTTCATGCTTTGACCTAACAACACTGTTGAGAGGAGTGGTAGTCAGAATTAGTCTCACTGCTTGCATAATCTGTGTTTATTTCTATGAATGCTTTTTACCTGTACCAGGAGAGACAGTAGTCTCCTACAGGAGTCACATGGAGGAAGCAGAAGTCATGAAAGTGATATCCCTTAAGATGGTGACTAAAGCCAGTGGAATACTGTGGTCTAGTGCCATACAGATGAAGAGTTTGCTGCTCCACACTGAGAAACTTGGTTTCCATGGTAGTGCTGCCTGGAAAGTTGATATTGTCATCTCTGAAATGGGTACAATCCATTTTTATACAAGTGAGTTAACTCAGCATGCTGAGAGTAGCATGAACTTTCACAGATAACCTGTCTCAAACCCAAGCTCTAATGTGTGCCACAAGTAAGCCAAGAAACACAATATAAAGCTCACTGTTGGAGATAAAGAGATACTCACTACCAGACTGGTTCAGCCATGGCCACCCTTTAGACACTATATTAATCTCAGTGATCCAAATTATGGCTAAATTTAAGAATGCTCCATTTTGTCTATATATCACAGATGAATCTGTGGTTGTCGCTCCCTAAGGAAGCTTTATGGGACCAGCCCTGAGCCAGTTTCTCAAGCCCTTTTTATAGGGCAAAACCACAGGATGGGGAATTTTCACATAAGCATGGTTATAGAAGCGAGACCAGGCAGTTAAGGAAAGTGGGACATGGCACAACATTTTTTAGAATGAGTGGCTCTGGGGGCAATGGTGTTTGGTAAATTCTATGAATATGGGGGGTAGGGTGAAGCCTAGGTCCAAGAAAAAGAAACTTAAGTTTCATAATAAACAGAAACTTAACTTGACTACAGATTCAAAATGTCTCCTAGGAACTAACTGGTTTCTCAACTATTGAGTTGGGTGTTGTCATGTACAAAGTTCCTGCTCAAGAACTGAGCTATTGAGACATACCACAAACTAATAATTATTTTATTTTTAGACTTATTTTATATGTATGATTGCTTTGTCTGTATGTACATATGTGTATTGAATGCATGCCTCGTGTGATAGAATCAGAAGAGGACATTGAATTCTCTCTATCAGGTGGTTGTGAATCATCATGTGGGTGTTGGGAAATGAACCCAAGTCATCTGAAAGGGTAACAGGTGCTTTTAACCACTGAGTCATCTCTTCAACTCCTCATAATATTTTATCTAAGTTTATGATTATGCTTTGATATGTCCATAGCTATAGATGGAGAGACTTTGGAGAAGGGGGTTTCCTCAGTATGGAGGTTTCCTAGGTCATCCTTTATCAGGCTTGGCGTTGTTCAGTGTGATTGAGCTATTAGACATCCAAGTATTTTAATTAATTTGGGGGTCTTCTGGAGAAAAGGTTAATGTATAATATGTAAATGCAACATCAGTTAGAGAAGAATATCTTGGCCCATTGTACCTTGCCCAAGTTCCTATAGTAGAAAGTAGTAGAATCAGGATTTGATAAGCCTCAGACAGGAAATGGATAATTTACACAAAACAGTTAGACTATATTATTATAGACTGATATAACACATGTTTTCTGGTATCATAGGAAGTGCTCCTATGCAGAGGATTGGAGAATGGCAGGATTCTACCTGAGCTGATGAGGTGTCTGTGCTACCTTCCAGCTAGATGCAGTGCAAGGATTAAGTGAGGAACTCCTGTGCATGTGGTATGCCTGATGAGTAGAAAAAAACATTATATGATAGCCATTAATGTTATAATATAGCCATTGCATATGACTGGGTATTCAATAAATCTGCTCTATTGATGTTGGTAGATTAGTTGCTTTGAAAACTAATCTATCTGAGAATTTTTTTCTATTAACTCCTATCATGTGAATCAGCAGCTATAACTCTGGTCTTGCACAGTGGTTCTGATAGATAGGTATGTGTTTGGGTATGCATGTATGCATGTGTATGTGTGTTTCTGAGTGTGAGAAGAGAAGGAGAGCAATTCCATGATAAATTTTTTATAATAACCGACAAATTTTGACTCATTTAATAATACAAAAACATTGTTTATATAGAGAATACTCTGTGTCAGATTTATTTGTATTCTGAAATGTCTACTGAGGAGTCTAAATAAGTTTTTAAAACAATTGCACATACAGAGTAGTCATAATCAGAACATGAGGAGACTTGTGTGAATGGCAGACACATATAGGACTTATTTCCATTTGAGTGATTATTGTAACCACAGCTCTTCTTCAAGGAGCTAATGGGACTTCTTCAATGACTTCCTGCCCTGCCATTCTGAGTGATCATTGTCTACATTACCTCCATCTGTATTTTTCTATGATCCTTCCTAACTCAGGTGGTATCTTATTTATTCATTTTTTGTTTTCTTTTATTGAAAAAAGTTTTTTCTCATAAAATATATCCTGATTGGGTTTTCCCTCCCTCTATTCCTCCCAGTTCTTCCTCACTTCCCTTCCTATCTGTATCTGCCTCCATGTCTGTCTCATTAGAAAACAGGCACAGCTCATACTGATGAGGATGTGGAGCAAGAATACACTGCTATTGCTAGAGGGAGTGCAAATTTTAATAGCCCCTGTGGAAGTCAGTATGTGGTACCTTAGAAAGATGGGAATCAGTGTACATCAAGATCCAGATGTACCATTCTTTGGTAAATACCCAGTGAAATGCTTCATCCTACAACAAAGACACTCGCTCAACTATGTTCACTGCTGCTCTATTCATAACAGCAAGAAAACAGAAACAACTTAGATGTTCCTCAATTAAAGACTGGATAAAGAAAATGTATATTTAGAGAACAGAGCACACTCAACTGTGAAAATAATGAAATCAAGAAATTTGCAGGAAAATGAATTGAACTATAAAAAAACTCACCCTGAGTGAGGTAATCAGACAAAGAATGATAAATATGGTATGTATTTGCTTGTATGTGGATATTAACTGTTAAGTAAATATTAACTAAGCTACAATCTATAGACTCAGAGAGATTGGGTATAGTAAAAGGAACTAGAGGAGGTTAGGATCTCCCTGGTAGGGGTAAATATAAGAGATTTTATGGGTGAAGAGATTTTATGGGGCAAGGAAGACAGTAATGGGAAGATCAGGTAGGGAAGGGGGTGGGAAAATCAGATTGGGAGGATTGGAAGTGGGGTTGAGGGAATAAACACAGGGAGAGATAGCTAGATTTGAGAGACATTTGAGGGAGTGTCATAGAAATTTCCTAAATTACATAAAGACAATCTTAATGAAGTCTCCAAATTATGAGAGAGATGGAGTCACATCAGGCCATCTCTTGTCACCAGTCAGAGGTTCCAATACTGGGAATAGGTTGCATCCAGTTTAGTTGTTGGTCAAAGGGGTCCCATTGAAATCTCCAAAAAACCCAAGCTATTCCTAAAACAGTGAGTTGTTCTCCACAGACTGACAGTAAGACCCATTGCTGAAGACAGCATCTACATAAGCAATTGATCATGGAGAGGTGTAGCTAGAATCTACTTGTTTATGTTCTAGTGTCTTTAGTATGGGAAGGTACTCTGCATTCTACCAAAAGAGAAACATAAACACAAAGCCAACCACAAAACCTTTTATCTACAGTGTTTTCCTGCCTGCAAAATATATTAAAAGTAATGGTGACACAAAGCTTGTAAGAATATCTAACCAATGTCTAAATTGACTTAGGGCCCACTCCATGAAACAGAAACAATACTCTGCACCACTTGAGTGACCAAGAACAGGAGACTAGATAGCCCAGGGGTAAAACCAAATACTACTGATCTTTAAAAAAATGTTGTGATAAAATTACTCTGCTATACTCATTGATTAGTGCCTTGATCAGCCATCATCAGAGAAGTTGCCTTCTGTAGCAGATGGGAACAAATACAGAGACCCACAGCCAGACTTTACACACACACAGAGAAGCCCTGGAACACAGAGCTGTAAATGGTATGTCTCTATGAAATCCCTTACCTAAGAACTTGGCTAACAGAAGAGGAGACAGAAAGAATATAAGAGTCAGAAGGGATAGAGGACCCCAGGAAAACAAGTCTTTCTAAATCAACTGAGCAAAGCTCATATGATCTCACAGAGACTGAAGCAGCAAGCATGGAGCTTGATATATATATATATATATATATATATATATATATATATATAATAACTTTCAGGTTAGTGTTTTTATGAGACTTCTGTGTGGTTGAATGAGAGGGTCTCTGATTCATATGCCTTCTCTTGGAGTCCTTTTCCTTCTTTTGGTTTGCCTTGTCCAACTGCAGTGTGACTGTTTTATTATATTTTTGGTTAGGCTTTGTTATCTCTTAGCAGCCTGATCTTTTTTAATGGGACACACAAAAGGAATGGATACTGATAGGATGATAGGTAGGTAGGAACTGATAGGAGCAGAGAAAGGGAAGCAGTAATCACAATATAATGTATGAGAAAATAATCTATTGTCAATAAAAGGAGGAAAAGAAAATGAAAACAAGCAGGCATCCAAAGGATGATAACAATATAATATGATACGATATGATAAAACAAAACCAAACACATTGCAATAGCATAAAAACAAATGCACAGAAGGTAAAGAGCCCAACAAAGGTGACAAGAAACAGTTATAGACATTTTAGACACAGAAACCCACTTGTTGGTATATGTAGGAATCCTATAAAAATACAAAACTGAATGCCTTAGTATATATACAAAGTGCCTATTGTGTAAGCAAAATAAAGCAAAAATAGAAAGATAAAATTTAAAATGAGAAAAGAAAAGGAGAATTCTTGACAGGACTTTATAAGAAAAAGAACTTCAGAACATGTCTTTAAGTTCATTATCTGTTGGCCATCTACTTGGGCATGCAACCTCTCCTTCCCAGTGAGGCTCCCTTGGAAGAAAATAAATTTTCATTTGCAAGTATTTTTCATTTAGAGATAGTTTCTAAGTTAGGGATAGAGAATGCATTCACTACTCCTTTAAGCTCTAGTCTTGTCTTTAGATGGCTATGTTCCATGCTGTCTTTTGTGCTCCTGGCTCTTATACCCTTTCTACCTCCTCTTCTGCATGGTTTCTACTGAACTCAAAGGTGAGGGATTTGAAGAAGACATCTCAGTTACGGCTGAGTATTCCATGCTCTTCTACTCTATACATATTGTCTGGTTGGGGCTCTCTGTATGTGTTCCCATCTGCTGCAGAAGGAAGCTTCTCTGATGATGGCTGAGAAAGGCATTGATCTGTCACAATAGCAGAGTGCCATTAAGGAGCCATCTTATTGTCACTTTAGTACAGTGGTTCTCAACTTTCCTTTTTTTATTTTTATTTTTTTTATTTTCATTTTTATTAGATATATTCTTTATTTACATTTCAAGTGATTTTCCCTTTCTTGGATCCCCCCTCCCCAAAAGTCCCATAAACCCTCTTCCCTCCCCCTGTTTCTCAATCCACCCCTTCCCACTTCCCTGTCCTGGTATTCCCTGACACTGCTGCACTGAGACTTTCCAGGACCAGGGGCCATTCCTTCCTTCTTCTTGGGCATCATTTGATATGTGCATTGTGTCTTGCGTATTCCAAAATTCTAGGCTAATATCCATTTATCAGTGAGTGCATATCATGAGTGTTTTTTTGAGACTGAGTTACATCACTTAGGATGATGTTCTCCAGTTCCAACCATTTGTCTAGAAATTTCATTAATTAATTGTTTCTAATTGATGAATAGTACTCCATTGTGTATATATACCACATTTTCTGTATCCATTCCTCCACTGAGGGACATCTGGGTTCTTTCCAGCTTCTGGCTATTATAAATAGGGCTGCTATGAACATAGTGGGGCATGTATCCTTATTACATGCTGGGGAATCCTCTGGGTGTATGGCCAGGAGAGGTATAGCAGGGTCCTTTGGAAGTATCATTCCCAGTTTTCTGAGGAACCTCCATACTGACTTTCAGAGTGGTAATACCAGGTTGCAACCCCACCAGCAGTGGAGGAGTGTTCCTCTTTCTCCACATCCTCACCAGCACCTGTTTTCTCCTAACTTTTTGATCTTAGCCATTCTGAATGGTGTGAGGTGAAATCTCCGGGGTGTTTTGATTTGCATTTCCCTGATGACTAAGGATGTCAAACATTTCTTTAGGTGCTTTTCAGCCATTTGATATTCTTCAGGTGAAAATCTCTGTTTAGCTCTGTACCCCATTTTTAAGGGGGATATTTGGCTCTCTGGAGTCTACCTTCTTGAGTTCTTTGTATATCTTGGATATAAGCCCTCTGTCAGATGTAGTATTGGTAAAGATCTTTTCTCAGTTTGTTGGTTGCCGTTTTGTCCTTTTGACAATGTCCTTTGCCTTACAGAAATGTTGTCTTCCAGAAACGTTGTAGTTTTATGAGGTCTCATTTGTCAGTTCTTGATCATAGAGCATAAGCTATTGGTGTTCTGTTGAGGAAATTTTCCCCTGTGCCCATGTCCGCAAGGGTCTTCCCCAGTTTCTTTTCTATTAGTTTCAGTGTGTCTGGTTTTATGTGGAGGTTCTTGATCCACTTGGACTTGAGATTAGTACAAGGAGATAAGAATGGATCAATTTGCATTTTTTTGCATGTTGACCTCCAATTGAACCAGCATCATTTCTTGAAGAGGCTATCATTTTTCCACTGGATGGTTGTAGCTCCTTTATCAAAGATCAAGTGACTATGATTCTGCGGGTTCATTTCCAGGTCTTCAATTCTATTCCATTGATCTACTGCCTGTCACTATACCAATAGCATGCAGTTTTTAACACAATTGCTCTGTAGTACTGCTTGAGGTTGGGGATACTGATTCCCCCAGAAGTTCTTTTACTGTTGATAATAGTTTTAACTATCCTGGGTTTTTTGTTATTCCAGATGAATTTGAGAATTGCTCTTTTTAAGTCTCTGAAGAATTGAGTTGGGATTTTGATGGGGATTACACTGAATCTGTAGATTGCTTTTGGCAAGATGGCCATTTTTACTCTATTAATCCTGCCAATCCAAGAGCATGGAAGAATTTTCCATCTTCTGTGGTCTTCTTTGATTTCTTTCTTCAAAGACTTGAAGTTCCTGTTATACAGATCTTCCATTTGTTTGGTTAGTCACACCAAGATACTTTATATAGTTTGTGGCTGTTGTGAAGGGTGTCATTTCCCTAATTTCTTTCTCATCCTGTTTATCCTTTGAGTCTAGGAAGGCTACTGATTTACTTGAGTTAATTTTTTTTTTATTTATTTGATATAATTTATTTACATTTCAAATGATTTCCCCTTTTCTAGCCCCCCCCCACTCCCCGAAAGTCCCGTAAGCCCCCTTCTCTTCCCCTGTCCTCCCTCCCACCCCTTCCCAGTTCCCCGTTCTGGTTTTGCCAAATACTGTTTCACTGAGTCTTTCCAGAACCAGGGACCACTCCTGCTTTCTTCTTGTATCTCATTTGATGTGTGGATTATGTTTTGGGTATTCCAGTTTTCTAGGTTAATAACCACTTATTAGTGAGTGCATACCATGATTCACCTTTTGAGTCTGGGTTACCTCACTTAGTATGATGTTCTCTAGCTCCATCCATTTGCCTAAGAATTTCATGAATTCATTGTTTCTAATGGCTGAATAGTACTCCATTGTGTAGATATACCACATTTTTTGTATCCACTCTTCTGTTGAGGGATACCTGGGTTCTTTCCAGCATCTGGCAATTATAAATAGGGCTGCTATGAACATAGTAGAGCATGTATCCTTATTACATGGTGGGGAATCCTCTGGGTATATGCCCAGGAGTGGTATAGCAGGATCTTCTGGAAGTGAGGTGCCCAGTTTTCGGAGGAACCGCCAGACTGCTTTCCAGAGTGGTTGTACCAATTTGCAACCCCACCAGCAGTGGAGGAGTGTTCCTCTTTCTCCGCACCCTCTCCAACACCTGCTGTCTCCTGAATTTTTAATCTTAGCCATTCTGACTGGTGTAAGATGAAATCTTAGGGTTGTTTTGATTTGCATTTCCCTAATGACTAATGAAGTGGAGCATTTTTTAAGATGCTTCTCCGCCATCCGAAGTTCTTCAGGTGAGAATTCTTTGTTTAACTCTGTACCCCATTTTTTAATAGGGTTGTTCGGTTTTCTGGAGTCTAACTTCTTGAGTTCTTTATATATATTGGATATTAGCCCTCTATCTGATGTAGGATTGGTGAAGATCTTTTCCCAATTTGTTGGTTGCCGATCTGTCCTCTTGATGGTGTCCTTTGCCTTACAGAAACTCTGTAACCTTATGAGGTCCCATTTGTCAATTCTTGCTCTTAGAGCATACGCTATTGGTGTTCTGTTCAGAAACTTTCTCCCTGTACCGATGTCCTCAAGGGTCTTCCCCAGTTTCTTTTCTATTAGCTTCAGAGTGTCTGGCTTTATGTGGAGGTCCTTGATCCATTTGGATTTGAGCTTAGTACAAGGAGACAAGGATGGATCAATTCGCATTCTTCTGCATGCTGACCTCCAGTTGAACCAGCACCATTTGTTGAAAAGGCTATCTTTTTTCCATTGGATGTTTTCAGCCTCTTTGTCGAGGATCAAGTGGCCATAGGTGTGTGGGTTCATTTCTGGATCTTCAATCCTGTTCCATTGATCCTCCTGCCTGTCACTGTACCAATACCATGCAGTTTTTAACACTATTGCTCTGTAGTATTGCTTGAGGTCAGGGATACTGATTCCCCCAGATTTTCTTTTGTTGCTGAGAATAGTTTTAGCTATCCTGGGTTTTTTGTTGTTCCAGATGAATTTGATAATTGCTCTTTCTAACTCTGTGAAGAATTGAGTTGGGATTTTGATGGGTATTGCATTGAATCTGTATAGTGCTTTAGGCAAAATGGCCATTTTAACTATATTGATTCTACCGATCCATGAGCATGGGAGGTTTTCCCATTTTTTGAGGTCTTCTTCCATTTCCTTCTTCAGAGTCTTGAAGTTCTTGCCATACAGATCTTTCGCATGTTGGGTAAGAGTCACCCCAAGATACTTTATACTGTTTGTGGCTATTGTGAAGGGGGTCATTTCCCTAATTTCTTTCTCAGCCTGCTTATCCTTTGAGTATAGGAAGGCCACTGATTTGCTTGAGTTGATTTTGTAACCTGCCACTTTGCTGAAGTTGTTTATCAGCTGTAGGAGCTCTCTAGTGGAGTTCTTTGGGTCACTTAGGTAGACGATCATGTCGTCTGCAAATAATGATAGTTTGACTTCCTCCTTTCCAATTTGTATCCCTTTGACCTCCTTATGTTGTCGAATTGCCCGAGCTAGTACCTCAAGTACAATATTGAAAAGATAAGGAGAAAGGGGGCAGCCTTGTCTGGTCCCTGATTTCAGTGGGATTGCTTCAAGTTTCTCTCCGTTTAGTTTGATGCTGGCTACCGGTTTGCTGTATATTGCTTTTACTATGTTTAGGTATGGGCCTTGAATTCCTGTTCTCTCCAAGACTTTAAGCATGAAAGGATGCTGAATTTTGTCAAATGCTTTTTCAGCATCCAATGAAATGACCATGTGGTTTTGTTCTTTGAGTTTGTTTATGTAGTGGATTGTATTGATGGATTTCCGTATATTGAACCAACCCTGCATTCCCGGGATAAAGCCTACTTGATCATGGTGGATGATCGTTTTGATGTGTTCTTGGATTCGGTTGGCAAGAATTTTGTTGAGTATTTTTGCATCGATGTTCATAAGGGAAATTGGTCTGAAGTTCTCTTTCTTTGTTGGATCTTTGTGTGGCTTTGGTATCAGCGTAATTGTGGCTTCGTAGAAGGAATTGGGTAGTGTTCCTTCTGTTTCTATTTTGTGGAATAGTTTGAAGAGTATTGGTGTTAACTCTTCTTTGAAGGTCTGGTAGAATTCTGCACTGAAACCATCTGGTCCTGTGCTTTTTTTGGTTGGAAGACTTTCTATGACTCCTTCTATTTCTTTAGGCTTTATGGGACTGTTTAGATGGTCTAGTTGGTCCTGATTTAATTTTGGTATTTGGTATCTGTCAAGGAAATTGTCCATTTCCTCCAGATTCTCCAGTTGTGTTGAGTACAGGCTCTTGTAGTAGGATCTGATGATTTTTTGGATTTCCTCAGTTTCCGTTGTTATGTCTCCCTTTTCATTTCTAAGTTTGTTAATTTGGATACTTTCTCTGTGCCCTTTGGTCAGTCTGGCTAAGGGTTTATCTATCTTGTTGATTTTCTCAAAGAACCAGCTCCTAGTTTTGTTGATTTTTTGTATGGTTCTCTTTGTTTCTACTTGATTGATTTCGGCCCTGAGTTTGATGATTTCCTGCCTTCTACTCCTCCTGGGTGAAATAGCTTCTTTTTGTTCTAGGGCTTTCAGGTGTGTCATTAAGTTGGTAATGTATGCTCTCTCCATTTTCTTTTTGGAGGCACTCAGGGCTATGAGTTTTCCTCTTAGCACTGCTTTCATTGTGTCCCATAGATTTGGGTATGTTGTGTTTTCATTTTCATTGTGTTCTAAAAAGTCTTTAATTTCTTTCTTTATTTCTTCCTTGACCAAGGTGTCATTGAGTAGAGTATTGTTCAATCTCCATGTGTTTGTGGGTTTTCTGTTGTTTCTGTTGCTATTGAAGACCACTTTTATTCCATAGTGATCAGATAGGAGGCATGGGATTAGTTCTATCTTTTTATATTTGTTGAGGTCTGTCTTGTGACCAATTATATGGTCGATTTTGGAGAAGGTACCATGAGGTGCTGAAAAAAAGGTATATTCTTTTGTTTTAGGATAGAATGTTCTATATATATCAGTTAAATCTAATTGGTCCAAAGCTTCAATTAGTTTCATTGTGTCCTTGTTTAGTTTCTGTTTTCCTGATCGGTCCATTGAGGAAAGTGCAGTGTTGAAGTCACCCACAATTATTGTGTTAGGTGCAATGTGTGCTTTGAGTTTTAATAAAGTTTCTTTTATGAAAGAGGGTGCCCTTGCATTTGGAGCATAGATGTTCAGGATTGAGAGTTCTTCTTGTTGTATTTTTCCTTTGACCAGCAAGAAGTGTCCCTCAGAGTCTCTTTTGATGACTTTGGGTTGAAAGTCAATTTTATCTGATATTAAAATGGCTACTCCAGCTTGTTTCCTGAGACCATTTGCTTGTAAAATTGTCTTCCAGCCTTTTACTCTAAGGTAGTGTTTGTCTTTGACCCTGAGGTGTGTTTCCTGTAAGCAGCAAAATGTAGGGTCCTGTTTACGTATCCAGTCAGTTAGTCTGTGTCTTTTTATTGGGGCATTGAGTCCATTGATGTTAAGAGATATTAAGGAATAGTGATTGTTACTTCCTATCTTTTTTGACATTATTTTTTAAATTTGATTGCTTAACTTATTTGGGTTTGATGAAAGGTTACTATCTTGCTTTTTTCAGGGTGGAGTTTCCCTCCTTGTATTGGTGTTGTCCTCCTATTATCCTTTTTAGGGCTGGGTTTGTGGATAGATATTGGGTGAACTTGGTTTTGTCGTGAAATATCTTAGTTTCTCCATCTATGGTGATTGAGAGTTTTGCTGGATATAGTAGTTTTGGTTGGCATTTGTGTTCTCTTAGAGTCTGCATGAGATCTGCCCAGGACCTTCTAGCCTTCATAGTCTCAGGTGAAAAGTCTGCTGTGATTCTGATAGGTCTTCCTTTATATGTTACTTGGCCTTTTTCTCTTACTGCCTTTAGTATTCTTTCTTTGTTTAGAACATTTGGTGTTTTGATTATTATGTGACGGGAAGTATTTCTGTTCTGGTCCAGTCTGTTTGGAGTTCTGTAGGCTTCTTGTATATTCATGGGCATCTCTCTCTTTAGGTTAGGGAAGTTTTCTTCCATAATTTTATTGAAGATATTTGCTGGCCCTTTAAGTTGTAAATCTTCACTCTCATCTATGCCTATAATCCTTAGGTTTGGTCTTCTCATTGTGTCCTGGATTTCCTGGATATTTTGGGTTACAAGCTTTTTGCACTTTGCATTTTCTTTAACTGTTGAGTCCATGGTTTCTATGGAATCTTCAGCATCTGAGATTCTTTCTTCTATCTCTTGTATTCTGTTGTTGATATTTGCATCTCTGTCCCCTGATTTCTTCCCAAGGCTTTCTATCTCCAAAGTTGTCTCCCTTTGAGTTTTCTTAGTTGTTTCTACTTCTGATTTTATATCCTGGATGGTTTTGCTTAGCTCCTTCCCTTGCATGTTTGTGTTTTCCTGTAATTCTTTAAGAGATTTTTGTGTTTCCTCTTTCATGAGCTCAGCCTGTTGACCAAAGTTCTCCTGTATTTCTTTAAGAGATTTTTGTGTTTCGTCTTTCATGACCTCAGCCTGTTGAGCAAAGTTCTCCTGTATTTCTTTAAGTGTTTTTTGCATTTCCTCCTTGTTGGCTTTTGTATTCTCCTGGATTTCTTTCAATGATTTTTGTGTTTCCCTTGCAAGGGCTTCTAACTTTTGATCCATTTTCTCCTCAATGTCCTTCATGTGTTCCTGTACCAGCATCATGACCAGTGATTTTAAATCCAAATCTTGTTTTACTGGTGTGATGGGGTATCCAGGACTTGCTGGTAGAGGAGAATTTGGTTCAGATGTTGCCATATTGCCTTGATTTCTGTTAGTGACGTTTCTGCGTTTGCCTTTTGCCATCTAGCTCTCACTGGTGTTACTTGGTCTTGTCGGTGCTGGACTCACCAGTGCAAGCTGCCCCTTCCCGTTGGCCTCTGGTGCACAGCTTACACTCTGCACTGCCTATAGACAGGGTGCTGTTGTCCAGGCTGTTCAGATCCCGAAGCAGGCACCTGAAGGCTCCCGCTGGGGCCCGCAGGATTTATTGGAGCACACCGACTTCTCCCAGCTGGCCGCCCGGAAGCCCCCACTAGCCTCTTGAGGGACCTGGAGATGTGGCGGCCACCCAGGCTGATCTGAAGCGGAGAGAGTTGAGCTGGGGGCTTCTGCCTGAGGCCTTGCCCCAGATTGTGTCTGTGGACCAGGTGGAACCCGTGTGCACCCCCAGGGAGCTCCGAAGGTGAATGTTGCTGTGACCTCCCCTGTGCTCCGCTCACTCCGCTGGGCAGCCGATTTCCCCAACCGGGCTGGCGCACACTAGGTTAGCCTTGTCGCCTGGGCCCTGAGTCCAGGCAAGCGCCTGGGAGGCCAAGGTCCGAGCAAAGTTCCCCTAGGGCTATGTCTGTTATTTGGGTCCGCCAGGTGACCCGGATGGCGGGCGTGCGCGTCCGCGCTCCGCGAAAGCACCGGGAGAGTCTGTTGTGCTAATAACCTCCTGGGCTGGTTGACACACAGATGGCCCACCAAGCCGCCCAGTTCTTGGGGTCAGTCCTGTGCCTTTTGGGGCCTAGACCCCCGTTTTGTTAGCCTCAGGCTACGCTTGTTAGCAGTCTCTGCCCTCCCGAGCACTCTGGCTCCTGTAGGCAAAATGGCGGCGCGTGCACCGGCCGGGGCAAAAAAAAAAAAAAAAACTCCTGGCTGGGTTGGCGCCCCGATGGCCACTCGAACAGCCCAGGGCCTGGGTGCAGGCCAACGCCCGTCTGGCTCAGACCCCTGCGGTGTTGGGCCTAGGATTATGTTTGTGTACCTCAGTCTGACCGATCTCTGGAGCCCGGGATTAAGATGGCGGTGAGTCTCTCCTGACTGGCGGGCAGCCGAGTTCTGAAGTGGCTTCCGTGCAGCGAAAGGCTCCGCAGAACCGCAGTTGCTTGCCGCCCGGCTGGTCAGCGAAGGTCAGTGGTCGTGGGCGCAGGGCCTAACTGGACCCTGTGTCGCCTTGGTTCCACTGCTGATGGCCCTTCAGCTGGAGCAGCCACTCTTGAGTTAATTTTATAACTAGCCACTTTGCTGAAGTTGTTTATCAGGTTTAGAAGTTCTCTGGTGGAGTTTATTGGTTTGCTTAAGTATACTATCATATATATCATCTGTGAATAGTGACAGTTTGACTTCTTCCTTTCCAATTTGTATCCCTTTGTCTTCCTTGTGTTGTGTAATTGCTCTGGCTACAAATTCAAATACTATATTGAATAAATATGGAAAGAGAGGGAAGCCTTGTCTAGTCCCTGATTTTAGTGGGACTGCTTCAAGTTTCTCTCCATTTAGTTTGATGTTGGCTACTAGTTTGCTGTATATTGCTTTTATTATGTTTAGGTATGGGCCTTGAATTCCTGTTCTTTCCAAGACTTTAAGCATGAAAGGATGCTGAATTTTGTCAAATGCTTTTTCAGCATCTAATGAAATGACCATGTGGTTATTTTTCTTTGAGTTTGTTTATATATTGGATTACATTGATGGATTTCCATGTATTGAACCATCATTGCATCCCTGGGATGAAGCCTACTTGATCATGGTGAATGATTGTTTTGATGTGTTCTTGGATTCAGTTAGCAAGAATTTTATTGAGTATTTTTGCATCAATATTCATAAGGGAAATTGGTCTAAGGTTCTCTTTTTTTATTGGGCCTTTGTGTGGTTTTGATATCAGCGAAATAGTGGCTTCATAGAACAAGTTGGTTAATGTTCCTTCTGTTTCTATTTTGTGGAATAGTTTGAAGAGTATTGGCATTAGGTCTCCTTTGAATATCTGATAGAATTCTGCACTAAAGCCATCTGGTCCTATGCTTTTTTTGGTCGGGAGACTGTCAATGACCACTTCTATTTCTTTTGGGATTATGGGACCATTTAGATGTTCTATCTGATTCTGATTAAATTCTGGTAATTGGTAACTGTCTAGAAAATTGTTCGTTTCATCTAGATTTTCCAGTTTTGTTGAGTATAGGCTTTTGTAGTAGGATGTGATAAGTTTTTGTATTTCCTCAGTTTCTGTTGTTATTTTACCCTTTTCATTTCTGATTTTGTTAATTTGGGTTCTATCTCTGTTCCCTTTGTTTAGTCTGGCTAAAGGTTTATCTATCTTGTTGATTTTTTCAAAGAACCAGCTCCTACTTTTGTTGATTCTTTGTATAGTTTTTTGTTTGTTTGTTTCAACTTGGTTGATTTCAGCCCTGAGTTTCATGATTTCCTGCCTTCTACTCCTCTTGGGTGTAATTGCTTCTTTTTGTTCTAAAGCTTTCAGGTGTTCTGTTAAACTGCTGGTGTATGCTCTCTCCAGCTGCTTTTTGTAGACACTCAGAGCTATGAGTTTTCCTATTAGCATGGGCTTTCATTGTGTCCCATAAATTTGGGTATGATGTGCATTCATTTTCATTAAATTTTTAAAAGTCTTTGATTTCTTTCCTTATTTCTTTCTTGACCAAGGTATCACTGAGTAGAGAATTGGTCAGCTTCCATGTGTATGTGGACTTTTTGTTGTTTTTGTTGCTATTGAAGAGGACCCTTATTCCATAGTGATCTGATAGGAGTGATAGAATTAGTTAGATTGTCTTATATCTGTTGAGGTCTGTTTTGTGGCCAATTATATGGTCAGTTTTGGAGAAAGCCAGAAGATCCTGGGAAGACGTCATGCAGACCTTAAGGGAACACAAATGCCAACCCAAACTGCTATATCCAGCAAATCTCTCAATTACCGTGATTGGAGAAACCAAGGTTTTTCATGACAAAAATAAATTTATACAGTATCTTTCCACAAATCCAGCCCTTCAAAGGATAATGAATGGAAAACACACAAAGGGAGGGAAACTACACACAAGAAAAAGCAAGAAAGTAATCTCCTTTCAACAAACCCAAAAGAAGAGAATGACACAAACATAAAAATTACATCAAAAACAGCAGGAAGCAACAATCACTCTTCCTTAATATCTCTTAACATCAATGGACTCAATTCCCCAATAAAAAGACATAGACTAACAGACTGGATTTGTAAATAAGACCCAACATTTTGCTGCATACAGGAAACACATCTCAGTGTCAAAGACAAACACTACCTAAGCTTAAAGCATACATCATACCCCATACAATAATTGTGGGTAACTTAAACACCCTGCTCTCCTCAATGGACAGATCAGGGAAACACAAACCAAACAAAGTCACAGTGAAACTAACAGAAGTTTTTGATCAAATGGATTTAATCGATATCTATAGAACATTTCATCCTAAATCAAAAGAATATACCTTCTCAGCACCTCATGGTACCTTCTCCAAATTTGGCTTTCATAGTCTCTGGTGAGAAATCTGGTGTAATTCTGACATGTTACTTGACCTTTTTCCCTTACTACTTTTAATAGTCTTTCTTTTTTTAGTACATTTGGTGTTTTAGTTATTATGTGATGGGATGAATTTCTTTTCTGGTCAAATCTATTTGGAGTTCTGTAGGATTCTTGTATGTTCATGGGCATCTCTTTCTTTAGGTTAGGGAAGTTTTCTTCTATAATTTTGTTGAAGACATTTACTGTCCCTTTAAGTTGGAAATCTTCACTCTCTTCTATGCCTATAATCCTTAGGTTTGGTCTTCTCATTTTGTCCTGGATTTCCTGGATATTTTGAGTCAGGAGCTTTTTGCATTTTTCATTTTCTTTGAATATTATAACAATGCTTTCTATGGTTTCTTCTGCATCTGAGATTCTCTCTTCCCTCTCTTGTATTCTGTTGTTGATGCTTGGATACATGACTTCTGTCTTCTTTCCTAGGTTTTCTATGTCCCTATTTGTTTCCCTTTGTGATTTCATTATTGGCTATACCTCCTTCTTTATATCCTGGATGGTTTTGTTTAATTCCTTCACCTGTTTTGTTGTGTTTTCCCTTAGTTCTTCAAGGGCTTCTCACTGTTTACTTGTGTTCTCTTGTATTTCTTTAAGGGAGTTATTTATGTCCTTCTTGAAGCCCTCCATGATGCCCTCCATCAGCATCATGATCTGGGATTTTGCTTTCCTGGTGTGTTGAGGTATCCAGGACGTGCTGTTGTGGGAGAATTGGGTCTTGATGGTGCCATATTGCCTTGATTTCTGTTAGCAACATTCCCATGTTTGCCTTTTGCCATCTGGTTATCTCTGATGTTAGTTGGGCCTTCTGTCACTGGCTGGAACTTGCCCCTCCTGTGTGTGTGCCTGTAGGCCTATCTCAGAAACCCTGGGTGAGCTGCTTTCTCCTGGCACAAATTGCTGTGGTGCTGCAGAGTTCTTGGGTGCAGATGGAGTCCAGGTGTCCTGTGTCCCAAGTGATCCTCTACTCTGGTGAAACCTGCCCACTAATCTGTTGCACAATCACAGAAGCAAAGATGGCAGCCGAGACCCACTCTCTTGTAGTTGTATTTGGGTATGTACCTCTGTGTCCCTGATCAACTCTGGATGCAGGCTGTGCAGGCTGCCTCTTCCTAGCTGGCCTCTGGGTGTATAAGCTTCCTGCACTCCTTTGAGATGGTGCACTGTGGCCTTGGCCATTCCCAATCTAGAGGCAGAGACCAGAAGACTCTTGCCAGAGGCCTCCAGACTGGATCCTCCAGTCTGCAGGGCCGGACTCACCTGCACAGGCTGCCTCTTCCTAGTGGGCTGCTGGTTGTATAAATGGCTTCTGGCACTGCTTTGGTTCTCAACTTTCCTAACACAGGAATCCTTTACTACAGTTCTGCACATTGTTATGATGCTTACCATAAATTATATTGTTACTTCACACCTGTAATTTGCTACTGTTATGAATCTAAATGTAAATATCTCATATTCAGGATTTCTGATATTCAGCCCTTGTGAAAAGGTTGTTTAACCCCCAAAGGGGTTGAGAACCTCTAATTTAGTAGAATAGTAGTATTTAGATTTCCCTTAAGTCCCTAGGATATCTAGTTTCAGGTTCTTGGTAATCCAAGGAGTGAGTGTAAGGTATGGGCTCTATTTCTTGGAGTGGGACTTAAGTTAAGTCACATACTAGTTGGTTATTCCTATAAGCTTTGTGTCACCATTGCTTTAGCATATCTTGTAGGCTAGAAAACATTGTATTTCAAAGATTTTGCAACTGGGTCGGTGTTTATGTATCTCCTTTGCAACTTAGAACACTGGTTAGTGCCCAGGTCTAATGAGTTTTAATGATACAGAGCCCTTCCTGGAAGAAGTAAAGCAGGAAGCAGGAGAGGGCTGAGGAGGCTCTATCTCCTAGGTCCATCAAGGAAGCAACATTCCTACAACCTGCCTGCTTCTCCAGCACTTGAATAGCTTCTCTTTGTCTGCCCAGGATCTCTGTGAGAACAGCAATCCAGTCATCTGATGGGTAGCAGGAAGAAAGGCAGGGAGATGCAGGAGAATAAGAAGGAAGATGCAATACTTGCGGGCCAAACACATGCCTAAACTTCCAAGTGATGTTTTGACAATCTCATGGCGAATGGGCTGGCATCCCCTCTTGTGGTCGCTAGGACCTAGATGAACATAGTGCTATTTCAGGGAGGCTAAAGGATTTCTTCCTTAAGTTTCTCAGTAATTGGCCATCCAGCCTCCCTGTTCATTCTGGTTGGAACCTTATTTGCAGGCATCTATTCCTGGAGAATCCTGTTGGAAACACTCTTAGGAACTCTGCTATGTCTCTTTTTCCTAAAATCCATGCCTCTTTCTGATCACTGCAGATTTTATGCATCCCATACTCCACTGAATTCTGAGATCCCATGGTATGTTCTAACCAGCAGCCTCCTGCACCACCAAGATAGCCAGTTAGTCTATCTCTGTGATTGGCATGCTTTCCTGAGAGCAGAGGGGAGGAAGAGCCTGTGTGCTAGTTCTCTGAACAGCGAAGATGGAACAGTGAATTTTCCAAGAAGCCTTTTGTGACTTGCTTTTACTGGGCAGCAGCACTATCTACTTTGTCCT
The DNA here is from genome assembly GCF_947179515.1 of Apodemus sylvaticus. Lineage (NCBI taxonomy): Eukaryota > Metazoa > Chordata > Mammalia > Rodentia > Muridae > Apodemus > Apodemus sylvaticus. Next base: position 113,729,523 of record NC_067479.1, read on the forward strand.
AGGAGGTAGAGCACCTGCAGCAGATCAGAACTATTCTATAAAGAAATTCTTCTATAAATCTCCCTTCTTTATTCTCCAACATCTCTATCTGATAAAAGAGTGTGGAACCTGTTCTCAGACTTCCTTTACAAAGTTTCAAGTGCTGCTTTGGCAGCTTGCTTCCTACGTTCACATTCATTGAGTCATGGCTACTCAGCAGTGATGCTTCAGTTTTAAAATTCTATTAATTGAGTTCAGTCCATCCATCAAAAAAGCCATTTTTTCCACGTGTAGTTGCATCACCTCATTACAAATCCAATCAGCTATATGCAGCAGGGTTCAGCTGCACTCAGTGCTGGAGTTTATTACAGGCATGTATGTGGACATTAGCTACATAAACATAGGTACCCCAAGGTGATCTCGCTAACAGAAGGTTGTGGAAAAAGCAAAAGCAGAAGAGCCTTCACAAAGCAATAGCAGCAGCAACAACAGCCATAACAACAACAATAATAGAACTATTATTATTATTACTTTGTAATAGTTGTAGTAGTAGTAACTGTGTATTGCAAGAATAGGTAAAGTATGGATTCTCAAAAACGAATTTTGAGGATGGAAGGGACTTTCTCAAACAGTGAAGAGGTGTAGACATCAGAAGCTGAGGAAGCTGTTCAGTGTCTTCAAGACTCAGAGTTTTTTAAAAATGACTGTCGTTATCTCAGAAGACTTTTCAAAGCCACATAACTTGAACAAATTCTTTTTGCATAATGTTTTGTTTTGAAATTCAGATTCTCTGAGAAGCAGGTGCAAATACAGACTTATGAACTTTTCAGGTAAATGTGTCAAACTAGAAAAATATCATCCTGAGTCTGTGTCTCAGACCCAGAAAGACAAATATGGTATATAGTTATTTACATGTGGATATTAGTTTTAAAGCAATGCTATTCCTGTTTAAGTTAAAGATAGGCAAGCTATAGTCTGTAAATTCACACAGTTTAGGCATAGAATAAGGGAACAATCCCCTAGAAAGGGGAAGTAGAATAGTTATTGATGGGTGAGTGGATGGATCTGAAATGGGAGGATTAAGTGAGAAGGAGAATAGAATATGAGGAGAGACAGCTAATATTTAGGGTCTTTGAATGGTAGTTTGGAAATTTAATAAAGCAGAAGCTTCCTAAAATATGAAAGAAAGGATATCTAAATGAAATCACAAATAATAGGGGATACAGTCTCAACTGGTCATTTCTTGTTATCAAAGGAGGTTTCCAGTCCTGGGATTGAGTTACATCTAATTATGTTGTTGGACAAATGTCTCCTATGGGAATACCCAACAAGCCAGGCTGTTGCCAAGACTATAGGTTGTTCTCCAAAATCTGATAACCAGGTTATATTTCTGAAGACAACATCAATGCAAATCATTGATTGTGGAAAAGTTGAGCTGATATCTACACACAGTTTTACCCCATGTTCGAGCATCATTGATATAAGAAGGTACTCTGCATGAGAAACATAAAACACCAACCATCCCCAAACCTTTGATTTATGATGGTGTCCTGCCTGTACTATATGATAGTTCAATAGGAGAACTAAATTGGTGGGCATAACCAACCAATATCTGACTTGATTAAAGGCCCACTTCATGAGATATAGCCTATACTTGTCACTGATTGGGTAGACTAGATTGCCCAGAAACCTAGGATAAAACAAAATAGTACTGCTTTTAATAAAGGGGGGGGGGGAAAGCAGCAATAAAATGCCTCCCAATGATAGTCTACCCTACTCATAGGTCAGCACCTTGCTCAGTCATCATCAGAGGAGCTTGCTCCTAAAGCATATGAGAGCAAATAGACTTGCAGTCAGTCATTATACAGAGTAAGAGAACTTGGGACACTCAAACCTACATTGGATGTCGTTTTAATTCCTCCACTCAGATCTCAGGGAACCACATAGAAGAGAAGTCAGAAAGAGGATAAGAGCCAGGGGAATAGATGATGCCAAGAAAATAAAGACCCTCTAAATCAACAAATGAGAAGCTCAGATGAATTCACAGAGACTGAAACAGCAAGCACAGGTCATGAATGATCTACACCAGGTCCTCTGTGTATATATTATATATTCTAATTTAGTGTTTTTTATGAAAGTCCTGAGTGTAAAAATGAGTGGGTCTCTGATTCTTGTGCCTTTCCTTGGCTCTTATTTTCAATTTGCTTATTTTGTCCAGCCCCAGTGTGATAGTTGCTTTTTTTTCTTACTATATTTTCTGTTATATTAAAATCTTGAGGATCTTGTGAGTAAAAATGATCTATTTGGAAAAGCTAGAGATATCCATATAATCTCTGAATGGTTTGAAATGGTATTGATGTGCCCTTGATTTACAGTTGAGTGTCCAAATTCTGTGTCCAGTATATAGTGCCTTCCGTGTCTTCTTTGATGTCATTGCAAGTGTTGTGGCTGACTGTAAAACTAACAATTCAGTGCTGGGGTGGCAGTATGGATCAGCTGGGGTCTTTCAAATGGAGGTGCTCATAGGTAAAGTTCTAAGAAGCATATTTGTCTAACCAGAATCCTTGACATGTAAGTGGTACTTATTTATATTTATAAAATATAAACTATAAGAGCCAATAGGGACTGGAAATAAAAATGGGTTTTAAAAAAGCACATCAGGTAGCCTGATACCATTTAAATATAAAGTGAAAATTCAAGAATAATAGTAATTGAGAGGCAGCAGGAGCCAGAGCTTTTGGATTAGTCAGTATAGGCCTATTGTATTTTGTATACATAAGAACTCAAGTATAAATGCACTTACTTATGGTATGCCTGAGATTAAAGTAGCCTCCATTGTTATGGTAACTGGAGGAAATCAGACCCTTTATCTGGTGGTTCTTCTGCCACTTAGCCTCATAGTCTGCAATTGCCTAGTGAAGGGGAAGCAATCAATGAGGCCTGCAGAATGATCTAATGTTAAACTACACTGTGATTATTCCAAGCACACCTCTTCTACCCACCCATCACCTCTACATGCCAGACTTGCCACGCCACCACACCTACAAACAAGGCTACCTATACAATTCTGGGCATTTGTTCCTCAGATATAACTGCATACTAAAGAGAACCAGGACTGGTAATGACCATATAGTGAATTGCCTTGGATACTATGGCACTTAGGCGAACTGTAGGTGGTAGAGGACCCCTGTAATGTCTATTCTTGGATGTCATCAAGTTGACATAATTAACTAAAGTCCCCAAATGGAGAGGTGCACCTGTCAGTGATTCTTATTAGATTTCAATTGGGAAGATCCACATCTAATTTGGACCTGTGAGACAGAAAAACACTGCTTTAATCCCAATATTTTGAGGTGGACAGGCCGGCCTCTAGTCTTGACCACCCCTTCTGCTGGAAGTGGAATTGTAAGAACATGAAAAGTGAAGCTCACTCTTTGCTTGCTTGTTCTTGCCTCGCTAGAAAGCTGTCTCTTCACTGGTATTGGAGGCTACTTCTTTGAGATTCCAGTGTATACTGAAGACCAGTTGAGTCATCCATCCTCTTAGACTGAATAACTACTGAATTCTTGGGCACAGATAACCATTCTTCTGTTCACATGCAGCCATTCTTGGACTTATTGTACCATAACCTGTAAGTAATTCTTCTCTCTCTCTCTCTCCCTCTCCCTCTCCCTCTCCCTCTCCCTCTCCCTCTCCCTCTCCCTCTCCCTCTCCCTCTCCCTCTCCCTCTCCCTCTCCCTCTCCCTCTCCCTCTCCCTCTCCCTTTCCCTCCCCCCCCCCTCTCTCTCTCTCTCTCTCCCACCCTCCACTCTCTCAATTCATCCTATAAATTCTGTTACTCCAGAGAAACCTGACTAAAACAGACATGCCCCAAGGCATTCTAAACAGTAGAATAAGCTGATGATCTTTTCATTGTAAAGTCACAAGGGAAAAATGTACAGAGACAATATCCTATATGTAATACCTGTATTTAAAACTTTATGTGATTGCATGCAGAGTTTAGTTTGGTAAGTGGCCCATGGCAAAGGTAGAACTCTTTCATAGGACACTGAGTCCTGATCCTATAGTATTAATAATTTTACCAAACAATTTGGGAGAATGTGTGTAATATACTCAATAACTAGCTGATTTCACAAGGAATGCAATATATGTTCTTCATGCTGAAGTTGAACTAGAAAGCTTCTGCCAAATGATGTTTGCAACCACCTGTGTTTGAGCTGCTTTTCTCCTTTACAAAGTAGATGCCTATTCACTTACTAGATGAATTGATGCAGAATAGGGAGATAGTATGTTATACAGTGAATGGCATTGAGCTGGTAGCAAGGCTCCCAAGCCCTAACCCAAGTGGTTCATTATGTATGATGGACCGACCACAAGAGCTATGGGGCAGTGGTGAGTCTGTTTCCATGGAAGGGCAACACTTGTAACTAAATCATTCTATGTTGGCCTTTTTCCCTTCTAATGTGACCCTGAAAGGACAGAGCCAGGAGAGTTGGCAGTTCTTAGCTGCTGTTCTTCCTTAGGGACAAGGGTGGGATAGCACCAATTAAGAATTGTGAAGAAGTACAGTGTCATTTGTGCTGCTTTTTCTTCTTCTCCAGGGTGGCACCCAAGGGATATCAGGGGAAATGGCCTTTTAATTAGCTTCTTTTCAGTGATATACACAGAACTATAGCTTTGCAATGTCAGAATGAGTCAGGTGAGACTTGTTTCCTTTTACTTTGTAAAACAAAGCCATTTCTGTTGCAGACTTAGTTTCTTACATTTAGAGCAATACTCCGAGTGTCCAAACAAGTGTAGAAGGCTGAAAAATAGCATTGTTTGAATAGTTAGCAGTATAGTTTCTCTTAGGGGAGAACAAATAAGAATTTAGACAAGTGTCTTGCTAAAACACTTAGGCTGTAGAAGATGAAGCCTGGGGGAAATGACTAAGAGGCAAGGGTATTATAAAGGCAAAACCTGTTATGCAAATATTTTGCATAAGAAATAAGGCAAGGAAAACCTTAGATCAAGATGGCAAGATGGTAGGAGGACCTTCTGGGAGGAGGATTGAAGCCAGTGGAGCACAGGGCTGAGGAGCCAATTTAGTTTCTCCTTCCTTCTCTCCCCCACTCCTTTTTCCCTCATTTCCTTCTATTCTTGTAAGGATCAAGATATAAACAACATAAGGAAATAATACCATGGATGAATGTAATCATGGAAATGAAGACTAGAGTATGTGCATGAGTATAATAACATTGAAGTAAGGTAAATACCTGATGAAGTAATGTGTGAATGCTTTAATTGTGATTGGCTAAGTGTAACTTAAATACCCAGTCCGGCCACCACAACTCACTCCCAGAGTCCCATGGGGATGCTGTTTTGCTGAGAGATCGAGTCCATAAACCTGGATGTCCGCTGTTGAGCGAGACATGAACCTTACATTGAGTCAGGCTATGACATTGGGCCAGACCAGAGGTTAGGGAAGTGTGTTTGTGTATGTGTGTGTATGTGTGTGAATGAATGCCATCACATTTCACTATTTGTTTATGGATAAATAAGCTATTATAACCTGACCCTGGGTCTGAGACTCCCTTTTTGCCTCTGTCTACAACCTCAATTTTCAACAATTTTCATTCTTCTTGATTTGCAACAATTTTCATTTCTCCTCGATTTTCATTCTTCTGTTCTTCTCTTCCACCATCCCCTCTGCAGTGTGAGCACCTAGAATTGCCCTTTAGGTTTTATGAAACACACAAACTAGATGTTTAAAATACAATTAAAGGGAAAGGCACACATTTTTAAAATTTTGAATGAATGGAGCAAAACATGAGTAGGTTAAATGCAGGAGGAGAAAGGACAGCAAGACCAATATCAGAGCAAGAGCAAGGGACTCATCCTCCCATGTGATGTCCAATACAAAGACAAAGGAGGCCACACCTTAGCTGGCACTTCTCTGTGGACAGGGACACAACCTGTCATTAAAGACACACTAGGCTGCAAGTCACATTCTTCCTTATTTCCAAAGTATAGGTAGAAGCTGCTTAGCTTAGGATCTTAAGGACAGAATTCCGTCTTTGGTCTGATACACAGACTGAAAAACTGACTTGCCTATTTGTAAACTGCACAGTTAGGATATGTTATCCCATATCTTTGTTCCTCATAGAACTTATAGACATATTTTATTTAAGGATTTATATTTTGTTCTTGGTTTACATCTCTTTTCTCAGTAGGAAGTTGACTTCAAGTTTCATGCAAGGTGACAGGGTCTACTTACTCTTGCATTTGTATGGTTCAATGCCTCACTCTGCACCTGTGTCTTGAGTGAGTGCATAACCTTTTCATCTTCTGTTCTTAAACCTCCAGAATACCAGAGTGGGAAAAGTTTCCTTCAAGGCACTGTCTGTAAGGACATGACACAGCAGGCAATGAGACCTAATGTAAGCTTCACAGTAGGTGTCCAGTTTTATTGCCTATTAGCCTGTATCCTTATTCCTTCCATAACACTGTTGTGTTTTCTGTGCCACCACAGTGTGCCTTTAGCTCTGTAAAGTTGACAGGAGAAGAGAAAAATGAACGTGCTATGCAGTTCTACCAGGGACTTTAAGAAGCATCCCAACACGCATTTCTGTGGGAAAGACCCATGGCATGAGATTCTACAGAGCCACTGGAGGCAGGGGAAGCATTTATTGGTTCCTGATGCACAAGGCTCTTCTCTGCATGTTTTACATTAGAAGATCTTGAAGCAAATGCTAGGAATTTGCTAATTGGTAGTTACCAAAAGAAGAAGCAGTTGGAATTCCTGCAGGCCAAAGTCAGGCAAAAGGTAAAAGAAAAGAGCATGGTGGTCTTGGAAGGGCCAAGAATGAGGCTAGATTGTGGATTCAAAAGGGTCACCTCAACTCATCATAAGTGTTGGTATTCTGTCTAAGCTCCACCCCGCACCTACTTGGCAATAGCCAGGTATGCCCTGCCCCATTGATCTGGCCCACTATAATAGGGGCTACTTACCCCTCCTCTCGCTCTCTTCCATCCCACTCTCACATCTCTACCCCTTGGGCTCTCCTCCCCTCCCCCTCCCCCCACGTGGTCATGGCCGGCCTCCACTACACTCTGGTGCTGAAACCCAGGACGAGAAACACCATGGATACACTTGCTTAAGCCTCTTTCATTGGTGCATTTCATTGGAACCTTGCTCGCTAGCCCTGGATGGAAAACTAACAACTCCACCACCCCTCGGGGTCAAAACAACAGTTTACATAGTGCTAGGGTACCTTTGCATTGTCTTGAGGACCGGAGCCTGTAACTTTTCCCTTTCCCCCCATCTGTGAACTGTTAATTAGCTGTGTTTGCCTGAAGTGTCCTTCCAACCCCTCCTAGTTCTATCTTCTCGGACAGTTTATCTTTGCACTCTCACAACTTTTGCCACTGCAGGGTGGCAGCTTTTCCTTTTCACTAAACTCTGCTTTCCTTATGCCCATGTAGAGGTGGTCCCTGCTGAACCATGGCCTCACAGAGGTCCCAAGCGTCCCTGCAGGACAGCAGAGGTTCCTCTCCTAGTTCTGTCCCTTTGCTTCTGAGGCAGCATGCACCAGCCTGCCGCTGTGCAAAATGATTGCGCCAATGTCCTGTTCCCCACCCACTGAGTGGTAGACCATGGCCAGCAGTGATGCTCTGTGCTGTTGCCCCGTGCACACGTGCGCATGAGTGGTAGAATACTCCGCAGCAGCAGTGTGCAAGAGTGTTAGGTTACTGGCGGCAGTGGCTGGCCCCTCCCATGCCGTTGCTAGGATACAAAACAAGCTACTTTAGTACTATCCATTCCCAGGCAGCATGGCTATGACTTCCACTGCTGGCAGGAAGTCCCACCCTGTGCCTGAGCAACCACCTTTCCCCAGCTACTACTTTTCTCACTGACAAACAGTTCTGCACACACGACCAGCCACCTCCGCACAGCGGGTCTTAGGCTAATGGTTCTCCTGAACAAAACAACCCTGCACTCCATCCCCTTAGCTACCCGGCTCACTGCCACCACTCTCAGAGCCCCTGCTGCCTCTGTCCCTGCTGCCACTGCTGTTCATGCGGCAGGCAATGGCAGGTCTTGTGGCCGCGCACAGGCAGGAGAAGCAGGATTGGGGGACCGGGCCCCTCAGCCAGGTGGTTCAGAATGCTCAACATGACAGGCAATTACACCGGCTTCCACAATGTGTGTGCTACCCATCAGATTCTTCCTTCTACGAGATTAAAAATTCAAATAAACATTAACCATAGTAATAAATAACTCAAATGAATAGTAATAAAGCCCTCAAATGAAGCCTGGCCAGGTCCCTTTGAACTAAGAGTCGACTTCCAATGCCCAGTCCATAGGACTGCCTTCCTGACAAGCATTCCTGCTTAGGACATTTAGGCCCTCCTTTGGGTGACCCCCCCAAACTCTTAGAAGCAACCCACATTCCCTCTTCCTCTCACCACCGGAAATCCTGGAACCAGGTTGGATTCTTCCTTAGCCATTTGCCACCTAGATTTCTCATGATGACCTGAATTTCTAGCCTTGGCTGTAATACACTGCTAATAGTCTTCCAGGATGCTGGAATTCTATCTAGCAGGTACCCCTCCCTCACCCAGTGGGTGCTAATTGTCTTCGACCATATCTTTTTAAAATTAACAGTCTTGTAAATGATAAAGAACCTAAACCTCACCTATTCCGTGTTCCCATACCCTTAACTCATTTGTTCCTATAGCCTGCATGCTCAAGTTGATGTTAACGAGCCTAAATCTTCCTAGACAAACTCACTTTCTGTTACCACGATTTAATCCATTGCTGCCAGCTTTCTTACTCTGATTCTAGCATCTTTACTAACCAAAATAATATACTTTCCTCCATGTATTCAACCTGTTGAAGTTATTTAAGATTCTCATTCCTATCCTCTCTTGACTACTACTCTCCTATCTTGCACTCAATCTTGTCAGAAGCTTGTTATTAAATTTAAGACAGAATTCCCAAAGGCCTGACAGCTTCTCTCAGGAGGTCTCAGTAGAAAGATATGGACAATGTTTGTCGCTACCAAATCCATCCAGCCGAATAAGGGAGACACTACAGGAGACTTCCAGACACAGTTTATTCAGGAACTCAGGAACATTACTTCAGGAAGCCCCCAATCCTAGCCAGTTGCCCCAGTTATATATCCCAGCCTGCACCAATCAATGACCACCATGTGGAGGCTCATGATAGGATCGAGACGATGGCCTGATATGACGTCAAAGGGCACATGTGCACTTCTCCAGTGTGTAAGTGACTCTTAAATGGGAACGTGGGGGAGCGTTGCTGAGCCATGTGACTTGGCAACCAGCCCAGGCACCATTTTAGACTGGTCACTGTGCCTGCTCCCCACATTTCCTTCTTCTTTATTTTACAAAATTGGCAGAGAGAATGCCTGACTTAGGTTGTCCCATGCAATACTGCTCCTTACCTGTCATCAAGATACAAACAACATTGGTTTGCTCTCTGTCTTAGGTTGGTAACACATCCACGAGATCTTACCCATCATTGACTAATTCTCTAGCATGCCGAGCCACACTTCAGGGGATTGCCCACCTCGACAGCCACGAAGGTTTACACCATTAGCACTTGTTATGTCGACTGTCTCGTCCTCATTTTACACAGACACCTCAACATGAGGAAGTTAATCAGAGTCAGGCATATGGCTAGGGACCCTATGCCTACCCGCTCCTTCAGATGGGACATGGCTTCGGTCCTGAAAGGCAGCTATATCTCCATCAAAAGGTAAGGCAGGAAACATCAGTGGGAGCAATCCCACTAACAGTATCCATGGCTTCATCTTCCTTGTGAAATAGGTCGTGTGCCGATTACCCGCGTCAATCTTTCAGGGATCCACAGTGGTTTGTCTTGATCCTGTGGAAAGACACAAACAGACCCTCTTGCCCAGATTAACACAGGGTCAGGGCCATGCCATTTGCCTGTCAAAATATCCTTCCACATCACTTGTCCCTTTTCAATGGTATCAGGATAAGCATGACGCTCAGCAGCAGAACACCCTTGTATATCCAATTGAAAAAAATTCAAAGTCAGAAGAGCAAGAGAGACATGTTCTTTAGGGGTTCTGCTTTGGCCAATTCCCCCTTTTTGTTTAAGAAGACATTCTTTGAACGTGCGATGGGCACATTCGATGATACCCTGACCCTGAGGATTATAGGGTAAGCCATGTACTAAGGAAATTCCCATAACTTGGCAGAAGGCAACAAAGGATGAAGAAGTATATGCTGGACCGTTATTGGTTTTCAGAGAGCTGGGTATACCCCATGCACTCCAAGCCCCCAGGCAGTGAGCAATAACATGTTTAGTAGCCTCTCCACTATGGAGGGAGGCAAAAATTACACCAGAGGAGTATCTATAGAAACATGCACAAATCTTAATCTTCCAAATTCTGGTATATGAGTCACATCCATCTGCCAAAGATGCAAAGGGCACAAGCCTCGTGGATTAACACCCAAAGAGGCTTGAGGAAGTAAAGGGGCACAGGAGGTCCAACTTTTTACTATATCCATGGCTTCTGCCCTAGTGATCTTAAATTTAGCCATTAACATCTTTGAATTTACATGAAAATTGGAATGAAACTTTTGAGCACAATCAAAAGGGGTGGAATTAAAAAACACAAAAATAGAGCGAGAGGCTCTATCTGCCAAATCATTACCTTCAGCCAGTGGTCCTGGCAATCTAGTATGTGCTCAAATATATTGTACAAAAATCAGATGATCTCTTTGCCAAATCATGGCTTGTAATTGAACCAATAAATCCCCAATAGTACTTTTCAAATTTATTTGTCCAGTAATCTCCAAATGTTTTAAAATATTGACAACATATAAAGAATCAGAAATCAAATTGAAGGAACCAAGAAACCGTTCAAAGACACACATTACTATTTGCAGCTCAATTACCTGTGGGAATTCAACAGGTGGGAATGAAATTACTACTGGTGGCGAGCCAGAAAGAACATAAGCTCCTGCACCTGTCTTTGAGCCATCAGTATATATTACAGGGCTATCTTTCAAAGGCATGGTGGAAGTCCTTTTTGGAAATATTATGGGATGTTCTTTAACCAATTGTAACAATGGATCCTTGGGATAATGATTATCAATAGTGCCACCAAACATACAGCCCAATCATCAACTGTGGCTGTAAGTACTTCGAATTGTTGAGAGGAATAGGGGATAATTAGACTCGCAGGCTCTGATCCAAAATACTGCAAACATTGTTGAATTCCCATTAATGCTAGCTGAGCAACAGTGGTAGGATAATGAGACAACATTTTAGCTGGAGAAATTCTAGGATGTACCCACAACAAGGGAGCATGTTGCCATAGCACTGCTGTAGGTTGTACAGTTGGTAAGATACATAACAAAGTAGGAGAATTCACTTCTTGCCTGGCAAGAGCAGCCTGCTCATTATGTGATTCCACAAGACTCAAAGCCTTTTTAGCATTCTTTGTTAAAGAACGATGAGAAGTCAAATCTGGGTCTCCTGGAAAAATATCATACAGGGGTTGTAATTCTTTATTTGTTAATTTTAGATAGGGACAAACCCATTGTATATCTCCTAATAATTTCTGGAAATCATTTAAGGTATGCAAAAATTAGTTCTTAAACTAATCTTTTGAGGTTGCACCTTATCAGGATATACTTTGGATCCCAAATAATTAACTACCTGATCCTTTTGAACCTTTTCAGTTGCTATATATAAATTTCTTTTCTTAAGATCCTGTATCATCACTCGATAAGCTTCCTTCACCATCTCTTCAGTAGGCCCAGATAACAGAATATCATCCATATAGTGCAAACATGTAAGCTTAGGAAAGTGCTGCTTCACATTTTCTAAAGATTTACTAACATATAATTGATATATAGTGGGACTATTTACCATTCCTTGAGGTAAAACCACCCATTCGTAACATAAATCTGGAGATGCATGAGTTATTGAGGGAACTGTAAAAGCAAACCTTTGCATATCTTTCTCATAGAGTGGAATAGAAAAAAACCAATCTTTTATATCAATAACTATCAAAGGCCACTGCTTTGGCAAAGTGGGTGGAAGAGGCAGACCTCTTTGCACTGGGTCCATGGACATCATTTGCTTATTAATTGCTCGTAAATCATGTAAAAGCCTCCATTTTCCGGACTTCTTCTTAATAACAAAAATTGGGGTATCCCAAGGAGAGGTAGAAGCTTGAATATGGCCCATGCTCAATTGTTCCTGCACTAACTCGTGGACAGACCGTAATTTTTCTGAGGGTAAAGGCCACTGAGGAACCCACACTGGATCCTCAGACTTCCATGAGGGGGTATATAGCTCACAATCACAACAAATGATGCAGAAGATGGGACATAGGTTTGGACAAGGGTTGGGAAAATATTCCCAAGGCCGCATCTCCCCAATCCCTGTAATATCTAAAGAACCCACAAGAAAGGGATTGGGCTTTTCCTAGGGGCCACTGGGCCCCTTTCTTGTGGGTTCTTTAGATATTACAGGGATTGGGGAGATGCGGCCTTGGGAATATTTTCCCAACCCTTGTCCAAACCTATGTCCCATCTTCTGCATCATTTGTTGTGATTGTGAGCTATATACCCCCTCATTGCAGAGTACATTTCCCATTTCATTCAAGAGGTCTCTTCCCCACAGGGAAATAGGAACTTCCAGAAACTCCCCAACATGGCCTTCCTCATCATTCCACCTCAAAAATTGTGTACTCCTTTCTGGTTCTTGTGCATATCCTAAGCCTCTTAGCATTTGATCTGATGATACTTGCAAAGGCCAATTCTTTGGCCAGTCTTTTTTACTGATTATACTTTTACCAGCTCCAGTATCCAGAAGCCCAAGTATGATTTTACCATTAATTTCTAAGGAAAGCAAAGGTCGAGCCTCCAGCTCCAAGGAGCAATACACTGCAGAACCTCCTGAAGAGCCAAACCCTTTATTTTCTCTTTGTTTGTTATGAGAAAGAAAGAGTCCATGGCAACTGGACAGAATTAACAATTGAGCTATCCTATCACCGGGTGAAACTGCAAACACTCCTCTAGGGGAAGAAGCCATGATTTTGACTGTACCTGTAATCTGAATCAATCACTCCAGGATGAATAACTAAACCTTGCATGGTAACTGAGCTTCTTCCTATTAGTAAGCCTACAGTATTTGGTGGCAAGGGCCCTTTAAAATCAGTCCCAATTAATTGAGGTCCCATCTTAGGTGTTAATATGAGTCTGGTGGCAGAACAGAGGTTGAGTCCTGCACTTCCTAATGTTGCTTGCCTGGGCGGGCCAACTGCTTCCACTGCATTGGAGGCCAGAGATTGGGCCATGTTTCCAACATTACCCCATATATTTGAGGGCCCTGAGGATGAGGGCCCCATCCCCCATTTTTTGGCCTGGCTCCACCACATCCAGCTGTCAAGGGTTGTCCTGAAATATCCTTCACTGATCTACAATCATTAGCCCAATGATTAGCCTTACGACATCTGGGACACAGACCAGGCATTCTAGGCAGTGGTCTTTCCTGATTTTGCATCTGGGGACATTGCTGCTTTAATGGCCAGGTTGGCCGCATTTAAAGCAACTCCCTTGCTTACCTCCAGATTGTTTGTGGGATGCCTGCATGACAGCAGCAGCTAATCCAGCATTAGTTAGGGGACCTCCTAACTCTCTGCTTGAAAGCCGGATTGACAGCCAAGGCCACCGTGGAGACCAGAGACCACAGAGAACTACTAGCTACTGGAATTTGTCAATTTTTAATAATACAACTGCTAAGTTATTGTTTATTCCTCAGACTTCTGACTACATTGACAGCTAGACAGTTATCTCCTTACCTAAACTCTATTACCATTAAATGCTTCATATTTCTTCTTCTTGCTCTATCACTGTCCTAACATCCACATTCCTATAGATTTGCCTAACTCTAATAATAAATATTCCACTATATGATCCAGCCTTCAATCCTATTCCTTCTGATCCACAAAGGCTCATCTTAAAGATTGTTCATGTGGTTAACTCATGTTGTTATCTCTTTAATAAACTTGTTAGCTACAGGAAACCTACCCAGATCTACTGCTCATGTACCAAGCAGGCTCCATCCAGATAAGTACATTTGCCCAAGTTCCCACTTTACTACCTTTCCAAAGGGTGGGATTCCTCTGGGTTTCAAGTATACATCTTAAAAATCTCCCAAATATACTTGATCTTATTCCCTACCTATACTAATGAGTTCCAACATCTTATTAAGTCCAGGCCCTTGCCATATCCAGGACAGCTCCAGAGAATCAACCTTCAGATGATCCAATCTCCTTTCTGCTCCTCTAGACACAGACAGTTTCTACTGGACCTGTTCTCCTGACCTATTCTCAAATGGCTCTACAAACCCTGGACAGCATGGAAGCAGCCAATTCTCCTGAGATTGGACAATCACCCCCCATACCCCTTTCTCTAGGTTCCCCAGAGACACGTGGCCCTAATGTCAGCATGAAGCAGCCAGATCTCAACAATGACCCTATTCCTGCTTCACAGTCACCTCTTTTTATTTTTCTTTTTTAATTAAGCAAATATTGGTAAATATTGGTATTCTGTCTAAGCTCCACCCCACACCAGCCTGGCAATAGCCAGGTATGTCCTGCCCCATAGATCTGGCCCACTATAAAAGGGGCTTCTTTCCCCTCCTCTCACTCTCTCTTGGCTCTCTTCCATCCCACTCTCACCTTTCTGCCCCTTGGGCTCTCCTCCCCTCCCCCCTCTCTCCACATGGTCATGGCCGGCCTCCCATGTGGACGTGCCTAAACCCAGGATGAGAAACACCATGGGTACACTTGCTTAAAGCTCTTTCAATAAGGCACAGCACACAGAAGACACCTAAAAAAAGGAGTCCTTCCCAAGCCCAGAACCAGCCTTGAGACCATGCCTGGTTTGAAATTCACAAACCAGTAGGCCTTCAGAGTTCATGATCAAGAGATAGCTACCAGGAGCCAGCCACAGCCCCTATCTATCTGCATAATCTGAGACTTAAAACCTGAGTACCTTTGGAACTTGGATCCTGACTGATGAGCTTGAAAGGTGGAGGTTTTTTGTTTGTTTGTTTTGTTTTGTTTTTTTGAGGTTTCTGGTAAATAGATGTTTCTAGAGTCTGTCTACCAATGAGCAATTATAGGATTTATGTTATTCAACATAATGTTTGTTATAAATATTATAGGTTGAGCACCATAAAAGGCATCATTTTATATGAATATTATTATGCATATTATTTGTTCAAAGAATGAAATGTTCTGACCGTGGTTATAGGCAACTTACACTCCATGTTGGCACTCTCTTTTCTGAACTCTATGACCTATGAAACCCCTCAAGTCCTCTTTGAGCTCATACAATATTTTATATACAAAATGAAACATCACGGTGGAAACTTTCCCTATATAACTTGTGAGGCCTTGAGATTTAGCCTCTTTAAATGATGCCTTCCTTCCCTTTGGGGTGAGTTTCTGCTGTGTTTCAAGAGTGTGCACAGTGATGCATACTTTCACCTTGAGGCTCAAAATAGCAGAATGAAACATCAGTTATGCTTGGGATGTCTCCTCCATTTCAGGCCTGTCTCTACTAAAACCCTTCAAATTTCAAGACAGAGAAGAGGATGGGTGGCAATCCATGACCTTCATTTTCATGATCATTGCTAAATACTTTATAACCTCAAACTGTCAGGTTCAAAGGAAACTCCAGTTCTTCAAACTCCAAGCCGCAGTCCAAATATACAGCAGTAAGCTCAACCTGGGCTGTAGGAGGATTTCTGTTGGATAGATAAATGCTAGCGTTCCTCAGGAACTTCTGAATTGGTTTCCACCTGGCAAAATGGCAAAATGAGTCTGGCAAAAGGAACCCACTTAACATACACCTGCGGTACCTTGTGAGCATAATCAAGTTCCATGCTAACTGCCAGCCTCTTTTAGTCCCTACTGATCAGTGCTTGTTATGTATTTCTAATGCTCCCACTCCAGTCTCCTGGTCTTTCCCTCAGCCCAGCCACTCACCCTTCTAATAACCAGCTATACTATTCTCAGTGCTGCCTCCTGCTGTCCTCAGTTTGCCTGTTCTGTTCTTTTTCCCCTGGTTATTCTTCCCTCTTTGACAGGTTACCTTGACAATGTCTGTGATTCTGGTTTTTCCATGTCTTCCCTGGTGGTGTCCAAGTCCCACTGTTGCACACCACACCGAATGGGAAAAATTGGGTGGAGCCAAGCCTGTAGACCCATGTCTTCCCATGATGTGTTTGGACCCTGGTCTGGCTGGGTGGATACAGGGTGGGGCAGGGGGTGGTTCCTTCAGAGATTTCAGTGTTATCACCCTTTAATGTTACAGTTCTTTAAACCATCAATAAAGTGGCTTTTTCCGACAGTTGTCAACAAAACTGCTGTGTGCATATTTCAAGTGAACTAAGAGTTATATAGTTTGGGGAAGTGGGTAGGAATATCTAGGATGGGAAAAGGTCATTGACTGCAGGCTAAGGTACTGAGATGCCTCATTATCTTGGGGAATCTCAGATGCTTGCTGACTGGGTTTCTTATTTGGAGGGGTGGTTTGGACCTATAATTTCCTAAGGGCTATGTGACATTCCTTAGTGGGAATAGACAGTGTGGGATCCCCCAGGTAGAGAAGAGCCCACTGACAGTTGACAAGGGAGTCACCATTTTGAACTGAGCTCAGGACTTTCTGGTAACTTTAACATCTGGGTCTCCTGACATACGTGCAATCTGCTGCTCAGGCCTACTTTTTTCTCAGAGCTTCCAGATGCTACTAGAAAATTTCTTTTGGATACTTCATCTCATACTTACAGTTAAAGCCTTCTCCTTAATCATATCATGGAGTAGTCCCATCATCAGTTTATACACAAACCCCAGAGATACCAACATTTAGAAAAGTGAACACCATCCTGGAAAGCCAGATTCCAAACATATTGCTTATGAATGTGGTGGTTGTCTAAATTAACCAGCAAGCTAATTCTTGATCAGTGTTGTTCTCAAGAATTGTTGGGAGAAATTTTCACTTGGAAATGATGGAAGATAAATAGGACAGAGAAAAAAACAATAATTCATGTCACAATTTGAAAGTTAAGCAGAACACCTGAGACCTTTGCTCTACAAGACCGACATTTTCCTTCATAAGACTCGGTATGTTTAATCAGTTTTTTTTTTTTTTGCTGCTACCTGGATTGTGACAGGTGTTGCCACTTGGAGTTTGTTCAGTCAACTGAAGTATTCTAGAACCATCTGTGAGCCACTCCAATGTGTGTGAGACTCCAAAACTAGCATTTGCCAAAATACTTTTGAGACAGGCTGACTCCATGGCAGGCTTCAAATTGACAGTTCAGGCCTAAATCTCTGTTTCCAAGAACTGAGCAAGTCCAAGCAAGCCCAAGCCTCAAAAGCTGACCTGCCACTTGGCATGACGCAAGGAAAATGGATCAGCAGCAGTTTCCGGACTTCCCCAGCAATAGTTTACAGCTCTCATGCCCCGGTAATGGAATGTTCCCAGAGACAGAACAGGATAAAGGTAACCTACCCTGGAATCCCTTAATGTGCTTTAAATCAGGCCTGTGAGATCACTTGGTTGTCTCTCTATCTTGGTAAGGGAGACCCAGCATGGCAGAATAAAAACATCTTTGTTTACATACTATTTGAGTCCAGGGTATAATTCTTCCATGAACCATGGACTCTAACACTTTCTGTAAGAATTTATGAAGAAGAAAGTTTTTCATTCATTCATTTATTCATTCACTAGTATTCATTCATTAGTATTTTCATCAATTCTTAATCTATCCATCTGTGGAATTTTCCATTATTAATTTAATTTTGCAGCAGGGGTGGTGATTGGCAGTAAGTCATATATTCTTTCATTTTTCAAGTAAAGGTCATGAAACAGAAGGGAGATTTTTATTTTCCTGTCAGGGTTTTTTGAACCACCAGGGATGTGTGGATTTCACATGGTTCTTCTTGAGGGGAAGAGGCTGCTGCGAGCCACAGTATGATAATATGCTATTCCTACTACTGGGGACCTGAAAGAGGGGAAAACTGCTCCTGGGAAGAGCAGCAACCAGGGAAATTTCCCCCTATTCTAGGCTCTCAGAATGTGGCTTTCAGGGCTCTACATTAGACATAGCTTCCCAGAATTTCTTTATATTGACCTCCTATTGAATATTTTTCTAGAATTAGATCATAGTGTAATGCAATGCATAGTAAACAAACAATACAGGAAACTCTAAATGTGCCTGTCCAAATCAAAGCAGTTTGCCTACAATGTCAAACACCTGAGACTTCATTCTTTGATTTATTTCCTCAAACCCAAGGGATTTATGAAATTCATACTTTTATTCAGGGTATAATGGATTTATATTTATCTTCCCCAAGGGCCTGCCCTTTGCTGGCTTAGTGGTAGCTGACTTGAGTTCCTTGTATGGCCATCTTGGATGGATACATTGTGAGTTACCTTGGAAACACTTCAGAAAAAAAAAACCCTCAAAGTTCATTGTCCAGTCAACTGAAGCATTTGAGCACTGAGGAAGGCAATAAGATGAGCCTGAGTTCAGTGGGAGCCAGGATTGATCCCAGGCACTTGCTATCAAGAGTGTTTCTCATTACATCATCCTGCTCAGACAAATACTGTCTCTATCTGAATGTATTTCCTTACATCAACCTGGTTCTTCCTCTGGTTTTAGCTCTTGCCTCTGTATCTTCTCTTTCAGGATTCCCTTGAGGCAGACTGTGTTTAACTGGCTCAACCCCTGTGCTGCTCAGGGAGGACAGCCCTGAAAAGATTACCTCCTTTCCCAGAGAAATTGCCTGGGTTGAGGGGCAGCCTGTACTCTGTGTTTTCTAGAATGATTCTGCCTTTTCTCATCTGGAGCATGCCTTACAATAAACTTCACTGCGAAGCCCCAGATCCTGAGATAATGCCCAGGAAAGAACATTCATATCAGCCTGGCTCCTCTTTCTTTTGTCTCCTTAGGCAATTACTGAAGGAAAGAGAACTAGAAGCAGTGCGGTTTGTTTTTTTCTACTTTTTATTTTATTTACTTTTATCTTATTAAAGGAAAGGTTTTAAATATGGATGTCAGCATTGGAACTGGTAAAACAGGAGATAGAATCTAAGAAAAGGACAGTAACCTATTTCTAGAGTGGGTGTGGCTTCAGAAAAAGTCATTCTTATGTCTTAAAAATGGTTTTGCTAGTGGGGAAAGCTCTGTGAGGCCAGGCACAAGTTCATTTATGGTTTCAATAGAACCATGTTTTAGTATCCCTGGTGGGTGGGCACAGTGCTTCATGGGAAGCCAAGATTATGGAGCAGGAGAAGCCCAAATTCCATGGCTAGTCCATGAGGTCTCCAACATAACCTCTAACTTCTTCCATTGCAATTCAAAAGCAACTATGGACATGGAAGGAGCATGATTGTCATCCCAGTAAAAGCTTATATAAAGATCAGTCTAGAGATGGCCTGGGGCTAGAGTTTTACTATATATGTCTGAATACTCAAAGATCTTTGTGTGCATGATGGCAGATAAATGAATATTTATATAGAGAACAATAAGTAGCAAAAATGGTGAAAATGGGTATTTATATAGTTCAGCTTATTTGGATATTTTATTGAATTATGTATCTTTTTTATTCCTTCTATTACATATAAACTTGTGCAAAGTCCTTCAGTACAATGGTAAATGTGTACATTTCTCTTCATATTCTTGGTAGCATTTTGCTTTGAGTGTTTTGAAGGATACACCATTAAGTCAATAAAATATTAAACTTATATCAAACTAATGGATCAAATCTTTTATTATATTAAAGTTTCCTAGCACATGAGATAATGATTGCACTGATATCTTTATTTATAGATATTAAATAAGTTACATCAAGTTGTATGAGTGTATTTGGTTGGTTTACAGTTCCATGTATTGAACTTCCTTTTCTGATACCTGCAGCACCCATTATAGCTGCGACAGCCATTATTCCATTTTCTGTCTCACATTTGAGTAACATACAATAGAAGCTTTAAAATTCACTACAAAACTGTAAAACTCTCTAGCACATGTATGTTTCATGTTCCTACTCATGTCTCTGGATTGAATATATCATTTTATTTTGTGCTTTAAAAATAGCTTTATGTATGCACACACTATACATAAATATTTATCATATGTCCCTTACAGATGTATGTTGTCTAACAGGTGTATGGTTTTTGGCTTCACATGTATGTGTGGGTACGTTGTGCAAATGTGCATGTGCCGGAGCAGATGACAACCTTGGGTGTTAGCTTTCAGAAACCATCTTCTTTAGATTTTTCTTTTAAATTAGACAGTATCTTTCACCGTTTTAGAGCTTCCAAAGCTGGCAAGGCTGACTGGCCAGCAATCCACAGGGATCTGTCTGCTTCTGGCTCACCAGATTGCAAGTGTGTACCACCATGCTCAAGTCCTCTTACGTTGAGTCCAGTTCAGGTCATCACATTGATGAAGATAAACTTTCCTCTTCTGAGATGCCTTTATGCCAGACAGAGTCAGCTTGTTTGGGAATCAAAAGTCTCAACTTGTACAGGAGCACCGTAGTTTTCAGGGAAGCAAAAGTAGAGTTTCATATCCATTAACATTTAGTACTTTAGAAGGCAATCTCATAATACCCTCAGCAGCTGTTGACAATTCTGTGCAGATGGAGGACCCAGAGCTAACCTTCTTAGGCCACTGTGGATAGCTTGTAAAGCATTGTTAGTTTATTTTATGTGTTGGAGTGTTTTTGCCTACATGCATGGCTGGGTTCCATGTGTACACCTAGTGCCTAGAGAAGTTAGAAGAGGATGTTGATGGGAGTCAGAAATTGTTATAAGCCAACATATGGGTGTGTCAGGGGGACAGATCCCAAGTCCTCTACAACAGAGCTAGTGCTTTTAACCACTGAGCAATCTCTCCAAATCCATACATATTCTTAAAGAGGTTCCTGATCCAAAGGAAGAGCGAGTATCCAAGTTGCTGCTGTTACAGCTAAAGGACACCTCTAGGTCAGGTGCTTGACCTATTTCTACTAATTTTACCTTTATCGCCATCATTTGTGGAGTTTGGAAAAGCCTAGAATTTCTTGCTGAATACACCACTTCCCCTTTACTTCTTCTTCCTACCTGCCTTTTCTCTTCTTTCCTTTTCGCCTTCTTCCTCTCCCTTCCTTTACCTCCCTTTTCCTTCCCATCCTTTCTCCCCCCCCCCTTTCATTCATTCTTCCCTCTACTCCTCTTTTCTATCAGTCAAGACCCATCACTCTGGCTCCCTAAATGTGTATGAACACATTTTCCTGTGTGTAGTGTTGCTCAGGCTCCTGAGTTTCTTCAGGACTCTCTAGCACTGGGCAGCAGTCAGCTTTTCCACACCCAGCTGCATCACTTTTGTCTGTCTTGGGAACTATGTAGTGAAACAGGAACAATCTCATTTCCTAAATGTTTCCTTCCTTCTAGCCTTTTGAACACCATAAATCCCATTTGAAATGTGGTCTCCAAGACTTCTTCCAGCGGAAAGCCTACCCCTGCTTCAAGGCACAACTAGATGCTGAGCCATTTTTCTCTCATACATGATGCCATTTGTAATAATAGCTCACATTTATTGGGGGCTTATAATGCTCTGGGCATGATGCTAAAAAATTTTTGGCGAATATTATTCTTCCTTTGTTTACATGTGGGGGTGTGTTCACGTGTGTGTGCATATGAGGGAATGAATGCTCGTGTGAAGGCCTGAAATTGAAACAGATATTAGTGCTTTCCTTTGTCATTCCTTACTTTGTTTATTGAGACAGAGTCTTTTGCTGAACCAGGAGTTCATCATTTCCAGATAGAATAACTAGTCAGCTTGCCTCAAGGATTGTCTCTCTGCCTCTTGAGTACAGGGATTAGAAGCAGGCACCATGCCATGATTGCCCAGCTTTTATATGGGTTCTGGAGACCCAAATGCATTCCTCATGTTTGCAGAGTAAACACTATTGAGCCACTTCTCTAGGATGTGGCAAATATTTAAACTCAGACATTTCAAGATTTAAAAAGACTGGAGTAATATTAGCCACAGAAATAAGAAAAAAAAAAGGAGAATCTCCCCACTGTAATAGAACTAAATCTTCTTTCTCAGGTCCATAAAATCTAAATAGATTGCAGATAAGCAGACATATATTTTATTTTAGGCATGGCCTGTCCATCTTGTAACTCTTCCATGCTTTACAAGTGCCTGCTGTCTAAGCCTTCAAGCTTCGGTGGCCTCCCATGCATTGTGTAAATGGAATCACATAGCTATATAACATCAACAAGTTTGGGCCAAGGAAGCTGACCTGGTAAAAGTTTAGAAGTCCTTTCCATGAAGATATACCTCCACAGTCATGATCTTAATGTGCCCCTTCGGAGTAATATGTTCGAAATGAAATGCAACCTGGAAGGAATCTACAGGAAGGACATTTAGAGTGACTAAGCCATGAGGTGTGGAACTCCCATGAGGAAGATTAGTACCCTTACCAAAGAACCCTTAGAGCTTCCTCACCCATGTTTACATGAGAGGTACAAGAGTCCATGGCTTCTAAGACTGAAAACAGACACTCACCAGGTAGTGGCCTTCACATGGGGAGATGCAAGTCCCTCATTTATAGGACACTTATCCATAGTCATGTTTTAACTGTCTGAAAGGAATAAAACCATAATTTAAAAGGAAGGTCAATGCTGAGCTGTCCCTTCTGAGCATAGCTAGAAGCCCTGTGATCTGCTGTGTTCTGAGAAAAACTCATATTCTCAAGGTTTGCAGACTTTGGCTGGCCTTTGGACTAAGTGGCAAATTATCCTGCCTATCCTGTCTCTCCTGAGAAAAGGTTGACCTCAGAGTGCATGGGCACACTGTCTGCTGTGAGCAAAGACCCTCTGCACGTACTTCATCATCTAACTCCTGAGCTTCTTCTAACATTGCTTATGGTTGAGACATTACAGATCCGAGGGCATCTCCTTCCTATGGCCATAGTCTGCCCCTACCCCTGCAGGGACATTTTACAATAAAGTTAGTTCCTGTGGATGTCTGTACTTGCTACATTTGTTTACAGAGCTATGCACCCAGTTTGAAGGTGAACTCACCTTCATACTGCCCTATGTGGCCCTTAGGTACTTCCAGTGGAGCAGCTGTGCTGAGACCCAGCTACCCCAGCAGACACTGAGCTCTCAGCTCCAGCCTGTATGTGTAGGATGTCATTCCAGGAACAACTCTACACTGCCTAGTGTGCCTTTTGCCTGTGGTTTTCTCGAAAGAACTTGGAAGATGCCAGCATAATAAATGGAAAACACTTGATGTCATTGCTTCAAGAGGAGGCATCCTAAATAGCCACTCGAGCAGACAAACGAATACACTTAGTAACAAGAACACATTAACAGCAGCCAAGTGTGCTGTAGAGGGGCTGGGCAGTGTGCATTCCCTATGCAGGTGACTTTGTGCTGTGAACCTCCTTCTCAGCACCCGATGAGTCCTACACTGTATTGCAACTAGGTTTATCGCCATTTGCTCACAACATATATATCTTCAAGATAAATTCAAGCTATCAGTGTTCAAAATTGACCAGTTTCTAGCAAGTGGTATGGATTGACTGTTCAGACTGAATGAAAGATCAGTCTTATTTTCAAAACATTTTTTTTTTGCATAGGGAGGACAGATTTATTTTATTACCCATGGTCACAAGTATAAAGCATTTTAGGCAATTAGTCTTACCATTACTTTAAATCTCATAACTTTTGTCACATTTGTATATTTTATGTTAAAATTTCTATCCATATTTACAGCCTAAGTATAGATGAATTTTTGTTAGTTTGCAATTAATTTTATAAGATGGTAATTTTTTACTTGCTGTCATTTTGTCTCTATAAACATTGTTTTAATCCTCTTCATTCAAGTAGAAATGACTGAGCTGTTCATTTTGATGTGTACTATTAGATATAGACTCAGTAAAACCCCAATGCATATGGTATTTCCATGCACTTCTTCATATCATTTCCTGGGAAGAAATTTTCAAGTACAATATGACTACACCAAAGAGTGTGAAGATATTCATTGCTGCTGATAGATGCTACCAAATTCTTTGGTAAGAAGAGTTGTACTTGCTGACAAAGAATTATTGTATTCTTGCAAACATGATTAAGGTTGGAACATCTTTACTTTGACTTACATAAAATACTGCCTTATTTTCCATCACACTTCGGATTGCTCAGAAGAGAGATGCCTTTACATTTCCATAAGTCTTCTCTTGTGGATTTTCTATTTCTATCCATTTTAATCATTGCCTTACTCAGGAAGATTTACTGTGCCTAGCCATGTGGTGGAAGATCCAGCAGAAAACAAGAATAAGATGGCTCTGTGGGTGATAAATGCTCAGTGAGTAGCGAGAAGGAAAGCCATCAAGCAAACAAGTAAAGGACAGGGAGACCAGCCCCAGTCCCAGACTTTGTTTTAAGTTGCCCACAAATACCCTGAGAAGATTTAGTCATTACCAGAACACTGTCATTTCTACAGAATCCCTGAAGTATATGGGATGAAGATTCTGAGTGAAGATTTAAGAAAGTGTAAGCATGCTGGAATGGAGTCAGTTCTGGTGTATTTTGGAGGAAAGGTGCAGTAGCTGGAACATTGGGAGAGCTAGGGAACAACTGAGATGTGCAGGGATTCTGTAGTACTGGGCTAAGATAGGTCATCATGTAGGTGTTCAGGAGAGTGTGTATTGCTGGGCTGAGATGGGGTATCAAAGTTCCATAGGCCATGGTAAAAATCTGGGCTTGTTTTAGTATAGAGGGACACAACTGACAACTTTTAAATTCGGTGATAGGATCACACTGAGTTCTGTGTGGTGAATAAAATTTGAGGCGGAATGTATTATGAGGCCATTGCATCATCCTTACCAAGAGATGATTTCTTGTGGATTAGAAGGAGGAGGAGGAAGAGAAGAAGGAATCTGTTTTATTTTGAGTAATACGTGGACAGAGACAAGATTTATTGGTAGATAACTCCCAGAGAAGGTGGTCCTGGCAAATGACACAAGAGAGATGGAAGGATGGAGAAGGATGCTTCGGATCATAGCTACAGGAAGCAGGTCCAGGATGCTCTTAATGTCTTCTGGGTATAGGTTACCTCCCATTGCTGCGTATCCAAACACTGCAGCTGCTACCTTTCTCTCATGCCTTCAGAGCTCAGATGGTTCCCGCAATACCCATGCACACCTGACAAACCATATTGAGTTGAATTTTAAAGCTTTGTGGAAAAACCTGAGGTGAAAAAAGTAGACAGAGGCAGCTGGCCCTTGAGACAACATGCTACTAAGATGATGCGAATAGCTGTCCATCACTGAGGAGCGTTAAACTGGACATGGCCCACGTGCATCGACACATAACACTGAAGAGATCTATACATACAAAGAATATGAAATTTTTTGACAGCAAAAAGGTTTTTATTTTATTATTAGGAGTAGAACCTGTTAAGAGGGTCACATTCAAAACAGGCATCATAAACTAATGCCAGCATCTATCTGGTTGGTGCCTAGATTTTGAATTACCATAAAATGTTGGTAGAATATTTATGTTTTGTATTAAAATATTTAGTACATAATTAAGCTTTTTTCCAGGTTAGAAATTTTTCATAAAGATTATATTAGAAAAAATTTCTCAAACATATTAGTCTGTAGTTCTATTCACCTTGTTCAAATTCACCTTGGAGAAGGTAAATTTATAATTTATGTAATACTCTGATCTTTTTTATCCTAAATAGTTTTCCTTCTGCAAATCTGAAACATTGATCACTTACATTAAGGCACTTGAAAAATCAAGCCATGGCACAATGGATTTGCTTGCTGTCTGTGGCATTGACACAATGGTCTCTCAATGATGTCTGTGTCTTGAGCCCTAATGTAAGGCAAGTATACTGCCTTACATGGAAGAAAATCAGTGTGGCTGTCCTTGTATGATGTATTGCAGACTGAGGAATCCTTCTACATCAGTGTGGAATCACAGGGGCCTTGTAAGTGAACAGAAGTAAGAACATTCATTACTGAAGATGTGATGAGAACTGACAATTGGAGATAGGGCAAGGGCCTCCTGTAAGAGAGTCGACTGGGGAGAGGATTAAATTTTCCTCTCAGGCCTCTAGGAGTAAAGTCTTGGGTTTTAACTTACTGAGACCTGTGTCAGATCATCAGATGTGTCATGGGATAAGTCTATGGCATTTGAAGCCACTTAGCCTTGATAACCCACAGGAGGAAGTGGAACTGGTCCCATCATCAGGATTCCAAAGCATTATGAGGAACATTATGGGGAATAAGACAATATGGTACAGACATTGCTTGTTGATGTCTATTTTAGAGAGGTTCTAGATTAAATCTGCGGGGAAGCTTACAATGTAATTTTTGGAGATATAATTTTAATGTATAGATAAAAATGAAGAAAGCATGAGTCTTAGCGATACCTGACGGAAACCCAGTAGCAACTTGATGCCCAGACATTGTGGGAGCATCTCTATGCTGAATAGTTAAATGTCAACTTGACAACTGAGAGGAGAGAACCTCAATTGAGAAAATGCCTCTATAAGATCTGCTTGTAGGCAAGCCTATAGGGCATTTTCTTAATTAGTGATTGATTGAGGAAGGCCCAGCCTATTGTGGGTGGTGCCACCTCTGGTCTGGTAGCCCTGAGTTCTATTAGAAAGTAGGTTCCCTGTAGTTACAGGGAGCAAGACAATAAGCAGTATCTCTCCTGTGCCACTCTTGCTTCTGGGTTTCTGTCCTCTTTGATTTCCTACCCTTCTTTTAATGATGGACTACAGTGTAGAAGTGTAAGCCAAATAAACCATTTCTTCCACTTGCTTTTTGGTCATGGTATTTTACTGTAGCAACAGAATCCTGAGACAAGCCCCATCAAAGAAGAACAAGGTCTATGGAAGTGCGGAGCTGTATGACACTCAGCATTCAGGTAAGCATAAAGACCTCACCTGATCTCACTTACAAGACCTAACTTAGTACACCTTTCCTATACTCTAGGCTACATCTGCTCTTCTCTGCTGGGCAGAGCCTTTTCCACTGGACACATTGACTTTTCACTCATTGACCTCACCAGATATTGCAGACACAGTAATTCAGCTTGCAAGTCTTTCTGTCCACCAGTTCGTTAGTTTCGTTGTCTGTCCCTGTAGTTCTTGTGTCTCAAGGCTTTTGACATCTGCCACTCTTGTTTCTTTATAATATTTGCCTACATGCTTCCCTCTGAGTTTGGATTTTAAGTGTGATTTCTAAAAATTTTTCTTTTACTGCCAACTTCTTGATTTTCAAATTGCTTGTTTGATTTCTAGAAATAAGATTCTGATTGATTATGTTGATCTTTGTTTGAGAAGAGTCTTCTGTTCCAAAAAAATTATAATCCAAAGACTCAGACACTTTGGATCAGGATCCCATCACTGGTATGATACAAAGAATAAATAATTCAGAGAGGGGAGAGGACCTGGGGGAGCTGGGACAACATCTGTCACACCTGGCTTAGGTTTCAATGCTAGTGGGTGTGTTTATATGCATATTTTGCTCCTGTTTAATGAATATTTAGGAAAGTAAAAGCAAAATTGGAGCTTGCATATGTGCAGATGAAATCAAGCCAAAAATATGAAAAGGACAATTGAAGACGAACTCAAGGGAGCAAACAGAAAAGAGCACACATGATTACACCACTGTGTCAGTGTAGCTGCTTGATTAGAAAGAGATGTGTTTGTATGCTTCCTGGTAACCAAAGAAAAGTAAGATTAAAATGTATGCTTTGTTATAGGGAAGGAAATGATGGAATTTGTTGGGTAGCAGTGACATTAAATGAGCCTTTGCCCAAGTTCCTGCCAGCAGATGGTAGAGCTCAGAGAAAGAATTATTTGAACCCTAAGAATCAGCAAGCAGCTGATTGCAATGCCATCACATCAGGGTCTCTTTATTCAAGCTCAAGCTTGGTTCACACCATCATTTCTGATGCAGGAGAACAGGGTGGAGAGCTTGTTTTAGGCAAGCATTTATAGAGGCAAGAAGGTGGTATCTAACCTGGTACACATCTGAATAAGGGGCCATTGTGGCCTTTAACATAATTGGCTGGTGTTGGAGCTAAACTGTAAACTTCTGCTTTTCTCCTGATTCCTGGCTAGGAAGTGACATATCAGGGGCAGGCTGGTAACCTGGAGATGTAGATTTGTTGAGGAATAACCTGGAAACTTGTGTTAGACTTAGGTTTTATTGGGGGGGGGGGTGTAACTGAGAAACTAGTGGTAGGTACTGTTAGTTAACTTGCGTTCAACCTTAGGTCAGGTTCTCTAAGATGGAGTCTGAACCCAAAAGATTTGATCGCTCCTGTTGACCTGAGAATCAGGGGTGCAGGACTCAGCTCCTTAGTTGGCCTAGGTGGCTCTAGTTTCTTTAGTTATGATTTTGAGGAACATGAAGACTGTATCTCTATTTCATAAGACTTAGCCCAAAACATTACTTATAAAGACCCAGATTCAAAGCCTGAACTCCAGATCTAAGTCAGGTTCATTGGGAGTAAGACCTGGCTCTGCATTTTTAACAGATCCTGGCATAGTTATTCACTATTTAAGCCGCAATTTCAGCTATCTATGTATACAGGGTACATTGTGCTCTCTGACTCACATCCAAGTCTGAAGATCTTTCTCTTTGGTGATTCTTTCAGTTCAATATTATTTGATCCACATTTCTGATTGTATCTTTCTTCCTGGTAGAATTTTCCAACTATACAATATCAGAAAAGGTTACAGGGTTAAAGAGATAAAATGTATTTTTCTGCTTATTTAGATGTATGGCCAATTCATTTTGTACATTACTCCCTCTCAAACCTCCAGGTAGTTTTTGCATTGTTCTCTTGGATAGCTCCCAAAATGTTATATCTCCTGTTTGAAATATTGATCCAATGAGTAGCTAGAGGCTTGTCACAAGGGAGCTGTGAGGTGATAAAAAGGGAGTTGTTGCCAAAAACATTTTAAAATGAGCTTCGGATATTAGCCTAAAGATCTACAAAAGCCATTTTGATTACATTTTGACACACGGGCAGCCATAGCACAGTGCTCCTGAGATCATGCTCCCTTTGCAAGCTGAAACTCACTCCCTAAAGAATGATTACCAATGTGTTCCACAAACTGTTTTGTCTTCAGAATAAAAGATACACATGATCAATCACATCAAGTACATGTAAAACAAAGAAAATGCATGGTCTGCCTATCTTTGTTTATTGGGCATACTGTAGTAAACAAAACTTACTTTTCTAATTCAGTTAATATTCTTAAATTCATGTGAGTACTTATTTTCCCTTTTATTTTTCTTTCAAAGGCACAAACATCTATGGAAGACACTTTGAAGAACACGGCATTACATAATCTTCATTTTCAAATGCTGTTATTTTTCAGCACCTACTGATGCCCATAGTGCAGAGAGTACAACAGACAGAGGCAGCGATTACAGGAGGCCAAGTAAAATGAAAAGAACACAGTGGACTGTTCACCAAGGGCTGCCATTCTGAGATATGTCCAGCAGAAAGCCAGTTTGTGTTAGAATTGAATATCTACAAAGAGCTTTCTCTTCATTAGTTGCCAGAAGATAGTTAACAGCCCAGCTCAGCATAGAAAAGAGAGTCTGACTTCCAAGTATGGACTAAGCTCTGAAGAAATCTGTTGTTACCACCATCCTGAGTCAGGTCCTGGCATCATTTTGTCCTCCCCTTGAGAGAACTAGAAGTATACCTGTAGGAAATTATCTCTTTTTAGTAACAAACAGGCTTATTGTCTAAGCTTCAAAGACTCAATCCCATCTCTCATAAGAAAGATAGGGAATGAATTACAATTTGTTTGTGTATCAATTGGGATTCCAGGCACTAATATGTCATGTGGAGGACTGTTGAGGATGGAATGAATTTTCTGGTTTTCCTCAGCAAGGGTCCCGTGGGTTCAAGTAGAATTTGGGTAGAAGTTTTGTGACTGAATGTATGAAGACACACTATGTACAACCCCAGAGATGTGACTGAATGGATGCAGACACACCATATTCTACCCCAGAGGTATGATTTTGTTTCTTTGCTGAGTTTTTAGCCCTAGCTGCAGCAGTTAGGATATGGCCACTGCTGTATGTGTCAAGCCAAAGGAAGGCACTCTGCCTGTGAAAGATGACCACCGTCTCACTAAAACAATAAGTAGAGTCAGTTAGAGGTAGGCAAATAGCCATCATTCCAGCCTCCCACAAAGATCTTCAGAAGAAAGCACTAGGTCATTTTCATGGTTTCTCCTTAGAGAATGAGATAACCTTAAAATGAGAAATGGTGAATTAAAATTTCTGATATCTAAATTGTTTCTATAAAGGAAATGCAAATGAGGAGATAAAGTATAATTTGAGAAAAAATACTTTCAAAATATATATCTGATAATATGAGTTGCTCCAAATTAATACCAAAATAGTTAATCCCCTATTAGAAAAATGGACAAACTATTTGAACAGCAGCTAGTTTCTCAAAGGGAAACAGTATTGTTAGCCACAAAAAAAAAAAAAAAGAAAGAAAGAAAGAAAGAAAGAAAGAAAGAAAGAAAGAAAGAAAGAAAGAAAGAAAGAAAGAAAGAAAGAAAAGAAAAGAAAAAGTGCAATGAGATTCTACTGCACTTCTCAGGCTAAAATGGAAAGATTATAAAATTGGATGGTTTTTACTGGTGAGACTATAAAATGGTATAACTGTTATTAGAAAAGTCTAGACATTTATTATAGAAATAAGCATTTGCCCCCTACCAGTCCCACACCTATGAATTTTCCAGATTAATGCAGGTATAATCCACAGAATATTTCCACAGCAATATTTATATTAGATTCAGGGTAGTCAGGCATACCACCCCACTTCAAATGGAGAGTGACCTTTGTTTCCTTGACAATCTTGTGGCAATCAATACCCATGTTTCTGTTGAAACAAGGCCCAGTAACAGAAGGAAAGGGGTCTGAGTTGGCCTGAATTGGTTTTAGATACATTGCAACAAATAAAAATAATAAAAAGTAAATGAATTCTTAGAAAGAGGCCTTTCTTTATCATCCTATACCTCTGGCATAATTAAGTATATAAAAGTAAAACCAGATGCATCATAAGAACAGAAATGCCCTGTGAGTAAAATTTATATAATCCAAGGTTGTTTATCAAAACCCACATACCTTGGCAACCTCCTTCTCTTAGAGCCAGTAAATAAAGGTCCTTAGCCATACCAATGCTCTTGAGAATGACAAGTCCAGGAGACCACTGCTCTCTGCAGTGCATCTGGCCTATACTGTTGCTTTGCTTTTTAATGTAGGGTGTTTTGTTTTGTTTTGTTTTGTTTTGTTTGTCACTTTGCAGTCTTGTGTGCTTCTTCAGTTCTGTGATCAAGACTGGAAACACCCATTCCAGTCCAGACAGTGACTCCCAAGTAGCACATTTGTTTACAGTAATTTAAACAAGAAATCATCTAAAAATCCATTGACAAGTCACTGTATGGTCAGCTTTTCAATGAGATGTTTTGCAGCAATGAACAACAAACCATGAATAGATGTGGCAATATTCATGAATCCCAAATACATTGTGCTTAATGAAATAAACCTTGCACAAATGAATAAGAGGGGGTAACATCTCGTTTCTGTGAAACTCTAAAAAGAAAAATGAAAAGCATGCTGAAAAGATTCAGAACAATGGCTGCTGCCTCTGTGTGTGTGTGTGTGTGTGTGTGTGTGTGTGTGTGTGTGTAGAAGGAACTGTGTATGAGTGTGTATGAGAGTGCTTTTGTGTGTGTGGGTGCCTGTGTGTAGGGGGGGTAGTTATTTTATGTATATATGGGGGATTGTGTGTATTTGTGCCTTTGTGTGTATAGGTGCCTGTGAGGAATGAGGTTCCTGTGTGTAGGAGGATGGTACCTGTATGTGTATGCATTTGGGGTGCTTCTGTGTGTGTGTGTGTGAATGTGTTTCTGTGTGTGTAAAGGTGGTACCTGCATAAGTATGTGGTATACCTGTGTGTGTGTGTGTGTGTGTGTGTGTGTGTGTGTGTGTGAGAGAGAGAGAGAGAGAGAGAGAGAGAGAGAGAGAGAGAGAGAGAGAGAGAGAGAGAGAGAGAGAGAGATCTCCTGGGTGGAGAGATGTCTGTGTGTATATGGGTGGTGCCTACATATATGCAAGGGGTAGATGTGTGAGCTCCTGTGTTGGGAGGTGCCCATTTGGGGTTGTTCTGTGTTTTTGTATGCCTCTCTGTGTGTGTGTGTGTGTGTGTGTGTGTGTGTGTGGGAGAGAGAGAGAGAGAGAGAGAGAGAGAGAGAGAGAGAGAGAGAGAGAGAGAGAGAGAGAGAGCTTATGTATGTGTTGGGGGACCTTTTTGTGTGGGTGCCTGAAGAGTGGGTTTGCTGTGTGTGTGCCTGTGTGTGTGCCTGTGTGTGTGCCTGTGTTGGAATGCCTCTGCATTTGTGTATGTGTGTGTTTGTATGTGCCTATGTGTGTATGTACTGTGTGTGTGTCAGTGACTGTGTGTGTAGGGGTGTGTTTAGGGTGTCTGTGTGTTGGTGGGGTGCCTGTGTGCTGAGAAGTACCTGGGAAGAGGCTGAAGGGACTTTTTTTGTGATGATGGAAACAGTCTAAATCTTAGGATTTGAGGTTACACAGTGTGCACCTGTTGGTAAAAAACAGGAGTTCTTACATCTCATGCTAAAATTCTTACATATGATTTTTATCTAAAATGTGTTAAATACTTTATCTAATGATATACACTGTAAGCATGTGTGGTGATGCACACTGATATTATAGTTAATATTGAATTTATAAAAGACAAGATTTATGGTTTATAGTGAGCTGGGGATTAAAGTAGACATTTGATAAGCAAACATGGTAATTTTTTATTTTTATTCTTTGTTGGTCTCATATGTATATATAGTGAATTTCAGTGATTTTTAGTCTTCCCAAAATCCTATTTTACTATTTTATCCCCTTCTTTTCCCACTGAAGCCCTTCTTCCTTCTACCAAGTCCTACTTTTATTCTCTGCTGCTCTCTCTGTCTCTGTCTCTCTATCTCTCTCTGTCTCTCTGTCTCTCTCTGTCTCTCTCTGTCTCTCTCTCTCTCTCTCTCTCTCTCTCTCTCTCTCTCTCTCTCTGTGTGTGTGTGTGTGTGTGTATCTGATTTTAATTGGTGTTACCCACATGAGCATGGGTGAGCCATTATTTACTGGAACATGGGCAATTTATCAGTAGCTGCAACACTGAAGAAACAGACACCCCTCCCCCAAGTGAACATTAACAATCTGCTCACCTTCAAAGAGGGGTGGGGCTTCATGAGCCTTCGTCCAAGATGAAAGGTTGACAGATCCAAATGTGTGCAGGCCTTGTGTACCTACAGTTGCAATGAGTCCACAAGGACCACAACCAAGTCCAGAAGATGTCTGTTTACAACACACTTCCCATCCTCCGACTCACACTTTTTCTTTTCTTTATCTTTCTCTCTCTCTTACTTCTTCTCCCTCCATGTTCTCTAACCTTACAGGCATGGTATGGCTGACTCACTTGAGACTGAGACTCCACATTGTTCTTAGCTTTTCAACAAGTCATTTCCATAACTGCTACCACCCACTGCAACAGGAAGCTTTTCCAACAAGGTTGCGAGCAGCACTAATTTGTGTTACAAGCCCAAGTGTTTAGAGGAGTACTTCAGCAACATGCTCATGGATGTGTGTCCTCTTTTGGGTCTGGGAATCTAATCTAAAATCACTTGGCTGCCTACATAATGTCCATGCAGCTGTTGCCTCAATGGGCACAGCTTAATATCTCCATTATTATGGATGCTCACAGGATTCAGATCTGGGTAAGATGGTAAATGATTTTTTACTCTCCCAGCAGCTTGGACAGCACCTTCCAATAGTATGAAACCAACCAGCAGGGAGAAAACATGGTTAAGCTTAATTGTAGATTCAAGGTAATACCTTTTGATTTTTCTGTAGGCTTGAATTTTTTCATAGAAAATGAGAGGTGAAACATTAATGCTAAGTTTATTAAAGCTGTATATTTAAATACTTTATTTTCATTAACACTTATAGTATATTTTTAAAATATTTATTGTTAAATGTTGTTGATTAAAGAACCCATTCAAAAGGGAATTTGTTTGACTACTGTAGTGAGGATAGGCTTTGTTAAGTTGCAGTAACAAATAAGTTTCCCAAACTCTAGTGCGGTGGTTCTCAACCTTCCTAAAGATGTGAACGTAATATGATTTCTCATGTTGGTGACCCCAGCCACAAGATTATTTTGTTGCTACTGTATAACTACAATTTTAACTGTTATGAACCATAATGTAAATATCTGATATGTAGGATATCTGATAGGTGATTCCCGTGAAAAGGTCACGCACTGAGACCCACATGTTGAGAACTGCTGCTCTAGTCTGTCAGTGACAGCGGCTGCATTTCTTACAGCTGTGTCAGCCTGAGACAGGACAGGTGGCTTTCCCGGACATGCCTTGTCCCATATTGACCACCAAATCTCAGCTACTTCGTTCTGGTCATTTCAGAGTACCTTGCTTCTACTCCAAGCCTTAGCCATCTTACAACAACAGAAGCATTCCTTCAGGCAAAAGTCAACAAGGAGATCCCATCTCAACCACATTACTAGTACAGTTGGGAAATAAAAATTCCCCGAATGTGTATGAAGAAGCAATATTATAATAAGCACATATTATTGCAAAAATTTTAAACTCTCTTAATTAAACTCATTTAAAAATTTTAAACTGAATCTATGCATTTAATATATACTATTTCTCTTAAGTACCTTTATTTATGAATTCAATAATTTAAATTTCTATGTATTTTGGCTCTAAAATATTATTTAGTGACCTAAGAGTTCAGAATAACTTAGTAAGATCTTAATTTAAAATTATTAGTCTGAGTATATTAATAAAATCTTAATATTTTTTTCCCAGGATAGAAAACAAGGTTGCAGTAAGGAATAAAAAGATTGGGAGAATATTATTTGTTAACATATTTATTTAGTCATTTTATCATTTTTATAAAAAATAAAATTTGCAATCCAATAACTTAGTTATACATTAATTTTTAAGTTGAAATGACAAGTCAAAGTTATTACTTTAATACACTAAATTCTGTTCATTATAAATTCTCATATATACCAAATATTCGTAAATTAAGAAATAACATTATGACTTGTGTTTTTAAACTTTCTGCATTTATTTCTTCTCTATATTGAAAGATGCAACCAGATAATGACATAATTATGCTAGAAGAAAATATTTAGAATAGGTCTTTCTAAAAAATCTTGAGTTTATGCTCTGGCTGGCTGAGGTCTGTGATTACGGTTTCTCTCTGGGCAGTCAGGTCAGTGTGCACCAGGCTTCTGTGCCAGCCCAATGAGCTGGTTGTACCGGTTCTGCAGCTGGGCTCAGTTCAGCCTCCCTCCAGATTCACTACCACTATGTCTGCTTCTGTTGCTCCTCAAGGATGCTGCCAGCCACTTAGATGCAGCCAATCCACTGCCTATCCTGTACTCATTCTTTGTGATGGTGACACAGCATCTTGGTGTTTAAGTCATCCTCACTCATCCTGGTGTTTAAGTTGCTCATGTGGCTTCCATGTTGGGTAGCATGATGAGGTGGTTATCAATGTGGATTCTAGATACAGACTGCCTAATCACATCTTGTTCATTTATATGCTTTGTTACCATTAGCATGACTTAGTCCAGTATCCTTATCTACTAGTATTACTCATTTTGCAAGGTTGTTAAGATGGCTGAGTTAACAAATATCAAAGCTATTGTCATGGTCATTGCTATTAACATTACCATTTGTATGGTCTTGTGTGAGTAGCACTCAGAGGAGACTTTGGAGAGCAAAATCTCTCATCCATTTTTGTTTGTTTGCTTGCTTGATTTAAGACATTCCTGGCCTGGAATTTGGTATGTAGAACAGGCTGTTTCCAAACTCACCGAAATCTGCCTATCCCTGTTTCTGTCTCCCCAGTGCTAGGATTAAAGGCATATACCATGATGCCATGCTTGACCCATCAGTTTATATCATATTACAATCATCTCTCAGACTTTGTGGGAGATGAACCCCAGCAGATCCAAAAATCCATGGATCTACTTATACTTTAAGATAGCCTAGATTCTGCATGTAGCTCACACCCCTGACTATACTCTAGCTTCTCTCCGAGTGACTTAACAATGGCCAGGATAATGTAAATGCTCAACAGGTATTTTAAGAAAATAATAGCAGGTAAGCAAGTCTATTGCTCATCTTTGATGTATTCTCCCTTTTTTTCCTATTCCATGACCTCATTGTGTTCATGGACATTAAGCACATAAAGAGGTGTTCTGGTGTTCTGTCCTCTTGGTTATCAGTTTCTAAGCTAGGTCCATCTGTTCTAGTGCTTATGGTCAATCTGTGAATATGTTTGGTGGGGAGAATAAACTCACAGTGTCTTCATCTTCTACCCCAAGCTCCTGAAGGGCTGCCACTGGCCAATCTACCTGGCTGCTTTCACTGGAGATGTTCTGGGAATCACCATTGAGTAATTACTCAATGAGTCACTGCTCAGCTTGTGGAAGGGACATCTTCCTTCAACACAGGCAGATACCTGGAAAATTCCCATGATGGTATGAAGACAGATGTGGAGATAGAGCAGGAAGGCTAGGATGAACGTGTCTTCCATTCCTAGCCAGGGGGAAATACTGAGATAGGGCTGCTCTCTGGGAGAATCGATCTCAGTCTTTGATTGGATATAAGTTATATCCAAGTTCACAATGCTTTTCTTCCCAAAACAAAAACACATACTTTTTTAACCCAGGCCTGAGGAGGCCTTACCCAGTAAATGAAGTCAGTAGTTTGAAAGTCAAATAGTTTATTTGCTTAAAAATACTATTTCACAATTTTAGGAGCTTAGATATGGATTATTTAAAATTATTACATAATGTACTTTATATTAACTTTAAAAATTTAGGGTTAAACCTCTTGAAATATGTGATGTGTAATATTAAAAATTCCCACAGTATCTGGGAGAATCAGGTAATGCATGGCTGAGCAGCTGCGTCTTCTTAACATGAGTGTCACTTGACATCACTGGTGTTTCTACTTACTATTTTGTTCCTTCTCACGGGAAAATTTGGCACAAGCACAGTAGCAGAACATGAATGTCTTGCCTTACAATTCTTTACCCTGAAGACTCCAACAAGGAGGTCTCACTGGGTTGACCCAGTAGATTTGTCCTCAGTCGGCGATTTAGGAAAGACTACATTCATTCATTCATTCATTCATTCACTTGTTTGTTTGTTTCTGCAGTTTTCAGGTGCTGCCTATAGCTGTGGGTTCTGTGATCCTTTCTGCATCCTCAAATCAGCAAAGTGTCATGCATCTGACAATTCTGTGCACACTTCACTTTTTGGCTTTAGACAGGAAAGGGTCTTCATTCTTACTGTAACTTGGTTAGATCTGGCCCACTTGTCAAAGTTTCTCTTCCCTTCATTTCATGTTATAGGAATCTGCCACATGGTGAGGCCTTACTCTGCTGACTGTAGTAGACATTAAACTTTGTAATCTAGGATATTAAAGAAATATATTTTTAGGACTGACCCAGAGTTTATTTTGTTTAGGCTGAAGGAATGGCAGGCATTCTTGCTTCTAGACCTGCCAAGTTTGACTGTCACCATGAAGCTACTATGTTCTGTCACCATGAAGCTACCATACACTGTGACTGCCACTATGGCGCTACCATATTCTGGCCCCACTCTCCAGAGGACAATTGTGGATCTCTAGATGGCTTCAGAGACATTTGGTGCAGGGACAGAGTGTTCTGATGTGCTAATTCAAATTCATAGGCAAACTGGGAGTTACCAGTTTCATTGCCTGTTCTCAAATTAGCATTCTCATTTCTGAACCTGTTTTGTAATCTATCTGCTGAAACTCCTGAGGATTGAAACAACAGAGGAATGCTGACAGGATATGAATTTTGTAGCTTTTAATCCAGGTAAATGGTAAACTATGAAGCAAAGCAAATTATTTTTTAAGTGTTCTTTTTAGAAATGCTATGATATAAGATTTTTCTAAATGACATGATGGTTAGTTTTAGATACCAACTTGCTATAACCCAGAATCACTTGCCAAGAGAGTCTCAATTGAGGAATTATCTAGATTGGGTTTGCTCATGTACATGTGTGTGGGGAATTGTCTTGATTGTTAATTGATGTAGGAAGACCAAGCCTGTTGTGGGAGGCACCATGTCCCAGGCAGGAGTCCAGAATTATGTTGGACAGGGAACAGTTGGATGATGTAGGCAGCCAGCATGGTCCATTCCTTTCTCTCTGCTTTTCTCTGTGAATGTAGCTGCTTTGTGTTTCTACTTTGATTTCCCTTCAGTCACGGACAGTACTTGGAATTAAAGTTGAATAAACCCTTTCTTCTCCAAGTTGCTTTTTTGTCATCAGGATATCTGGTCAAAATAACAGAAATGAAACCAGAATATTGTCCCATTGATACATTTTTTAAACATTAAAAGCACCCATTTAACCTATATTAAAAAACCAAAATGAACACAGAATGTCTTGTTGTCATTGATGTTGGGATTTAGTTTGAGGTATTTTAAAACAGTGGACTATTTCAATAACAAATCAGCAAAACGGTATGTGAATAAGTAGCATGTGAGTCAGTGGCACATGACTGAATGGCATGAGGAAGTGACAAATGAAATGAGAAGCAAATCCATGGCAGAAGCTCTTGCATCCTGGATGGGGTGACTCTGAGTACAGATGGGATGGTGGCCTCAAGGCTTATGTATTGAAGCAAAGAGGGAAAAATGGAGATACAAGCATTCATGTACATACCTATCTAATTACTGTATCACCTTAGGAATTAGGTGTGAGTTTAATGTTAGGAAGAATGATCAAAAGGGACAACACTAATCTTCTGTTACTAGCAATGGTCTGATGTTGAATTAGAGCTAGTTAGATGGGATAATTTAATGAAAATCCATTAACATGGACCCCCTTACTGCTACAATTTATATATGGTATGTCCCCATAAATTCATTAGCAGAATCTTCAGTGGCAGAGAGGAATGGTGGGGCCTTTAAAAGGTGTGTCTTAATGGAAAATAATGAAGTCATAGGGTGTTGCTCTTGGAATGCATTAACATTAATCTCAAGCATCATGTTAGCTTTTCTGTATGAAAGTTGTTGCAAGGTGAAGCTACTCTGTGCTTAGCTCCATCCACATGTTGCTATATCCCTTTTAGTTTCTTTACCATCTTGTGACCCAGTGAGGGGTGCCCACACCAGAGACCGAACAGATGGAGTGAGCGAGTCTTGAACTTTTACTTCTCAATATATAAGCTAAATAAGATTATTTCTTAAACGATGTATGTAGCCCATGATGTTTTGTTAATACTACCAAAGCAGGTATGCTTTGTTCAATTTTATGCACAGTTACATAAAGAAAATGATGAGCTAGAAATAAAAGTCTTCTACTCTACTCTTCTACTGGTGACACTGGTGATTTGGAGCCTTTTCTATGTTAGGGTTTTATAAAAGATGTGTAATGCAGACAAGGTGAGATGTGAAGCCTGTATGCCATTTTCTCATGGATACTTAGGATGAGAGCTTAATGACTTTAGAAACCAGTATTGTTTTTTGTTGTGATAACCAGAAACTACAGTTAGTATTGAAATAGACATCCAGAATGTCCTTATAGGTATCACCCAATGCCTTGTACCAGGGAAGAGGAAGAGCAGGGTATTTCGGGACATCATTTAGAAAGGATTATGTACTTCTAATCTCAGTATCCCTTTTTCTTGGTCATAAAGTACAGACCTCAAAGAATAGGTATAGTAGATTGATTCTAATTTGTGGTTGCAGTAACAATAGTTGGCAGCACTCATAGTTTTAATTACAAATATTTTTAATATTAAAGGATCCAAATCTCTGCTGACCATGGAAAAGCAGCTAAAATAATTTTTAAAATGTATCTTTAAGAATTTATGGAAAGTTACATATGCTCTCTCTCTCTCTCTCTCTCTCTCTCTCTCTCTCTCTCTCTCTCTCTCACACACACACACACACACACACACACATACACACACACACACACACACACAGACTATTATCCTCTACTTTCTCCTTCCCTCTTCCTCCCTATAGTTCAATACAAGATCTCTTCATGTAGTCTGGGTTGACTTGGTACTCACACTGTACTCCAAGCTGGCCCCAAATGTAGGCTACTTCTGCCTCACATTCTTAGATGGAAAGGTTACAGAAATAAGCTATCATATGCAGTTCAATAACTATTTGAAAAGATGAGGTCACATGAGTTGTCAAAGTATAGCATCTTAATATAGCAAGCTGCTGTCCTCAGCTATAAATTAATAATTAATTAATTATTAATTAATTGGCAATTAACTCAGCCTAAAAAGTGAGATTTTAAAGAAGGTCTTGTACAACAAAACTGATTAATATTCCCTGTATATGAAGGAACACAAGTGATCTTCCAGATACTAAACCTCTGGACTAAGTAGGCTTAGACTTTGCAAGATGTTCACTTAGATACATATAACACAAAGGCTGGATCTGATGCTAAAGGTGAAAGGGATCATAGAGGTGTAGAGGACAGACAATTCATGCTTTCTCATGAGAAGATTGACCTCCAACAT
The DNA here is from genome assembly GCF_947179515.1 of Apodemus sylvaticus. NCBI lineage: Eukaryota > Metazoa > Chordata > Mammalia > Rodentia > Muridae > Apodemus > Apodemus sylvaticus. The sequence continues at coordinate 113,770,252 of NC_067479.1, forward strand.
TAAGAATCATTGTCTGTAACACAACAATGTGGGCTGCATGGAAAAACAACATGGGTTTCTTTAAATATGAAACACATATTAATCTAGCCTCACCTCTCCTGCCAGGGCAAAAGTGCATTGGATAGGACATTCACTGCAATGCTGTTTATGATTACATTAGAAACAACCTCCATCCACACAGTAAAACCAGAGTTCATAGGCATGGTCAGTTCACTTCATACCATAACATTCAGTGTTAAAACATGTGAGAAGGATACCAGGTACAAATATTCTTCAAAATGTGACAATATTGCATCAGGATGGGGAGATTTAAGTGATTTTCTCCTTTATCTGCTCTTACGTGACTTAATTTCCTTATGGTGCAAGCACATTATTTCTAAAGTTAAAACACAGCAAATTAATTTTAGGAGAAAAAGTATGTGAAAATGAAATCATAAGCCCAATTTCTTCCTTTCACACTGTGACTTTTTTTTTTAACATCTTGGTTAAGCTTTGTCCTCCCTGATATATCTACCTAATGGTTTGTTTATTAAATATTCATATTATGAGTCATAGAAATTGTTTTTTGTAAAAAGTCTTTTTTTTCACTTGATAACAAAATGCCAAATGGCTAGAATGTTTCCTCTGCTGTAATAAAGGGGTGTGTGATGGACAAGTGGTGTCTTCTGTGAGTTTCTTATGTCAGGGCAGTTCTGAAGCCAGCTCTATGAACTTTTGATTTAGTTTTGATCTCCCCATTCAACTTCTTTTACTCTAAGTTTTCTAAATAAAAAACAGAATGACTGACACTTATCTTCTCCTCTAAACACTGTGAAAATAACACTAAACCAAGACAGAACACTCTGCTCCCACCCTTGCCTCCCATGCTGCTCTCTCATCCAGAGGGAAATTTGGATAGTTTACTTGTCATCCATTTGTGAAAAGAAGAGTAGATATATAGTTATGGAATCCAAAACCATGGGGTACAAGCAAGTATGCCAATCATCAGGTCAAACCATGAGTCAATGCACACAGGGACTTCATATCCTATGAAGCAGCAAAGCAGAGCCTCTACTCCCAAGGCTAAGGTTCAGAATCTGCCAACAGTCCCAAAAAACCCATTCTCAAAAGGATAAAATATGGGTGAAGGGACTTGGCTAGCTAGTATCACATGCTGATATATGCATAATTGGCTAAATGTTGGATCCAGAGAGATCTAAATTTTGAGGAGCACAAGGATCTGAAGACATGGACATAGCACACTTAGAAAATGGGCCATCTTTAAACTCACATTGATCTGAACTCAGACATGCTCTTGATGTATTAATCTAATTACTTTAATCCCTTTTCAATAACTTAGTGATCCTAAGCTTTGGGGTAGAAACCCTGATTTGAGGATTTGAGATTAAATATTTTCTACCAGTACCAGTGGATGTAATGCCTTCTCTTGACCTTCATGGACACCAGTCATGGACATGGGCCACAGACATGTATGTGAGTAAAGCACTCATATACATGAAACAAAGAAAAATTAAAAGAAGAAGAAGAAGAAGAAGAAGAAGAAGAAGAAGAAGAAGAAGAAGAAGAAGAAGAAGAAGAAGAAGAAGAAGAAGAAGAAGAAGAAAAAAAAAGACAACCAAATGAAGAAAACTTGCTGGAGTATTCCTGTTTTACCTGGCATATTAGTTACTTTTCTCATTACTGTAAATACATACCAGAGAAGCAGCAAGTAGAGAAAATGGGGGTCCATTGTAGTACAGTTTAAGGGGAAATTTCATCCTGGCAGGGAGGCCATGACAGCAGGGAAATGAGGCAGCTGGTCAACCTGAATGTACAGTCAGAATGCAGAGATAGGTGAATGCTGGGACCCAGCTTGCTTTCTACTTTTTATTCAGTCTGAGACCATAGTCCACAGGATGGTGGCATCCACATTTGGTTTGGTCCTTCTCTCCTCAGTTAAATCACATGCCAAAATTATGCCTCTTACATGGTTGTGATGATAATGTTAATTTTCAACTTGACAGAACCTAGAACCACCTGGGAGAAGGGTTAGTGGGCAAGCCTGTGGAAGATTGTTCTCTTGGTTGTGCTAATTAGGAAGACATGCCCACCAAGGGCAGTTTAATTCCCTGACCTGAGATCTAGTCCTGTGTGAGGAAGAGAGCTATACAGCAGCCTCCAAGTATTACTCTCTGTTTTTGTCTGTGATTATGATGTGACTATTTATGTAATGCTCCTGACAATATGACTTTCCACCATAACAGACTGTATGTACCCTTGTCCTGACCCATGGGACCTAGTTATTCAGGGAGCCGAGAGGAACCCAAGCTTGAAAGAGAGAAACAGGTGGGAAAAGGGAGCGAGGCCAAGCAAAAGGGGGGTCTTGTCAAAGCCTCTTTAATGAAAAGCAAAATGCCTGGTTTTGAACACTCTGTAAGAGGAAGTAGGGAGGAGATGAGGGGAATACTGAAAGCACAGAAGGAGGAAAGGTCTTCCGGGAAAATTGCTGGCTGTGGCATCCAGCAGCGTTTCTGGAATGCTGGTTCCGCCTAGACAACCCAAGGTGTTCGGCCAGGATGAGAACCAGTTGATCAGCCTTATGTGAAGAAGGGGGTGGTTCAGCTGTAAACTGCAAGGTCAGTGAACTCTCAAGGTGAGAGCTGTTGAGGGTCTGATTTTTCACAGTTTGGTCTCCAACATACCCTTAACTGCTATTAAGAAGAAAGGCATTGTCTCTTAAGTTGTGTTTGTGAGAGTGTTTTATTAACAACAGGAAAAGAAACTAAAATAGTGTAGAGATTCCCAACCCAATCACCATATCTGGTTGACATGTACATCCTCCTGTGGATATTAATTTAGATTTTTTTCTCTGTCAAAAAACGTTTTCAATATTTGAGAATTTTTAAATACTTAAAATGTTATTTTAGTTTTATGAAAGAAGAAAAACTAAGCCAGGAACATGCTAATTTTATTAAAGGTCAATAAGGAAACTCTTCTCATAGTATTGTTGAGCTTGGCTGTCTTGGGGCATCCTTGTGGTTAAAACAAGTACAATTTTTGAAAGTCAAGGTAACCTTATCTTTCCCAGTCTTCAAGATGATTGCTCGAAAGAAAAAGAATAAGGAAAAGCTGAGTAAAACTTTTGACAGGCTCCTGGGAGACAAATGTAAAACAAACAAACAAACAAAACAAAAACAAAACAAAAAAACTGGAACATTTTAGGACCCATCAAAGGGGAAGTAACAGAAGCTCTAAAGACATTATTTGGAATTCCCAAGTGTTTTTTCTGAAAGTAACGAGAAGTAAGCACAAGAACCAGAAGTGATCAAATCAGCTACTGATTTGACTTCATTCAGACAGTGCTCCTCTGGCTGCTGAATAGAACAGGAGGCCTTGCTGGAAAAAGGTAGTTTTCAGGCCTCTGCTTTCTCTGTACATCATAATGTATTTCATTCAGAACTCAACAAAACAATCAGGTGCACATGGAAAGCAGGTGACAATAAAGGAAGCAGAAACAATACTAGGTGACATGTAACTCCTTGTGAGCATTAAGTGTGATCAGCATTCATAGAACACACAGGTGCATCTCAGCAGAAAAGTTGAAAATAAGAATACAAAAACAGGCATAGAATATGTTTGAGAAATAAAATTGTCGAATTGGACATTTACAGATTCAAATAAAGGTTTTAATGCATGATGCATTAACTAGGAGAGAGATTGGTAGCAACAGTGAGAAGAGAGTCTTTCATTGCAATGAGGAACTTACTAGCTTTGATGACCTAGATGGTTGATAAACCTACAATCTCTGGTACACCTGTTGCCAGGAACATATAGCTAACTGATTTTGGTTTGGGCCTGGAGTGATGTAGGATGGGGCAAAAGAATCATAAACACTCAGTCCCAGCACTGTAACACTGCACTGTAACAGCACTATAATGAAGCACTGTAACACAGCACTGTGTTGCACTGTACTGTAATGCAGCAATGTAACACAAAACACTGTAACACAATAGTATAATGTAGCACTGTAACATAGTACTATAACACAACACTGAAACACAGCAGTATGATTCAGCATTGTGACACAGCACTGTAATGCAGTACTGTGATGGTTTCAGTGGTCTCTATCATTACAACTTGAAATGTCCTGAAGATGATCATAGAAACCTTGAAGTGGTTGTTTGCCTCATATGTCTTTTATGACTCACCAACTACATAGATGTTCCTTGTGTTTTTGTCTTGGGCCTTATGAAAGGAAATAGCTGGAAAGCTCCCTTGCCAGCCCCAAACATTCTAGAAGAGTTGATGCCATCTTCAGCTTCTGATATGTGGAGTTCTTACCAGGTCCTAACTTTCTTAGTAAAGAAGAAAAGTAGCAATCTCTCGATGAAATCCATTTGCATTACTTGTATTGTCAACATATCTGAGACATTGCTTCCTTTGCTGCCACCACTAACACTCACTGGTGGTGGGAGAAGAGGCCTGGGGGGTTGCTTTTTTTCGAATTTTGAGGCTAATTCCCAGCCTACTAAAACCAAGAACCAATATCTTGTTCTAGGAATGTTCTATTTTCCTCTGGAACTTAAAAGCCATTTAGACTATGTGCAGCAATTATATTTATAGTACTAACTGTAAGAAAGGTAGAACCTTCAAGGGCATGCAGGATTATTGATCAATTGTAAAATATTTCAAGTATAAACTGTGCACCAATTTAATTCATAAAAGATAATATTTAATCAGAATTATGTTCCAAAGAAGTCCTCAGTAGAAATGATCCCATGGCATCTATCAGTGGTGACATTGCCCCAGGGTTGATGGTCAACTAACGGGAAAGCCTCATGCCCCAACCTGCCTGTGTTCTATGGGAGTACTGTCAATCATGCTTGCTAGCAGGCAAATGGGTCCAGGAATAAATGACAAGTCTAGTATTTTCCCCATTGTCCATCTCCAGAAAGATGTTTGACCATGGTCAGAATCATTTCTATTTTGCTACTTTGATACAGATAACTAGTATGAGAAGCACACTTTCTTAATTTGCCTAGACTCCCAGCTTTCTTGTTAGCTAGGAATTATAAAACGTGAAGAAAACACATTTAATGAACCAGCTGAGCTCCAAGTTTTATGTGAGCCTAATGCACACCTACACACTGAAGGGGCTTGTCACAGGGCGTGATAATGCACACCTACACACTGAAGGGGCTTATCATGGGGCTCCCAACATGATGATGTGGTGTGCACTTTGGATTTTGAGGACTGGAATTAAATCTCAACTGCAAAGTGTATGATTTACTTTACTTTAGGGAAATCAATCTTCTGGAATTAGTAACTCATACAGAACTGGAGATTTTAGGGAATCAATTAGAAGATTACATTTGAATCTGCAATGTGTATCCTCAGGATGATGACTCTGCTATTTACTTTCCTTTGTGTGGCTGTGGAGTCTAGAACTTTTAGTCTCAGAGAGAGCATATATTCTCTACATTTTGGTTCACATACCTGTTACTAAGCCAAGGCCCAGTTGCTTGCTTCACATTGCTAACAAATGTGCCTGAGAAGAAAATGAAGAGGTAAGTGTGTTGCCCCTGTGACATTCCTTTTAGAGGCTCATTTTGCTCCTCTGCTAATAAATGAAGGCAGTGGCTAAGGTTAATGACAGACACCAAATATTGGAGAGTCCAGGAAATGATCATTCTGTACTGCCACCATCTCATCTTCTAGAATTATTGGAATGTGCTAAATTTTAGATCATTGTCTCTAAGTAATAGTTTTATGCATGTTATTCAAGGAGATTTGAAACTGAAGGAGCCTTACACAGTAGAAGCTATTGGTGACTTCTTAGGTCATGCTAGGCACAGAGTGCCTGCCCACTCCTTCTGTGAAGGCTACTAGAGTTATTGTCTGGTCTGAGTGTTTCCAGGATATTCAAAGGATGAGAAAGCACTCACAGGTGGTAATGTGGCAAGATTCAAAAGCAAAGCCATAGTGAAGATGAGACACCTTGGAAGCACCACACTCAGGGGTTGTGGTGGGGTCTCACTTTATGGAGAGAAGTTGATTGTCAAAGGTGTAGCCTGGCTGATTCCCTATTTGATTGACAGGTTATGTAAGTTTTTCTCTACTGCATGTCATTTTCTATCTGATTTTAGTCATGCCCTATAATACACAAGAATAAGGAGGCAAATAAGGGATTGTGGTGGTTTGAATGAGACATGTCTCCCATAGGTTTGGGTATTTGAACATTTGATGACTAGCTGGTTGGAAGTTGTAAATGGTACAAGCTTACAGAAGGAAGTAAGTGATGGGGAGGGGTAAGAATTATGAGATTATACAGTATCACCTTATTTCTAGTTTACTTTCTCAGCTATATACCTGTAGTTGAAAATATGATCTCTAAGCTTTCTGCTCTGGCTGTCTGCTGTTAGTATGACAAGCCCCATCTCTGTGGAATTTCTAACTCTATAAGCCAGAATCAACTCTTTCTTTGAAAGGCAACAAATAAGCTGCATTTGCTCACAGCATTTATCATAACAAGAGAAAAGTAGAGAGCACAGGGATCTTTATCCCCAACAGAGTGCAATTTGCTTTACAACACATGGACCCTAAACAACTCAAGTCTCTAGGTGTTCATTGCCCTTGTTTCTGGGCATATTCTGGAACTATATACATTAATCCTGAGATTTGCTGGAGAAAAAAACAGTTCAACCATTTGAGCCAAAATTGAAGGAAGCTTTTAATTAAATATTGTCACGAATAAAAGAATGGGCTTGGTCAGCATCACTCTCTGGAATTCCCAGCTAAGTGGTCTCAGACATGCTTTGTCTTTTTGTTTTGTTTGTTTTCAAGGGTTTATAAGGATAATCCCATAGAGCTGCCATATTTTCCCTGTGAGGCTTTGTTATTTTCCACGAACTATAACTCCCAGCATTCTAGGAAGTTACTTCTTTGGCATGGGCTGGGCTTACAGGTTAACTTTGGACCTTACACATATTTGAATAAAAACAGTATTATCAAAGAGTCACTCAGGTAAAAGAAACAAAACCAACCAAACAATAACCAAAAGACAATTCTGTAGCTGCCAAAAGCTACTGCAAACTGGGTTCCTGGAAGAGAAGCTGGGGAGCAGATGGGGAAGGTGGTGAAAAGAATGCAGGCCAGGACATCAGTATTGCTATTTGAGGTCCCAAGTTTAATGGAGGTCTGACAATTTAAGAGTTCGGGCGGGGCGAGCCCCTCTCCCCAGACTACAGTGTGAGTTCTCGGGAAGTGGTCTGACTGTTCCTTGGGTGTTGGCTCCACTGCTCAGGCAGCTGGGCAGGTTACCTACTTAATTCAGGAATTTGTAGACCTGGAGGAAAAATGAACTTCACCTTCACTCTGAGCACTCCACCCTAGGTGGAACAGGATCCTGAATAGCACTGGAATCCCGGCTCAACAAACGCTGGGAGAGGAAGTTCACCTTGATCTAGGTTGAGTTCCTACCAAGTGGCATGACATCCCAATATGGCTCTGTATAAAGGAAGGTAGGTAGGGGCCCAAAGTTGCTAGGTGTTCAGATAGTTCAAGACAGATGGAACCCTGTTTCCCAGAGGTCAGGTTGTTGTATTGTTTTTCTCAGTCCTGAGATGAAATACTTGTTGATAAGAAATTTAAGAACAAGAGTTTGTTTTGACTCATAATTGAGAGATTACAGTCCATCACAGCAAAGCAGGTAGTTAGGCAGAGCTCTGGTCCTGTGGCAGCTTTCCCATTTCTCCAAAGATCAGTGAGAGACCCCCAACTCACTGTTTTTAGACCCCTAACAACTAGCCCAAAACAGAGTAACTTTTTTTTCTGCTTTCAGTTTGAGAAAGAAAGGCCACCCTGTTCCAGGAACTAGCTGACCACATTCTTCATCTGTTGACTGGCCCAATGTTTAACTATACAATGCCCCAAGGATGTTTGCTCCAGATAATCTCTGATCTTCCTTAAGACATAAACTATTGCCTGACTTCCTCATTCTGTACTTCCCTGTCCCATGCATGATTTGTCTCCACCCCTTGTCTTGTGATTTTTTTCCCCTTTAAATACCCCTGACTTCAGTTGCACAGGGTCTCACAATCCTCTACCCCTGCGAGGTATAGGACTGTGAACCCCAGACCCTCTGGAATAAAAATCCTCTTGCTTATTGCATCAAGACCGTTTCTCACAGGTGATATGGGTGTCACCTTCAGCGGCATGGGGCGCTGGGGTGCCCTCGTTTTTGTTTTTTTTTTTTTGGGGGGGGGGAGTCTTACAATCAGGAGGCAGTTGAAGGGAATGCAGGTGCACAGAAGCCTCCTACCCCCAAACCCCTTTTCCCTTGTATTCAGTCTTGGGCCTCAGCCCATGTGCTGCTACCTCTCAGACTTTGAGGGTATTTCACTTGTATTTAATCCTCTCTGGAAGCATCCTCTCAGAGGGTATACCAAATCCAGTCAAGTTGGCAATTAAAATTACTCACATCTGCTTAGGTCATCAGAGGATGACAGCTTCTAACAAGGTTCTTAAAACATAAAGTAAATTAATAAGCCAAGTCAGTTCAAGCCAGACCCAGGGAGAGAGATTCCAGTGCTCAATATTCACCAGAGAGGAGTTGAGAGAGGAAAGTTTGAATTTGGAAGAGCTGCATGAATGGCTCCCCATACCCAGTGAACTTTCCACCCTGCAGCATCCACAGAATTAGGGATGTTTGCATTTTTTGCCTTACGAAAAATCATGGGGCTTTTCTTGAAACACATAAGACCCAGCTCAAGGATCCTTGCTCCTAGCCTGGCAGGTGCTTCCTGTCAATTCTAGCTTATGCTAGTAACTGAGTCTTTTGCTTTTAGATATGATTGTACAAAGATCATCAGACATTAAAATGAGTCAGTAAGTATAAACTATGACTACAATAATTGGAGCAGTAAAAACAGAACAAAACCTGTCTTCAGAGTGTATAAGAGGTGAGGGTCTATTGGATATAGTAAGCAAGACCAAGACAGCATGTAAGACTTTCCAACTAAAGGTAGCAACACAGCAGAAGAGTTTCAAGTGATTACAAAAATAAAGAAGTCAGTAGGATGCTTGGAAAGTGAACTTTTGATGTTCTAAAGTAGAAAAGAGGGCAAAATTCAAGAAGAGGAAGGTGCATACTGTGTGACTATGCTGCCAAATGTTGCTACCTGTAGTCATATGCAACTGATACAAATATGGGATCAGCCCTCAAATTGAGGCTAGCCCTGTGTAGGGTTACTTCAATTACAGGACATATGTCAAAATTTAAAGCCTTAATACAAAACTTAAAACAGAATATATATTAGAAATATTTTATATAATGTGGTGACATAATATCTTAAATAAAATTATAAAAGAACAATATATTAAAATGATGTGTCATTAAAATTATTTTTGTTCCTCTCATTTTGCATGATGAAATATGCCTATAATCCCAGTACTTGGGAGACAGACACAGGAGTTTGAGCATGGCCTTGACTAGAAAGTTCCTATCTCAATAAATCGAAAGAAGAAAACAGAAAAGGAAATTTTGAAGTCCTCATACCTTTGGTCCATATCATTTTCTTTTGGACATTGTTGAAGGAGGGATGAAGAGGAAGGCAATTACTCAATTGGAGAAAGGCAAATTTCTGGGGCTAATTAAAACTATCACTATCACATTGGAAAGTTGAAAAGTCTTGCTGTGAATTGGGGGCACCTACATAACCACAATAGAAAAACCAGCGTCAACAGCTTCAGCCTTGCTTCCTTCTAGAGTCTGACAGAAGAGCAACCATCAATTTCAAGTCACAGAGAAATCCCAGTGAAACTTTAAAAATTGCCTAACAGCTGGGCAGTGGTGGTGCATGCCTGTAATCCCAGCACTCTGGGAGGCAGAGGCAGGTGGATTTCTGAGTTCAAGGCCAGCCTGGTCTACAGAGTGAGTTCCAGGACAGCCAAGAGCTATACAGAGAAACCCTGTCTTGAAAAAAACCAAAAAAATAATTGCCTAACAGTATGTCAAAAATGAGAAAACAAATAATGTGTTAGATTCAACAAAGGTTCAGGAAAAATTTCACTTCAGGCAATTTCCCAGTGAGCTATGTAAAGATAGATATCACCAAGCCAGGAAAAGAAAGAAAAGATCTCCCATGATAAAGAGGTGTGGAAAAGAAGAGCTATGGGATCAGGTTAGAAGCCCACTTGATGCAGCTGTGAGTCTCTTAAGTTAGGACAGGGTACATACATTGAAGTAGAAAAATAGATGATTTCCAAGGTGTTAGGGTCCAGGAATTGGCTCACAAACCACACGAACACTGATCTCAGTCAGACAGGGATAATTTGTTTAGCATACACCTCAGGTCGACCAGATTTAGCAACTGAACCACTCACCCTCTGTAAGACCCTACAGGGTTTTTAAGCCCCAAATCCACAAATACCTGTGCTATTTATTTCAACATCAGGATTTAGATGGTGATTTCCTTAGTAACTTGCCCTTGTACATTTATCCTGTTTCCATTGGTTGGGGTACTCAACAGTGGCAGGAAACTTGCCTTGTCTAATAATTATATCCTAACTTGTTTACCAGGATGAGATTTATCTAACATTCATGCCTTAACTTGTCAACCAGGATGTCAGTTACTGATGCCCATGCCATCTTTCAAGTGGGATGTCAATTCCTAGGAAAGTCTTAGAAACTTAAACTTTACTGAACCACCATTCAAAATGGAAGTCTTATTGCAAATAGTTTCTTATATTGTTGCAGGTGTCTCTATTATGTTGGGGTCTATCCTATGAAGCTTATGCAATAAAAGCTTCTACATGGGTGCAGAAAGTGCTTTTGGGTGGTTGGTTTGGGTCCAAGCTTATTGTGGGTAACTACACAAAACAATTCTACTTGAATCATGGGTGGTTTCCAGGGGCAAAGCACATAACAGAATATATAATCAATCTTGGCATTAGAAATGTTTCTAATAATCTCAGAAACATCAGAAAGTTTCCTTATAATGGCAGACTATCTAGTTAACAGTTACCTAGGACTTAACATTCCACCCAGACCTTAATATTTTATGTCAGCCTTAACAGATAAAGACCAGAATGGATTTGAAATTACCAACACAAGACAGAAAGAGGGGAAGCCAGTTCTCTTCTGGCATAGAAAAATATGCTTCTTTTATTGAGAACAAATGTCAAAGCACACACGTACACACACACATACACACGTACATATACACAGCACAGACATATACATACATGCAGTCACATACACACACATACATACACACACATATATATACATGATGACAGGACAGACCACTACATCCCTGCACATGCATGCATGTACACACACACACATACACACACACACACACACACACACATATATATACATGCACAGACCCATAGCACACATATGTACAAATACTCCATACACACACATGTACATACACATACAAATACACACACATATACACATAGACCACAGACTATAAAGACTATGCAGTTTGTTAAGTCAGAGTAATGAGAATGCCCTAGATCGTTGCAGGAAGAACCTTCTTCCCTTCAGCTGGATGATGTACTATCTAATACAGAAAGAAGGAACTGAAGCTTTAATTTATTACATAACTAAGTCATAGTAATACAAACAGCATTAATTAGTTTTAATTCTAGGACTCAACCTCTAGGCTGTACTTCAAAGACTTAGTCATTGTGATTGCAGAGATTCTTTCTGTACTTAACAGTACAGAAGCTGATAGATCAGATGGTCCATGGGAGTTGAAAAAAGAATTACACTGTAAAGGATAAATTCAGTGACTGAAACTCAGAGTGTTAAGCACTTTGCTTGCAGTGGTGATTTCATAGACTCTTTTGAGGGACTATTAATGTTTTATCCAGGTTTCCAAAGCTAATACAGGACTGGGATGATAGCAGACCATGACTTCAAGGATGCTGACCAAGAAATCCCAGTGGAGGTCAGGAGGAAACCAGCAACTCCGTAGCCCCTCCCACTCTAGCCCAAGCCTCAGTTCCTCAGCCCATCTGTGCCTCTTATTCATCATTCCAATTTTGACTCAAGAGCTAAAATGCCATAAATATTTAAACCCCGGCAAAGCTCAGAACTTCAGTTCTTCCTATCCAACTCTTATGTGGCCCCAGGAGAGATGGCACTCCCAATCATTTCAACATTTCTAAATTCTATTTTCCTCTTGAGAAAAACATAGCTCCACAGGTCAGGGGCCACTTGTATGAGAATCAGAAGAGTTTCATTAACCCCCAAATGCTCAGTTGCAGGGTGGAGCCAGTTGGCTTTATTTCAGTGGTTTGGATTCACTTTGATTCTCTAGAATTTTATTTTTTTTTATTTCTGGAATGAACAGCTTTTATTTTTTTTTAAAGATAATCTTCTATATCCCTCAGAACAGGCATTTAACCAAGGGCTGTGAGTAGAACAGGCATTTAACCAAGGGCTGCTGGTTTCTGGAACTTTGGCTTTTGCCACTGTGATTGGGGCACCCCCCCCACCCCCCCACTCCCCCACCCCCCCCACCACCTATCACCCACAACCCATCCCCCCACCCCCTACCCATCCTCCCCACCAGCCGCCCTCTCAAGATTTTAAGCAAATCAAATCATTCCCCTGCCTCCATAGCGTTGGATTCCTATTTCAGACTCAAATTGTTCCATGGGCTCTCACCCATTCTTAAGGTACAAAGTTCAGACTCCCCACTTGCACTCCCAGTCCCTTGAGGTAGGAAGGTTGTACAGGCCTTGTCTTCCTCTTGCTGTGTGTCTTGCCTGTTACTGACGCCACCATGTGTTACAGTCCTCATTTGCCAGAATCATGCCTGCACTCCCAGGACATTGGTATGGCTGCTGGTTATTGCATCCCTCATTAAGGACAAAACTAAGTTCTGTTTGTAAGTGCTGTTTTCCTCGTTAGGCGCTGTTAGAAAATCTATTTTTTCTGTAGTTGTTTACTCCTGCATTCTTTTCTTCAAGCATTATACATTTTTCAGTGGCTGGACACCTAATGAGACAGACAGAAGATATCTCCAAGCGATCTGACTTCCCAGGCTGTGACATGCCTGGCTTGGATTTTCAATTAAAGGAAAGTTGAAAAGAGAGAGAAGAAAGCAAGCAAGTAATTAAGTAGCACCAGGGTCTTAGAAGAAGTTGTTAAATGAATTATTTAATGAGCCAATCTGATGCAAGAGACCTGGCTCCCCGTGGCTTTCTGCTTCCTGTGCAGCCTGGGTTGTAGCTTCCTGGGGTTTTGTTGTGCACCCACAGGAGGGGCTACATCTGAGGTGATGTGAGAAAAGAGGGATTTGAAAGACAATTACTTTGTAGGATTTTGTGAGCTGGGTAAAGGCTGTGTGTGATAAGACCTCCCTGTAGGATGGGGGATGGGGGATGCCTTGAGATGCCCAACTGCCCAAGTGAGGATGTAGCAGTAGGAATGTCTTTCTTAAAGACAAAAACCCTCAAAGATCTCTCTTTGAGGTACATGAGTGTGTGTCCATTCTCTCTCCCTCCCTCTCTCTCTCTCCCTCTCTCTCTATCTCTCCCCCCCTCTCTGTGTGTGTGTGTGTGTGTGTGTGTGTGTATGTGTATGTATGTGTGTGTTCTTTCCTTCTATGCGTAGGAACATGTTTGGGTGCTCTTGGGAGTCAGAAGCACATCCCTGGAGCTGGCATTACAGACAGCTCTGAGCTGCTGGATGAGATACAAACTGAGCTAAGATCTTCTGCAAGTGCAGCATACACTTTAAACACCAAGCATCTCTCTAGCATCTAGGAATGACTTTCTTTAATAGGCAACCTGATATGAGTCTAGGGTTTCAAGGTCCAATGAATTCACAGTTAAGCAGCTTGAAATGAGTAAGGCAGCATCTGGATTTTAGCACTTCATGTTTGATATCCTTCTTCTTTAGTAACAAATACAAAACAATGCATTTAACACCTGAGCCATCTATTTAATTTGGAATCTCTTGGGTCAAGCATGTAACAAAAGGACAATGGGAAAAGTGCTAAAAAGGATAAGAATCAGAAGCTACACAGATATATTTTTGAGCAATAGGGTCCTCTGATTTGGAGTCTTAGCTGCTTCACCAGGAGCACCACTTATGTGGCAAATCTTGCTGTCAGTGCACATTCTTTCAGTGTGATGGGATGCCTTATGATGGGACACCAAGGCAGGAGTAAGTGGGGAGTACTTGTATCTGCATTTATAAGCCATCTTTCTGATCCAAAAGAATGAAGTCTATCATTCAGGGAAGAGAAGGAAGCAGGAAGGGAAGGCTCAATGGTAGAAGCAGGAGGCTGTCTGCCAATAGTGCATAAGAATTTAGGAAGCACAGAGAGTAACAGGAAGTGGGGTTGTAGCACCTCAAGCCCCACCCACAGTGACCCAATTCTTCCATCAAAGCTCCACCTGGTAAAATTTCACAACTTTTCCAAATATTACTACCAGTTAGGAACCAAGTGTTCAAACACATGAGCTTACGAGGGGCATTTCACATTCAAACAAGAACAGGCCCATCTTCCATTTCCTTCTTAAGTCATGTAGCTTTTGATCTCAGATTTCTGCAGCTCCAGTCTCAAAATTGTAACTGTTTGTGGCTATGGGAACCAGGGCATCTGGAAGGCAAGCTGGGGCTGAAATAGAATGGTCAGTCAAGAGAAATAAGGAGCCAAGACAATGTATTTCTGATCAAGGCTTGTTGTTTAGTGGGGAGCCCCAAATTTAAAGGTGAGGGAAAACCCATCCCCCAAAGCCTGGGAACTCAGGTCAGTTTAGTTGCTCAGCAGTTGGCTGGTTCCTCTCAGGAAACTGCAGGTCCTTGAAGAACTATGGACTTCACCTTTGTCTGAGAGTTCCACCCTAGGTGAGCTGTCTCAGCTAATTCCAAGGTCTGAATTTCTCCCTCAAAGACTGGGGGAAGGGCAAAATTCCTCCCTTTTGATTTATTAAAATTGACTGGATTGGGACAAAAGATTACTTATGCTCCATAGTCCTGTCTGGGAATTATACTGTTACCTGGCGGCCCTGCCTGACTCAAAGGTTATATTCTCTCTCTCTCTCTCTCTCTCTCTCTCTCTCTCTCTCTCTCTCTCTCCTTTCTTTCTTTTTTTCTTTCTTTCTTTCTTTTCTTTTTATTTATTTATTTTTTAATTTTCTATATTCTTTCTTTACATTCCAAATGATTTTCCCTTTTCTGGTTTCCCCCTCCCCATAAGTCCCATAAGCCCTCTTCCTTCTGCCCATTCCCCAATCAACCCTGTCCCACTTCTCTGTCCTGGTAATGAACGGATAGAAAATACAGCCTAACTCTCTAATGACCCCAAGAAATCAGTTTAAAATGCTATCTCGTTCCAGAGAAGCTCTAACTCCAGCCTTCTAAGGAGCCCCAAACACTTCATATTCCTTGAACCTGCTTTGTTAGAAACTAGGTGAAAGGTCACATTCTAGAGCCCACCCTTTGTTAAGAGCTAGGCAAAAAGGCCTTGAGTAGGTGATCCTGGCCCCATAACGTAACTAGAAATGAGCTAATTATCTGCTTATCTTGCTTCTGTAAACTGCTTACACCATTACCCCTACCCAGGAGTTCACACAGCTGCAGACCTCCAAGAAAATAGGAAACTAATTGGCCCACAGAGTGCGGGCTCTGATAATTTAAACTGAGTGGCCTAAAAACTATGGAGTGGTACAAATCGATTGGCTTGCACTTTGTGGGCTCTCAATGCTAAGGAATGATTGGTTTGTGATTTGCAGGCTTTGTTGTAAACTTATAAAAGCTGTCCCAATTCTGCACTTGGGGTCCCACAGTCCTCTACCCCTGCATGGTGTATTACTGTGGACCCCATAGCTCTGGAAAAAAAGATCCTGTTGCTTATTGCATCGAGACCTTTTCTCGTGAGTGATATGGGTGTTGCCTTCTGAGGCACGGGGCGCTGGGGCACCCTCGTTTTTTGGGTGTTACAGTAATCCCCTACATTGCTGCATCAACCCTTTCCAGGACCAGGGCCCTCTCTCTCCTTTTCCTTAGGCATCAGAGCCCTGCTCTCAGAGCCGCAGCAAGCCTGCACTCCTTTCCCGTTGTTGCACCCCACCCCCCACCTGCTCAGCTGGCTACAGCACAGATTTCTCAGGTCATTACTTGCCAAAGCCTAGCCACAGCCCATGCCCGCAGCCAGCTCCACACTGGCTGCTGAGATGCTCCACCAATTCTAGTACCCGATTCTCTCACAGCTCTACCGCTTCTCCCTACCACCCTGTCTTCCCTCTCCTTCACTGTGTGGTCTCCCTGCCACTGCTCTCAGTGTCCGCTGCTGTTAATACAGCGGGCCATGATGGGTCTTGCAGCCACGCACAGGCAGGAGAAGCAGGATTGGGGAACCAGATCCCACAGCCAAGAGGTTCAAAATGTTCAACATGAGAGCCAATTACAACAGCTTCCACAATGGGTGTGCTGCCTTACAGGTTCTTCCCTCTACCAGATTAGAAATTTAAATAAACATTAACCATAATAGTAAATAACCCTTAGCTTTCAAATGAAGTCTGGCCAAGTTCTTTTGGAACGAAGGGTTTCTACTCATGCCTAGCCCACACTCCTGCTTAGGACATCTAGGCCGACCCTAGGGTATACCCTAATCCGGAAGTGACCCTGAATCTCCCATTGGCTTTTAGACAAAATCCTGGACCAGGAGGGACACTTCTTCTGGCGTGAATGCCCCAGCTCCTAAAGGCCCTTGTGAGAGTCTGGGTTCTTTGGCATAGCTGCATTTTTGTTGTTGCTACTCTTTCAGGATGCTGGATTTGTAGCCAACATTCCCTCCCTTACCCAGTGGGTGCTACTTGTCTTTGACCATATATATTTAAAATTAACAGTCTGGTAAATGATAAAGAATCTGAACCCCACCTATTCTGTGTTCCCACACCCTTAACACGTTTGTGCCTATGGCCTGTGTGCTCAAGTTGATGTTAACGAGCCTAAATCTGCTTAACGAGCCTAAATCTGCCTAGACAAACTCATTTTCTGTCACCACAATTTAATCCATTGCTGCCAGCTTTCTTTCTCTGATCCTAGCATCTTTACTAACCAAAGCAATGTACTTTCCTCTACCTATGCAACCTGTCAAAGCTACTTAAGATTTCCATTCCTATTGTCTCTTAACTATTGCTCTCCTATCTTGTGCTGAATCTTGTCAGAAGTTTGTTATTAGATTTAAGACAGACAGAATTCCCAAAGGCCTGACAGCTTCTCCCAGGAGGTCTCAGAAGAAAGATGGACACCACCACAGGATGCTGCCTGAAAGGGTACAGTGGACAAAACCGGATACCTTGAGTCAAATGACTTAGCTAAACAAAGGTAAGCCATATCTCATGTCATTGGTATCCATTCCACAGAGAAAAAGCCGTGCATCTTCTGTGCTTGAAAGCCAGACTGACAGCCAAAGCTGCCATGGAGACCAGAGACCACAAAGAACTGCTGGCTACTGGAATCTGTCATTCTTTAATAATATAACTGCTAAGTTATTGTTTATTCCTCAGATTTCTGACTACATTGACAGCTAGACAGTTATCTCCTAACCTAAACTCTGTTTCCATTAAATGCTTCATATTTCTTCTTCTTGCTCTGTCACTGTCCCAACATCTGCATTCCTATAGATTTCTCTAATAATAAATATTCCACTATATGATCCAGCCTTCAATCCTATTCCTTCTGATCCACAAAGGCTCATCTTAAAGACTGTTCATGTGGTTAACTCATGCTGTTCTCTCTTTAATAAACTTGTTAGCTACAGGAAACCTACCTAGATCTACTGCTCATGGACCAAATAGGCTCCATCCAGATAAGTATGTCTGCCCAAGTTCCCACTTTACCTTTCCAAAGGGTAGGATTCCTCTGGGTTTCAATTGTACATCTTAAAAATTTTCCTTTATCCCAAATGTATTTAGTCCTATTCCCTACCTATACTAATGTGTTCCAACATCTTGTCAAGTCCAGGCCCTTGCCATATCCTGGACAGCTCCAGAGAAGCAACCTTCAGATGCTCCAATTTCCTCTCAGCTTCTCTAGATGCAGACAGCTTCTACTGGGCCTGTTCTCCTGACCTATCCTCAAATGGCTCTACAAATCCTGGACAGCAAGGAAGCAGTCAGTCCTCCTGAGACTGGACAATCACCCCTCATACACCTTTCTCTAGGTTCTCCAGAGACACGTGGCCCCAATGTCAGCATGAAGCAGCCAGATCTCAACAACGACCCTATTTCTGCTTTGCCGCATTCACCGTCACTTCTTTTATTTTCTTTTTAATTAATCAAATATTGGGGGTAGTTGGGGTTCTGTCTAAGCTCCACCCCACACCTACCTGGCAATAGCCAGGTATGCCCTGCCTCATGGATCTGGCCCACTATAAGAGGGGCTACTTGTCCCTCCTCTCCCTCTTTGCTCTCCTGCTCTCCCACATACTTTCACCTCTCTGCCCCTTGGGTACCCCCCCCCCCACATGGTCATGGCCAGCCTCCACTCCACTTCTCTCTATTCTCTCTCTCTCTCTCTCTCTCTCTCTCCTTTTCTACCACTAACTCCCATCCCCTACTCTGAATAAACTCTATTCTATACTATGCCTGTGTGTGTGTAGTCCCTCAGGGGCAGAGGTGCCCAGGCAAGGGCCCGCCTGGACACCTTTCCCCATGCCACCAAGCCACACTCCCCTAACCCCCATCCTCTCCCTTTTTAAGCCCCCACAGAGAAAGACAGAGAAAAGTGTGTCCTTGAGATCTAGGACTGAGAAATGTGAAGTTCCTAAGGGGATAGTAGAAAGAAGTATGTAGGAGTTAGCTACAATAGGATGGAGGGGGACCACTTGCAGAATTAATGTGCCTGAGGTCTTGAACCAGGAGATAGGTACCATTAGGTTTCTTAATTGCTAGTAAAGGGGTGTTGAAGGGGAAAGTAGTGGAGTGAAGGAGTTTTTTCCTTAAGAGGTCAGAAATGAAATGCTTAAGTCCCCTGAGGCTCTGGAGAGAGAGGGTATTGAGCTTGGGTGATGTACCTGGTAGGATCCAGTAACTGTATGACAACAGGAGAATAATGTTTAGCAACAGAGGGGTTCTGGATGTCCCAAACTCTGGGGTTCACCTGAGAATCTGGTAAAGAAAACACTAAGTTACTATTAGTATATTGACAGGCTAGAAGAAGTAGGGGAACTGCTGGTGAGCTTGGGTTCAGGCGAGTAGTGGCAGCAAAAGAAATGGAAGCCCCCAGTTTAGCTAAAAGATCTCTTCTTAATAAGGGAACAGGACAAGTTGGCACTACCAAAAGGAATTGGTATACCCTAAAAGTGCAGCTAAGTTATGGGGACTGATGAGGAAGGTAAGGTTGTCCTCCTACCCAGACAATAAGGAAACAGGTCCCCAAAACTTCATCAGGACTGAGTAAGTAGCCCCAGTGTCCAAGAGGAAGGCTATGGGCTGCCCACATATCATGATAGCTACATGGGCCTCCCTGATGTTTGAGGGAGCTCCGGCTCCTTCAGTCATCCACAGCCAAGTCTAGGAGGTCAGTTGGAGGAGTACCTGGATGGGATGTCCCTCTGTTCTGCATGACCTGAGGGCAATCAATAGCCCAATGTCCCTCATGATAGCACTTAGGGCACCGTCCTCTTGGCTTGTGGGGGTTAGGACAAGCCCTTCCCAGTGGCCTTGTTGACCACATCTATAGCAGGGATCTAGCTGGTGGTCTCGGAGCCTTAGAAGGCCTGGGGCCTAGGATAGGAGCAGGGGCTGGAACAGGTCGGACAGCCTTTGCCAGCAGGTGGTACTTTTGTTTTTGGGCTTTTTCATCCCTCTCATGGCACACCTTGATGGCCAGCACCAAGACTTCCACCTGTGGAGTTAGGGCCCCCTCTCCAAGAGCCTAAGCGTAGCATTTATGGCGGGGTAGCTCTGGGGGAAAAAGTAGGTCATCAGAAGTTGCTTACCTTCTGGATTGTTGGGGTCCAGATTAGTGTATTGTAACAAAGCCTTTGTGAGGCATTCTAATATCTGAGATGGCTTCTCCTGCTTGTCCTGGACAACCTCTTAGAGTTTTTCAAAATTTGCTGGCTTTGAGGCTGCTTTTCTAAGACCAGCCTGAAGGCATGTAACAAACCTGTCTCTGGCTAAAATATATCTGTGGAATTGTAATTCCATTGAGGGTCCTGGTTAGGTAACGTCTCAGATGCCATTGAATATGTTCTGTTTGTTTGGTGAATTTCATCTTCATGCATTCTTGCCTCTTCCAAAACTTGCCTGCATTCATCAGGAAGTAAATTGTTAGTAAGAATATGAACATCATGGAAAGTCAAGCTATAAGACTGAGTGATGTACTGAAACTTCTTAATAAAGTTGGAAGAGTTAGAAGTATAGGGACTCAGTCTACATTCTATTTGAGGAAGTTCACTCAATGTAAAAGGAACATGTACTCTGACCAGACCATTAACTCCAGCCACATTCCTTAAAGGAAGGACCAGTGCTGGCTCAGGTGTTCTTGGAGGAGGAGAAGGACTTGGGGGTCTGCTGTAGCCTTGGAATGCGTGATAGGAGGGGTAAAGCTCAGTGCCTGCTCAGGGCATTTGGAGTGATCTGTAGCTGTCACAGGGGGAAAGGAGTGGTCTGGAGAGGTGGAGTTTATAGGTTCCAGGACCTGGTGAGAAAGAGAAACTGAGGCAGTGGTTTTGGTTTTCACAGGCATGACAGCGGGTCTGCGATGGATGGGAGTTGGCTCATCAGCAGGATCAAACATAGCATCATCTAGTGGAAGACAATTAGTTTTAATTAGGTTTCAGGGCTAAGAGAAGCTGGGTTGGTGGACATGCAGTCTAGCAGGAGGGTTTGAAGCAGAGATAGATGAAAGCTTGAACATATAACACCTCATCCCATTTACAGGATTGCTGACAATATGTATTAAGATCTCTTAAAATAATCAGGTCTAGAGTGCCATTAGGTGGCCATTTGGAATTATTGTCTAATGGGTATTGAGTCTAGACCTTATTGCAGAGGTTTATGAGGTTTGAGCACCTCAAATTAGACATTAGTTTCAAAGACTTGAGATTTTCCAGGAGACATCCCAGTGGGGTGCCTGGAGGTACTGTTGAAGACAGGTTAACACTCGCTCATTGGGAAAAAAGGGTAGCTGCTAAATAATCTGAGCCAGCATCCTGGAGCATTATTAGCAATGGTTACCACCAAGCTAGAAATTCAGGTTGTCACAAGAAAGCCTAACATCAAAGAAGTACCCAACCTGGTCCAGGATTTCCTGCAACTGCAAGAGCTAAAAAGGGAGTGTGGGTTGCTTCTTAGTTAGGGAGCCACCCAAGGGCTTAATGACTTAACAAATGTTAGCCAGGATTCCAGTCATATGGACTGGGCATGGGAAACTAACTCTTAGCTCAAAAAGAGACTGGCCAGGCCTCATCTGAGTCTAAGGTTCTTTCTGGCCTGCAGGATGCAATTCCATGTGGTAGGTCACAGCACATAGCTCACGTGATAGAAGCCTGTGAGTCTCATAGTGGCGGCAGCAGCGATTGTCTGCACAGTGGTGGAAATCCACGTGTCATATGGTAGTGGCTGCAGGTGGTGATGGCAGTGGCATTGGTTTTCCCAGCCATGCCAGATGGCTACTGCTGGTCACCGGGGTATGTAGCAGCTGCAAGCAGTGATCCCAGGTTTCAACACCAATGTTATGATTGGTGGGCGACTGCCTGCAAGGCATTGCATGGGGCAGTGGAGGTGCGTGGTAGTCAGTGACATGGGCAGCAGCAGCAGCAGCAGCAGCAGCAGCAGCAGCAGAGAGATCACACCAGGCAAAACAGTTCCACATGGGGTTTATTGTGGATGGGGGGGGGGGGCAGTATATATATATATACATGGTTGGTGATGTGGTCTCAGGTAAATGTGAGCCCAGTGAACTCTGGGCACATGGTGGCTGTTGCCTTGGCAACAGGTTTATTGATTGTGCTGTCACCTATGTGAAGTCACAGGCATCTGAGGTCCTGATACTAACACCCAGCTTCAAGGTCACATGCAGCTTGTTTGTGTTATTTGAATAAACGTGGCCTTATTAATAAACACAACCTTTTGGTGCATGCCTCTGTCTTATGTTGGAGAATATTATAAATCCTCAGTTGCCCATTTTTGGCCACAGGCTGGCATAGCGCACCTTTTCCCCAATATCAGACCAAGCCACAAGGACCTACAAATATGTACTCAGTGCATTTCTTCATAGCAATGAAAAATTGTCATGCTGAGACACTAAGCCTTGCTGAGCTTTCCTGAGTGGAGGCAACCAGCTTGTACAAAGTCAAAAGTTAGGAGCAAAACAGATTTAACTTGTCTGTGGATGTCCCAAGGTATCCAATTCAGTTGCAAATTAGCACCGAGCAGATGTAAAGCCTGGACTCCAGGGTGTGGGAGGTGGCTTTGAGAATTAACAAAGAAACTGTTACTTCTCAGAAAGAGTAGAGACTATATTCCAAATTAACTCAGTTGGCTGATAAAGATTTTTAGCTATCTTAATAGTTGGAATCTCCAATATTGGATTTATTTCTAGACCAGTCCATGAATGAATCTGATTAACTGATCACATTAACGGAAAGAGAAGTCATTATAACTCCTCCTTTAGATTAATTTTTCTAAGTCAGTTTTCATAGTTTCCATGTTCTCTGTCCCACAAGGCCTAAAAGCTAGAAGCAAAGCAGCTTATCTAATCTGGGACATAGAATAGTTAAGGTGGGTCAAGTACATTCACCCAATACAGATTTCCTGTCACCATTGTCAGGGTACTCAGCAAGCTCACAGGTCAGCATTATCTTCAGCATGCCACACCAATCACTCTGGCAGCTAGCATGCTTCTGCAGTATTCTGCAGAAAAAAAACACAAACATGTCTTCTTCCCCATAACTGATCATGATCATGCCATATGCCAATAAGTGGATCCTTCCATCTTACCTAGGCATGAGTATGCCTAGCTGTAGGATGGTATAGACACTCAGCAAGGAGTTCCTTGGCATTTTAATTTTTTTTTAAAGAATATAAAAGCATGATTTAAATAATGTGCATGGTGATATAATTCCCCCTTTTTGTTTTTTAAGAAGATATTGTTTTAAAGTTCCACAATACCTTACCCCTGAGAATTATAAAGAAGTAAATTGTTATTAAATTGTTGTAAAAAATCTTAAATGTTTGACTGTAGTAAATAGTTAGTTCCATTATCTGTTTTAATCTGAGTTGGAACACCAAGCATAGACAATAATGTAGGTAATGACTATGCAAGCATAGAAAATGAATGTAGCATATTTAGTTACTTCTCCTGTTATAGCAGTTACAAATAGAAAGCCTGAAAAGATATCATTAGTTACATCTACATATTTTAATTTTGTAATATCAGAAATATGAGTACCATTCATTTGTAATAATTGATTAAGCCCTTTAGAATTAACACCATTGTGTGATACAGGTAGAAACTGAGGACATTGAGGACAAGTCTTTACAATTTGATGTGCACATTCTCTAAAAATATCAAATTATGCTCAAGCCATTACTATTTTGATGATGTAAAGAATATAATTACATGGCAAGTGTAAGGCCTATAGTTTGCCTGGGATACAAATCTCTTGTGACTTTGCCTTAAGGGGTCTTATCCAGGCAATCTAGGATAAGCTCTTTCTTAAAGATTTAATTTACTATATATAAGTACACTGTAGCTGTCTTCAGACACACCTGAAGAGGGCATCAGATCTCATTATAGATGGTTGTGAGCCACCAAGTGGTTGCTGGGATTTGAACTCAGGACCTTCAGAAGAGCAGTCAGTGCTCTTAACCACTGAACCATCTCTCAAGCCCTGGGATGAGCTCCAGAGGACAGTCATTTAAAGGAACAGTACCTTGTCTTAACTTGGGTTGTATTTGCATAAATAATTGTAAAATTTAAGAATTGACAATATCTAAAACAGTATACAAATTAAAAGCTTGTTTTTTTTTTTAACATTTTTAAAAATAGCTGCTACAGCATATAATTCAATTATCTGTGCTGAAGTAGGGGGAAACTCAAAAGAATCAACATGTGATCCAATTACATAAACTTCTCTCCCATAGAAGAGCTGTTTATAAATACAGTAGATGCATTCTTTATGGGATGCATGCATAAATCTATAGGAAACACAAAAGCATGTATGGAAGCAAATTTTAGCAACTTGTCTTTTGGAAATCACTGATCAATTTTGCCTAAAAGGCTTGCCATGCAATAGGCAAACTATCAATACTCTGCAATAACCAATTTGATTGCTGATTGAAGCAAGGAACAAATGTTTCATAAGGTTCTTAAGATATCCTTTCCAAAATACTTTCATGATTCTATCCTATAATTCTTTATTAACACAGCAACGATTTCATAAAAAGATGTTAAAACTTTACTTGGAGATGAAAAAGTGATGATTCCACATTAATGCTCCCTTTGCCAAGGAACTGCTGTGAGCACATCACAAAAACAACCAGCAACTGATTACAGAAGCTTCTTCTACTATCTGTAAAGTTATTTGTTTCTCACCAGTTAATTTGCATCCCCCTTGAGAACAGCAGAGTCCTCCTGTGGTGACCTTAAGGTGAGGTCTTAGCTAATTAACATCTCCTAACAACTTTAAGAGTCATTTAGAGTAAATAAGTTATCTTTTATTTGAATTTACTATGCTAATTTGTTTAGGATATAATTGATTTATTATCTTTGAATCTTTTCTGGAACAACAACTACTCCAATATTTTTAAAACCCTTTGTAGGAGCAAAGGACCGTAGTAAAATTCCATGAATGATATACACTGAAAGATTTAAATGCATTGAAGCAGGGACATTTTTTTTCTCAATAAGGTAAGGATATCAGTCATTCCTTGAGGAAAAACTTTTCAATGAAATTGCTTTATTGGTTCTTTAAAATTAGCTCATTAGAAGCAAATGTTTTACAATGATCAAGATGCAAATCAAAAAAACCCATCCAAATCCATAAAAATTTTGTATGGAGTAGACATGCCAGATTTTAATGCCTTCATAAGTTCTACATAGCCTTATTAACCTTCCATAGATCTTAAGTTTGAACTTTATTTTGAACCGCACCTGGATAGATCTTTTAATAATGCTTTTTCAGCCTGAAACTTCCTAAGTGGGTTTTGCAAGACACAAACAATGCCTCACAAGCTTCCATGGAGGCAGCTCTGAGTTTGCATTAACTCAAATGTAAATATTTAATAATCTGAGCCTATTGCCCAAGGCCAGGCCTAATGCCCACTCCTCCTGCAGGGCAGCAGCCTTTAGCCAGACACCACTGTATGAGGGTCTAATAACAAAAGGAACCTCTGCTTGAGGGTTTCCAAAAAATTCCACTAGCTATTTTTAGTAGTCTATCCACAAATTCCTGAAACAGTTCAAAACAAGCCTGTTTAATACCAAATAAATTCCCACTGAGATCTCAACCTTGGGGGGTTAAACTTTGCTTCTACCACTGTATCAAATAAAGCTTGTGTAAAAGTGGCATCAGGCCCATACTGGCCACAGCTGTTTTTAACTTTTATCACTCTTGAAATCATTCTAATTTTAAAATATGTGTGAGTTAAGAATCGTGAGCCTTCAATCAGACTGCAAACCTCAGTCAATGGAATACTGGCAATCGCTAACCATAATTCTTAAGTTTCTCTTGCAATATTAGATTGTAACTACAACTTTGGAAAGCAAAACCCAATTTTAAATAATCTATTCTCTTTAAGATCAATAGTAAAAGCATTACTTTCACATTACAAAGTTTGTTTGCCAATTCTTGTGTTTGAATGCATGACAGTTCAACTTATAATATCTCTTTATAAGAGACAATAATAATCTTGTGGCCCCCTTGGCCCATTCTTGGAACAACCTCACTGTCTGGGAAGACCCAGCCTGAGTAAACAATTCTTGGAATGTATTGACCCTCCAGAAAGTCCCAGATAAAGGTAGAACACATGTTAATGGGTTTAAAGTATAACTTCTGCTGATGTGACCAACACCCCAAAGAGTATAAAAACTGCTTACAATGTTCCTTCTGGGTCATCTAGTCAAAGTAGGATGGGTAACCCTGTTGAGTTGGCTCAATAAACCTCCTGCCTTTTGCATCAATTGCTACCTCTGTGTTTTCTTGAGAGGGGGTCTTCCTGAGCAAGACTCTTCGAGTCTTACATTTGGTGCATTGGCTGGGAAACCTGTACCCATCTCAATCAGAGGGATTGCTGAAGCAGGTAGAGTGTCTATTTTGTCTGTTTGTGCATTTTTCTCTCTATGTTCATTGTTTGTATTTTTCTTACTCTCATTTTGTGCATGAACTTCAGAGTGATCCATGACCAGTCTAGAATTGGCCATGCATGGTGGGCAGACATGCCTTAATGCCATGGCCAGGGAGGATCTGTGGAATACCTTAGATTCTCTGAGAACCTGTACCTCCTTCAGGAGGCCTGAGAATGTCAATTGTGGATTGTGAGATCCTGATCAAGAAACCCATTTCTCTTGCCTATCTCTGTTTCTTTGCATTCATTTTTGTGTTTAATTTCAGATGAACCGATGGACATGGGACAGACTATTTAAATTCTTTTTGGTTTGACTTTGAGCCACTGAGTCCATGTTCAAAGATGGGGCCATAACCTTTTGGTGGAGGTCAAAAAATCCAAGTGGACCACTCTTTGTTATTCTGAGTGGCCCACATTTGGAGTCAGGTTGCTGGCAGATAGATCTTTTGTCTTGACCCTCATCTGAGTAATCAGAAAACAGGTCTTCAACCCTAGGCTCCATGGCCACCCAGAACAAATTCCATATATTTTGGTTTGGGAAACTCTGGCTATGCATTCCCCCAGGTTTGATCCAGTCCTTCTTAATTCTCTCTACTACTTCAGTCCTTGCTTTGTAGGAGCTTCCTGCATCTAAAATAAATGTTCTTCAAAATTCATCCCATCCTGATTTACTTCTTTTGGATCCCCTCCCCCTTATCCTCCTCCTTTAAGTCTGCAGGGACCATAGCCAGCACCTTCAGCTCCTCCTTCTTCTGAGTCTGGTAATACTGGACCACCCATGGGAATCTGGAGTAAGCAGACTGTACCTCCAGATGCTGTTGTGGCCCTCTCCCTCCAAGCTTATGTGCCACATGATGGGATGGCAACCAAGTGCTTCAATACTGGCCATTCATGGCAGTCAATATTTACAATTGGAAGTCTCAACATCCCCCTTTCTCCGAGAATCCTTGGGAACTCATTGACCTTGTTTGTTGTTGTTGTTTGGTTTTTTCTGAGACAGGGTTTCTCTGTGTAGCCCTGGCTGTCCTGGAACTCACTTTGTAGACTAGGCTGGCCACGAACTCAGAAATCTGCCTGCCTCTGTCTCCCAAGTGCTGGGATTAAACACACATACCACCACCACCCAGCAAGATTCTGTCTTGTTTACCCATCAGCCCACCTGGGATGATTGCTATCAGCTTTTGCAGATCCTCTTTACCACTGGGGAAGAGAGAGAGAGAGAGAACGAGAGAGAATATCATTCTATAAGTCAGAAAAAATGTTCCCTAGGAAAATGGGACTCCTACTCACAACTCTGCTACCATTGATGGATTTTTCCTCTGCCTCCCTGCCTGGATATGCAACTCTCCTGAAGGTAGGGGGCACCTGAAGGTCTGTCACCAGGCTGTGCTGGCATGTCTCAAGGGGGGCAGCAAAGTGTGCCACTAATTTGGTCAAGGAAAGAGGGGTCATTCAAGAGCCAGACAAGTGCCCCACTACCTTCCTAGAAAGGCTAATGGAGATCTTTAAACGATACACCCCCTATGAGCCAGAAAGCAAGGAACACAGAACCACAGTGATGGTAGCTTCCATAGCTGAGACATTAAGAGGAAACTTCAGAAATAAGAGGGCCCAGGAGATAAGACTTTAAAGGATCTCATACAAGTGGCAGAAATAGTATTCCTGAAGAGGGAAATGGAAGAAGAAAGAGACGCTAAGAAACATAAAGAATTAGAAGAAAGAGAGAAAGAGTGGATAGATGACAGGAAAGAAATCTTCAGAGGATTTTGGTCACAGTAGTTAGGGATAAAGAAATCTAGATAGGACCAGGTCCTTGGAAGGACCAACTAGAGAGAGACCAATGTGTCTATTGCAAGGAGAAGGGACACTGGGCTTGAGATTGCCCCAATAAGAAGAAGAAGAAAAAAAAAAAAAACTTCCACCTCAGCTCCAAGGGCCAAAGATTTTGGTTCTTCAGGGATACAGCAACTAGGGAGGATGGTGCTCAGAACATCTCTCTGAGCCCAGGGTAACTCAGGGTGGAGGGGAAGCCTATTAAGTTCCTAGTGGCACTGGATCCCAGTCCTCTGTGCTATTGGGGATGGAAGGAACAATGTCAAATACAAAATCATGGGTCCAAGGGGACAAGGGTATCAAACTATATTCATGGACTACCCGAAGACCTATAGATCATAGAGTGGCCTCGGTATCCTACTGATTTCTTGTGGTACCTGAGTGTCCAGGCCTGTTACTGGGGAGAGATTTATCAACTAAAATTGGAGTCCAAATTCATTTCCAACCTGAGGGACCATGATCTGTAACTATGTGGCTAGACTATGTCTTAACTATGTGACTAGAAGAATAATATAAACTGTTAGACCCTGAAATGGAGCTTTTGCCAGCCTGAGAATACCAGTACCCCCATGTCCAGGGAATTCAGAGATGATATAAGGCCTCACATTGCTAGGTTGCTCCAGCTTGGTATCCTATGCAAGTGCCAGTCAGCTTGCAATATACCTCTCCTGCCCATTCAGAAACCATGAACTGGTGACTACTGACCAGTACAAGATCTCAGAGAAGTAAACAAAAAGGTCACAGACCTACATCCTACTGTGCCTAACCCTTATAACCTGTTGAGTTCCTTGCCTCCATCTAGGACTTGGTACACTGTACTAGATCTAAAAGATGCTTTCTTCTGCTTTTCCTTGGTACCCAAAAGCCAGGAGTATTTTGCTTTTGAATGCAAAGACCCTGGATTAGGGGTTATGGGCCACCTGACATGAACCTGACTGCCCCAAGGATTCAAAAACTCCCCCACCATCTTTGATGAAGCAATACACCAGGACCCCACCATGTTTTGAGAATCTAACCTCCAGGTAATCTTACTTCAATATGTAGATGACCTTCTTGTAGCCAAAAACTGAAGCCCAGTGCCTAGATGGAACCAAGGAGCTACTCCTTGAACTAAGCACACTTGGCTACCAAGTTTCTCCTTAGAAAGCTTGGATCTGTCAAGCAAATGTAGGTTACCTGGGGTACCTGTTGATGAATGGCAAGTGGAGGATCTCTGTGGCCAGAAAAGAGACTGCATTTCACATCCCCCCCTCCCATAACTCCAAAACAAGTGAGGGAATTCCTAGGTACAGCAGGGTTTTGCAAACTTTGGATACCAGCTTTTGCTGAGCTGGCTGCTCCCTTACATCCCCTGACAAAATCAGGACATACCTCCCACTAGGAAGAAAGAGAACAGCAGGCTTTTGACTCCATCAAACAGGCCTTAATGACATCCTCCTGCATTAGGACAACCAGATATTACCAAGACCTTCCACCTCTTTGTAGCAGAAAGCAAAGGGATAGCAAAAGAGATGGTGACACAGAAATTGGGACCATGAAAGAGACCAGTTGCCTATTTGTCAATGAAACTGAAGCCTGTGGCAGTGGGGTGGCTGGCTTGCCTATATTGTGGCAGCTGTAGGCCACAATAGTGAAAGATGCAGACAAACTAAGTAGGACAAGTAATGGCCTCACATGCCCTGGAAAGTGTGCTGCTGCAAACCACCTGACTGCTGGCTTATCAATGCCTGAATGACCCAAACTCTGTTGCTTAACTCTGACTGAGTAACTTTCTCACCCACTGCAAGCCTAAACCTTGCTACCTTGCTCCCAGATCCAGAACTGGAAACTTCATCCATGACTGTCAACAGGTATTAGCAGAAGTAGAAAGGGCTGGTGTAAGGATTTGTCAGATCAGCCTTTGACTGATGCAGAAGCAACCTGTCATATGGATGGGAGTAGTTTCCTTGAAAATTGACAGAGAAGGCAGGGGCAGCTGTGGTAGATGAAGGACACACCATTTGTGATCAATCCCTCTCAGAGGGGACCTTTGTCCCGAAGGTTGAGTTGATAGCCCTCATGAAGGCTTTGGAATTGGGAGAGGGAAAAAGGGTTAACATCTACATGGACGGCTGGTATGCCTTTGCCACCACTCATGTACATGGACAATCTAAAAGCAGAGAGGCCTCCTCATGTCAGGTGGAAAAGAGATCAAGAATAAAATTGAAATCTTGGCTTTGCTAAAAAGCTCTTTTCTTGCTAATGAAGTGAGTATAATCCATTGCTCTGGCCACCAAAAAGTGATTCTCCCATGGCCAGAGGGAACAACATGGCAGAAGAGGCCACAGAAGAGGCCATGTCAGAAGCTGCCCGACAGTCTCCCTTAATCCTGACCATCTAGACAGTACCCAGTAAAGAGAAGGGGCCTGAGTACATGAAAGAAGACCTGACTTTGATCCACCAGGACCCCAATAACTGGTATGACACTAAGAGAGGGGTGTGGCACACCCCCTTGGGAAAGATTTTTCTACTACAAAGACAAGCCTGGCTCATGATCAAACAGATGCATCAATGGACTCATTTGGGTGCTGATAAGTTAGTACAAACTGTTTTGAGATCAAAGAACTTGGTCCCAGGTCTGAATGTGCTAGTAAGACACTCTTAATAATTGTGAGCCCTGTCAGGAAGTGAATGCATGAAGAACAAAAGTAGAAAGGGTAAGTGTCCCCAGTGGGAGCTTATTGGGAGGTAGACTTCACAGAAATAAGACCAAGGAGATATGGATATAAATATCTGCCAGTTTTTGTAGATAACTTTTTCAGGATAGGTTGAAGCCTTCACCGCAAAAATCAAGATGGCAATGGTGGTGGCAAAGAAGATCCTGAAAGAAATCTCCAGGTTTGAGACACCTAAGGTTATTGGGCCAGATTACAGACCAGCTTTTGTAGCCCTGGTAAGTCAGAAGTTAGCCAGATTCTTCGGGACTGATTGGAAACTTTATTGTGCTTACCATCCCCAAGTAGAAAGAATGAACAGAACTATAAAAGAGACCTTGACTGAATTGACTGTAGAGACTGGTGCAAACTGGGTGGTGCTCCTGCCCCTTGCCCTGTTCTGAGCCTGGAACACACCTTCCCATCTTAAACTGACTCCTTTTGAGATACTATGTGGGACTCCTGCCCATCTTACTCTGATGGGAGGGGTCCCTGAGGTCACCTACCATAATGACTATGATTAATATGTCAGGCTCAAGGCCATGCAGACCATCCAATGGAAAGTCTGGACCCCATTGGTGACAGCGTATGCTCCTTCCATCCCCGAGGCCACACATACTTTCCAAGGAGCCCTGGTGTACATGAGGTGACATCAGACACAGACCTTTGAACCTAGGTGGAAAGGACCCTGCTTGGCCCTGCTCACCATCCCGACTACCATAAAGGTTGAAGGAATTGCTGCCTGGATTCATGTGTCACATATAAAGCCTGCCATGACTGGTGACCCCTCAGACTGGAGACTAGAGAGAACAGGATATCCTCTCAAGATCACGATCTCCAGAATGAAAGAGGCCCAAGATGCTGATGATTCTCAGAATACTCCTGACTGTGATGGTAACCCAGATGAGGAGCAGTCTTGACCGGCCCATCGACTAACACCAGTTTCTGATTTCACTATATGGCAACCCCTGTGACTGCTGAGGAGGTATCCGACCTTCTCCCCCATTATATACTCAATCCATTGATTGAAGGGAAAGGATAGCACACCTAGGCATTCATAGTCTTTCTACTGGAGGGCTGCAACAATCATGGGCATGTATCCTCAAACCAAAACCTTTGCCTAAGTCTCCAGATGGCAAGTGCCCCACAAATTGCTCATTTGTGGATCAGATAAATGCGATCTGCTATACATCATTCACTGAATGTACCAAGGACAGGGTGTCCTATTTTATGGCCATCCCCTATATCTCTTACACAGGCTCTTTCAGGGGAGATTGGTCAGTTATCCCCTGAGTGCTAGGGACAAACCAGAAATATGCTCAAGCCAACTGTTTGGCCCCAGTAGGCAAACATGCTTGCTGGCCTCAGGAGTCATCCATATATCTGTCAGATGGGAGCCCTAATGACAAAGTTAGGACCCAAAGAGAACAAGAACAAGTTCAGGCATAGATTGATAGCCTGTTGCCTTGACTTCATTATTATCTACTTTTACTACCAAAGTCTAGAGATATTAATACAGATCCTCAGACTTTTGATATTCTGAAAGCCACACATTTTGCTTTTTACTTCTAACCCTTCATTGGTTGATGATTGTTGGCTGTCCTTACTATGGCTATGGGGACTGCCTGGCTCCTAGTGGTACCCCTGCTAAGTGCCTCTGATTTGCACATCCTAGAAAGTGCAAAGTGCAGCCCCAGGCAATCTTTTAAGGTATAACCCACTGGGTTCAGTAACTGAACCTGTTTCTTAAATCAATTCAGAAATAATTATTTTTATGTAGATTTAGGTTTAGCTATGTTCGTTTCTTGCAACCTAGTCATTAATGTTTCAGGGGCAAGATGCTTAGGAAAGGGCAGAGTTTTTGTGTGTGGAGACAATGTGGCCTATCCCTTCCTTCCTTCTAATTGGACCAGGTTGTGTGCTCCTGCTATGCTCTTACTGGGTGTAGAAATCCTCCCCGGGGACCAGCCTATCATACTTCTCAGCTTTGATATCTTCACTCCCAGACATAGAAGAGCATTGCAGTTCATTCCCCTCCTCATTGGGCTGTTATGGGGTTAGCAGGAATAGGAGTAGCAGTGGACTCTTACAAAAAGCTTTCTCAGAAGTTAATTGATGATGTTAATATGGTATATCAATCTGTCCAGGACTTGCAGGATCAGGTAGATTCATTGGCAGAAGTGGTCTTACAGAACAGGTGTGGGATAGTCATCCTAACCATTGACAAGGGAGGCATATGTGAGACCCTACAAGAAAATGTTGCTTCTATGCCAACAAGTCAGACATAGTCAGAGATAGAATCTGGAAACATCAAGAAGAATTAGAAAAGATATGCTAAGAGCTTTTTAATAATCCCAAGTGGAGTGCCTAGAATGGAATTCTGCCATACCTTCTTCCCCTCCTTGGTCTCCTTCTTAGTCACCTTTTAATACTTTCCCTGGAACCTATATTTTTTTTAATAAATTAGTTGCTTTTATTAGGAAATGCATTAATGCTGTGCAGATTATGGTAATCAGACAACAACATCTACAGCTAGACCAGAAGGGTGAACTCTAATTTTTTTTTTAATTTGGTTTTGTTGAGACAGGGTTTCTCTGTGTAGCCCTGGCTGTCCTGGAACTCACTCTGTAGACCAAGCTGGCCTCAAACTCAGAAATCTTCCCTGTCTCTGCCTCCCAGAGTGCTGGGATTACAGGTGTGCACCATGACTGCTCAACTCTAAAATTTTAAGATTAAAATAGATGATCAAAGAAAAGGGGGGGATGAGATATAATAATACTCTTGTGGGCCCCATGGCCCATTCTAGGAATAACCTGACTCTTTAGGAAGATCCAGCTTGGGTAAACAATTCTCAGAATGTACTGACCCTCCAGGAAGTCCCAGATAAAGGTAGAACACATGTTAATGGATGTAAAGTATAACATCTGCTGATGTAACTGACACCCCTAAATGAACCCACCTGTAGATTCCTGAAGAGGTCCCTGAGGGGTGGGGTGAGGACCTAGGGGGGAAGAGGCACGAGAAATTGAGACAAGACAGATTCTGATCAATTCTCGTTTAATGCAGGTTCATATAGCCTTCATATGATAAAACATTTGGCAGTGAAAAATAAAACAGGATGTGGCAAGCAACCAGCAAAGACAAACAACCTGACCTTCACAGAGAATCTAATCTAAAGTACACATCAGCACACTGTGTCTCATTAAGGGCTCAGGGTGCAGTCAGCAGCAACAGTTCCAGACTGACCAGACCACTTCCCATGACTAATGCCCCCACCCTCACCCTGCTCAGGCCTGAGAAAGACATGTTTGACTCCAGTGGTCTCCTACACCTAAAGAGTATAAAAACTGCTTACAATGTTCTTTGGGGGTTATCTTGTATCAGTAGGATGGGCGACCCTGGCACGTTGGCTCAATAAACCTCTTGCCTTCTGCATTGATTGCTGCCTCCATTTTCTTGAGGGGGGGTCTTCCTGAGTAAGACTCTTTGAGTTTAACAACTAAAGAAACATTGTTTTAAATCTTATCCCTTATAGGTCTAATGTCTAGAATAAGAATTTACATAAAATATTATGCCAATTTAGAAGTATCTTTAGAGGCCTGTTTTTCCTGTGTTGACTCATGTCATGTGCTGTTGTTTGAAATGACTCCAACCCCAAGTAATCAGTTTTAAACTAACTTTATTGTTACCAATGTTACAATTTTTTATCATGCCCAATAACTTATAAGTCAATACTCTATAGTCAAGACATGCAAAACATATTTATAACTTTAAAACCAATCAGAAACAAAACTGAAGTGACTACACAAATCTTATAAATTTAAACCAATCATTTTTTTCTTTTTATAGCTCTAATTTTCAAGAGGAAAGACACTTCGGACCCAATAATCACTATTGTAGAGATTTTTCTAGGAGAAATGACCATCAGCCTGTTTGCTTAGAAGTTGAGAAGCTGCTGGCTCTTTTAAAAGTAGCTTTTTTTTCTCAGCTGTCCTTGACTCCTAGCTAAGAATGTGGAGGGAGCTTAAATCAGTCTTTGCTGTGTAAACTAAAACTGGATCAAGAGATGAACTGCCAGCAGATAAAGTTTTTACCATGTTTTCTTTTAAACATGAAACATAGAATAACTGTCATTCAAACAAAGATACAAAGACAGACACAAATTGCCACATGGACAAATTGGTGCACCAAACACAAACAATACATAGAGAAGGAAGAGAACTTGTAACCAGTACTGAGAATATCTCCAGTACGATCCATAGAGGAAACAGGACATCTCCAGATTTCCCTTGTCTCCAGGAGAGCTCTGAAATCCATTTTCCTTCTCTCTCTTTCTCATGTTTTTAAAATTTGTTTGTTGTTTTTTGCTTTTTACTCTATTTTATTTTATTTTATTTTATTTTATTTTATTTTATTTTATTTTATTTTATTTTATTTTATGCCCTATTCCTCTTGCCTGATGCAGTTCTAGAGTGCGGACAATTGCCTAATAAGATTTGCCACCCCAATTCGTTGTCACACCCTAGCTGATCTCAGCACTGGGCCTATGCTGATTCAGTCTAGCCTGTATCCCTTTTGCACCCCTGCCTTCAAATATGACATTTATAGTGCTAACATTAATGCTGTATGTTGCTTACTGTGCCAGATTCATAATCTTTTCTGTTCCTGTGGAGCTCTACCTAAGATAGTGTCCCTCAGTTGGTCTCTCCGTTTCCAAGTTCTGTGTTCGGGTGCCAATCTGTAACCACCTGCAGCTATGGGAACTAGGGTCACCTGGAAGGAAAGCTGAGGCTGAAATGGAAGGGCCAGGTGAGAGAATAACAATGCAATGTATTTATGATAAAGGTTTGGTTTTTAATGGGGGAGCTCCAAATTTAAAGGTGGGGGAAAACCCTTCCCCCAAAGGCTGGGAACTCATCCACAAAACTGGTTTGGTTCCCCAGTAGCTGGCTGGTTCCTCTTAGGAAACTGCAGGTCCTTGAAGAACAACGGACTTTACCTTGGTCTGAGAGGTTCACCCTAGGTGAGTGGTCAGTCGTGGCTAGCACTGAGGTCTGAATTTCCCACTCCAAGGCTGAGGGTGGAGGGAGGGCACAACGGTGACCTTGCCCTTCTTGTCCTTCTCAAGGATTTGCTTCATTTAAAATCTAATCACTAATAAAGTAAAATCTGCACAGTGTCTCCCTGAATTTAGCTGTTGCCTTGCTATGGATTCTCACCTCTCCTGAGGCAACCTTCTGCCCTCTGTGCTATTATAGTAGCCCAATTGGCCCTCTGCTCTCTAGGAGATTATGTTCAGTGCATTTTGCACCTCTTAAAGGTCTGTGTAGCCCAGATAATACATATGCTATTTCATCTTTTGCTAAATGATTGATACAGCTTTCCCTTTGAACACTGGCTCTAGGTTCAGTTCTTCTGTTTTCCCAACTGTTTGTTTGGTTCTGCCCTTGCTGTCAGTCACTTATACTTCTTCATAAATACACTTGCAATTCAAGTTTTTTTTCTTTCCTAAAACACACCTTAAACCTCTCTTGAAATCTTATCTCCCAAGTTCCCTTCAAAATGTCAGGTCCTTTTCTGGCCCCCATTTTAACTTAGAATAGAGCTATCTCCCTGAACTCTGAGCTTTTATGATTATTTTACCCAGAGCCTTTAAAAAATATGTATATTACCAAAGAGCCAGTATCCTCTCCCCCAATCCAGTGTGCAATAATCCATTTAAAAGTTACAATGAAAATGAAATACTGAAAAATAATATTAAGAGACTTATAGGGCATTAATTCCTGGTATTTGTTATTATACTCCTAGTCTCAGAAAACACCACTCATGGGATGCTACACCATCACCAGGTGTCATCAATCTTCCTACACAGTTGTTCTCAGACTTTGTGATTTTCCATTGTGGGCAGAAGGCAATACTGCCCATACTGGCCTAGATCTATGGATACTGCTATATGAAGGAGCCCTTCAAGACCAGATCAGCTAATTATCACTGAGAGACAGTGTGAACTACAGTTTCATCTTCTATACATTCCTTGTTGGATAAAGCCTCTAAAGTGACACAAATTAGATCTTAATTTTTTTTTATTTTGAGAGAGCCTCTTTGTATAGTACAAGTTTTCCTTGATCTTGTGATCTTCATCTTCCAGCTGCCAGTGCTACCATTTACAAATGCATTTACGAGCACCATTTACAAATGTGCACTAGCACACTTGGCTCTTAAACATTTTTTATGTCATCTAATCAGGCAAAATGTCTAATGACTAATACTTTTGAAGTTATTGAAAAAAATGAGTAATTTAAATGATGGTGATGATGATGATGATGATGATGATGATGGTGATGATATGTGTGTGTGTGTGTGTATGACAGTCACATACAAAAATTCAAGAGGCATTTTTTATCTTAGTGTTCACTTTGAACTTCATTATACATTTTTTTTCTGATTTTCTTTTCTTCTCTGACTAAATTAGTTTATTGGCTTTGTGTTTTACTATCA
The DNA here is from genome assembly GCF_947179515.1 of Apodemus sylvaticus. Lineage (NCBI taxonomy): Eukaryota > Metazoa > Chordata > Mammalia > Rodentia > Muridae > Apodemus > Apodemus sylvaticus. Next base: position 113,807,589 of record NC_067479.1, read on the forward strand.
CTCCCAGCCACAGCAAATAACTGTTTTTATTGGGAAAATAAAATTGACTTTAATGGGAAAATAAAGTCTGATTTCTATTAAAAGTAGCATGTGGTAGATATTAATATCAAACAAGAAATGGCCTTTGTTTAGCTTTGATTCTCTTATTTCCAAATTCTATTATTTTTCTATACATTTTTCAATGCATTTGTTTATGCACCTGACTGACATTCTTGTGTACTCTAAGCAAGCATTGGATGTTTTAATAAACCTTTTTTGGTAGTGTAAAAAATGTTTGGGGGTTGGATATACTACTTTCAATGTTGCTGTTGCTATATTATAAAAGAAGACCTACCTGATTTTTGGGACAAATGGTATTAAATCTGGTGGTAAAATGCACAGCAGGGCAGGAAATACTGGGAACACTCAACTTCTATCACAAGGCAATGTCTGACTATAAGGAATTAAACCTGACTAATACCGCTCCCATATGCATGCCCAAACCAAGACATTCACAACCGTAGGTATTTGAAGATTTTTCTTGGTTCATAGAGTGAAGAAAAATGACGTTACAAGTCATGAGAAGCATGATGGTAGAGAGCCTTAGAGTTGCAGGACAAGTAGGTGTCTTCTCCTTGGCTTTTCTTTTTGTTGTTTGTGGAATGCTGTCCTTATTCAATGCACCTGAGTCTGAGTCTGGGATCAGTACTTCTGCATTAGCTTCTCTGGTGCTAGCACTATGGAAGTGTACTGCTTTGTCTTTCTCCTTCCTCTTCTAAAATGTTTTTAAGTGGAGTTTTTAGGTAGTATACAGATTCATGTGTTAGAGTATGGAATCTTTATTTAGACTTGGTATTATCCCTTCATCTTCTTTGCCCTGCATTACTTACCCCTGTGCCCCTGCTCCATTCTTCCTTCCATTTTCTTCCTTCAAGTAGTCCCAACTTCAGCTTTATTTTTATCACATGTACTGCATTCCCATATTGCCCATGTTATTTAAGACTTTCTCCTCTCTCTTGAAGCTCTTTCTATTTTCATTACACACACACACACACACACACACACACACACACACACACACACACAATAAGCCTTTTCTCTATACCTGAGGGGGAAATGTGACATTTGTCTGGATCTGGTTTATTTCATTTAACACAATGATATCAAGTTGCATGCATATTCTGCAAAAGTCATGACTCTTCTTTACTTTTAAAACAGGCTGCATTGAAAGAGAAATTGTAGATTTGCAGTAAAATTAAATGGAAAACAGAGTTCTTACAGCCCTGGCACTGTACAGTTTTCCCTAATATCCAGATTCTCGTGGGAGGATATTATTACAATGATAATCCTCCCTTCCTTGTCAGCATCATCCGAAGTTTCCATTTGGGCTCACTCCTATGACTCTAGAAACTAAAGTTGGATGAATGTGAAGTGATATTTATGACATCGTACCAAGAGCTTTCATTGTTCCTGTCTCCTGTTTGATTCATCTTCCTTCTGTCCTGAGTGCACTCAGTTTTCATTGTTTGCAGCTGAGATCATAAATCTTCTCTCTTAGACTGGTTTCTCTCAAGTGCATTTTGCTTTCTTCAAGTATTTTCAGGGCCCAATAGCTCATTTGTTCTTGGTGCTAAATAATATTCTTCTTTTGGGCTGTAATACACTCTATTCATTCACCCATCAATGGATACCATGGTTGATTTCAATTTTTTGCCAGTTTTGAGTAAACCTGATATAAACATCTATGGTTGATTTCAACTATCAACTTGATGAGCTCTAGAGTCAACTGGGACTTGGCTTCTGGCATGCCTTGTGGGAGATTATCTTGATTGGTTTAATAGAGGTAGAAAGACCCCCACTCTTTGTGGATAGAACAATTTCCTGGTCTGGGATCATGGACTATACAAAAAACCAAAGATATCTAAACTCTCTGATTCTTAACTTTGAATGCAAGGTAAACAGTGTCCCGGAATTACTGCTGATTTGACTTTTGTGACATGATGAACTACACTTTTGAACTGTGAGCCAAAAGAAATCCTTTCCTTTTTATGTTGCTTTTGTCAGAGTATTTTCTCATAAGTACAGGAAGAGTAAACAAAATATCACCTTTTGTGTAGGCTTATGTTTCTGTAATTACCAAAACTGCAATTCCTGAAATTTCCACCTTGCATTCTCAATAAGCATGAACAAGCAACCATAAAAACCATTAATTACTGCAAGCCAATAATATGCATTATACTTTCTATATGCTGATTTAGTAAGCTGAGCTTACCATTCTGACTTTATCCACAAGTCATGAAATCCTTGATATGCAGAAATTGAGTCTTGTATACATTTTTGTAAGTTTAACTGTCTTTCAGAGACAGACAGAAAGCCTACCTATATAGAGAAAATTAAAGCTGTAAGGCTGATAAATTAAATTCTAGGTGTGAAATGGTTAGTTGAGGATAAATATTAGAGAAAGGAATTGTGTTCCAATCAGGGGTAACTTTTTTCTCTTCTCTTCTCTTCTCTTCTCTTCTCTTCTCTTCTCTTCTCTTCTCTTCTCTTCTCTTCTCTTCTCTTCTCTTCTCTCCTCTCCTCTCCTCTCCTCTCCTCTCCTCTCCTCTCCTCTCCTCTCCTCTCCTCTCCTCTCCTCTCCTCTCCTTTTCTTTTTTTCTTTTCTGTTTGTTGAGATTTTTTTCAGAGAGAGATTGACTACTGTTCAGCTTTGATCATATTTCCAAGGCAGTGCTGTCAGTCAACAACAGGGTCTCAAGGGAGAGAGTGAGGATTAAAAACAGAAAAACAATTAGACAACATTATAGCATAACTCCAGCCAGTGATTAAGCAGGCTTATTTTTTCCAGGCTGCTTTTATACCATTCTAGGTACAAGCAAAGAATAGGCTCAGTTCCAGGTCAAAGACAAAATAGTCAAAGAACAAACAAGGTTTAAACTGAGTAGTTAAGGAACAAACAAAGTATAAACAAAGGTCTTACAATTACTGTATTCAGGGACTTAGTGAGATGATCAACGTGGGGAAAAAAAGGAAAATGAAGGCTGGGGCGACAGTGGCAGGTCCTGCATATGAGAGAACTCTGACACACAGCAGAGTCCATGAAGGGGGATAGGGGAGCACCAGCAGAACTGCACACTGCACCATGATAAGGAGTCCTGGGTAACTCATTGGTGGTATGTATTGGCCTTTCACATGATTGGAGGCCCATTGTGGGAGATGTTCCTGATACCCAGGCTTTTCCTGGAATAGGGAGTTCCTGGTATTGTGGAAGGTCCTTTTCACTCTGTACCTGATCCTTGTGGTCAGAGCCCCTGAGAAACTGGAAATTCCTCAAGAGCAGCTTTGGCCATTTTTGTGTTCCCTGGGGCTTTACATTCTTCCTTTTCCCTTGTAAGTATTTCAGTCATGAAATACTATTTCCTCCTGGACTAATTCTTGATAATGTTGTCTTAACATGATGATCTGAACTGCACTTATGCATCCTCTAATAAAAGCTAGTAAGTGGTTTAAAATTCAAGGTCCAAAGGTCAGAAGCAATGTTAAGATTATAAGGGGTCCCGAAAGGGTAGAAATTAAGGTGGGAAGCCAGGGGGAAAAGTTAAACCACGATGCAAACCACCCCAGACTTTGTTCTCTTTCTCTTTTTCTTTTAGCTAGTCCCTCTCTCACTTTGGCCACAGAATCTTTTATTACTCCTTAGTGATCTATGTAAAAGCAACATTCTTCTTTGAGGACTGTACAAAGACCTCCCTGCTGAAGGAAGAAAAGGTTTAGCCCTCATCTGTTTTGGGAGACTGCCAAGATAGTGAGGCCAAGGACTCCTGGAGTTTAGAAATTGAATTTTCCATTCTTTCTATGTCTGCATCTATAGCATTTCTAAGGTCCTGATAGGCTTGGCTTTGTAAGGTCAAGGCAGAGTAGGATTGAATGGCAGCCCCTGCTGCACCCGGCCCTATGCCAAGTAGGACAGAGAGCATTCTTCCTATTTCTCTTTTTGTCCTGACAGGTTCTCCATCCCAGTGGGATAATAACTCTTTATATGGGTGATATATAAGTCGGGGGACTAACTGTACCAATACACAAAATCTTGGGATTTATTAAGTACTTGGAGATTGATGCATGGTATAACTTCAGATGAACAGGCCCACCATCCTTCTATTGGGGGTAGCAAATAACCTGAAGAGGAGACACTAGGCTGAGTTTGATTACAGAGATGATTGGGTGTGAGGGGGACCTTTCCTACACATAACCCTTGCCCAATAACTGCAGACAGGGTGAGCCTGACATTTTGTCGTTGCCTCTACCTACAGTCATTGACACCTTTAGTCTGGTTAACTGCCCTTAAAAATGCCATACCCTCATAATAAGGGAGTTCCATTTGAAAACATAGCCAGCATGATGTAGTGGCTTCTGGATTGGTGGCGTTAATGACCTTAAAGTCCTCCTTGACCTAGTCAGTCAAGTGAGTGTCCTCCAGGTGTTCAGGAAGGATAGCAGGAGTGATGGTGACTGTTCTCCCTGATGGGTTAACAGTTCCCAGCACAGTAGGAGAGCTGGGTGGCCTAGGCCCACTAACTGGGGGCCCTGGATGGGGTCTTGTGGGGGCTAGATCTTTGTTAGGGCCCACAAGGGTATAAGGGGTTTCTATCTTTAACTTGATAGTGAACAATAATCCATGATCATATTCATGTATATACATTCTAAGACCCTACTCATATCTTTTTGTCCACTGGGTAGCCTTTTCTCCCAGCTCAGTAAAGGTGACCTGGAGTGGCTAATACCAGGTATGACATTCAGCCACATATACTCCCCCTGGCACGTAGCCTACCAGAAAG